>NC_137742.1:90146304-90763804 GCF_963264785.1 Psittacula echo | reverse complement strand
CCAGTGTTGATATTAATGGAACAAGTTAAGAGTAATCTTTAATAACATGTGTATTTGAACAATTAAAGATTCTTCTTGCGGTGACATTTACAATGTTCTGTTAATATTGCTTTGTAGCTCTTCGTTTGAACATTCTTTAGCAAATAGTTGTCTGTATTATCTCCTCCCCTTTACATCTTTGTTTCTGGTTCAGTGACATAGGCTTGCTAGTTTTAAAAGCCCTTCTAAAATTAAAACAAACAAACAAACAAAACCAGCTGCCCTATTCCTTAGCAGATATCAAAATTCTTGCCATATCTTCTAAGGTGCTCATTTAAAGAAACAGTATAGAAATAAGTCCTAATCAAAATCAGTCACAAGCTTGCCATATTTGGTAGGGTGTAGAAATGGATGGAAGTAGATAAACACAAGGGTAACTAAAGAAAATACAAGGATTCAGGGGTTTATGTGACATCATCACTATGGTATTTTATTTGCCTGTAGAAAAGAGGAAAAATGTGGAAGATTTCTTGTGCAAAGTACACTGCTACTCAGTATGTGTATGCAAGAAGGAAATGAAGAAGTAGATGTTGCCAAATCTGTACTGAAATTTTACCACAGGATGAAAATACTTTTGTTCTTATCACTCCTTTCATGAAGATGGAACATATAGATGGATTCCAGACCTATTCCAACGAAAACTGCTTATAGTTCATCTTGTAACTGGAGAGGAAACATAACAGGAACCAGTATGTTTGGCTTTTATTGACTGATGTTTACTGATCAGAATCAAAAAAGATGCATTCTACTGGAACTTTGGTATTTCTTGCAAGACACTTTGTAGAAACTGTTGTCCAATTATTAACAAACGTTGTTTGCAGTTTTGAAAGCCCAAACTTTTGTTTGAAATAATCACTTGTTTCCTTGCCCCTGTGATGTAATGTACATAAAGCTAATAACTTTTCATTGCTCATATTTTTAAATGGGTATGCTTGAAATATGATTATTTTAAACTGGCCCATCTACATTTCTTTTACTGTGAACTTCGGCTGATCCAGTCAAAATAGCAAAATATGCTATTATAGTAGGAGATTTGGCTAAGAAACTGAGGAAACAGCAATTTCTGGAGCATGTAAAGGCTATCAGTCTATAATAGGTTTATAATATAATATATATATTATATTATATTTATATATATATATAAATATATTATATATATAATATTATATAATATATATATCATATATATAATAATATTATATAATTATATATTATATTATAATATTATATATAATATTATAATTATATATTATATTATTTTTATATAATTAATATAATTAATTTATATAATTAATTATATATTATATATATTATATATATAATATAAGGTTTTGAGACTCCTCCTCTTCTTTAATCATTTATCATCCTTTGCCTATCTTTTAATCTCACCTCAGTTAGTGACATTATTTATTTGGGGTTGGCCTTTCGGTTCTAAGAATCCACAGCCTCTAGGAATTTTCTTCTATTCCTGTGTTATGTCTCAGTGTAGTATTAGGAAGACATAATTACTTTGTTTGTGAAACAATTACTATGGTGATGAGCTGCACAGCAAAAAAATCCACTGAGGCAATGAATATTTGCTGTGTATTGAGGAGCTAGATTGCAGTGCTCAAGAAGGTTTAGAGCTATAAAATCAATCATTCAATCCTTATTGAAGTAAGCCAAAAACTTTCATAATGTGCACTGAAAGAGCAAAGGATACTCAGGACATTTAATTGTGTAATCGAAGATTGTGCTATAAGCATAGTAGTTTGTCTCAGGATTACACAAGAGTCTTTTCTCTTGGCATTTTCTATCTGTGACTAACTTCGGCAATCCTTTACAGATCTTTAGTGCTTAACGTAGATACAGAAATGAAATCCTTGATGAGAGTGCAATTTGCATATATATAACTGTATAAAGTTAATCTAAGTATCTTACCAATTCTAGGTCTGCTGGATTCAATGAACCTTACTATAACTTTCTATTAGAGCTCCCAGGAAACCAATGCTATGGTCAAAGATTGCTAGTAGATATAAGACTATATATAAGTCTTATATTTTGTTTGTATATAAATATATGTATATAGCATACACATATATAACTTAAAAGAATATAAGAAAATAAGAAAATAAGATGATTCTTCTAGAATAGCAGAAGTATAAGGGAATTCCTTACTACAGTACAGGGAAGTGCTGAACTTGCGCTAAGTAGGTATCCTGCAGTGCAGAATTTGAGCTTTGGATTCTGTGGAATAAACTGAGCTGTACTCTGATAATGATGGAATGATACTGAGGATATAGAAATAATTAGAAAAAATTGTTATCACACATATAATTTATACAATTAAAATCTAATCACAGCTATAGTTTATTAAATTTGTAAGCTTTCAACCTATAAATTTTTTTGTTTGGATTTCTACATTCATACTTTTTCAAAAAAAATAAAAATATTTCTCTCGGAAGTCAATAAGAAGAGCTCACAAAGGGAAAATGATACAATGGGATATTTCACGTGACTTTTCAAAAGGATTGTAGAGGGCTTTATTCATAGTAGGGCACATAGATGTCAGTTGTTTATACTGTTGCAGTAGTGGACATTGTTGTCCATTTGTTTTGTCAGAATAATTGTTACAGAACCTTCTTCTTACCTGCAATAAATCCACCAGAAATGTATTTAGATTCTACTGTGTGGAAACCTGTTTGAGCAGATGAAGCAATTCCTGTAGCACCCTGGTTAGTTATATTTTCAGTATGGATGGCCTTTTTCCTTGGCAGGCACATGTCCTGCATGGGAATGTTCTTGTAGCTTGTAGTGGAATACAGGTTGAGTTGAGTGAGTAGGTTATTTTGCCACAGTTTCTCAAATTTCGTTCTTCATACCAATAGCCAGCTCAGATCTTTCTTATTATAACTAGACTGAAAATACTTTTCTCATCACATTTGTGTTGTCTTGTTGTTTTGATTAGTTTTTAACAAGTGCTTGTGGCTTCTTCATTGCCTTCCTATGCCATGAGTACATGTTCTTCACATACTACGTATAGAAAGCTTACAGAGTAGTGTGGAAATGAATTAGGAGAAGTTAACTGCCTCTTCAGAGTTTCTTCCTGCGAGACATTCTCTCTAATTTTGCTTTGCTTCCTTCAGTTGACATTTCCTCCCCTTCATTCAGCCCTCTGTGTCAGCAAGTATAATACTTTGCATTCTGGATTCATGTCACCTATGCTACAGAAGGCATCAGAGGTCTCTTGCCAAGCACAGCTGGATTTGCAGTCTTGTATTCAGGTTGCAGGATCCTGCTAAGGTAGCTATATTAATCTAAGCTAATATGTTTGCACGGAATTGCGCGATATAGATGCAGCAAGTCATTTAGGGCTGGCTCAGAGTTCTCTAATAATGCTGTGTTCCTTATTCAAGGGCTGACCTGCAGTAAGGTGACTAATCATACTTTTTAAAAGGGAGGGATAAAGAACCCAAGAGTCTTTATTTTTCTCACCCCTTCCTTTGCTTTCTGCTGTTGTGCACCACTTATAATGGAGATATGCTTCCCATTGAATGTGTAGCAGGGAACACTGCCATAGCTCAGAATCGAAAAGCAGAATCTTATATTCTGTAGTTCTGCTGGAATGATGGAAAAGAATACGTTTCCTGTGTTGGGAATTAAATGAAGAATGGGCAAGATCCCACGTCTCAAGAGAAGCTAGAGTTAAAAATGGCATTGTGAAAATTTTTGCCAGGATGATTTTTGGCCCTGTGTTCCCTAAATGAGAACATCTGATCACGTTGTTACAGAAGTGCTGATTTGTGCTCAGGAGCACACCAGCTGAAGAATAGATGTCAGAATTTGAATTCTGTGAGTCATCAGTGACTGTGGTGTTTTGAAACTGTGTAATCTACAATCTAAATTATGATAGTCAGTCATGAGGTGAAGCATGGACAAGCTACTGAAAAGTCTGTGGTGTACAGTACAGCACAATGCAGAAATCCCCAAGAGAACACCAGCTGTGCTACTTGTATAGCCAGGAGCAATTACAGCCATATCTGGGTGATGCAAGTCTGAATGAATTAGCTTTACTGAGCAGTGAGGTGTGTTGGTTCAGTCATAATTCAGTCATAATTAAAACAGCTTTTGGAATTGGGGTAAGCATCTCAATACAGTGTTGGGTTGTACCATGTGTACCAACTCCAGGCAGTCTTGTCTTCAAGTATTTTTGGTGCACTCTGTTTCAAAGTGCACACAGATGCGTCATATGTGACTACTGAGGTCACTGGAATTAACATTTGTTATGGATCACACAAAAAGGACTGCTGCTTTTGTTAAACATGTCCACTGCAGTCTTCCCAGGCATCTTGTTTCAGACGCTGTTAGTATTGTAAGTATTCACTATATGACTGTCTTCACTATCTATGAACTGACCAGGTTGTGATATTTAGGTGTTTGCTGTTTTGTGTTTTCATTTGCTCTCATTCCCTGTGGAGGTGAAAGGGAACCTGCTGAGCTCAGCTGTTGTAAGGACCTGCATTTTCCTCATACAATGTAAATGTTAATTAGAAAAACATTTCCAAACTCTGCTGCAGTCTGTAACATTCTTAATGGCAGTAGATATATCAAAAATGAAAGATTTTAACAGTTTGGCCAAATAATGTGTTTAAGTTTCGTAAATCACATCTGTGAATCAACTGAGGGATTGTTTGTCAGTAGTGCCAGACTTAGTATGGTGGTCTGGATTGTATGACAGGTTTCTAGTCTTTGTCTTACTTCAAAAATCACTGCCGATGTGTTCATGAAGCCTGTGTTTAGACACTGAAAATGAGACTGATTTTTAGAAAATGTCGTCTTAAAAATAAGCATTTGGTTTACCTCTGTATTTGTATTTTGAATTGCGTCAGCTGCTTCAGCATGGTTCTTGTCCCTTCTTCACTGTCTCTTTTTACTCTGCATTTTCTAAAACAGTTCTGGTCTGCTTTGCTGATATGTAGCTTCTTGGGGTTCAATACTGATCTTTTTTCTTTTTTCTTTCTTTTTTACCCCTAGTATATTCCCCATCAGGTGTTTGAGGTTTGTTTTCTGATTTAGCTACTCTGTGTTGTGGGTCATGTCCTCATCACCAGTGCAGTATCCCTCCTGCTAGAGAAAAGAGAAGAATCAGGTGTAGGGAAAAGAAAGGGAATTCTTTACTGGAATGGCAGATGCAGAGGCATCTACCTTTTCGACTTTCTCACAGAAAAAGAAGGCCCACGTTGCAGTGTTACCACCAGGATATACTTAGGCTTGGCCCTTATCAAACAGGTATACTGACTGAATTTCAACCATCTTTCCTATTACTGATAAAAAGCTTCCAGTTATTGTTTCTTGCATGTTTTGATTGCTCTTCATTTGTGGCTCTCTTTCCTCCCAAAGGCTGTAGACACCCTATTCCCTTGATGTTCAAGGTATTAATTGACCCTCTTTATTATGATTTTAGGCAATTTCTTCAGGTTTTGGTTTCAGTTGTCTCTCTGTATTTTGTGGTCTTGCCCCTCCTTCTCATGGAAACCAAACTAATGGGAACATTTTCTAGAAGTTTGCCTCAGAGACACCTTCTTTCTCTCACCAGGTCTGTCTCCAAGACCCTACAGAATTCTTGTCAGCTTTGTGCTTCTTTTATTTGTCAAATCTTTTTATCTCAAACAAAAATCTTTAATGTTTTCTTAGATACCATTTTTGATGTTTTGCTCTGGAGTTGTAAAATTGCTACGTTTAATATTTACAGGTTCATGAGTTAATTAGTTGGGAAATGCTGTATAAGAATCAGTGCACTTATTAGGAAGAGGAGAAACACTAGATTCTGGCCTCCCAAGGATGCGTTTTGTTTACGTGTATACTTGCCATGGAGCTTGCTGGTTTGAGTTTGCCACTAGGTATTGTGTGTCATATGGACTCCAGCTTCTCCTTTATGAAATGAACTTAGATTTTCTTTTTATTCTTATGCAGAATGAGAAACATTTTCACTCTCGAAGTATGTCATCTTCACTGCATTGCTACCAATAGCTCCTGTTGGGCTAGCAGCCTCAACTCCAGTTTTGCCTACGCAGCAAATCTGTGATCTGTTTTTGATCATTACTGAATTTGGAGTCAGTGTACCCAATGGGGTTTGTGGCTAGGTTTCATGTTAACTCAAGCTGTAACTGAGTTTCCATTTCGGTGTGAAATCTGCTTATCATTGACTTTTGAGCTTAGTAAATGCAATGAGATTGTAATCTAATGCATTATTACTTCAATTTCCCTTCACAATAAGGTAAGCATATGATAGTTCTGCACCTGCTCTGTCCCCTTATAAAATGTAGGAGTGGGAGGATGGCTGCAGTATTGTAGCTGTCGGAAGTTATGTTAAGCTCCAAATATCTGACATCAGCTGCAAATAAAATAAGACAAGTTACATAGCATGTGAAGTTCTGAGAACCTGCAGTTCCATTTAGTTGGAATTCATGTTTTGGGTTTCTTTTCTTGAGTATCAATGCCACATAATTTTGCAGCTATAAGGTAAAATGAATGTGTCTCCATCTGAGATCTGAGCACTCTGTGGATTCTTTTCCTACTTGAAACATTAACGGGACTTTCCTTATCTGTAAAATAGGGCAGTAATATATACTTAAAAAGCACATTATGAATGATAATACCCGTATGTTGTGCCAATCTGAACTCTTCTGTTCCTGAGTAGAAATTTAACATACATACTCTTCAGAGCAGGATTTGTCTTTGTGTCTTTTATGACGTTGAGGACAGAGTCTTAATGGATCTTAAAATTAGAAAACACTCTTTCAAATCACCAGATCTGTCATCTTCCAGATACTTCATTTTGCCTATCTCATTTAGCTTTGTCCTTCTAATTAGATGTATTAGTTGCAGTGACTGTTAGATCAAAAAAACCCTTTGATGACCATATATTAATCTGCAATGCACTAGAAAAAATCTCTGAGTTTTGTGTGCACCCACTCGTTTGCAAATGCTGAGCATACTTATCTCTAACCACAGGATCTTCTCAGCATTATATAGTATCTAGGCTTCATTTTGGCCATTAGTGCTGGCTGAGAGCTGGCTGTGTACCATCTATTTCAGGAGGCTTCAGTGCATTATCTACTTTATTTTTTTCTTTAATGGTCTGATTTTCCATAACAACAATGAAATTTCAGTTCATTTTACAATTAGTTGGGTTTTTTTTTTCCCAAGTTATTACTCAAAGAAATGAACACCTCTAACTTTCCCACATAAATCCCTGAAGTAAGTTATACCTAATAACTTTTAGTCCCTCACTGACGAAGTTTCAAGCAAAAACAATAACTTGGCTTTGACTCTGCTCTCTTCAAAAAGGAAGTTACTTCTGAGCAGCAACATCAAAAAGAATAAATAATTGTTTTTCTTTTTGTTGTTATGATATGGATCATCTGAGCAGTTAGTGGTAAGCAAGCTGTCTTTGATTTGGTTCAGACGCCCTAGTGCTTCGTCCTCTATTTATGTCAGCATGTTCCTGTTCCCACACCAGGAAAGTAGAATCCCTTGATTAAATTCATATTTGTTTTAATCTTTCCCTGTGTCTGATCTCAAGCTCAAAGATTCTAATGAAAATGTAGTGTATCCTGCTGGGAAGAGTGCTGATGTCAGAATTTCGTCTGTTTGTTCTGTTCTAACCTGATAATGCTGGAAATGCTCAGAACCCAAATGCTCAACTCCAGCAGATCCTTAAGACAAAGATATTCTGATATTTCTTGGAAAATTATAAGCAAGGCTTTTTATTTGTAGAGCTAAAAAAACCCCCATCCTCCCCCCAAAACTCCCAAAACCAAAACGAAAAAACCTTTAAACAAGTATTTGTGAAACAGCAACTGGCCACAACAGTGAGTTTAATTAATCTGACCCATATTTTCTTTATGTGGATGCAGGATGTAGGCAGGATTTTCCAAGTTCAGCACTAAATCAATGAGAATAAGGAATGTAATTAAGTGGTTCATTATGTTTATCTTTTGTAAGCTGTATTAAGAAAGATTTAGAGTAATTTTCTCACTCTTTTTGTAGCATTTAAACTGTTAAATGCGAAGTCATTCTGCCTTGTGCAATGACTGAAAAATTGTTTTTTTTTTTTTCTGAGAACCTAAGGGCATAGCCAGATGCTTACTTCTAGATGGAGAGGTTGAAGACCTTCCTGTCATTTTTCTCTCTTCCCCTTTCACTCCCCATACTTTCCCTTCAGCTGTCTCTCTGTTGGAGGTTGCTGTGCTAGAATTCCTGCAGGTGGAACAGAATGTGTGTGGTCATCATCTGGTTTACTGTAAAGTAAATCAGCTTAGGTAAATTCTCTTCCTCAGTGCTTAAAATTAACTTGATGTACTAAAGTGGATGAAGACGACATGTATGTCTCATTCTGCTGGCAGAGATGTCCTAAGAAGAAACTGGGATCAGTAGTTTCTTAGTAATAACCATTTGCAAATTGAGTTGGCATTGCAGACAAACTTACTACAGGTGATGGAAGGTACCATGTATCCTCAGTTCACAAACTGACAGTGTTCAGCCTTCAAGGAGGCATTCATTGCATACTTAGAGACTTAAGGGATGAGATTTTCTCTCTAAGTGATTTGTACAAGCAGATATGACATAGCAGCCCTTGACAAGTATGGTTTTACCTATAAGCTGCAATGATACTTCCTTTTCCTCAGCAACCCATATTGCATGATTTGTGTATCTGAGTAAGCATAGGAAATGCTGACATGCACAAAGGCATGGTACAGTCTAATTCCCTCATCTATAATGAGTTATTCAGAAAGAGTTTGAAGGTATTTTCTGGACCATGAAGTGCATTTGAGTGTTTGCTTTATTCCAGAACCTCTGGCATATATTGTTAGTTTTGAGAGGGGCTGGGGCAGAGGAAGGAGGAAGGAGGAAGGGAGTAGTTTCTTTCTTTGTAATACAAGGTCAACGTCAATGTGAAATAAAAAAAATAGATAGAAGCACTTTGATATGCTGACAGGAACATGCCTCAAGATATGAACTGCAAGAAACAACACTGCATGTGTTTCTTCCAATGGTCAAGTGTTTTACTGATAAAAATGGAAACATCTAGGTACTTAACTGTTTGAATTCCTTGTTACTTATTTGGGCATCTCAATGTGGATTACAAAAATTCATTTATAAGAATCCATGTTTCAACTTTTTCATGTAATTATTGGCAAACCATATGTGACATAATAGCACAAATCTGTGAGTTTATGGCTACTAGATGTCAATAGCCACACAACTGTAATTTCAGTTGTAGGGGGAGGGAGACCTTTCTTTGTTGTGTAACAGCTGGAGAATGTCATGAAGAGCTGTGATGATCATATGAGCTGTACACCCATTTGTACTTACAGCCCTGTCGAGTTGATGGCTAATAATTATACAGACTCTGGAGCAGTCTTTCTTTTTTTGGATGATGGTCTTTGTTTAGGCTAGCTGGTTTTGGTTGTTCAGTTGAGTAATTTTAAGCCATTCTACCAAAGAGATTTCATATAAATGAGAAATATGCATAGATACAAATCATACAAAAGACTATAGTGACCCTTTACACTTCAAGACTAACAATGATCCTGTACTGAATCCGAGTGTGGGAACACTATTGCCATTGTCAAAACTTGAAAGGAACACTCATTGACCAAATGCTTACAAAAGGTGTTTTGCAAAAATATTTTTTTCTTTATCATGTGATAGAAATGGTGGCACATAGAGAACCAAAATTTATACTTCTAAGGCAGCTTTTGATATTGAGTGTTAATTTTCAGATATAAAAATTAATAACAGAAAATTTATTAGGTTGTGATTATTGGATTCATTCTTTTCTCTCTTTTATCTTTGCTCAGTATAGTATATTTTTCTCTTGTTTTGCTGCAGTCTGCCCAGATGGTTTTCTGTCCTCACTTGTCCATGTTTTATTTTGGCAACAGTGTACATACTGTATGCTCTGTAGAGAAACACCAATCTTGGCAATATTCCTGACAGTCTTTTATCTCTCCCTATCCATATGGCACTATATTTATTGCCTAAAGTGTATTGTTTACTTCTAAGGATTAAGCCATAAAATGAATATGTTGTGAAATATCTTCACGTATTAATGTGAATATGTTTTTTTTCTACAAGTTTATTATAGGATGTATGGTAAGAAGTACTTAATTTGAAAGAGACCACTGAAGAAGGTCTCTTTCAAATATGTACCTAATGCTCCAGATTTTGCCCTGACAAATATCCCAGTTTAATTGTTTCTGTACCAGGCCCTCATTCATCTGTGAAATGAATGAAAGAATAATTTATTTCTTAACAAAGTTGTTTTGAGACTTTTAACAGATTTCAAGAGAAAAACACTACAGTAGTTTTGGGTGTTGTCATTGTCTATTTATGGTTATAGCTTGGATTATTTGATTGACTGACAAATGCAAACATGGTAAGTCTCTCTTTTTATGAGCTTTCAAATCTAAGTCCATAGCTATGTTGCATTTTTAGCCTTTGTTCTTATAAACATTATTCTGCATGTCATGCACAGAACTCTGTATGTTATTCTCAGAGCAAGCATGTACTTGCTTGCGTTGTGATTCTGTACTGTCTTGAACAGCTTGGGTTATGGATTGAAATCTGAATTTTATGAGAACTGGACTGGAATCTGGCCATAAATACCCTTTGAATATCGATAGACCTTCAGTTCTTCTACTAAACATGGAGTCAGATTCTCCTCTCAATCGTATAGCTGACTGGAAAAAATCTTGGCATGACCCAGCATAAAGAGTCATGGGATACAGATTTTTGTCAGAAATTTCATGGAAGAAATGAAAAATCTTCCTTGATAAAATTTTGTTAAAATAAAGATATTTCCACAATAGTGGAGTTTTGGAAAAGCACCAGTTTGCAATGGAATAAAAATATTGCACTACAAATTTTTCAGCCAGCTCTAGCTTTGACATGTTTTGAATATTCAGTTTGCACAGCTATTTGTCTAACCAAAGATGTGACAACTATTATTAAATGATACATCATTACATTCTATTTGTATTTTGGAACATTTATGTACTGGTAGGATGACCTATGACTTTTTCAAGGGTGTCTCTTAAGGCAGCTGAGTCTAGCTATGACAGCTAAAAATGCATTTGCCAGAAGAGGGGAAAAAGGCAAAGTGACTCAACAACTGAAACTTCATTTTTGCTGGATTCTCAACATAAAAATCTGAAGTGAAATCACAATAGCTGTTAAGCTTCCGCTTTGTGCTAAGCATTATAACATGAGGAATGATCCCTGACACAACTTCTTGTTGCAATTCACTGAAAACAGAAAGCCTATTCCTGAAATGTCATAGTGATTGGATTAATCCAATTATGTGGCTTTGCTAGACTTGCTATTTTTGTTTTCCCAAGTTTTCAATCTATTTTTTTCCTCTTTGTATGTACATTATGTAGAAAGAGAAGAAAACTGCTCCCATTTTTAACTCCTGATGCCTCTTTTAGATTGAAAAGCTATGTACTTTGAATAATGAAGTGTGATATAAAATTGATTTTTTTGGTTGGTAATCAGGCATCATCATGCAGTAATTTTTGGTATGAGTGAAATAATTGAAAAATGATTCTTTCTGCTCTCCTCAGACCCCTTCTACGTACACAGCCTTGGAAATCAGAGCATGGAATGTAGAAGGTCTTATATCTTGACAAGCAGAACTACTATACAGACCTTAATACAGCAAAAGAAAATTAAAAACTACTTGGTGTAATTGAAGAGATAGGAAGTAATGTTTTACGTCAGTCATGTCTGCACCTACAGAAGACACGTTACACAAGTGGAGATTACATGCTAAATTTCCAAAGTGAGTCATGGAAGGTATGTGCAGAAACACTGTTAACGAGTAACAGAATTTGTGCATGTACCTCTCACTCATGGCCTTGAAAATTTGGCCTCAAAGTAGAGAAATGCAAAACCATGTTATATATGCTGGGATGCTAGGGATATGATTTACTCTGCAAGGGCCCACATTAGAGTCCAGGCATGATTTATTTTTCTGTTTTACCATCAAATACAGAAGAGTTTGTACTGTTGTGAAAGCTTGTAAAGCTTGAACATTTTCCTGTCTTCAGTGTAACATGCGCTCATAAACCAGAGAATCCTACTGAATGGATTCTTCTCTGAGTTGAAGCTTATCCTTTAGATAAACCTGTATCTTCTTTTCTACATATGTAGGTTTGGGGGTTATATCTTATACCTGAGATAATGGGCTTTACTTAATAGTGACTTCAGCAAGTTGTTGCCCTTCCGGTAACAGAATTCTGATTTGAACTTACATGGCTCTAACATCCCACCCTTTTTTTTTGCAGTGTCTTTTTCTACTGTGCTGAAGTACCTACTGTCAAACATTTGTTTCGCATTAGGTCATCACAAAATGCAACAAGCTGATATCTTCCGTGTTAGCCCAGGTAGTTTGAGTTCCACAGCTATTTCCTTGTGAGTCACCATTTTATTAATAACTCTCTCAGAACTGTCTGTAACCTGCCTGTATTGTAGATGTTAGTATCAGACACAGTATTTCAAACAATTTTTAACACAAAAGCAACAAAATGCCTGCTCCATAAGTATGAGAATCTCATTATCTATGTACCTTCACTGTCAGATGAGCAGTCAGTCTAACTTCCTCAAAGACTTCTAGAAAGAGGTTTGTCCTGTCTGTAATCTTCTGACTATGCCATTTTACTGTCAATCTTACTGGAAGGAATGGTGTGGGGGTTTTATTTTTGTATCTGTTGTCCAAAAAAGGAGGAAAAAGAGGTGTGCCTTCATGGAATGTATACAATAGTTTATGTTGCCATTTTGGATTTATGTTGAAGAGTTTTATGTAGATGATATAGTTCTATACATTGCACCTCTGTTTTAGCAGAGTGTCACTATGTGAAAACACTCACGCTTTTCTGTAGTATTAAGGCAGTCTGTACTGTGTCACACACACAGTATTTGACCATTAGTGTCAGTTTGGATTTCTAGAGGTGTTTTGACTTCATCTTGCAACCAAGTTGTAGTTTCACTTTCTCAATTGCAGTTGCAGTTTAAGTTGACTCAGTTTGGACAGAAATACATCGCATGGCCTACATCATGGCCATACACTGCCGACATCAGTAGCAAACATTAGCTTCTTAAACTTTTCTACTTCAATTGTTTCCGGTTGTTTAGCTAATATACCATCACTTTAAAGGTTTTATTTCTCGCTCTTGGCCATCAGCTTTTTAGGTGAGTTGAGCAAGTTGCTGGGCTGCTCTGCACATCTATTTTTCATTCTTCCCCATTTCTCATATCTGTTTAGATGACAGTCTATGAGGCAAGACTTTTTTACAACATGTACCTGTAAAGTGTCTAGTGGTGTGGGGTGTCTTAAAAACTGCCGTAATGTGAATAATAACTTTTAGGAATTTTGTTAACATCCTGGATATTTGTGCATTTTCCAAGATGGCATTTGTCTGTTGCCACAGCTCTTCAGAAACTGGCTTTGTCTAATCCAACTGTCCTCTTCCAGTTGAGTAGGCCTTCTTAAGCTTTCAGGTTAGTGCAACATCCGCTAGTTTGGAGAATCAAAGGGCCCCTGTACTTGAGGGCAGTCATGCACACAAATGCATATACAAAGAAACGGAAATATTTCTCTATGTCTAGTCTAATTCACTTCCTAATTGCTCCAGCAAATTAGTTTCCCTTGCTGAATGCATAGTTTAGGAAATATTTCCCTGGAACACTGAGTGGAGATAGCATAGCCATCATCATTGCTAGACCAGTCTTCTTATAGAGTTGCTAGGGTATTTGTTATCATGCAGCTTTCGGGTAAGTATCTGCAGAGATGAGCCAGCAAAATTATTGCATTGATTTGGCTAATAGGAGACATCAATATGGAGCTTCTGTTCATGTAATAAGAGCAAAGAGTTGTCCATTTTGGTGAACTTAGTCTGCCTTATGATTTACCAGCTTTTTCCCCCCTCTATTAATCTTGCAAACATTCACATTTCTCCTTATAATTCTTTTAAAAAGTATCTAGCCCAGCATTTTCTTCCTTCAGTGTCCCTTTTTGCTTATGTTTCTTTTAACATCTCTTTCAATCCACCTGCCCTCCTTCTCCCCCCCAAAAAAAAACCTTACCAAAAGGGCTGTATGATTATGCAATGTTCATGTTAAACCTCCCTCCCCGTCTTTTCATTGTCCTGCCTATTTCAGCTGTAAACTGTTAAGAGGCAGCAGCTATTTTATTACAAGATCTTGGCACAGAACCTGGAAGAACAGGACTTCTACTTGACAGGTCCCTAGGCACTATCAGTGTACACTTTTTTAATATAAATAAATTGGAGAGACTCTTTGCCTCCATCTATTAGATAGAGAGAGTAACAGTTGCATGCTTTTAAGAAGAGCTTTTTAGGCCTATAGATGAAAAGGCTTTAGAAATGCTAAATATTAATTATTGGTAGTCATTAGCATTGCTGTACCCTCTTATCAGTGCTCTCATTTGCACCATATAACATACTGTAACAGCTCCTTTTCCTTTTTTGTTCAATGGCCCTCCTAACAAAGAATATTTAGTAACTAAGTAAGTAGCTTCTTTGCAGTCGGAATGAGACCTACCTTACTTCTTAAAAGTTTAGCTTAGACATCATTTTTTTTCCACATCATGTGTTTTCTATGTCCGGGTTCAAATGGCTGATATTACAGTAGCCAGTGCACCTTAAAATAGGAGTTAATAATAGGTGGATGTGGTTGCAAAAGTCCTTGTCCTGTGTTACTACTATTAAGCTTGGCTCATCCCACAGACCTGGGTGGGAAAAAAAGAGACTGGGCTCAAGAATGAACTGACCAGTGCTATGCTGACAGTGAAATACAGTGCATCCTTCTGAAAAGGAAATTGAAACATAGGTGTTGAGTGCTTTCTCCAGTACACAAAAAGTGTGGGATAAAGCTTGGAGCTGGACCCTAAATTTTCTGTTGCATGCTGGTGATCTAGTCACAACATTATGTTAACAGTATCCATAGAATAAATATTGCTTCAAAAAGAATTAAAAAAAATAAACCTTTTAAAGGTGTACGCTATTATAGGGATGAAGATGGTGTCTTTCTTTTCTATGTATGCTATATATCATGAACACACAGAAATTTATGGGTGCAGTTGTGACAGTCTATTTGTTGGATTTTACCAGTTGAATTTAATTTATAGTGCTTTAACACACACACACACACACACAAACATGCTGTTGTGGTTTAAACTCAGTCAGCCACGCAGTCTCTCTCTCACTGCCCCCCTTCCTCTCCCCCACTCCCAGAGGGATGGGGAGAAGAATCGAAAGAATGTAACTGCCATGGGTTGAGATAAGAACAGTCCAGTAACTAAGGTATAACACAAATCACTGCTGCTACCACCAATAATAATAATGATCAGGGAAATAACAAGGGAAGAGAATACAACTGCTCACCACCTGCTGACCGATACCCAGCCCAACTGAGCAGTGATCTATGGGTACATTGCCGTTATTCGGCTTGATGTGATAGATCATCTTTAAGATGGCTGATTCCCTCAGAGACTGGATGCCTTTCTCTAAAGTAGTCCACTAGGCCAAAAGACTCATAATATTGTCCTTGTATGGAAACCTTTCTTTCACAGCTGCCAAGAGCCGCTTCCAAAGGCTGAGGGACTTTTTCTGTCTTGCAATTGCTTTGTCAATTCCCCCTTCCTTAGCAGGTGATCCCAGGTGCTTGGCTTCCCTACCTTCTAGTTCGTGACCATTGGCCCTGTTGTCCCAGCATTGGAGCAGCCAGGTGATGATGTGCTCCCCTGGTTGATGGGTAAAATCTTTTCGCATATTCTGTAGCTCTGTTGAGGTCCAGGCTTGAGACATCACCTCTTCTTCCTCTGATTCACATAATATTAACTCCTGGTCAGATGCTGTCCCAAGGGGTGAGTACATTGTTTCTTCATCTTGCTTCATCTTTCTTGCCTCTTTTTTGCTTTTCCCCTTGCCTACAGGGGCAACTGATGTTGGCACGAATTGGTCCTCTGGTGTAGCTGCTGTACTTGTTGCTGGGGTAGCTGCGCTGTCTGTTGCGGTCAAAGTTTGGGTAGCAGCTGTACTTGTCACTGGGGCTGGTGTAGCTGCTGTGCTTGGAGCTGGACTAGCTGCACTGTCTGTTGCTTTGCCATCAGATACAGGGACATTTTTTCTCTTTTGAAGGTGCTGGATAGTGGTGAATAGGGCTCTGTAAGCATAGGCCAAGCCCCAGCACATTGCCATGGTTTGTCCCTCTCTGGTATGACCAGGATGACAACACACCTCTTTTAAGTGTTTTGCTAATTTTTCTGAATTTTGCATTTGTTCAGTGGTGAAATTCCAAAGCACTGGAGGGGCCCACTGGCCTAGATACTTCCCCATAGTATCCCACACATCCTGCAACTCATGACGGTCCAGCCTCGGGGAAAATCTCCTGATCCTCCTATATTTGTACTTCAGCCATCCGGTGGTTGCTTCCACTCCTGGGGCAGTCGGTTCCAAGTGTACTGGACACCCCTCCAAGTAAAAGCGAACTGTGCCCTGCACTCTGCTGCCAAAGGAATTGAGAAGAATGCATTGGCAATATCAATCATGGCATACCACTTGGCTGCCTTTGACTCCGGTTCATACAGAGGTTCTAGCATGTTCGGTACAGCAGCACTCAATGGTGGTGTGACTGCATTCAGGCCATGATAGTCTTCACTCTCCGTTAGACTTTTGCACTGGCCATATGGGGCTATTAAAGGGTGAGCGGGTCCTGCTGATCACTCCCTGACTCTCCAGTCTATGGATCAGCTTATGGATGGGAATCAGGGAGTCTCGGTTGGTGCGATATTGCCACCAGTGCACTGTTGTGGTCGTGATTGGCACTTGTTCTTCGACCTTCAGCAACCCCACAACAGAAGGATCCTCTGAGAGACCAGGCAAGGTGGACAGCTGCTCAATTTCCTCACTCTCCAAAGCACCAATACCAAAAGCCCATCGGTACCCTTTGGGTCTCTGAAGTACCCTCTCTTGAGATAGTCTATGCTAAGGATGCATGGAGCCTCTGGACCAGTCACAATGGGGTGCTTTTGCCATTTCCTCCCAGTCAGGCTGATCTCAGCCTCCAGTACAGTCAACTCTTGGGATCCTCCTGTCACTCCAGAAATATAGATGGGTTCCACCCCTTGACAGCTTGATGGCATCAGGGTACACTGTGCACCGGTGTCTACTACAGCCTTATATTTCTTTTATAGTGCTTTAACACACAAACACACACACACACACACACACACACACACATGCATAAGTGGCTTCTATTACCTTTTATTTTGTATTTTTAATTAATTTGTGTTTCTTTGAAGGTGTATTTTCTTGTGGTTGTACAATTGCATCACTTCATTGCAAAGACAATATAAACTCCAGCTATGAAAGCATTTTTTGTTAATATACTCCCAATCAGACAAATTAGTACAGAATTTGGTTTACATGGAAAACAAAGTATTAGAAACAGCATTTTCCAGTTAATTTGTGCTTCCCAAATGTGGCTATTTATGAAAGCTCATCAAGCTTCACAAGAAGTAACTAAACCAAAGAGCCCTATTGGTTGTCCTATTTGAAATGGTGGATACTGACTCTCAAGGTTTCTTGTGCATCTTCTGTGGCATGTACTTTTCTACCACATGGAGACTTGCAAGAATGTTCCCAGCTCTTTTGGTGTATCCTGTAACATGACATAGGAATTCCTAGTTCCCAGGAATTTTCAGTGCATGCTAGAAATTTCTGGATATAGAAGCATTCTAGGAATTTTGGAGTTATTTCTAGAAATCTGAGGGCTTTCTGGGAATTCCTGGATTCAGAGTCTTTCTAGGCATTTTTCCATGCTTTCTAGGAATTTCTGGAAGTCAGTGCTTTCTACTGTGAGGTGGGATATTTTTGTGAATTTGGAGGATTTTTAAAGCGCTTTCCAGGAATCTTTTCGTCTTCCGGGAATTACTGGATTGAAAAAATTTCTAGGAATTTCCAAGCTGTTACAGCATATCTTTATTTTGGAGACCATTAACAATAGGAAGTATATAGAGTCTTCCGCTATCCGTATTTGCTTTTCAATGGGAATATCTATTGACTAAATATGGTGTTATCTCTTAGTCTATATAGTAATAAACAGACATTTGTGTCAAGCGTGGAATAAAGTCACATAGCTCTTCAGTCGGAACATAATTTTGTTGGGACGACAATAACTTTAACTGATAACTAAATTTTTTCTTAATGAGTGTGCTAATATTAGTCTGGTGTCCTTTCAATAGCTACTTGGAAAATATATGCATATATTTATCTATATTTATTTAGAGAAGCAATAGGTCTTTACATGCTTAACCAGCATAGGTAGGAAAGCTTCTAAGTGGCATCATGTAGGTGTCAGGCGTTGGCTGCTCATTTTGTAAATCTCAGCTAATTCAAACTGAAACATTTTTTTTCATTATCTGTTTCTTTTCTTCTTGTCTATTGTGTATTATGGAGCTATTTTTTCATTTAATATTCAAGCAGTATGCTACATGATTTTTTAAATTCATCCTCTGTAAGTGTCAGTGTCTTGCTAGTGCAGACACAGTGTACCTATCTGTACCTACTACACACACTAGGTACAAGATATACAAGTTTAAAGTCCTTAGCTACATGACTCACCTTGTAGATGTAGGCCCAGATGATTTCTTTAGGTAAAAGCAGAATAGATATAGAAGAGTGGCTACAGGCTCCCTCTACTCTATTTTCACCTTTTGTTATTAAGCTTGGAGTTGTTTCTCAAAGTAAACTGCTGGTGGTAGTGCACTGGAAAAGCAGGAATTTTACTGCTGCTTGCAGTAGAGATGCAATAATTTGGCAAGGTGGAAAGTTGCACATACTTTGGCAGCTTATCTAGGTAGAAACTACTAGTCAGTCAGCTGATCGGCACTAGCACAGCTAGAGCCGGAGCCGGCACTCTTCAGATACCACGAGGTTCAGCAGAGATTAGGAAAAGCAGAGGGGACAGCGCAGACACATCGCGATTCCCGACATCTCCCGATCCCAGAAGCCCCAGCAGCCCTTGCGAGAGAGCGGCTGACGTGGCAGGGGGCGTTCCCGCGGTAACGGCGACCGCACCCCTGCCCCTTGCCTTGAAAGAGCCTTTGGGAGGGCAGTGACGACGCTGCCCACCAGGCGCAGGGAGGAACAAGCAGGTTGTGTTGCGGACTCTGTTGCTGGTGTCCCAGACTGCTGACCAATATGGTCGCCTCCAGAAGGAGAGCCTGCAGTAAGGAGACTGTAGCAACTCATACAGAGACCCTGCCCCAGACCGTGGCTGTTCAGGTCTCTGGCTGCAGGGAGTGCCAGAGCCTGCTGCTGCCGAGGGAGGGAGGCCAGCATTCCACCTGCGTGAGGTGTGAGCAGGTAGAAGATCTGCTTAGATTGGTGGCAGAACTTAAGGAGGAGGTCGAGACGCTGAGGACCATCAGGGAGTGTGAAAGGGAGATCGACTGGTGGAGTAACTCCCTGGCGTGCCAGCAGGAATGGTTCCAGGGAGATACCCCCCACAAGGGGATGGACCCCCTGTCCTCTCAGACAGAGGGGGATGACCCGAGACAGCCCCTGCCCTGTAGCTGTTGCGCAGAGGTAAGGGACCAAAAAGACGATGAAGGCTGGAAGCGAGTTCCAGTTCGGAACCGTGGGCAACCTTCCTCCCTTCCTGCCCTGCTTCCCCAGGTGCCCCTCAGTAATAGGTTTGAGGCTCTGGATCTTGATGGAGAGGTAAGTGAGGATGTGGTGCAAGGCCAGACTACAGGGTCACATAGGAAAAGGCGGTCAACTTCACGCCTCAAGACTGCCTCTGACAAGAAAGAAAGAAAAGTCATTGTTGTAGGCGATTCCCTTCTGTGAGGAACATAGGGCCCGATATGCAGAGTTGACCCTCATCATAGGGAAGTGTGTAGTCTGCCTGGAGCCCGGATCAGGGATATCACCAAGGCGCTCCCCAGCCTGGTGCACCCGACAGACTACTACCCGCTGCTGGTCTTCCAGACAGGTGGGGGGGAAGCTGCTTCCCGCAGTCTGAGGGGGATGAAGAAAGACTACAGGGCCTTGGGGCGGATGGTGAAAGAGTCTGGGGCTCAAGTGATCTTCTCCTCAGTTCTTCCATCTTCCGGTGATGATGTGGGACTGAATGGGAAAATTCAGTCCATAAGCAGTTGGCTACGAGACTGGTGCTTTAGGCAGGGCTTTGGGTTCTTTGATAACAGCTGGTTTTATAAGGCTCCAGTCCGGATGATGGCACGTGGGAAAGGTTTAACTCACAGAGGCAAAAGGATGCTGGGGCATGAATTAGCAGGGCTCATTTGGAGAGCTTTAAACTAGATTCGAAGGGGGATGGGGTTGTAACTGGGCTTGCCCCAGTGGGGCAGCACTCTAGGATTGATGAAGACCGGGAGGCCTCCTATAATCCTAGGGTGAAATTGGTGAGCTCAGCTCCCTCCTTGAAATGCCTATACACCAATGTGTGCAGCATGGGAAATAAGCAGGAGGAGTTGGAGACCTGTGTTAAGTCAGGAGATTATGATCTGGTGGCAATTACAGAGACGTGGTGGGACAGCTCACATGACTGGAATATAGTCATGGAGGGCTATGTCCTTTTCAGGAAAGACAGGCCAGCCAGGCGGGGTGGTGGGGTTGCTCTTTATGTGTGAGAGCAGCTGCAATGTACTGAGCTCTGTCCAGGGACAGAGGACGAGCGAGTTGAGAGTCTGTGGGTGAGAATTAAGGGGCAGGCTGGCAGGGGTGATACTGTTGTGGGTGTCTGTTACAGGCCACCAGATCAGGGTGAGGAAGTTGACGAGGCCTTCTACAGGCAGCTGAGAGCAGCCTCACAGTCACAGGACGTGGTCGTCGTGGGGGATTTTAATTTCCCTGATGTCTGCTGGAAGGACTACTCAGCAACCCAGCCACAGTCCAGGAGGTTCCTCCAGTGTATGGATGATAACTTCCTCATCCAAATGGTGGATGAGCCAACCAGGAGAGGAGCGCTGCTGGATCTCATCCTCACTAACAAGGAGGGTCTGGTCGAAGCAGTAAAGGTTGAGGGCTGCCTTGGTTGCAGCGACCACGAGATGGTGGAATTCAGGATCTTGTGTGGTAGGACCAGTACAATAGCAAGTAGAATTGCAACCCTGGACTTTAGCAGGGCAAACTTTGGCCTTTTCAAACAATTGCTAGGGGAAATCCCATGGACAAGGCTGCTTGAAGGTAAAGGGACCCAAGACAGTTGGTTGGCATTCAAGAATTGCTTATTCCAAGCTCAAGAGCAGAGCATCCCGACACGTAGGAAGTCAAGGAAGAGGGCCAGGAGACCTGCGTGGCTAAATAAGGAACTGCTGGGTATGCTCAAGTGGAAGAGCAGAGTTTATAGGTCATGGAAGGAGGGGCTGGCCACTCGGGAGGAATATAAGGCTGCTGCTAGAGGATATAGGAAGGCAGCTAGGATGGCTAAGGCCTCCTTAGAATTAAATCTGGCGAGAGGGGTCAAGGACAGCAGAAAGAGCTTTTTCAAATACATAGCTGATAAAACTAACACCAGAGGCAAGGTTGGCCCACTGGTGAACGGGATGGGTGCCCTGGTGACAGAAGATACAGAGATGGCAGAGTTATTGAATGCCTTCTTTGTCTCAGTCTACTCTGCCAGAGGCAGTCCTGAAGAGCCCTGTACTCCTGAGACCTCAGATGAAGTCAGGTCACTGGAGCAGTTTGCCTGTGTTAGGGACCAGTTGAGCAATCTGGACATCCATAAATCCATGGGTCCAGATGGGATGCACCCGCAGGTGCTGAGGGAACTGGCGGAAGTCATTGCTAGACCACTCTCCATCATCTTTACCAAGTCTTGGGAAACGGGAGAGGTGCCTGAGGACTGGAGGAAAGCAAATGTCACTCCAGTCTTCAAAAAGGGCAAGAAGGAGGACCCGGGTAACTATAGACCGGTCAGCCTCACCTCCATCCCTGGGAAAGTGATGGAACACCTTATCCTTGATGCCATATTAAGGCATGTCAAGGATAAGAGGGTTATGAGGGGCAGTCAACATGGCTTTACCAAGGGGAAGTCATGCTTGACCAACCTCATAGCCTTTTATGAGGAAGTAACATTGTGGATGGATGATGGCAGAGCGGTGGATGTGGTCTACCTTGACTTCAGCAAAGCATTTGACACAGTCTCCCACAGCATCCTCATAGCTAAATTGAGGAAGTGTGGCCTGGATGATCAGGTAGTGAGGCGGACTGCAAACTGGCTGAAGGACAGAAGCCAGAGAGTTGTAGTCTGTGGGGCGGAGTCCAGTTGGAGGCCTGTATCTAGTGGAGTGCCTCAAGGATCAGTATTGGGACCAGTATTATTTAATATATTCATCAATGATTTAGATGAGGGAATTGAGTGTACTGTCAGCAAGTTCGCTGATGACACTAAGCTGGGAGGAGTGGCTGACACGCCAGAAGGCTGTGCTGCCATCCAGCGAGACCTGGACAGGCTGGAGAGTTGGGCAGGGAGAAACTTGATGAAATATAACAAGGGAAAGTGTAGAGTCCTGCATCTGGGCAGGAACAACCCCAGGTTCCAGTATAGGTTGGGGAACGACCTGTTAGAGAGTAGTGTAGGGGAGAGGGACCTGGGGGTCCTAGTGGATGGCAGGATGACCATGAGCCAACACTGTGCCCTTGTGGCCAAGAAGGCCAATGGCATCCTGGGGTGTATTAGAAGGGGGGTGGTCAGTAGGTCGAGAGAGGTCCTCCTTCCCCTCTACTCTGCCCTGGTGAGACCGCATCTGGAATATTGTGTCCAGTTCTGGGCCCCTCAGTTCAAGAAGGACAGGGACCTGCTGGAGAGAGTCCAGCGCAGGGCAACTAAGATGATTAAGGGAGTGGAGCATCTCCCTTATGAGGAAAGGCTGAGGGAGCTGGGTCTCTATAGTTTGGAGAAGAGGAGACTGCGGGGGGACCTTATTAGTGTATATAAATATATAAAGGGGGAGTGTCATGAGGATGGAGCCAGGCTCTTCTCAATGGCGAACAATGATAGGACAAGGGGTAATGGGTACAAACTGGAACACAAGAGGTTCCACTTAAACTTGAGAAGAAACTTCTTCTCAGTGAGGGTGACAGAACACTGGAACAGGCTGCCCAGGGGGTTGTGGAGTCTCCTTCTCTGGAGACATTCAAAACCCGCCTGGACACATTCCTGTGTAACCTTATCTAGGTATCACAGTATCACAGTATGTTAGAGATTGGAAGGGACCTCAAAAGATCATCTAGTCCAATCCCCCTGCCAGAGCAGGAACACCTAAATAAGGTTACATAGGAATGTGTCCATAGGTGTTCCTGCTCTGGCAGGGGGATTGGACTAGATCTTTTGAGGTCCCTTCCAATCTCTAACATACTGTGATACTGTGTGATACTGTGATCTGAAAGGTAAATGTCAGTTTCTACGTTATTTCTTTCACTGAATGCTTACACATCCAAGTTTGTTGCTAATGCTAGTTCCTACTGCTGGCATTCTATTACTACTTCTGCTTTCAAAGACAGTAGTGCCTTCTATGAGTGGATGTGCACTGGTAGCTACTGTGGTACAATTCATATAAGAATCATCTTTCAGCAAGGATTTTGGTGCAGTGGACTAAGACAGAACTGCTTTATTTGGTGAATAAATATAAGTGACTTTGCAGAAGGTTTGTGCACGTAAATTCTGAAGCTACGCCGAAAGCTCAGCTTAAATTTATTTTAAATGGTGCTCACGAACTTTAATCATATAAGCAAGCTGATAATACTGTCTCTTTCTAAGAGGAAACACAGGTAGTGTTTTTATTCCTTGTTCATTTCTGTGCCAGTCTGGGTGCATGGCTCAGTGTTAAATATTCCATGTGTTATCAAGTATCTTGTGTTGCTAAGCAAGAGATACTAAGCAGGATTTATGTTGCCCAGGTCTGTCTTAAATTTGTGCTGGAAAGCACACCCAGAAAACATTAGACCGTTTGCTTGGTTTTATATGTTTGTACTGCAGTGCACTTCCTTTTCCCTCAAGCATGTGAGTATTCTTTTTCTATTATTTGACATCAAGACAGAAGTTTTTAATCTTTTTCAAAGTGTAAACTATCTTTCAAAGTCCTGAAAGTTCATTTTATGAAACCAGATCAAATAGTTCTGACATTTGCTAGCTAGACATTTGAAGGCATGCTACAGATGCAAAACCATCTTTCATTGGGTGATTTGCTGTAGATAAAAGGCTAACCTGCATCTTTCATTATAAACACAAGGAATCCAGTGTGTGTGAGCAGTGTCCTGGAGAGAAACATTCCTTAAATGTAATCCATGGCTTTAATTTTCATGCCTTCTTATTCTTTTATAAAAGTGGGGCTTGACATCAGCTGAATTCCTTTGTTGCTTTTTTAAAAAAATTGTCAAAACCTAAAATTGCTTATTTTAATTTTTAATTTTACCCTAATAATTCCTCAGAATAATCCTCAAAATACTTACTTCACAAATATGCTGAAGTCAAATGAGGTAATTCAAAGCCAGGATTGAGTCAAACTAAAAATGGAAGTTTTATCTATCAATGTACATAGATTGTTCAAATGGATATATATGCTGGTTTAGAGAGACAAAACAAACACATAAATCAATGTTCATTGCCATGGTAGAGGCACACCTGCTGCTCACCCGTGTAAGATTGTGCTAACTTCATTTTATGCTGTAAATACTTAATTGATTTAAGGCCTGATAATTATAATCCAAAGTTGTTAATATCATTTACTGAATCAATAGGCGAACTTAAATTATAGTATAACAGGATATCTCATGTACTTATCACTGGAGAAAAGGTTTCAGGAATTAGTTTTTCTTGCACACCAGTGTGTAGGAATCTTGGTCTGTTCTGGCACACCCGAAGGCAGTGAACTTGGGAAATGCTTCCTCAGGCTACAACTAGTGTACAACTTGGTGGACTGTGTAGTCAGACCTTTAAAATTCTGAAAGATGTGACTAGCAAGGATGCTATTTTGAAAGATCTTCAGCTGAAATACAATGCATTTGGCTGTTAGGATTACATGATGGGTTTTTATGATTAGAGAATTAAATTCTAAGTCATAATTTTTACATACAGTCAGATAAAAGTAAGGAAACTGTTGCATGCTCTGGTTAAGCACCAGCAGGCACCATCTGTGTGTATGGCAGAGCAATCCTAGGAGTACTGTTTAGGGATGGTGTACCATTGCTGTAATACCTGTTACCACCTGAGCTGTAGAACTGAATAATCAGATAGAGCTTTCGCTGTGTACTGACTCTTTGAAGCTAAGCAAAAGCTCAGAATTGCATGACTGGTGTTTTATGGTGTTACTTCCTAAGGATCGTTAGCTCAATTATCACATTAAGTCCTGAGAGATAAGAGCAGCCATACACTGCAGTCACACTGCCGGTTGGTTTGGTTGTGGCTCACAGTTATCTCAGTGTTAAATCAGAATCTTTGGAACATTCATGAACTGTGGCCTGAATATTTCAGTCTCTTAACCAGCCTAGATCAGGGATGCACAAATGTAATTGCAGTTGCTTTTTTTATATAATAGCCTAGATCTGTTTTTTACATGCTTCCCTGTTCAAAATATTTTGCAAACTAATTAATTTCTGCATCACATTCTTAAGTGCCAGAGGGAGACAAATATTATTGTCACAGGTTTACTGACAGGCAAAGAACAGCAACACTGTCTTGCTAAGGGCTGCATCAGAAATTTGTGGCAGACACGGATCAAAGGGCATGTCTGCTGTGCTGTTTGCCATGTGTGTAGTGATACCTGTGCATGCTCTAAATGGGACAGCTCATGCCCCACAACCTATTAGGATGAGATAGCATGTTAAATCTGCTCTAGCTGCTCTGGAGCTTATAGCATTGCACTGTTTCATGTAAATACTGTGTATGGGTGGCTGATGTTCAGTTACTGTGGACTGTGTTGCTCCAAATTAATGTCCTGTATAACCTCATATGCTATATTGTTGTATCTTCGCACTAACAGGGATGAAAAGATACCTTTTATTGCTGGGATTAATGAGCTGGTGCAGGTGCGATGGGCACCATTATTTTCTCAATAATATGGAACGTTCTGTGAAGGCTAAGGGTTTCTTTTTTCTCTATTGTTCTTTAATGAACACTTGAAAGAAACATAGCAGTTCAGGAATTACACAGGAAATAAGCTTGTCAAACACAAAGCCACAGTGTAAACTAGGTTTTAATAAAATAATGTCCACTAAATTAGGCAGTAGTCTTGTGGAAAAAGTGTAATAGTGAGCATGTAATTAAGATCACCAAGAAAATTGATATGCATAAAATAACTGAATTGAAACAATGCTGAAATTAACATTGTTTGCATGCCTGTGCATCTGACTTGGAATTACTATCATATAGTGTTCTTTGTAGATAATAACTAAAATTAATCAATAAACAGATCTCACTACAGTATTTGGTCTGTCCTTGGCACCAAAATGAAGGGAGTTCAGAGGAATTGCAATTTTTTTCATTTAGTAATAAAAGCTTGTGTGTATATTTTTTCCTTTAGTACGGAGATGCAGCTCTTCAGCATTAGATTTGCAAGTACATGTGCTATAGATAATGGACCCTTAGATTCAATTGTATGACATACGTGAAAATAGCTTTGTGGTTGCAAAAATAAGAGGAAACAAGTTACAGAAGATAACACTTTGAGACTTTGAAAGCAAATAGAAGTGTATAGACAGGATAGATTAAGGAATAGAGATTAAGTATTGTGCTTTTCACTTCAAATTATGAACTGAAACTAATATAGACTGGCTGCATTAGTGAGAGCCTATCTGTGTAGTAAATTTTTTTTTTTTTTCTCCTGCCTGCTTTTACTTTAGAATGGTTGAGATTGTCAAAGAACTTCAGAAAATTTGAAAATACCTAAAAAGTAATTTGAAGTAGGAGTTATCTATCTTGTGGATTACCCTAAAATTCTTAATTTTCCATGATGTTTATTAGAAACAACAAAAAACTAAAACTTGAACTGGCAGTATTCCTGTTCAAAACAAGTGTGGTAAAGGCTTAGTTTCAACAGCAGCAAAAATGACTATATCACTTGAAAAAAAGATGAAAATAAGCTTATACAGTTTAGCTAAATGACCATTTCGTTACAGGTTGTGATATGAGGTAAAAAGAATGGCCATTTGTTCTTCATGACAGATTATATATAAAAATAAAACACAAGCGAAGGGAGATGTCTGAACAGTGCAGTCTATTAATACTGTTGAATTACGAAAGCACTAATATTTGACCTATTTAAGAACCCCAATATCAGGCTTTGGGAAAAACATCTGCAATATACCTGAAAAGTCAAGTTGCTACCAACAATTTATATAAAAAGTAGTAAAATACATAGAATAAATTTCTGCCTGTATGTTGGTATGGCTTGAGCTAACCTCACAATTTTAAGATAGACTTTAGTTTGCAGGATACCAGCTAACTGTTTTGCACTGAAGATTACTAAATGTACCATATGTGTGTACGTGTGTGCCCATGTGTGAGTGAGTGTGTGTATGCAGCAAATGAAGCACTCGTGTGCCATTTTCAGCCTGGGAAAGAAGAAAGCTGCTGAAGTGGTTTTTTGTTCTTCCCCACCTCCTCTGCTTTTATTGGCCTAAATGAATGTTACAAAGAGGAAACCAGATGTGAGACAGGGATGACATGAAAGGACAGGTAATTAATATCGTCTGACTTAAGTTTCTTATCTTGATGGACTGATGTTTACAACACTGACCTTGGGGTGGGGGAAAGCACAACCTCCTCAATATGAAATGAGAAAAGTCCAAAGGCTTTTGAGCTTCACAGAGAGCTCTGCTCCTCTTGTGAAGTGCAGTTTGATTTTCTATGTGTATGCCTATGAACATGCAACTGTGTCTAACAGCAAGCTCTTTTAACTTTCACTAAGAAAATGTGTTAATGGTATTTTCATATGGTATGTTACTTTCTCCCATTAGTTTTCTTTTGCTTCTAATTTATTTCATAACAATTTCAAGTCAAGTGACCAAGAATCTAGGTAGAGAGGAGACGAGAGGCCCGCATAAAACCAGCACTATTTCCAATAGTTGATATAGCTGTCAAAAATAATAATAAAAAAAAAATTAAGAAAAAATAAATCACCTTTTGTTTTTTATTATTTCTGACATTTTGTCCATCATATTGTAATGAGTTTCTGCAGAGGAACAAAAGCAGCTTGTCTCTTTGAAAGCAGAGATGCAACTATTTTTTTTGGGTGTTTATTATTAAAACACAAGCTGTTTTTCCTTCCTCAAAGGATACCTCACTATACAATGGAAGAAACATCAAGAATTAAATTAGACAGCATCGAGTTCACATGAAAGAAAATACATTTCTTTAAACAGATTTTTTTTTTTTTTTTTTTTTTTTTTTTTTTTTTTAACACGGGAGCCAAGATGTAGGGATTTAATAATCCGCCTCTTTTCCAGCGTGTGCTACTTTCTCTGCATAGATTTGATAGTATGGAACCAAATGGCAGATTTCATGATAACAGTCTAATTGTGAACAAGGAGCTTGAATTAACTTAAGTCATTTGGGAGGTCTTTGATAATTCCATATATTAGCAGGGTCTGGTACATTTTCTGGTTCCCTGCACATTTCAGAATGTGTTTCTGACTTTGATCATTTCATGAGGTTAAGCATAAATCACAGACTAATTTACTATTTGCTTTGAGTGGTTTTTTATATAAATCTTTGACAGTCTTTCAGAATAAGCAGTAGAGTTTATTTTCTAATCCTGTGTACTGGAAAACAATACCATTTCCAGTTGCAGCAATTAAAGTGGGACTACTAAAAGTGTGAGGCAGAGACCTCTGATTGACAAAGGGTTTAAAAGATTTCAGGATATCAACTCACTGGCTATGGGCCATAGCTGTTGTTTTTTATGAGCGTGCATGTATCCAGATGTGATGATTTGGAATATCTTTTTGTAGCAGTCATTTTTATTTTATAAGTGACATGTTTGTGGGTGGTCTCCAAAACTTTCTAAGCCACCAATTTTAAAAAAATGCCACCATATTTTTTTATGTGGTTTGTTTTCATCTAGATTCTAATATATTTTGATATGCAGGAATTTTATTAAAGGTTTTCATTTTGTTCTTCTAGTTTCTGGCTTCAATAAGTGCACTACATATACATTTGAGGGTGGAATGATGTAAAATGAACTTGTGTAGTGAACCTTTGTTTATACCACAACAGGACTGAAGTCCTGCATTGTCTTAATGCAGTTAGCCAGTTCAAATCTTGTGAAGTACATTTCTATTTAGAGTGCCTTTGCTCTGTGTTATCATTTACTTATATGTCTGTTCATTGAACAATGAATGAATCACACAAATTAAGAAGTGAAAAGAAAGGGAGTGACACAACCCCCATCCCCAAACATTTGTTTACTATTGTATTAGCAAAAGGGCATAGTTATTATTATATAACTTGTATAACTTGTATAACAAGTATAACATGTATAACATGTATAACTTGTCTGTCGTGACAAAGTCTGTGTTCCAAGCTTACTTGCTTGCTTTACTTATTATTGTCTTGGTCCTTTATGATAATTACCTTTTTTGCAACTGGTTGTTTTTGCAGTAATTCCCTGTAAGATTTCAGCATGAGGATGATAGGTGGAAGCAAGGACAGGCGGCCTGGGAAGATTACAGGGATGTTGTCTGGGAAGCTAGGGACCAGGTTAGGAAAGCTAAGGCCCAGTTAGAATTAAACTTGGCTAGGGATGTTAAGGATAACAGGAAGAGATTCTATATGTGCATAGTGAATAAAAGACAGACTAGGGACCACGTAGGCCCCCTTCAGAAGCTGTCGGGAGAACTGGCTGCCCTGGATTTGGAGAAGGCTGAGGTTCTTAATGACTTCTTTGCCTTGGTCTTCACTACCAAAGGCTCTGACCGCACCACCCAAGTCTTGGAAGGCAGATGCAGGGGCTGTGAGAATGAAGACCCTAGGCCCACTGTAGGAGAGGATCTGGTTCAGGACCATATTAAGAACCTGAACATACACAAGTCCGTGGGACCTGATGAAATCCATCTGCGGGTCCTGAAGGAGCTGGTGAATGAAGTTGCTAAGCCACTGGCCATCGTATTTGAAAAATCATGGCAGTCAGGTGAAGTTCCCGACAACTGGAAAAAGGGAAATATAACCCCCATTTTGAAGAAGGGGAAAATGGATGACCCAGGGAATTACAGACCAGTCAGTCTCACCTCTGTGCCTGGCAAACTCTTGGAGCAGATTCTCCTGGAAGGCATGCTAAGGCACATGAAAAACAAGGAGGTGCTTGGTGACAGCCAGCATGGCTTCACTAAGGGGAAATCCTGCCTGACCAATTTGGTGGCCTTCTATGATGGGGCTACAGAACTAATGAACAGGGGCAGAGCAGTTGACGTCACCTACCTGGACTTGTGCAAAGCCTTTGACACTGTCCCACATGACATCCTTGTCTCTAAATTGGAGAGACATCAATTTGATGGGTGGACCACTTGGTGGATAAAGAACTGTCTGGATGGCCACATGCAAAGAGTTGTGGTCAATGGCTCGATGTCCGGCTGGAGACTGGTAATGAGTGGTGTCCCTCAGTGATTGGTGTTGGGACTGGTCTTGTTCAACATCTTTGTCTGTGACGTGGACAGTGGGATTGAGTGCGCCCTTAGCAAGTTTGCCGATGACACCAAGCTGTGTGGTTCGGTTGATACGCCGGAGGGAAGGGATGCCATCCAGAAGGACCTCGACATGCTTGTGAGGTGGGCTGATGCCAACCTTATGAAGTTTAACCATGCCAAGTGCAAGGTCCTACACCTGGGTTGCAGCAATCCCAGGCACAGCTACAGGTTGGGCAGTGAAGAGATTCAGAGCAGCCCTGTGGAGAAGGACTTGGGGGTGTCGGTCGATGAGTTAATGAACATGAGCCGGCTTCAGTGTGCGCTCGCAGCCCAGAAAGCCAACCGTATCCTGGGCTGCATCAAAAGGAACATGACCAGCAGGTCGAAGGAGATCCTGTCCCTCTACTCTGCTCTCGTGAGACCTCACTTGGAGTATTGTGTGCAGTTCTGGTGTCCTCAACATAAAAAGGACATGGAACTGTTGGAACAAGTCCAGAGGAGGGCCACGAGGATGATCAGGGGACTGGAGCACCTCCCGTATGAAGATAGGCTGAGGAAGTTGGGTCTGTTTACCCTGGAGAAGAGAAGGCTGCGTGGAGACCTCATAGCAGCCTTCCAGTATCTGAAGGGGGCCTACAAGGATGCTGGGGATGGACTCTTCATTAGGGACTGTAGTGATAAGAGAAGGGGTAATGGGTTCAAACTTAAACAGGGTAAGTTTAGATTGGATATAAGGAAGAAATTCTTTACTGTGAGGGTGGTGAGGCACTGGAATGGGTTGCCCAGGGAGGTTGTGAATGCTCCATCCCTGGCGGTGTTGAAGGCCAGGTTGGATGAGGCCTTGGGTGACATGGTTTAGTGTGAGGTGTCCCTGCCATGGCAGGGGGGTTGGGACTAGATGATCTTAAGGTCCTTTCCAACCCTACCTATTCTATGATTCTATGATTCTATAATTACTAAATAAATAAGTCCTAATTAGCGTGACAGTTTATGACTGATTTTGAGTTGGTATGAAATAACAAACTCCCTCAGAAGTGTACCAAGCTGGATTCTTAGTTGAGGTGATTATGATGCAGATTCACCTATTCAATCAGGATGGAGTTTTCTTCACTGGGAGCATCAGTGAACAGACATTTCACAGAAACTGAGAGGACTGAAGTGCTTAAATCCCAGTAAAATGAAAACTGCCTTAGGCAGTCTTCAACTTCTTTAGATTATTTTCAATAACCCAGCCATTATTTTCAGCCGTGAGAGTGAATCCCCACAGCAATGGTAGGCAGGCCACTGCTGCATCCATCTGGCATAGAACAGATTGAGAGCAGAAAAATGAAGAGTTGCTGAAGTGGCTCATTTATGGAGAAACTGTTTTTTATATCTGAAAGTTGCTGAAAGTCAATGAAGTTAATGTTAGGTCTGAGCTTGATGCTGCATACTTAATGTGGCATTAAATAATCTTTGAATATTTGCCTGAGCTTTGGGATTGCTTACTTTTTCACTTATATAGAAGATATTGAACAGGCAAAGCCTCTATTTCTAAAGGCAGTAAGGACCATATTTTCAAAGGTGTTTTGGTATTTAAGGTTATAAATAAAAGACCAGGGACCAGACCAAGTAGTCAGGGTGGTTAGCTACATAATTCATATGGAATTATGTTGAAACTAATGTAAGCTAGAAAGAGTTTGATTAGGTACTTATGAAAATCCGATGGAAACCTACTTAGAAGCTCAGTATGCTTTGAAAAGGGCTACTGTTATGTTCAGCTATTGACTTACCATCTTCAGTAAGATGTACATGAAAGCAGTTGCCAGATGTACATTTTAGATGTATGATTTGGTCTTATTAGAACATATAATTGTTTACAGATTTTATTTTACTTTCACACTGGCCAGAGATTGTGGAAAAAATTAGAAGAAAAAAATCATAGTGAATGAAGCACTGAGCCCCTATAAAGAAATGTTTCACTTTCAACATCTCTGACCACACTAATAATAATAATAACAACAATAATGGAACTAACATTTTGTTTTCAATTAAGACTTTAAAATGTGAATTTACATATTGCCTTTTCAAAAGTTACTTTTGGGGTGACTTTCAACCAAACATACAAATTTGAAAATACTTAACTATCACTGAATGAGTATTTTTCACAAGAAGAATATATGATGATAGTAAAAATTCTTCTTTCATATCCTACTTGCAGGTTTTCCTTTGTAAATATAGCTTGTTAAGTAGTTGCGTACACCTGCCAATAGATACATATTGATTGACTTTGCTCTTTGTAAATCATAAAATCATACGTATTGATGTTTTCTTACTGATATTCAGTTCTTTAGAACTTTTATTACTGGGATGACTTTTTTCTCAAATGTAAATACTAGATAAAATATTTTAATGTATTGCTGTGTGAGAGAAATGCACATGATTGTGGTTTTAGTTGACTCTGAAAACATCAAAATCCCATCTATATTAGTATATTTATATCTAGTTCAGATTTGCTTCCTTCAGTAGTAGGAGTTTGCTTAGTAGAAAGTTGTCAAATATTGTATAAAGAGGGGGTAGGAGATTATAAGTTAAAAAAAATTAACAGTGCTCCCTGTTTTCTGATACAGCTTGTTAGAATGTTATATATGAATGGCATTAGCCATACATCCTTTTAAACTGTTATTAATAGCTAAGCACTGTATAGATAATTTGGGGCTAAAAAGCCGGATAGAGTGCAGAAATAATTATTGCGTTCCAGATAGATTTATTTTTCTTTGTTGCTTTTTGTGAGAACACTCAATGTGTGTGCTGAAGGGATGCACCTTAAATTAGATATTATATATCAAAATGTTTTTCTGGTAGATAAAATCAGTTGGTATTACATAAGCTTCTTCATCAGGAACTGTTTTCAGGAAAATCAACTTTCGACAAACTCCAGCTTTTTCTCTTATTTTTTTTTTCTTTCCTGAAGGGAACCTAAGCTAACGTCTTAAACAGAGCTTTTGATTCTTCTCTTTGGAAATCACTGGGGTCTTACAGAGGAATTGAAATCTTGTCTCCATAATTTTAGCATAAACCAAGTTTATCAACTGAATGGTTTTGAGACCTTATGTCCCGAAGTATCAGTGTTTAATTTTGGTATATTCTGTGCTGTTTCATTTAGCTGCAAGGCTGTTTCCCGTTGATTAGGTAGTATTACAGTCTATCTTCTGAGTACATGCACAGAAAAAGTCTGATTGAATCTTGACTGAACGTTACGCTTTCTAGCACAGTTGGTCTCTGGTGCCCCAGAATTGCCTGGGAAAAACATCTTTCATGGCCAACTCTTACGCAAAATCATCTTTATTTTCTGTAAAAGCACCCCTGAGATCTGTAATATGCTAACAGTAATGGAGGAGCTTTGTTTTTGCTGGTAATAATGCTATCAACATCTTAATTGCATGAACTATGTTTTAAAAATGTAAATAAATAGAACAAATAATGAATATTTTGGGACTTTGCTAACCTAGATCTATAGCTGAACTTCAAATGCACAGAAAAATCCTATTAATGACAACAGTTAGAATCATAGAATCAACTAAGTTGGAAAAGACCTTTAAGACAAATGCTTTCCTAATGGGTCATATTAAAATATATGTGCTTTCTGAAGTGAATGTGTAGTAGGTGGTAAGTTTTCATTGGAACTCTCAGGTGCATAGTTCACATGAGCGGCAAGTCTAATGCTCAGGAAAAAAATTAAGTTGTGAACCGTAGTTTATGTGTGTAAGTGCTGAACCCTCGTATGGAGCTTTTTCACACTCAATGCTAGGACACCAAAATGTTTCTTTCTTGACTAAGAATTGTTCCTTGTTTCTTCTTGCATTCAATATGGCTCTTCATCTCTGAGAAGAGAGTTGCCTCAAGTCCTAAATACTTGGGTTTGGGATGCTTTACAGGAATTAATTATTTCTATATGTCTATATATATATATATTTCATATCCATTTGCCTCTTCAGCTTCTTAGTGGACTGTAAAACTTCAGACGCTTAGTGACTTCAGTTGCTTATCTGTAGGCTTTATCAATTCAATTAGGAGTAACATTCCTCTGCCCTCCTTCTCCTAGTTGTTAATGGTTAATGAAGCTTAATGATGGAGGAGGACTGAGTGGCTGAGGTAACTGTTAGCTATTAAAGACCATTTGGTGATGAGATACAGAATATTTACTGCTGAAGTGATTTAGTGATGCACTGCTACTTGGGTACTCCTCTCCTGTGTTACTTTGTACCTATTTTCTATCTACTAGTTCTTTTCCTGATGTATATTGATGCCAGCTCTGCTGAATTTCATGTTGTTGATTTTAGACTTTCATTTTATCAGTTTAGATTCCAACTCTTCTTTCCAAAGTGCTTGATATGGTGGCTTGGCATTGTCTATAATTTTTGTTTCCATGCCTTTTTTTTAGTCCGATCTTACAAGTACATTAAAATAGTTGAAGTATAAGCTAGACTTCAGGGTATACTTTGGATTGACAAGCTATTGATGGTAATTAGCTTTTGGTCATGGTATTCCTACAGCAGCTCTTGTCTGCAGCTCTATTCCTTTCATTTAGTGTTTGTTGGTTCAGCAGTGCAGCTGTAGCCCTCAACTTTGCTGTGAATAAATATCACCGAGTTCAAAAGACGCAAAGTCAGTAGGAGGGACCTGAATCTGGTCATAAGCAAAGCTGTTACAGGTAAATAATCAGCAGTACAGTCCTTCACTTGCAAACACTGCCCTGAATACTTCTGTTTGTCTGATTCTTTGAACACTCCTGCACTAATAGATTTTTCTGGTGATATTGCTGCCACCATCTTAGCTGTTGAAGAAGGAACTCCTCTGTTAGTGTCAGTGCCTTCTGCAACCCCACTTGTATGCTCCTAATAACTTTTCTTATCCCTAACAGGAAAAAACAATTGCATTGTTGGGGTGACCTTGTAGCTATACAACTTGTTACTTAGTTATTGGAGGGTAGAAAACAGATCATTCTGACTCCATTATTAATGGGTAATTCAGGTGAACAATTAATTAAAAAAATAGTGGATATTTAAAGAAAAGACTGCATTTGTCCAAAGAAAGTGAGAGAAAATCGCTCTGAGGCAGAGTACTCCAGTCTGCAGTGAGGGAACTGAACATCTGAAGCAAAAGCAGATGAAATCAGTGAGAGAAGACCTGGTGGGGACCTGGCAAGGACTGAATTCCACAGAGGAAGAGAACAAGCAGGCTCCACATGCACGAGTGTCCTTTTTGCCATGGACTTTTAGGGGAACTCATTCAAATAACTTAATTCTCAAGATCCCCTTAGTCTTGCAGTCCTTTTACACTACATTCTGATAACAAGCAGTAAAGTGGTTTTGCTCAATTTTCCTTCCTTCTAGTTATTGTTTCCTGCCTTACTTTGTATGTGAGTGAAACTATTCACAAGAGAATGATATTCAGTCTTTCCTGAAGGCATTCACAGAGGGGTGGTTGTAAGAATCTTTAGTTGAGTAACAGGGTTTTTTTTTTTGATTAAACCAGAATTTTTTGATTGAAATCCTTGAATGCGAAGATTTTTCTGCACATGGAGAATTTAAAAATAAAACCAGACTTCCTCTTCTACTTACTCCCACATATGCAGACTCTCCCTTTCTTTCTGTGATGGCTTTTAGCTATAGTATTTATTAGTAATGCAGTGGAGTTCTGTAGCATATTTGGAGCACAAAAGCCAGTGTTCAGCAAATTGCTTCGACTAATGCCATATCCAGTTACCTGAACATTGGAGGTATATTTTGTTGCATTGCCAAAGAAAGCAACTAATAATACTTCTAAGAACTTTAACTGTACGATACAGAATGTGTGGTGTGTGTCTGTTCTTGGCAATAATTTTAGAGTGAAAATGAGATATTAAGAAAATAGATATAATTTATGCTATTGCAGTTCTTTCATTACAGTAAAATTCTGTATATTCTGTTATGAAGCAATTAGCTGTTGTGTAATCATTCAAAGAGTACCAAAGTACAGTTGAAACTTCTTATAATGTTTTAGATTGTTACATGTTGACACTGTATGCTTCAGTCTACAGAACTGCCATGTTTGGAGTAACAACCAAATAAGCACTACTGCAGGAAATGTTTATGTAGTAACTATATAAGAGTCTGTGTTGGATGAACTTTGTATATAACACAAAGAAAGGGTGCCTTTGTGAATAAGATGGTGTTTCTACTTCAGTCATGTATTTTTGTTGTCCATGGATTCATCATATAGTTCCTCTAAATCAGCTTACTGGTCTGTAAAATAGCAATGATAATACCTTCTAGGGATGCATTTATTCCACACCGAGGTCTTTAATCTCAACCTGCCATAAACCTAAGTGGCAAAGGGAAATGCACTTAGCAAAGAATCCAACCCAATATTGTATGGAGGTCCATCAGCAGAGGGAAATGGAGGTTTTCAGAAACCATAATTAGACCTTTTGGATTTGAAGGTAAACTAGTACCTGCAGTTTTTAATGTACCTACAGAATTACTCTGTAATTATACAGCAAAACTTGACAAAGCTTTCTCTGTGCACAAATTTTCAATTTAAGACCCTACACCACAAGTAATAATAGGACTCTACACCACACCAGTGTTTGATTATAACAATAGGACCTCCCAAAGCTTTCTACCTGAAACTTCTAGATAACTAAAAGTCTCACACAGTATATAAAGACAAGGTGAAGCACCAGGCACTATAATGGAGAAAGATACAGATACAATGGCAATGGCAGGGCTGTTGTGCATTAGGTGCTCCCAACCTCTACCTGGGAAGGCCAAATGATAGCAATGGCATGTATTAAATGATTTGGAAGCAACACCAGTTGAAAGGCAGGGTCGTAAAAGGATCATATCATGATGTTATATGAACGCCTTAATTGTGATGCTATATTCACCAAGATTCACCAAGAAAAGACAAGAAACAATTTTACTGATATTCTGGGGGTTTTTGTGTTTGTTTGGTTTTTGTTTATTTATTTTTTCTGTAAACAAACAAACAAAAAAAAGCAAGCAGCAGAGGTGCTACACTTCAGAGGCTGTGCAGAATATAGTGATGGATTTCCGAAGAACAACAGGAGTTCCAATCAAAGTTTAAATTATTCAAAAGGACTGATATTTTTGAAGGAGATTGCTAGAAATCTGTGACTGGTTTTCAGTATTTTTTATTTTTTATTTTTTATTTATTTTGATCAATATGAACTCTGCTTGACAGCTCGCAGTACAAGCTGTCAGGTAATATGGTCTTTCTTACCATTTATGTATGCTTTACATAAACTAATCCATACCATGTATTTGTTTTAAGGTGACCTTTCTGTCAGGTGGCAGATTATCATTTGCATTCATTAATGCATCAACAAAAACCTGAGGAGAAATGTTTCTGTCCATAGAACTTCCCCTTCACCTCGTATCACTTTAGTAACATGTATTACCTCTCATTAACTTTGCCTCACTAGTATTTTTGAATAGCACAGCTACAGTAACATTGCAACTACAGCATAGAATTATGATATGACTGATAAGGTACTGTGCAGTCATTGGTCTATATTGCTTCTATATTGCTTCAACTATATGGGTCTATATTGCTTCAGCTCCTTCAGCATTTGTTTCTTATAGATTGCTTGGGTTTTAACATAATTAAATAGTAGTAAATTGAATTAAGGAACTTAAAAAAGTTCCTGTAATGGTAAATAAGAACTTCTTGAGTTTAGAGACACTGTGAGGTGATACAGAAACTAATTATACATTTACCTTCTGTATTTCTTTTAAACCATTCAGAAAGTGAAATCTAGTCCTTTGTTGGTCTTTGATATATTCAGGTGTTACCCAATGTTGTTGCTAAAATAAAATTATTTCTGTTTTCTGTCTTAAATCACAACCACCAAGGTTTAGTAGAGTAACTTTTGAGACCAGTTATCCTGAAGATATTTTTGCAATACATTTTGTATATCTTCTTGAGCCAAACAAATTTGGAAGTGTTAAGATTTACCTTTGTAATACAATACACTAACATACTGTTTTATCCCCCCAGTGTCTATTTAATTTATTCAGCGAAATTGTACATAGATCTGTATTGTAGCCAGAGAATACTGTATTGCTTGGCTGTAATTTGTTATATTTCCAACAAAACCAAATGGTATTCTGTCATTTCAATGAAATGACACAATCTCTAGCTGACTCATATTATTTGTTCTTCCTACTGTAAGACCTGTATGGATAAGGAATATACAATTTCTAAAAAATATTATGGTTTAGGATGTAACGTTTTTGCCTGTAACATAGGAAAAACATTCTTGGCTTTCTGGTACTCTAGCATAATAGATACTGCCTTTTTATATGCATTGCTAAGCTTTCTCCTTTTAGTTCCCCCATTCCTTTTCTCCTTTTTCTCCTTCTCCTTTCTCCTCCTTTTCTCTTGAGATGCTGAGCAAATGATGCCAGCAAACATGCAGTGCAAAATTATGTTACATAAACAAAGTGTAATATGTGCCAATCAAAAGCCATACAGGAAAAATAAATTTGATCTAGATGTCATCATATCCACAGATTTTGGATCTGCTACCTCTGGCAGATTTGTATTGCAGAAGTTTTTCATTTTTTCCTTTGATTTGTGACTGTTGAACTAAGCTGTGGGAAGGGGGAAGGTGTTCCAAATGTGCATATATACAAAGGACCTAGAAAGGTTTTCATTCCAATTTCATTCCAATTTCATTCCAATGTCTGAGCTGTTACATGTATCTGTCAACTCAGTAGTTTTACACCACTCTGATTCCACTTGTTGGTCTCTGGCTTACTTAGGACACGGTGGATATTCTCTCCTCAGTGACTGGTTTAGCTGTTACTTGGAATAAATCTCAATCTAAGCCATCCGCTAACTAACTCATCTATGATGAGAGCATCTCCATTAATTATGAAGAGCTAACCAAGGAAGGGTCAGTCACAGAATTTCTGCTTTATCTGTTCTTGATACTTTGTTCATTTCCCACCGTGTAAAGAGCTTCATCTGCCTCCTTTCCCATATGTGTTATTAAATGAATTTGGCAAATCTTTATTTAAGAAACTTTATGCCAGAATAAATTTAATCTTAGAAAATCTCTTAGAGGTTCTTTCTGTGCTAGCTTTCAAATGGTTCTGGCTTGTCTCTGAACAAAAGTGTTACTACAGTAGAAACACAGAAATGATACCTGATGTTGAAGAGATAAATAAGACACTGATATTCCATATTTTATTGCTGTTTTATTAAGAGTCCTCAGTTTGCAACTAGGAAGTCCCATGAGTTATTACATTAACTAAATGTGCTGGGGGTTAGTTCATGCAATTTGCATCCAAATATCCTATTAGATGGCAGTTTGTAGTAACAGAGATAAACTTTGTGCAAAAGTTACAGTAAAAACCTCACAGAAAAAGAAGTAAGCCAAGTTGTTTAATTCATTTTTATAGGTGGTAATTTATAAATGGAAATTGTGTGGCCTAGTTGACATGGAAAGACAATTTTACATGTAGATGGTATGATATCTTCTTTAAAGAAATGATACATATCTTCATCTTCTGGTAATTCATAGCTAAATGGGCTAACCTCAGCTTTCAAAAGAATGTGTAATTTAATTTTGATTCACAATGAACATGTACGGTTCTTTAAAAGGTGTAACTCTTTTGAAGTCATCCAGATCGTGACACGGAAATACAGCCATCTCCAGACTTGTGCAGAATAACAGAGCTGTTGATGAACAAATAAAACAAGCACATCACCTTTGTCATCATAAAGTCACTTGTTGGTGTATTGCAATTGTAATTTGAAATGCTGTAAGGAAAACAGGCAGCATCATGCCCTGCCAACTGTAGTGACCTACAGGGAGCTGCCTTGTGGCAGTGCAGCATGGAGCAAAGTGCACCCACGCCACTGAGATACAAGGTGTTTCCGTTCCTGCATCCCAGCATTGTACAGTGCAACGAGGTGGAGGTAAGATGTGGGTTAATTTTCAGGCTGATGGCTAGATCAGAGAATGAACATCAGAAATACTGTATGCATGTAATATGTGGGATGCCCCACCTACATCATAAAATCATGAAGCGACTTAAATTGTATCAGTACAGTACCTTGTGTTTGTACTTTGGACTCCACTATTGGGGCATGTGCAAAATACAAAAAACATCTGATGTGCACTGTTTAATCTTCTTTTACTTGTTACTTAATTCTGCATACAAATGTACAATGTGATACAACAAATATTAAATGTATATACTAAAACACATGAATTCAAAACCCCGTTTATTTTATCAATTGCTTAAGCTTATTTGATCATAAGGGACAGGGAGACCAAACAGCTATAAAAGAGCTCCATTTTCTATCAACTGAACCAAATCCTCCTTTGATCTGTTAATCCCAAGTTTATAAGGTTAGGAGATAAGCAGGCGTAACTAAATTCCTTTTTCTTTTTGTCCACCTAATAGTCTATGAAGCAAAGCAAACATAATAAGCTTCTTTGCTGCTTTTCAGCCTCTTGCTGAATAATTCAAAGAGTGCATTACAGGTTTTATGAGTACAACTGTACACACAAGCAATGTTCCATGATTTTTTTTTTGCATGCCTCAAATTTGCATATATTATATTTTTATTTTACATTTCTGACACGGAAGCTGACTGCCTAGTCGTTCTTGGCTTTTTATTAGGTCTTTGATGCTTGCTGGAGGAGAAGGCCTCTTTTGTCTCTGATAGCCTTAAGGCAGATCTAGGTTAGCAAGAAAGCCAGAGGTTTCAGGCTTGTTAAATGTCACAGTAATGGCTGTCTTTACGCATTGAAATACCAGCCTTCTTCTTTATAGGAAAATGAATCACATTACCACCAAGGGAAGGAAAGCCTTTGTTGAAGGAGACTGCTAGTCTGCTACTTAAGAAGGGGATTTAATTTTCCCCTCCAGGCTTTTTGGCCAGCCCACTACAGTTGCCCTTGTGGAACTCTGATATCATAGCATGCGAAGGATAGCAAAAAAGAAAGAGCAATTAGCCATTAATCATACTAATTTTGCATTGGATGGACAGACAATTTAAAATATGTGTTCAGTACATGAACAAGAATAGCCTCTGGACAAAGCATGAATGTGTAGGATTTTATTCTTGCATTTTGGATAAGCATTTCTTGTTTAATTCTTAATCAATGTCACTAGTGTTATGCATACTACTCCTTATTAACCCTTCTCCTAAGTTTTGGTGCACAGAGAATTAAATTGAGGGTTTATGTTGCCTACAAAGTGCCCATTTTTCATTTCTCATAAAAGTCAGTGCATTACTTTTAAATAAATATGTAAGAACTAAACTATTAAGTCGCATAAAGAAAAAATTGATTGAAATAATTGATTATAATGTTATTCTTTATGTTTCTATCTGTTTCATGAAATAAAGAGTGGTTGATTGGTACTGTGTTGTTGTATGTGTAATTGAATGCTTATATAGATCAATGTATACTTAGACTTTGTATTTAATTACATTAGTATAAGGGGAATGAAACTTCTTGACTAAGTAGAAGTACATATATTCATTATTCTGTCAAATACTGTTTTGGTAGAAAGAATTAAAGGGGGGTTTATTAATTAAATAAGAGCATTAGCATGTATAATGGGGAAGTGTTAGAAAAAGTAAGCTTGTCAAGATCTTTTGCATTCGAGACCAATTTATTACAAAAGAAAATACTGTCAGTGGGTGTTGAATTGACCTGATTGCTTCTAGTTCCTAGGTCCTTTAAGTTCCTTGGACTAGTAGATTTCATTTTTCCATAAGGAAAGTAAGTTAGTTACTCTGCTTTTTCAGTCATATAACTTTTGGTGAACTTGACATCAATGTGGAGTAGTTCGTTTATCTGCAAAGAAAGAGAAATAAGGCACCTGTTGTTATTAAATCTATCAAAACAGCTTCATTTGAATGCTGACCTAGGTACTTCAATCCGAACACTGTCCTTTGCTTTCTGAGCTGCAGCAGCTGCCTTTTACTTTCTGGGCTTGAATTGTGACCTTTCCTATACTTCACCCTGTAAAGCTGAAAGAAATGCTTTTAGGAAACAAAAAGTGTCAGAGCTTACATGCCCTACATCCTTATCAATCTGCATGCTTCTGTTTTCCAGAAAATGTCCAGAGCCAATCTCGTCTTCAGTTACTGAGAAGAATGTGGTCTCCTCATGTCTGAAACTGTATCTGGAAAGATGCCAGTGCATGACTTTCAGGTATATGTTTTCCTGGTGAGGAAAGCAAGGCATCACAATATTAATTTCAATTACAAATGACATTGTTCCTTGACCTATTCTAATCCACATAATTAAGCATGCAATATCTGTCTTAATTCTAACAGAATTGGTGGTCATATGGTGAAGATTTTTGTGATTCAGAAAATTAGTTCTTAGCTCTTTTACAGTGCTTCTGGGTGATCTTTGGCAGGTCACTTGCTTTAATGTATTGGTTCCCTAACTTTAAAAAACAGGTTAAAGAGTTCTTAATCTCCATGGAATGATGTTTGCTGGATATGTCATGAAGGAAGTAAATTTAAGGAGAAATTTATGGGGGCAGCCTTGTTTTTCACCTGAAAGTTTCATACTCTTAAACCATGCTTTCCAAACACAGAGGCTAGAAATTTGTTAGAAAAGAAAGGGGAAGTTTGGTCCATCATAAGATGATTCTAAACCCTAACATTTTAAGGAAACTATCTACAGTCATGAGACTTTCCTAGTCATATTTGGCATTATTTTTATTATTTGTGTTCAGATTTTTTATCCAAGAAAGGAAAATGAGGTGAGTTGTCTTCTTTTAATGCTTCAGTCCTGAGAGCCATTTAAGGGTGAATGATAGGTCTTTTTTGTGTAGTTCATTTTTATGTAGTGCTTTCAACATAGTATGATTCAACATAGAATCATAAAATCATAGAATAGTCAGGGTTGGAAAGGACCTTAAGATCATCTAGTTCCAACCCCCCCTGCCATGGGCAGGGACACCCCACACTAAACCATGCCACCCAAGGCCTCATCCAACCTGGCCTTGAACACCGCCAAGGATGGAGCATTCACAACCTCCCTGGGCAACCCATTCCAGTGCCTCACCACCCTCACAGTAAAGAATTTCTTCCTTATATCCAATCTAAACTTCCCCTGTTTAAGTTTGAACCCGTTACCCTTTGTCCTGTCACTTGGCTGTCCTGAATAACAGAATTCAACATGTGTCTCCTGAGGTTTCGCGCAATGTTGCATTCATATGAATGGCTGCACTTCCTGTGGCACTGCTGACTGCCAGGATAAATGTGAACTGAAACAGGCTTGAGCATGACAAGTGTCTTCCTTCTCAGCTATTTTGCAGTTGTATGTCTTTGTTTTGTAAGTACCCATGTCTTTTCATAAGAAGAACTTGCTTTTGGATGACCCTGTCGTTTCAGACATCTTATTGCCAATGGCAATGCTACTGCTGCAAATAGCAAACCAAAAGTTTACGGACAATGTTGGCAAATGGAGAAATGCCATGTCAGCAGAATTGCCATTCCATTATGTAATTGTGCATACTGCATCATATGCATTACCCTTCTTGCAGATGTAGGGCTAGCACAAATATGTTTGGTTATGGATTTTTTTTTTGGTTACAGAATTTAGAGCTTACTTGAGGAAGCTTGCTGCTCCTGTGGGACAGGATTTTTGTTAATTGATGTGCATTTGAACACCTAGTAGATCATAAAGCAATAACCAGTTTTTTGGTTTTGTTTTTTTTTTTTTTTTCCTTTTTTTATTAAGGATATTATGCCTGTATTATTGATTGATTTATTTTTTTTTTAAGGTACAAAACTGTTGTGTGCAGCTTTGTATGTTTCTTGGTGGAACAGAAACATCTGGTGTCCAGTTCTCTTTTGTGCAGCAGCCCATTCTGCATATGTGGATATTTGCTTTTTTAGATGGCCTATTTCCAGTATCCTAGGGAGAGAGGAAATTCTTAAAATGTACTTTTAATTAGGATCTTTGCCTGCTAAAGTCCTTGTAGAATAGTAGATTCTGCCTGCCATTCTGTAACACGCTAATGGTAGTTTTCTTTAAATATTACATGCTATTATTCATTTTTGTTTAATTTCAAACTTAGGAAACACTTTTTTTTTTTTTTAACTTAGTCTTATTCACCACATATTTATATTTTTCTACGTGTCTGTAATGATATTTAAACTGAACAGATACACTTCTTTCTCCATCCTTTTTTTGACTTTTAAAAAAAATTCTACATGAGGACAGATTATTTCAGATTCCTTCAATATACTACTGGTGTGCATTATAAATAAAGTCAGTAAGGACTTTAATTACTATATTCTGCAGAATTTACTAAATATAATTTTATACGGTTGTTTTGATTTGACCTTAACAAAGTAGTATAAACTAAGGGGTAGATTATGCTGGAAAACAAAAGTAATTTTCCAAGAAAAGTATCCAAGAAAGTAGACAAGTATCTGTCACTATTTTTATATATAAATATAGTTGTATGTAAACTTGGCAATGTGGGATTGTGCAGGTTATCTGTAGTAACTTAAAATGTTATTGACGAAAATGCTCAAAATAAGTATGAATAAAGTGCTAAAAGTGATTGCAGTTTCGGGGAGAAAAAAAGATGAAAATCAGTCAATTAGGAGTTCTTAACTGTATTAGATTTCAATCATGGAACTACAAAAGGTGTGATGTCAGACAATTCTTTTTAGAACATTGAGGTAGTTCCAGTAACCCTGTGTTTCTTATAATAGTATTCCTGAGATAATGATGGTATTAAGGTCATCCCAAATCTATCTGGATTCAACAAAGAACTTTCCAGTGGTCTCAGAGTCTCCTAGATCAGGATCATTGACTACAAAGTACAAACGAAACAGAGTCAAATATTCTGTCCTTGCATAGAATTCATAGAGTTAAAAAGAAAACGAAAAACAAGGTAAACAAAGGGAACAACCATGCATTTTAAATAATGTTGCAGACAGGTAGAATCTCACAGGATAACTAATAATTTTGTGAAAAGACATTGTGAATTATTTTTCAATAAGAAAGGAAACCGTTCACTGAGTATTACTGTTTGTATGACTGTGTACCCTTCCCCTACTATTCTGAAAAATTGCTTACCTGTAGCAATTGCATGTAATTGCAGGTTCCTGAGTAGCTGTCACATTGTTAAACCTGAATGAGGAAAAAGATAACATCCAATATATATGGTGTTTTTTAAAATAGAAAATAAAATAAGCATAGTTGCTGTGAAATGGTGTAGGATGCATCAAGTTTTGGGCTTGTTAGTTTTGACCACGTATGTTTAATCATGTGCCCTCACATTTTCATTTTGAATAATAAGGAGTGATATTTAAAGCAGTATTCAAATGGGTGGTACTTGTAATATAATGGAAACTAATAGCTGGTTAACACCAGCTTCAAATCTTTTTTGGATCAAAAAAGCAGAAAGTCTGATATGTACAAGATAATTCCACATACAGAGATATACGTGTCTCCAAATATCAAATGACTTATTTATGGCATGCTTTACTTCCATAGTTTAGAGAACAGTCTCGGGATACTCATACACAGTTGGATTGTTCTGCTTCAACTTTAGAATGGCAACAAAGCTCTTTAAAAGGGAAAAGGATTTGCAAATGCTGTGGATCATGTATATAGTATTTTTATATTTCATATTTAAAGTGTTTTTAAAATTAAGGCTAAAATTCATGTCTAGAAAACCGAATTCTGGGCCTTCAACATAATGAGCTATTTTTTATTTCAAAAGGGCAAAACCCCTAAAAGAATGTCTCCCCTTCAATTTGTGAAAGGATTTTCACTCTTCCAGCATCAGGTGGTGGGGACCAAGTGGATATTTCAGTGTATATTCCTGTACAGTGTCAACTTCAAGTTTAGCTTTGCCTTGTTCAGAAACTAGGAAAGATTAATCTTTGGTCTGTAGCCTAAGAGGAGTTTCCTGCAGTGGAGGAACCATTGGTAATCTGGTGGTTTTGGGCCAACATTGGCTACTAGTGTAGTGGTAAAGAGGGGAGCAGGGGGGTGTATTCTCACTCTTCTTACTGCCAAAATGCTACTGGTAAAAGTAAGAAAAGAAATTATCTGTGTCAAAAAAGACACCAGGGGAAAATCTGTGATTAAATGATTTAGTATAATAAGTATAAATACACAACCAAACTGTTTTGGTGTACCTGCCCTTGTGTATGATCTCGTCACATGTGAAAAGGGCATGCTGAAAAGAGAGTTGTCCTTCAGCAGCACTGAAAGATGTCTTCCAACAAGAACATAGCCCCTTTGTGTGCCTCCCTCCCCCTCTGTCTTCTCTTGCAGTATGCAAATATTTTCTTTTTTTTTTCTTTTTTCTTCTTTTTTTTTTTTTGTCCTTTCTTGCGCAGCTTGATATGTGGTTGGTCTCTCTTTCAACACAAATGACTGTAGATAGATTTTTGCTATTTAAATTCAGTATCTACACCTTGGTTCTCCAACATAGGGGGAAAACAATATAGTTCTGCCTGTAGGAGGTTGAATTTGTAAATATATATTAGTTTGGAAATACAATGTGAGATAATAAAATATTTGAAAAGCAGCCTGCTCTTGTGGTATATTATTCTGCACAGCCAGGGAGCAGATTAATGACACCACACAGAAAAACATAAGATATGCACAATAAAATATGGATTGGAGTAGTAATGTGGGAACTAAAATTCTAGTCCTGGCAGCCTATGAAACACATATGTTTTAACAAAGTTTATCAGCTTTAAATAGCAACACTTAAAAGCAGTTGTTATTTACTTGGGAGATGTGAAATTTTCTATCCCAAGCAGCTAACCACCAGCCACAGGAATTGTGCCCTATTTAGGTGTGAGTGGTATTGTCCTCCTGAATAAGATTTAGAGCCACTAAGTCCATCTTGGGTGAATTTTGAAGCTGTGTTTGGTTCGGGGTTTTATTTCAAGAAAGTGTTCTGGGAAGCATACTGTCAAGGGGCTGTGCATGTAGCAATAAGGTTGTTATATTTGCCTTCATTTTGATTTCGGTTTATACTAAAGACCTAAGCTACAATCTTGAAGTGCCTTCATGTAGGAGGAGGTAGGAAAAAAGCGTCAGAAGAGGAGTTAGTTCCCTTGGTCCCTGACTGTGGCCTTGGACGCTGTGCTATGAACCTGTGGGCTCTCCACTTCTGTTTGCTAGTTGGCTACTGACCTTTCTGACTGCAACCTTTTGTCTTAGATTCATACAGGACAATTTCCAGTATATTTATAAAAGTGGGAAGTATAGTGTCATATGTTAAATACTCTTTTAGTTTGGATGAAATCTGCCATCAGCTGCTCTCCAAAGTTTTCAGCCCAGTTTGCATTTTAACATTACAGACAGTAAGATGTGGCATTTGCAGTAGTATTTTGCAAACACATGTATTCTTTAGGCAATGCTAATAGTACTACTTGTAGTGAATTGAAAAAACTTGAAATTAGAAAATACTTAACTGTTGCTGACAACTTTCACAAAATTCAATAGCTTGGTTTGAAAACTTCCCTTCAGATGTCCACTTTTATCTAACTTTCCCCAGCTTAAATTTCAGCCAAAGAGGGTGTGCTGCTTTGGGAACAAGGGGCAACAGAACAATCTTTGCAAATAGTGAAAAAATCATAATCCTGATCTTAAAAATTTGTCTGAGTCGAAGATGCTGATGCAGGATGCGAAATTTGGAGGGGAGAATAGTATTTTGTGTTAGTGACCTGCTCTTTTTTTATCACTGTGGACAGTCACTAGGATCTGGCGAGTGTAGATGCATGTGTCAAACCTACTCATTTTGCAGAGCCAGGCAGGGGCTTCCATTTAATATTACCTGGGTTTGCACTTCCTTCGTAATTTCAGTTCTGGAGTGCTGAGAGCCAGGCAGTGTCGGTGTCTGAATGCTTGTACCCAGACAGTGGGAGGAAGGGAGGATATTTTTCTTGCACTTGAAATAATACATCTCTTCTCCCCCTACCTGGCCTGGGCTGGAAGCAGCACGTTGCAAGAGTAATAGCCTGGGATGCATATGGGAGAGTTAGGAAAGGGCAGAAAAAATATGTACATATTCATGAGCTCTTGGAATTATGGTTGTACACACAAACCTGTGTTTGATAGTCCTCATTTTAAGTTTTCAACTTAATGTAAGACTTTTTAATGCTCACTCTCTTTATATGTATTTCTAAATGTGTGTGTATGGGCACACATGCAAACATACAAATAAGCAGACAAAACATAATTAACTTGATTTAATAAGAGGAAGGGAGTGTTATATACAGTGTTAGAGCTGGGTAATGAATGTTCATAAATCTTTTCTGGTAAGTTTTTGTAAATGAGCAGCTGTATTGAACATTATAATCATGAAACGTGAGTTTAGCTGATGTATTTTTCAATTTCTAGATTTTGAAACTTTGCATTGTTACTTGTAAACAATTTTTTAAATGTTTCATGTGGGGAAAACCTTTTAATTTGGAATTATTTTAGCCTCATGTTATCAGCCTTCTAAGTCTCACAAAATGATAACCTATTTCAAAGCTTAAATCCAAGCACTTTTTTTACAATCCTTTTGAAATTGTTTCTTCTGTTCTCAGTGACTTGCCTTCCTCTTCTTTCTTCTGAATACATTTCCTCTGTGCTGCTGTATCAAAGAATTATTTTTCTTTTTGCTGATTGTTTATACATTTGAAGGCTTTTAAAGAGGAAGGAAGAGCCCTGTATGTTTAATTAAAAGCCTATCCATGGACTTCTGCTTTTGAACCTGGGCTCTACAAATGGGTAGATGTTTTCCTCATGCCAAGTAACAATAAGAAGATCAAAATGAGATTGGGTTAATTACTAATCAGTACATGTGGATTTATAACTTGAATTGTTTAGTGCATGGTTTCTGCATAATCTTTGGGACCTCTGAATATATATACTTGCCTTGAACTGTAGCACAAATATAATCCTTTCCTTAAGATATTACTGCAAACAGCAGTTAAATCAGACAGTGCTAAATCTGTCAGAGCTGCTCAAAAGTGGTCTGTAGCATCAGGATGAGATTGTTGTAAGTGTTGATAGGCATTACATATCTAACTCCCACTGAACGAGTATGTTTTAGAGTGTCTTTTAAAGTGTTTGGTGTTGGACTGACCCAAATCATTGGTGACTTCCACAGCCCTTGAATGGAGAATAAATTAATGAACAGAAGAACAATTTACCAGGGGGAGCTGAAATGGAAATGGAACAGATGTTTGCAGAGCAATAAAACATCCCATGAGCTGTGTATCCTTCTGAGGCAGTTCTATATAGCTGATATAAATTACTTTTACTTAACTGTAGTCTGTTTTAACTGAATCGAGCTATGCTGTCTTACATTGGCTGAGGATCTGAACCAGTCTTTTTAATTTTTGTTTACTTTTTTGTCAGTGTCATGTTTGTGGTGATGCTGTGTGGATTTGGAAAAGAAACGGAAGTATTTCTGGAAACTAGGAAATTATATATAATAATTAACTTTTATTACTACTTTTATTATATTTCTACAGCATAATAATGGACCAGAAGTGTTGTTATAATATAATGGTAAATTATGGTAAGCTGTCTTTAGAAAATACTGGAAGTTACTCATATCTATAACATAACTAGAAGTATCTGGAAATCCTTATATAAAAAGATTTATCTTGCTTGTAAACTAAATATTGACATCCTCCCATGGAAAAAATCCGCCACTAATTTCAGCTACTGTATCCCATTTTACCTCACCTGCTGATATGAAGCGGTCATGTTATAAAACAGCTTTCTGTTGTTACTGGGAATCTTCCTGACATCTGCACAGTTTTAATAGTATCTTTTCATCAGTTGATTTCACTCACACCTATATAAACTCATTGTCTCAATCTTGTGCTTATAGAAGCAGTTGTGCAAAGTCATTGTATTGGGTACTATTGCAAGGAGAAAAATCAGTAGCAATTCTGTTTGCTTAATGTATAAAAAGAAACAGTGCCCTATTTACATAGTGTTAGCTACATGGTTCTGCAGGCTAAAGTGCAGGAGAACTGAGTTCTTGGAATTAGATAAAGTAGCCAAAGTAGCTAAAGATCCTTGTAATCTCTGTGGCAGGATAGTGTCATTTTTTTGAGTAAAAAGGTGTCTTTTTTATACTTCTATACTATTTTTTCCAGATCAGAGCTATCCCCTCTTTTAGCAAACTGAAATCACATTTATTACAACTGAAACTACTTCTGCTCTGCTGACAATGCCCAGAGTTTATAACAGCAAATATATTTCTGTTATTAAAAAGTTTCCTGTTTTACTGGGGAAAGCTGCTAGTTGTTTCATCACTAATTTCACAGATATAAGATTGTCACCAAAAGCTGCTGCTGCTTCTGAGAGAGGGGAAAAAATGAGGATCTCAAGGGAAAGAACTTTCTTGGGAACTGGATCTGCACGTTTAGAGCAGAATTCCTTGCAGATGAGCACAGTTCTGTCTGCAAATATTGATGCAAGAAACATCATCAAGATAGTTGCTTACTTACTTCATCTACAACCACATGAAAAATGACAAATGGTAACAACAGATTGACTAATTATATATTAGTTCTGTGAACCACCTGCCTAACTGCAGAACTGAAGATAAGGTCAATGTTACAATTACTTTGCTTATGTGTTTGTACCGGTTTTTAGGATTCAAGCAATAGCAAATATGTGTCATGAAAGGTGATCATCTGAGCAAAATTATTCCATAGAGCAATCTGTTTACAAAAAAAAAAAAAAAAAAAAATAAAGAAAAAGAGGATAAACTTGGTAACTAATGAAAAATAAGCCACAGTTAGTACAGTGATGCTGTAATAGAGATAATAGTAATGATTTAGAGATAAAGTCAATAAGAGAATCAGGCTCCTGAATTTTATGAATACTATCTTGTATAGTTTTTAACTGAGTCAGCAAGGCTATGTCTGCAAAGTGTCTATGGATAGGTATTTATAAAGTATTCTTCATAACAGTCAAGGATTAACTGACCTAAATATTTACTATTAGCAAGTCTATAAAGAATTTTCTTTTGTTTTAAAAATAGTTCAGATTTATGCAAGTAACTTGGGCAATCTTTGATACAGGTGCCAATACACCCGCATTTGTGTTTGAGTTGGTGTTTGAAATGCTTCTGTATTCTTTCTTTCCACCTGTTTCTTTTAGACTCTCAATTTCTTTGCCTTTGTTCATATACCAACAGTGAGCTATGCTGGAGAGAACTACAGCTCATATGAAATAAACAGAACAGTTCTACCACTTGCAGATTGAAAGATGAGAAAATCTCAATTCCATAGCATATAAGACTGGCCCAAATGGAAGCCCTGCTGGGCAACATATGCATTTTTATGGCTTATTGTTGGCCTCCTTTATTCTATACACAAACGCATAGAAGAAGAAGACAGGATTAAAAGATTAGTTATGTCAGTTCCTCTTGGTTCCACTATTTTACTGCTGTTTTATTAAATCAAGCTACTGAACAAACGCCTAGTTTCCCCTTCCCGTGAAGGGTGTTTCTCTATGCCTACAATTGATTTTCACACTTTAATCAAAGACTGTTCAAATCTTTCAATAGAAAACTCAGGTGTGTTTCACAGACTTAAAAAAAAAAAAAAAAGAAAGAATAAAATGAGAAACTTTTACATTCTGGTACAACACGGCCAACTTGCTTAATATACGTGTCTGTACACTACTGTATACTAGAAAAACCTTTTTCCCCAGACTTTTCCCTGGTGTTTTGAGAGAAGACTGCCAAAAGTGATCTCTCCCTTCTTTGTGTATGTACCTGCATGCCACAGTCCTAGGAGCTGCTGCCTGTTCATCAACACTTTGCCGTTATGGCATATTTGGAGATTACAATCACAGGTTATTCTGATTTATGAGGGACCCACAAGGATCATCAAGTTGAACTCCTAATTAATTACATATTTAAATAAGCCTATCTTGTAGCATGATACAGCAAAGCAAAAGTAAAGGCAAAGCATAAAATAATCTAAGCAGGAATAGTGCGTTGGCTGAGCTCGCACACTCATGTTCAGTGATGGAAGCACACAGTGTTGTGGCTGTTGTAGTACATCCTGCAAATATACCCTGAAATACATTTGGCAATGTGTGTAAGAACTCCTGCATTTTGGTAGGATGGATAAAACAGTAATCCCTGGAACACAGTGTTTTACCATCGGGTTTTAGCCAGGGTAACACTGATATAACGTAATAGAAGACCTTAAACATCATTATGCATGAATGCAGGGGGTTTAAGGATGTAGATGGTACTGAGAAAGCTTACTTTTGAGATTCTAAGGTCGCTAAAAATGTGTCCCTTTTCAATTTTAACCTTTTAGAAGTTTACTAACTCACATTATCTATTGTAAGGCTTTGATCTTGTAAGTACTGGCACTGTGCACAGCAGGAGTATTTGATTTAGGGTAAGTGCATACAGTGACTGACACAAAACTCAGTTGAAATTAAACAAGCAGCTGAGGGCTCTGTATTATTAGAAATCTTGAGCTTCTTGTATACCTCTCTTCTGAGCAATATTAGGTAGGAAATGAATATTGAGTGTGAACAGGGAGAGGGCTATATAATTATGTAAGCTCAGCCTTCAGCTGACAAAGGAGATGCCTGCTTATGTACTTTGTGTTTGCAGTGTTTTTTCCTGAATACTGCACTGCTTTTCTTACCTTATCTGCTTTGCTCATCACCTTTTAACTTAACATCCCACTGTCTATTCCTGCATGGTATGAGAGTGATTTCTAGCTAGTAATTTCTGACTGCCTTCTTCCTCCCTTATGAAACTATTATTTGTCTTGGTCATACCACTTACTGTGCCCTAGCATTCACAAAGGCAAAGCAATTAATTCAAAGACCCAACCACATGCTCTACACTAGAAAAGATGCTATTATTTGCAATCACTTCATTTGCTGAAACTCGAAATTCAAATCTCCACAAAGCTGTCCTGCAAATAGTATTCACAGACCTTTATGTGTAGCTTATTCTGTCATTTTAAATGGTATATCTGCATTCAGTGAACAAACTACCTTTTTGTGAATTCAGCAGCAGTACTTTGTCATCCTAAAGAAAATTGCTCAAAGGACTACAGTATGATAGTGATTTATCAGCAGTGTTCCTGTATGGGATTGCAGATTGTCTTATATCTTTCTACCACAAAAATGTCTGCTTTGTTTTCTCATTATTTTATCCCTTTGCTTATAGGCATGGTAGGAAATTAGGATATTTTACTCATAGCTAGTGATGTTTGTTATTTTTATTCACAAAAGGCAAGGACTGGGAAGTTATTAAACTTATTCTCTTGAGTGAAAAAGATAATCATCACTTCAGCATTTTTTTATTTAAGATTCTTCATTTGCTTCACAGAATTACTGTTGTTAAAGGAGAACTGTATTTTGGGGCTTAAATTAGCATGACAATTAAGGAGATTCAAATCAATGGCTGCTGATATAGGTATGATATGTTTAGTACTATTTTATTCTCATGGAAATGAGTTATTTTTCTGTACAGTGCCCAAATATAAGATAAACATAATTCCATACTGACATAAGAATAGCTGTTCATTACTATAATGTTCTAAGGAAAAGTACTTTGTCTCTTTGCAGTGGCATATGGCTGGAGCTTTAGGATACAGAAGTACAGCTCTTGAATAGCTTGTACTAAATGAGCTTTTTCAGCTGCTATTTACAGTATTGTGAATAATCTTGTAGTATGAATAGAAATACCACTCTGCCATAGATGTCATTAGCTAATGCTTCTCATATATTAACATCTACATAACAGAATTACATCAAAATCTTTGGCATAGGCACTCCATTAACTAACTTGATTCTAGTTGTCATTCCATGTAGTCTGGCTTTCATTCAATCCTGTTTACAAAAATGGTCATTTGAACACCAATCCGATTAACATGTCATATCTAGTACCTACTAAAATATCACTAAAAGTGATACTTAAATCATGAGCCACTTTGTATATCAAACCCTCCCAATGCGCATAGTGCATTTGACCATGCATTGTCTGAATCCTCAAGTTCTGTTCTTAGTGTTCTATTTTCTCAAAATTGGCAACTGCCAGCAAAACATGCACAACAAAAAGCAACTGCTCCCAACCCTTAGCTGTTCACAAATCCATTACACGAAATTCTATTTTTGCTAAGCTTTACAATACAATGCCTTTATTTTTTTCTCATGTTTAAATTTCTTCTAGCTTACTTAATTTTTCAGTTTTAAAGTACTATATGTTGCTTCCTTCCTTCCTTCTTTGTTTTGTGCATGCATTTTTGAACTCTCCAGTGTATCACCTGATGTGAGAAAGTTTTTTTCCCTTTGCTTACCATTTTTTTTTTGCTCTTCTAAACCTTTCTCTTATTCTAGCATAACAAAAATGAGGGAAAAGTAATACCATACTGGAAATTAAATCATAATTCAAAAGAAAATTCAGAGAATAAGTCAAATTATGCCATCATACTGAAAACTTAAGAGATTTAGATGCTGATATTTAAAAATTTATGATCCAGTTCATGAAGGTCAGTCAAATGAACCAGGGGGATTACTCCCATGACTAAATCCTTATCAACATGAATGAAAGATCAATAAGGCATAACTGGACCACAAGTTTGTTATGGTTGAAGTGTTTTATGGAATGCACCAACAACTGATGTTAAAATGAAAAATGAATGACTACAATGACCACTGTCTGAAAAAGGTAAGAAAAGTGGGTTGGTTTCTGTTTGTTTGGGTTTAATTTTCTCTTTTCTTTTCTTTTTTTTGTTGTTGTTGTTTTGTTTTTTGTTTTGTTTTTTGTTTGTTTGTTTTTAATGCATCTTACAAGAAGACAAAGTGCCCCCAGACCACATTTTATAAGAAACAAATTTGAAATTGTACTGTATAAGTGCATTTACACATTAAGGAAATTATGCAGAGTACTTTTACTATGGGATGATGAAGAAATATCCCTGATTTCTCTGCCATGCAAAGAAGTTCCTCTCAGTAAGATTTTGACATGACCCGTTGCTGTAGTGTCTGTTGTTTGGATAATGTATTTCAGATGAATTCTTTGAATTTCTACTGATATTTTGCTTTTGTCAAGCTTTTGCGAATTAAAAGCATAATTTCTTTTGTGCCACAAAAAGACACCAATAAATCTTTATGTAATAATGATAGGGCCAGAGACCACATCCTTCCTTTGTCACATGAACTATTGGCTTGTGAAAGAATTCTAGTGTTCCAGTCATCAATGGCCATGTTTGAAAGGTATTTATCCTTTCCAAGATAAAAGTGATTGGGCAAAGGATCCAAGCATATTTTCATCTTAGTCTAAACAAGTGATCCATAAATGGTCTGTGTTCTACTTGGAATCTTTGTTGACTAAATCTATAAGCATTACACGGATTGTCTCAGTATAATAAACAAGTAATAAATAATCTCATTTAAGCAGGATGTAAGTATCAGACACATCATGAGGTCAAGCCTCTTCAAGAATTTTTAGATGCTCTTACGGCAACTTTTGCTTGCCTTTTTTTTTTTAATGTAGAAAAGGCAGAAAAAGTAATGCTTAGAACTTAATTTCTGAATGTCTTGCTTATTTGACAAAAGGTTAGCACTGTTGAGAGCCATGGATTTACTCTCTTTTTTCTTTCCACCTATGCTGGTACGATATTTAGGAGCACTGAATACCTCCACTATGTACATGCAAGCATTTGTCTAGATAGGGATGCTCCATCAGATTAGTTTGCTTTATGTTTTGCTCAGCAGCATATGATAGAAAGTGTATTGATGCTGCTTTGCCAAGTTTACTCAGGTGTTTCTTAACTAGGATTTTCAAATAGCAATGCTGTTGTTTAAATTAGCTATGAAATGTTCCAGATAAATGTGCTTCTACATGGTGTTCTTGTCCTCCACTACAGATACTGGAATTTTTACTGCTGTACATTGTGGGATGTCAATGCTACTTGAGAAGTATGGTCCAGCTTAACTGTCTTGGTCCTGGCTGAGATAGATTTGATTTTTCCTAGTAGCTGGTGCGGTGCTGTATTTTGGCTTTAGTCTGATAACAATGTTAATAATACACTGATGTTTTTGTTGTTGCTAAGTAGTACTGTAAGTCAACGGCTTTCCAGTCTCTCCTGCTCTGCCAGTGAGGAGGGCCACAAGAAGCCAGGAGGGAGCAGAGACAGGACACCTGACCCAGACTGGGCAAAGAAGCATTCCACATCACAGAGCATTATGCTCTACATAACAATCAGGGGGAGCTGGCTGGGTGTGGCTGATCACTGCTCAGAGACAGGCTGGACATTGGTCGGTGTGTGGTGAGCAACTCTATTGTGCGTCACTTGTCTTTCTTGGGGCTTCTTCCTCTGTCTCTTATGTTTGCTTTTACTGTTATTATATATTACATTGTTATTATATTTTACTTTATGTCAATTATTAAACTGTTCTTATCTCAGTCTATGGATTTTACCATTTTTCTGACTCTCCCTTTCCACCAGCTGGGGAGAAGTGAGCAAGTGATTGCGTGGTACTTAGCTGTTGGCTGGGGTTAAACCATGACATTAACAAACATTTACGATTCCATTTAACATCATACAATTCTCTGTGTTTTGAAGCAGTTGGAACCTGCTGGAGAGCATGAACCTTTTTTAGCATGTGGAATCTGCTGCAGAGCATGAACAACATGGTGCACATGAAGCTGGAGTGAAACAGTGGAACTGGTTTAGCTTGGCAGCTTAGTCTGTTTTTGCAGAGATGCATCTACAATATAGGATGTGTTTGAAGATAGGATTTAGCAGATTTTTTCCATTTTTTGGAGCAACATTTTGGGGCTTGTCTCACATGAAAAATGGTAATGCAAAGCTGAGGGACAGCAATGGCATCAGAACACCAGGATGAAAAAGACTGCTTTTCTGTGATTGCTGTTAGGCCCACAGGCGCTCTCCCACTACAATAAGAACATTGCTGGGGAAAAAAAAAGTTGTTTTTTTTTTTTTCTTCACAGTTGCAAGACGTGGTTGATCAAACTGTTTAGCTGATTAGCTGTTATCTAGGCCTAAAGGAGCAGAATGACACATTCTCTAGGAACTCCCGTGTTGTCAGGAACAAGAAAGAAGATTTTGTTCTTCTGTTATTGCACCTTGTCACTCTCATATAGTCAACTTACCATCTTGCTGTTTGAAGCCTTTCAATGGATGTTTGGACAAGAGAAAAGAGCTGTTTAATTATGCCATAAGTGGTTGCAGAATGAAGGGAAAATGTTTATTTAGAAGACTGAAGGGTACATGGTAGTGCTTTGTGACAAGTCTGAGTGTTTCTCAACAGATGGAGTTCCTCTTCTTCCAGGAGGAGTTATGTGAAATACATGATCTTTCACTTCAAGAAAATGTTGCATGGGCATTGCAGGGTGGGGGGAAAAAAGTACCGCTATTCTAATATAATACGTCTAATTACAAAATTCTCGAGATTTCACTCTGACAGTGACATTTAATTCAGGATCTTAAAGACTTACAGGCGTTACAGTAATGACAAGTCTACTTGTCAAGTCTACTTCATATGCACCAGTTTTCTCCATTTTATTTTTCTTGCTGAGCTCATACCATCCCACTTTTTCTTTAAAAACTGCTAGAAAAAGTGATCCACATATATTTTTTCATAGCACATAAATTTCTGTATTCATTTTTTTTTTGTTAGTTCTTCCTCGCATGAAAACTAGATAAACCTGATTCCAGTAATGCTTTAAAATAAAGCTGTTAGTCTAGTGAGGGAAGGTGGGCGCAGCTTTTTCAGACCTAGCATGTTGTGTTGCTTGTGATTTATAATACTGTGTGGATTGTAAAAAGACAAAATGATGATTTCATGCAAACAAGACACCAGGGCATAACTGCCCACTCTAAAGCTGAAGTAGTTTATGCTTTTCTGCCCAGTTCATTTTGTCTTAGTCACAAAATAGTATAAACAGCTCTAGCCAGGGCTATAAACTGTGTAGAGTTTAACTGTTGTGTGCAGTAGAGTTATAAGTTCCAAGCCTTAAACAGTAAAACACTTTTCAATTCCTAAGGGTCTTACCATATTTTTAGTTAGGACTAAAATATTACGGTTGCCTGAGGAAGAAGCTTTAGTCGGAAAATATTTGAGGTAGGCAAAAGCCATATTTAAATTTTACTAGAAAATGAGAATTCTGCACCAGTTGTTGGAAAATATAACACAAGAAGTCTGCTTAAACAGTGTTTCTAGGTGGGCCACTGGAAGCATTTACTAGAATTTGTGATAACTGCCAGACTGAGCATATGGGCTGGAAATTCTAGTGCACAGTGCAGCAGGGTGAATTTTTGCCATTCCTCATCTGGGACTCCAAGAGGAAAGGTGAATTAAAAAGTTCTTTAACCTGTTCTAATTGAAGCTACTTGTTAGTATCTTCTCTGAGACATTCGGAAGAATTGTACCATTGGCAGATACACCTGTCTGCTGAAATGGACAGCTGAGGGATTCACTTTGTTTTGAACAGACTGTCAGCCAAGTCTGAGGTACTAATCCTTCCAGTCTTTCAACAGGCATTGCAACTTCTGCTCTACATGAGCAGCCACCAAGTGAAGCCTGATGAGCACTGGCTAATGGAAGGGGAATCTCTGCATTTAGTAAAACTTTGCTGCTTCTAATTAATGTCATCTTTCCCTTGTCTAGACCATACTTGCTTGTACCAGCAAGAAAGTCTAAAAGAAAGTGCTGTCTATTGAAAAGAAATTGCAGCTATGCAGACAAATGTTGGAGCAGGTGACCTTTCGAGGTCCTTTCCAACCTGGGCTGTTTGCTGATTCTATAAATGAGGAACAGGTAAACGCAAGATATGTGCACAAATACCGGGAGATGGGGAGCTGCACTGACCTGCGGGAGGAGGCCTATTGCACTGACTGGTGTACTTGTGCTACTGAATCAGAAGAGTGCCATTCTTTTAGAGGCTTTGCTTAAGATGATATTGCTTCTTTATGGATATAAGGAGGTTTTATACTACATACAGCCTAATTATATTTTATAGTTTAAATAAGAAGTGCTCAAGTTTTAATTTTTTGTGACTATTGTGAAGGATTGACAAACGATATTTTATAATGGGTAAGTATCTGCCTGTTTCGGGAAGCAGGGAAAACACGAGCCAAATGTAAGAATGGGTAACAACATTTATACACAATTGTGATTCAAGGGATAGAGTCAAAGACTGACTTCAAAGACTCCTGCTAGTCAACAGGACATTTGGAATGACTGAGATGAGAAGAAAGCATTCCCTCTGCATTACAAAACTCTGGCATTCTCTTTCAAACTGCTAATTAGGAAAAAAAGATAGTGCCCACAGATGAAAGCACTGTATCCGTCAGTCTTAGAAAGAAAGACATGATTGTGGAATTCTTGGTACAAGCATCTAGATGTTTAGCCCCCACAAACTTGTTTGTGCATCTAGGAAATAGAATTCAGAAGTGTGAAAGACTAACTTCTCTAAATCATAACACAGAGTACATTTATTTGCAGATTTTAATTGATTACTTTCCATTTAAGAAATTGATATCCCCAACCATTTTGTGGGGTATTTTTATCTTAACACTCACAAATGCAAACTTATTTTACAGTCAAATGATATCGAATTCACGGTATCATAATATGTTGGACAATTACAATCATTATTTGAGGATACCTGTTAAAGTTAACAGACACATCAACTCTTGCTAAATTGAAACAGAGAGAAAAGCAGTTTGTAAAAAGTACAAGGTAAAAAGACTTTCACACTCCTAAAACAAAGCTTGACCAAAAAATGAGTGCAGAACAATGACCAGGAGGGTAGGGAAGCACCTGTGACTTATCAGCTGGATGCAGAGGGGGTAAGAAGTTTTCTTTCCTTCTAGTTAAGCATGATTTTGATTTCTTTCTGTCAGCATGTTTGTCTAGGTTTTTTAGCAGTGATGTGACTGAATTGTCAATTGTTCTGATGTTTGTAAATTATTAATTGTATTTGCTCTACTTTTAATTTGGCTTGACATAAGTACAATTTCAGGGGTATTTTATTCCTGCAAGGGTAGTGATTTGGGCACTTTTCTAATGCTCTGATCTCCAAGATATTTCTTTGTGGCATGTAAAGAGTAGCTGACCATACCAGATCTCTGTGGGACTCTTTGAATTGGGAAAGAATAACACAGCTATGTGTAAGGAAGAAATGTCTTCTGAAGACCTGTAATAGCCATAAGAATGTGTTGGCATGTGGAAATGCAATAGGAACACCTGGGTCCCCAGAGTGCAGGCGACAGTTTGTGGCACAGGAGCAGAGAAGCATAACGTGCTGCAGTTGTGAATACAATCAGTAGTGACAATGGTGTTAAGTGTGTGTGCTGATGGCATATAAAAACATGTGTTCCATTGCTTTTTTTGTATAGTAGTTGCAGAAAGGAGGCTCTAGATTGAAAGTATGCAGCAGAAGTCATGGCCAGAATTAATTTAGACTTTGCTAACTTCTAGTTTCTAAGTATATGCAGTTCATAAATTACGTTTGAACTGTACATATCTTTGCATACAACTGCAAACTCCAGTTTGAAAGTAAGGCTGAGTTCCTGTCCTTATATTTTCTTCTTGGGCTAAAATATTCAGTGCAGGGCTAAGGCCTTTTGGAAAAGTGTAAGGGGAAACAAAACAAAATACAAAGCTGCAGTTTACCGAGACTCAGACAAACTCTGAGTGTACAATACAGAGCTAATGGGACGTAGGGCAGATACTGCTGCATGACCAGGTGACAGGACTGCTCCTAGAGACGTGTGGAGTCAGTGTGAAAATATAAGGGCCAGATTAAGCAAGTGAAAAAGGATTGCTTTTTTACTGGGATGTTCTGGAATACCAGCCTGGGAAAGTGAATGCAGTGTGGGAAGAGATCACGCAATACAGAGGGCATGATTTTTTTGGCATCATGTATCCTCCATGGGGGCTTACTCCTGAACAGCAGTAGCTGTCAGAAACCTTGTCATACAGCTGGTAAATTATGGAACATTTTAGTTGCACTGCATTAGGTTACCTCTTCCAGGACCACTCCCATGTCCACTCAGCATATTGTGCGTCAGTCAGCCCCTCTTATTTATATCATAATAATATACGATTATTTATATCAGCAAAGGATGATCAGGGGACTGGAGCACCTCCCATATGAAGATAGGCTGAGAAAGCTGGGGCTGTTCAGCCTGGAGAAGAGAAGGCTGTGTGGAAACTTCTTAGCAGCCTTCCAGTATCTGAGGGAGGCCTACAAGGATGCTTGGAGAGACTCTTCATTAGGGACTGTAGGGATACGACATGGGGTAACGGGTTCAAACTTAAACAGGGGAAGTTTAGATTGGATATAAGGAAGAAGATCTTTACTGTGAGGGTGGTGAGGCACTGGAATGGGTTGCCCAGGGAAGTTGTGAATGCTCCATCCCTGGCGGTGTTCAAGGCCAGGTTGAACAGAGCTTTGGGTGACATGGTTTAGTATGAGGTGTTCCTGCCCATGGCAGGGGGGTTGGAACTAGATAATCTTAAGGTCCTTTCCAACCTTAACTATTTTATGATTCTCTGAAAGTTTTCCTGCATCTGTGCAGTGAGTGAATAGCATAATGTGATGTATTCTAAAGTGCTCCCTTGTAATTTTATCACTATGCATGAAATCTCAGGAATAAGGAGGCCACTCTTTAATAAAAATTGCTATTACAAAATTCATTGGGCCCATCAAAGCTACTATCCAAAGCAGATTTTATGGAGATGGTCTCTTGTAATTCCCTACTCAGCAAAGTCTCAGGTGAACTACCAGTATAGGAAACTAGCTGCTTAGAAGATGTTTTGCTCCAGACATTTTGTGTTACAGGCAGATGAATTGAAGACTGCATCAAAGAGATGCCTTTTTTTTTTAAGGTTCAGTGTTCAGGTGGAATATGAGTGTAACCAAAGCAAATGCTGTCAGCCTTACATTCATCTGAGGCACCTTTTCTCCCTTCCCTTGGGAGACAGTGAGCTAAGAAAAAGGAATCTGTGGAGTTGCATCTAAAATTCCCTAATTATATCAAGCGATATTTCTGGGGGGAATTAAAAACTGTAAGGCTAAAATGAGGCATATTTTTTTTCTGTTCTCTTGTGCCTGTTTTAAGGTGTCTGCAAGACAATACTAACACATCATTTTGTATGCAAGAATTATTCCATTTTTAAGCTACAGTAGCATTTTCAATGATCAATGTTTCAAAATTTCATTTACATTATAATACTTGAGATAGATTTTCTTGTTTATTTATTTATTTATTAAATTAGGTACTTAATTGCATATGTGCACTGAGATCTCTTAGCAGTTTAAGGCATGTGGCAACCTAGTTGATCACTGATTTCATGCCTGCTCAGGTTTCTGTATGCATACTGCTATTTCTGACATTACTGATAGGAAATTGCATGATCTCAACTTCATCTAGTACTCATTGTAGTAATAAATTAAGTTATTAATGCATCTTCATTGGTGAATAGTGAGTGAGCTTTCTCAAAAACTCCGCCCAAACTCAAATTTCACACCAGCAAGTATATAATGAGGTTATGACTGCTCAGCTGTAGAAACTATATGTGCTAACTGAAGAGTTTTGCAGGTGATTGGTGTATGAAAGTGGCATATACTTTGGAGACACTTCAGAAAAAGAAAATGTATAAAGATGGTGCTCTCTACTAGTTTTTTCTCTTAAATCATATTTTCCTCGAAATACATCACTAAAAATTCTGCCATATGTTGTTGACCCAAAGTTCTTACCAACCTTCATATAAATTTAGAATGTTAATAAGCTATTTTTTCAAAGCAGCCCGCTTGGACAAAGCTGTGATCCTTACGAGAAGGATGTCTCACAGCATGATCTCTTAAAACTGCTATTGCTATGATGTGGCTCTTTTAAGGCAATACTACTTCATCTGCCATAAAAATTATGATAGCACAAACTTCAGTCTAAGAGAAAACGTAGGTGCAAGTGTGTTTATTAATGTAGGATGCCATTTAACGGAGGTACTAAGTAGAATTTGCCCTATCTGTATAGGACCAGACACCTGGCTGTGTTTTCACAGTAAAGCGGGTTTAATATGTGTCTGTATCTTCACTACAGGACAGATTTTGGTGAAGAGCCCCACAGAGTACCAGACCTATTCTTCCTTGCCTGGCCTTTCTTTGTCTGTCCTCATCTGCTTTCAGGACATGTTTTTATACTCTGGGAAATTATAGATTTAATGGAAATCAGTGAATTAATATGGGCGTGTGAGAGAATGTTACAAGTAGAACAGAAGCATACAACATTGCCACTTGTGCAAGTGGATCACCTCTACAGCTGAGTGGACTTTGTTCTATGATGTTTTCCCAATGAACACTGAAGAGTAAGTTGTAACTGCATATAATTTTCCCTTTGATGTCAAAAGACAAGAAAGCTAAATCACAGCTTAAGGCTTACAAGTCAAAAATCATTGTTTTCATGAGAACCACATCCCCATTGTCTTGTAGTTACTATGGAATCAAGACTTTGTAGTGGAGGAGGTTTTGAGAAAGGAGAGTAAGTTAGATATTGAGACTATTTCTGCTCTACAGCACAACTCATAGTACATTAATATACCCTTTTAGAATGCTAATTTATCAATCAGAAAAGTCCATGAGTTCAAGCCATTTTATATGTGAATTACATTAATTACATTTGTTTCTTGTATTGATATTTTCTTTTTTTAAAAAAATAATAATGATTCTTTACTGATGTCCTCAAATAAAGAGCTCATTTTAAATAAGTTGTTGCCAGCCTAGGGTCTGGCCTTTATCCTCATTCCTTAACATTAGCCTGAAGGTTTAATTCAAGTTGTATTTAGCAGAATACTTTTGTAGTCCTTCATTTACATGTATGCCAACAAGCTTAAATGCATTGCAACCTTGGAAGACTTTCAAAGGAAGTAATAATTCCTCTGAAATAAGTCTTTTGAAGGCTTTATCTTGTTCTTTCTCTCTTTGTTAATCTTGGAGCCCCTTAGTATGTCAAAGCAATTTTTCTAATGTCACATCTTCTACACATTAGCATGAAAGAGCTTTAAAAGATGATTTGAGAAAGAATAAATGTTGAATGAGCGTTTATTATAGAGCCGTTTATGCTACATTTGCATTTTGACTATGTTTCTGACGTGAAATGTTTGAAAAGCAGACTAATTCGAAAGTCAATAGTCCCTAAACAATGTATACTACAAGTCTGTTTACTCTGAACTGTTTCCTTTGTGCATTAATTTACAAAAATAAGATTTCATTAGGCTTAAGCTGATTTGTTTATAGGGATGAGATTAAACTAGTCTCATTAGTCTTAATATTGAAATGGTGTTCCCTTCAGAAATTTGGTAGTGATCAAATGTTCCTCTTTAAGTTATGTTCAACGAAATAGGGAAAAACTCTTCAGTCAACTGATATTTGAGTTCTGATTCTTTCCAATTCAACTGTTATGGAAATTAATTACTGAAGAATACCCAGGTATGGAATGAGAAAAATAATATTAATTTATTACCTTACTACAAAGAAATTTAAAGGTTTTTTTTCTATTTTGAAAAATATTATATTATTATTTATTATTATAATTATATTATAATTATAATATAATATAAAATAATAATAATATTTATATATTATATATATTATATAATATAAAATAATAATAAAATAATTATAATTATAATATATTATATTATTATTATATTTTGAAAAAAATGGCAGCCTGAAATTGTCTGTGTGAAGTAGCCAACAGACTGAAGTTATGCATAATTTGATTGATTTTGTTCATCTCTGCACGCAAAGACTGGCCAGGTAGCATTTGAAACATTGTTAGCAGTAGTTGTATTCTACTAGGGTGACACAGTATGTGTCACCCATATGGATAGGTTGCCCAAGATACTCTGGACAAAGTACTTAAAAGAATTTTGACTTTCAGGCACCACAATATTCTATATGTGTCATTTTAAAAGTCTATGCTATTGTGGGATTTTTGGAAATACTTTGCAGAAAGCTTGCTAGGTACCAAAATTTAAAGGAAAGTAAGAAAAAAAAAGATCTTCCTTCCAATTTTACATTTCCCATGAAGTTACAGCTTCAGTAGAAGGATCAAAATAGTAACAAAGAGGAAAAGAATAAGCAAGATTGATATCTGTAATGGTGGAGAAAATGATAAAAGGTAAAACCAAGGATGATGTGAGCACTCAGCAGGAAGGGAAAGAAAGCTAAATGAGCTGTACCTTCAGACAGCCACCATACATGACGGGCAGAACTCCTGTCATAGCCCCCCAAGCCTATGATATGATAGGAACTTAGAGAGCTATTGATCTTTAAACTCCAGAAGAGAAATTCCCTCTTCTCTATAGAGGTCCAGTAGACACATTATTTGTCACAAATACCATCTTTTAAAAATTGTTATGCATATTAGCATTAGTTAATATAAGTTTTGAGAATTACTGATTTGGAAGGTAGGGTTTTTTTTTGGGTTTTTTTGTTTGTTTGTTTTAATGAACATAGCAGGCTTTATCATGATAGCAGGATTATTATTATTTCTTGTATGGTATTTGTGTTGTAATTTCTAAATATTCCTGTCACTAAGTTCTCACTGTGGGAAAGACTCAGTGTCTGTATTGGTGCAATAATAAAAGAAGGTGTAGCATAAAAAAGGAGGCAATGAGTATTTAACTACTGCATAAATTCCGTAAGAAATAATCTCTGATTGAAGTAATGCTGTAGTGAACCCACCTTTTCCTAATCTCTACTATAGATTCAACTGTTGTTGCCATCCAGAGAGGAATTGCATTCTCCTTAACCTAGAAACCTTAAAATACTGCTAATAACCCATCATTCTGATGTTGAGAAAGCCATAATCATTCTAAGTATTGCTAATGTACGATTACACAAGCTGCCTCCCTTAAACAATCCTTTTTAAGTTCTCACAACACACAGGGGGCAAATCTTGTGGCGCCAGGTTGTAGAGATCAAAGGGCCCTGGTAGAAGCAAGGATTCTAAAGTGCCAGTAATATCAGAAAAAGAGGAATCTGTAAAAATGAGCAACTTCTCGGTGGGTGTTCTTGGAAGGTGCCTTTTTCATTCCTCTTGAGATATCTGGATTACTTTTTCAAAAAAGCTCTGCTGAAATATATATTCTCAGAGCAGCATGTCACTAAAGAAGATTGAGGATACAACTGAAAAGGTGGCCTAGTATAGGTATGTAAACATTTTCAGGTACAGAAGAGGTGTCTGGACTATTTGATTAGGTGTTTATACGTATTTTCATCAGAGAGATATATACGCACGTGTGATATTGTGTGTGTTTGTGTTATGTGTTTAAACATGCATATATAGTTGCCAGAGATATCTAAATGTCTTGTAACAATTATTCTAATACTTGAAGCGACAATCTGATTGAGAGGGGATGTCAGAGAAGGGTTTAAGTTTGAAACATAACAGACCTTATGTGGACCCCCCTGGCTCTTCAGATGGCATTTGCTGTAGGGGAGTACATAATGAACAAGGAAAAGATATATACTTTCACTGTCATTCTTAGACACATACACATATATACAGGTAAAGAAAAAGAAACACTTTATTTGTGAACTTTCTGAATAAGGTAAGAGTGTTCTCATAGAAGTAGGATTTTTTAAAGGGAATTGTTGGAAATGGCCTAAGAATAAAACTTTTGAACGCTGTCTCCTTTTCTTCCTTGGTATGAATAAAAGCTCTAAAAGCTGTAGCCTTTAACCTTTTCAGGTCTTTCTATTCATTTTCTAAAGAGATTTACATGAGAGATGTTCTTTTTTTGTTTGAGTTATTTGATATAGGTGATGGTCATGTAAATGCAAGGGCCTATCTTTCTCAGGATCTTAGACCTCAGCACTGAGCTAAAAGCTTGCTCTCAGCAGTGGATAGGAGATGAAAATACCCCTGTCCTCCATCAAATGTTATTTTCCTGGAAGTTTTAGCATTTCAGGGCTAATGCTTTACTATTTGGGTGCCTTCAAATGCTAGCCATCAGATAAAACTATAAGAAGTTGTATAGTACCCTGGGCAAGCCTAAGAGGACATCTTCTAGTATGAAGTAGTTGCCTGAGGGCTGAACATGATCAGTTGTGATAGCTATAGTAGTCTGTGCCCCTTCTCTCTCAGATACATACATATATATATATATGCAAGTAGCTTTTGCCCGTGGATTTAGAGATGAGAACAGAAATATTCTTTAATTGAGAGACTGCTAGGGAAAGACAAATTCTGAAGTGAACCTCCTGTTATCTGAGTAAATTCTTGCCCTGTGCATGCTTTTGGAAACCCACTCGATACTAAAATGAAGCAATTCAAGAAGCAGAATTCTTCTTCCATATATTAGAGACTTTTTGGCTTCTTTTGTTTGAATAAGTAATAGACTAGTCAAATGCTGGCCTTCCTGAAGCTGATTAAAATAAAAACATCCCCCTTGCAAAAAAACTGCGAAACCAACAAAACCCAAACCAACACAAACAACAAAACAAACAACCAAACCAAGCAAACAAAAACCCAAAACCAGCACTCCACAAACCATTCCATTTACTAGGTCTGAGATTTAATTTATTGGCCCTAATAGATTTTTTTTTTCCAAATTCCAGCTAAATAATTTTCTCTGCTTGCTGCATACTTGTCTTACAGCTTGATCATTTCTCTCTTTGTTGTCACTCAAGACTTGCTTTCCAAAATTTATTCTATGTTATTTTTTCTTTAGCAAGACAAATTATTAGGCTGTTAGAAGGAGCAGCTCAGCAAGTTCACCATGTTTCACAGTGTATTGAATAATGGCTGCCTTATGATATGTTGTCCTCTCTACCCGCCAGCTCTCCCTTCTTTTATCAGTACTTGCCAAGTTTTTCGTTTGTGGTATTCTCTGGGGTAATAGCATCAGTGACTGCTGGTTGGACAACAGCTACTACTGTAGCTTGTCAAGCTTGTTTTGAATACTGGGATAAGAACAGGTGGTTTCTGAACCTACCTGTGACAGGTGAGTAAAAATGTAGTCTCTTTTCTCCAGTTATCACCATCTGGCTCTGTTAGTACTTGGATGAGATATCGCCAGGGAATCATCATCTGCTCTATTGAAAACCTTTTCTAAATAAATCTTGCTTCACTAGAAACGTGGAGACATAGAGACTAGTAAGGCAACAGAACTTAATTTTCTGAAGGACAGGAACTGGGATCTGCACCAGCCACCTTCTTTGACAACTGCCTTGTGTTCCCTCCTAAGTCATGCAAACAGGGTCAGAGCTTAGTGTTTAGTAGAACCTTGGACTCTGTTTACATATTTAGATATGAGCTGCAATATCTTCCTTTTAAGGTGATGTCTGCAATTTCTGCACATTTGGGTCACTTCAACCCTTCTTAAATTATGACTTTTTAACTGTCTATTTTGAATGAACCTTGATGTTCCAGGTTCATTTAATCCAGCTCATCTACCCAATAGCTTTATTCTTTGGTAATGTACTCTTTTGATCTTTCTTGGCCTTCTCCCTTTTTTTGTTTTCCTCATGTAATCCTGCTTTCTTGATTTTAATTTTGTAAGTTCATTCACTTTCTTCAGAAAGATGCCTTTCAATACATACATATTTTCAATAGTTAAATGTATGGTCCCATTCTGTAAACAGTCTGCTTTCTTTCATGCTACTTGTTAAAGTCATGTTGTCGTTCTGTTGCTTCTGATACATTTTTGCAAAGCTTAATACAAAAAATATGAATAATCAGCAATAAACACTGGCATCTTTATTTCTTATGAGCATAAAAAGTAGCATAAAATTAATTCTGCTCGTCTGAGATGGATTCTTAAGTGTTATGAATATACCCTTGGAAAAATATAATAATGACCATGGTCAGGTGAAAGTATTACTTCTATATTTTATATATTGTAATTTTTAAATTGTCACTCTTACAGCTTGTTTGCCAAAAAGAAATTCAGCTTTTGGATAATAAACCAGCTCTGTGTAGGACAGGTACTGTTGTATTACAGTGTGCCTTCTACTTAGATTTAGAAGACTGAGAACAGTGCAGATAGATAGTCTGAGAGTTCATCAGGTGTTTATTTTAAAAGGAATCACAGATTTTCTGAGCCTTTTTGTCATGCAGATTTCTGAGTTACCACTTAGAATTAAGTTAATTCTTCTCCAGGTAGAAGTTTCTAGCTAAAACTTCTGCCTGGTTGTATTTTTGGGAGATGAGGGAATGGTAAGTACTATGTAGCAAAAGCTGACCCCTGATAACTGTGCTCTTACCTGAGATACATCAAAAAAATCACCAAAGATTGCTTTGTCCAATTCTCTGAAAATGGAGAATCAGGAATGAAAAAGAGAGATGCCCAAAAGATTTTGAACAGGTGATTACCTTTTGAGGTAAAGGTTAGGAGCTCATGAAGATGGCAGAAGTCAGAATCAGTGAATCGCTTTGAAACAGGTCACTGGTTTGTCAAACTGGTTTCTCATTGTTTCTGGCTCCCTGTAGGAGTTAAGTAACCTTAGAACCAAAGCTGATCTGCTTCTGTTGTTGTTCTGATGTTCTAGATCATGTTAAGGTATTCACATGGAGAGCAATGTCTGAGGTTGATTTGTTGGTCAGCTATTGAATAGAATGCATAACTTGACCAGGTATTAATTAAAATACTAATTCACAAGGCGGTTTTGAAGGGAGATGAAATGGAATGTGATACACAAAATTATATTCCAGTACCTCTAGTGACTGCGGTCTTTTATTAACATGTCATCTGTTTTCATGTCTTTGGGGCCTGGTTAGTGAACTGTTACTTTGATACTTTTGCTGGTATAAACAAACCTTTTACATTGAATAGCCATTTGTGTGCTTCCATGAAGAGAATATACACAATGCTGATATATATCCAGTCCCCATGGCTCCTACATAGTCTCATAAATAGGCATTAAGCCCTATTTTATTATTCATGCCTGTTCATTGACATGGAATATAACAATGCGCTGGTCCTGCTTTTTTTGCATATTATAATTAGACTGAACAACTCCAAGTTTCAACATAGTGTAATGAAACTTGTGTGAGAAATAGGGCTCCAGGGATGCCTTTTTGTTGACCATGTGACATTGGCATCTGGAACTGAGGTGGGATACAGATGGGTTTCTGTGGAACAAGGCTGGTTTACCCTAGCTTAGTATCTGCTGCTGTTTTCAGTCCAATTCAGTATTCAGTGACTAAGCAAAACTCCAACTGACTTCAATTAAGAGGTTAGCCTGAGTGTGCACTAGTTGTAGTAAGTAACATCAGAAGTTTCTTATACATGTGGAGGTAAAACCTGTTTTCATAGAGGACACTGGAACAAACCCATGAACTGTTCCCAAGCTACTCAGGTCAAAGGTCCCCCATAGCTCCCTGCCACCCAAGATGAGTATTGTTTGGGTCCTGTAGGCAGAGAATTCTGCAAGTACCAATAACTGGGACTTGACTGTCCAATTAATAACCAGAAAAAAACTGCAAATATAAAGAGGAACTGGTAGTGATCCTACTATTAAAGCATTAAATATTCTGTAGCATAAGAGAGTACTAAGTCAGACTTCAGTAAAGCATTTGAAATTAGGACCTCTTTAAAAGGTACAGCAGTTGGAAAAAAAAAAAGCTTCAAAGCTGCTTTTGCTCCCCCTTGGAAACCTGCTGGTGTTAGGATAAAATGAATAGAGAAAAGAGAAAGGTTTGCCTTCTAATAAAGCATCTGTTGCCCACTTTGAACATTTCTTACTTCTTTGTGAGTGTGTCTCTTCAGTTATGGTGGCTATTGACAATGAAGAACAGAGGTATAGAAAAAGACAATACCTGTTATATAGCCAATATTTTTGATTTCATGTCACTTTGAACAGAATCTTTATTTGACCACATGCTGTGTCCAAAAGGAATTTCTTTGTTGCCTCATCCAAAGATGCCGTAAGATGCTCAAAAAAGTAAACTGCAGGAGTCTGTTCAATAAGAAAGATGAAAACAAACCTTACAATTCTTTCAGTGCACTGCGATCACTTTTAACTTCAGCCTATTTTGGCATGCTACATAAAAACTGAATTCAAATGACTCGTGCCTTTTTTTTCTCTCTTTCTTTTAATATTGTTAATTCTGCTCATGGACTATAGATTTCCTTCATCTTGGAAATAAAAGGCAACAAAATAAACAACTTCACATAAATTCAAAACATGAGAAGGACTAAGGGATGCACATGCGTCACTGGATTGTTTAGAAACCTGTGGCCAGTTACTGCTGCTGCTGAATTTTAGCTGCTGTAACCTGGCTTTTTGAGGGCTCCTATCCTCAAAAGCTTTGCAGTCTTTCACAGCAGAAGAGTCTTGGGTTTGACTGAGATCCTCACCTGAGTGATTCGGCAAAATTTTGTCCAGACCTCAGACACTTTATTTTTCTGTCTTCTGTGTATGCTTACAATTCAAGGCCAAAATGGCAGAAGATTGTATTCTAAGAGCTACCTTCAGCTCTTGTCTTTCTTGCGATGAATAAAGTCAGCTCATGACTGACCATTGAAGCGTTAAGCAAAGGCCGTGTAATGAAATATAATCTTAAAGTCTAACACAATTCAACTGAGTTTAATGAAAAAAAAAAAAAAAAGCTGCTTTTTTTAAATGGATATAGGAAAATACAATGTTTTGAATAGACAAGCATTTGGATCTTTGGATTTTTTAGTGTAGATAAGGTTGCAAAGAAGCCTTCTTTACAGTCTCTTTTTTCAGTACTCTTAAGCACTCAAAACTTCTACTTAGATTCTTTCCTACTTTAATCTTAAGCCTATTTTAAAAGTTGAAGAAAAGCACTTGTAGGTTGTATGTGATTTGCAGAGGTTTTTTGTTTGTTTTGTGCTTAAAATGAGGGCATCTGTGGATCTGGGCATAACTCAATCAAGAGTTGTAAGGCACTCAATAAGGAAGTTTTAATTACTCAGATATAGTTTATGACACAGGTTTTCTATATGTTTGAATTGTAAAGATACTCCAAGATATTCACATAGTGCAATAGAGAAGACTATTTAGCACATAGATGTAATTATTACAATTAATTTTGTTGTGATTACAGTCCAGCACTATTAGTCATGTGAACTATTATGTTGGATTTTAAAATATTCAGGTTAGTTTTGATTTCTTATATATAATGTCTTCAATGTAAGAAACATAGCATGTTTTTGGAAGGAGTGAAATTTGCTTCTCACTGAAAAGTTAAAATACTAATTATGGAAACCCTGGAGTCATGAAGGAGCAAGGCATCCACATACATGTTTGAGAAAAGTTTAGAAGATCCTGGCCCTTTGAGAAAAGGTGAAACAAGGAAACACAGGCTGGTGCATGGCATACAAGATGGACAAACGGACTCTGCCCTAGTATAAGCTTCCCTGGACCAGTAAGTCCTTACTCTGGTATGGCAGAAATGATCAGGTTCTGCTGTGAAGCTGACCAGGCTTGCTGTAGGATAGGGAAGGCTGGCAGGGTTTGTGTTGGCAGACCATATTACTAACCAGATTTGAGCAAGAGTCCCTTCCTTTCGCTGTTACGTTCCATTTCAAATGAAGGCACAGCAGATACTCGCATTTAATTATGAGCACCTTACTTCTAGGCTGGCAACCCTCTGTCTCATTTGAATTCTTCGGTCTACAGCCACTGCCAGCTCTCCAAAGGGGCTTGCTCTTTGAATTATGCATTCCTTCTCACAAGTCATCAATAACGTTACTCAGAGCAGATGTATGTTCTGTAATTGATTAGTTATCTCTTCATGGCAAATAGTAGAGTTTGTGATCAAGTAAGCAGGTTCATAGATTTCCTTGATCAAAGCATCAGAATCTGATTATGCTTCCTCTAAAGGACATCCTTTGAAGCAGATCAGCACTCAGGTAATTCAATTTTCTTTCTGGAGAATTCATCTTGAAAGAAGGTCATTTACTCAGGTGCAAAGAGGTGGAAGATGCTGTTTCCATTATGACCCATCTGGTGACTTTATGTCAGCCTCAGAAAAAAAAAAAAAAAAAGAATGTGTAAAGATTATTGACTGTGACTGAGAAGTAATGATATGGTTCTTTTTATTCTGTACATCAGATATGATAATTTCTCTAAAATGGATCCTGTCTTATGTTAATCTGAATCTGACCATAGTACGCTTCAAGGGAAAATGAGCAGCTACCAAGTGTAAACTTAAGCTATAATAGGACTTTTCAGAATGCTATACAAACTCAAGCTTTTACCCACATTTGCTTGTCAGCCAGTTTATTAGCTCATATCCTCATAATTCTGGATGGAAAGCCATTGTTTTTTAAACAAGGCACCACTCTTCTTTTTTCCTCTCCTTTTACATACAGCTGAAAGATTCTAAGGGATATCTAGTAATCCAGGACTTATTTTTCCATCCCTTTTCTTTCCCAGGCATGTTTCAATATTTCTTATTTCATTATTAGAAAAGATCAGTGGTTATCATATAATTACAAAAAGAACTTTAATACAAAGAAATGAAAAGTACTGTTGAATGGTACTTTAGAGCTGTGACGTCCCAAGAAAAGTAATGGGAAAAAAGTAAAAGGCATTTTTAGTTTGAGCACTTTTAAACATGAGAATTATGTTATTAATTTCCTTCTTAAATGTGAACTTCTTAATATCATTTATACTGTAGATACATACTAAGTTTACAGCACATTTCCCTAATGCGATGGACAGGTGCTTCAGACAAGGCCTATAGGAGATCTTGTTAGCATTGAAATCTTTCTTCAGTTCTCAGTTAAGGAGATATGGTGGTACATTATTGCTCTGTAGCATGATAGCTTTCATCTTGAGAGCAATGGGAAGAGTCCAAATGGATGGAAGAAACTTTTCCTCAGATCATGAGATAAATATAAAAGTGTGCTTTTAATAAATGTGCTAATAAACCAAACTTACTATTTTGTTCATTTTATTTTATTTTATTTTTTTTAAATTCTACTCCACAAAACCCTTGCTATAATCTTTCCTTTCCTCTTCTCAAAGGGTAGATCAAATACTAGAAGGAAGTTTTTTGTCTTTAACCAGGGTCTGATGGCTGTAGGGTCTGGTGAAAAAAGGGTTAAAAGCTAATACAAAGGCTGAAGAGTAAAAGAAGTCAGATTAAGAAAGTGGAAAAGTTAGCCTTTTAAAACAACTATAAAAGTAATAGCATCTTTTTGTAGCACGTGAAATATCAGAACAGAAGGAAAAGATAGCTAATCCTTTATTTTTTCTTTCATTTTTCATTTTTGGGTTTCCTTGGTTGAATTCCATGTCCAGAATGATGCCTGACTTCATACCTTCATATCAAACAAAGGGCAACATAACCTGGCAGGATCCAGCATGGACCTTCCAGTTAGGAGTCTATGCCTCAGCGTTTTCCCTCCTGTCTTCCTTTAGCCTTCAGGATTATGTCTCCCTAGGGCAGAAAAGGGAAAGTTCTAAAGCTATCATAACATTTATATGAAAGTCTCTTATACATTCTTTGTTATCACTGGACACTGGGGGACATATGACAACAGTACTTCCTTAACTGGTGGTATGCACGGTATATCTTTGTAGTTAGCTTGAATTAGTGCTTAGCTTGAGGTTTTATTTTATATCTCATACCATCCTCTGCTGGTGAATGTTCAGTGGCCCTTGGTAAATATGTCCATAGTAGAGGACAAGGTGGTCCCCAGGTTCAGTGTTTGTAAGAACTGACAAATCCTTCCAAGTACATGTTTCTAGCCGGAAGGCAGAATGATAAAAATGGAAATAGCTGAAGGAAAATGAAAAATAGCCAACCTTTGAGAGCTTTAAAGAGAGCAGTCTCCTTAGGACTATGTGGAATTTTTGAAAGAATTCTTTAAACCTCTTGCTGTGAAGAAATGCCTTTTTGCAGGCCCACAAAAGTATATAGAGAATTTAATCTCTCCTTTCTTCTCTCTTCAGCTGGTTTCATTTGTGTCTCCTCCTTGCTTTTTAGGTTGCTCCATGTTTTCCTGCCTGTGGCCCCTTTGAGATACTTTCTGAGATAAGAAATGTTTCACTGTACATTTGTGATGGGAACTTTCAAGTGGAGACAAAGGCTTCAGGCTGTTTGCTGTGGCTGATTTTCGTGCATTAGTTTTGTCTCTTTGGTGACCTATGAGACTAGCCCAAGCTAATTAAGACTTCTATAACCTTCTATAGTTTCATAATCCTGAAAATGCACACACTTTTTGTGTTAAAAATATTTCTGAACTTGTGAAATCAAGAGATTTAAGACTTTTTTTAAGTGCAGACTTAATTTGATTCTTCCCCCAGCTCTGCTTTGTAGCCACCTGTTCTACATTTCTGATTCCTGGGGACATATTTCTAAGTATCTCAAAGTATGGTATGTGAATCTCCTTATCTTAATGGTGTGAGGATTCATTTTCCCAGCGGAGTATGGTTACAGCCTCTTTCATGGACACCCCCTTGTCATGGGGAAAGAGCTTGTGTGCCCTTGTGAGGTTGAGAGCTATGCTGTTGGTGGCATATGCCTCCGGTAGGGTCTCCCATGCCAGACAGGTCTCAACTGAAGGGTCAGACAAAGTGTGTTCATGGGCAGGATGGGCTTACTAGCCTTTGGTCAACTATCCTAGGAGAAGGACAACACTAACTTCAAAGCCGGGCAGATGGAGCTCATCTAGCCTTGTAAGGCCTTCCATCTAAGAGAAAGACGCTCTAACCAAACCTACAACATGAGGACTTTGCTGTCACGGTCCAAGCTAGCTAGGCCCTGGCAGATAAACCTCAGGTGTAAAGGGTGGCGCCAGTTCTGTGCACGCTGTGCCTCACCTAAAAAATCCACTGCACAGCCCTGAAGGGTTTGCTCATCACCGCGCTTGTAGTAGGCATGAGTTTTGCGAAGTCAACCCATCATGGTTACAGCACTCTCTTTCCATAGGGTAAGGTGTTTTAGGTATATTTTCGCAAGAAAATTTCTTTCTTTTCACAAGAAAGTAATTTCTTTCTGCTGTCCTGACAATTACCTACTTTTATGACTAAAGCATTATCTTGTTTTCTTGCTCCATAGGCTATATTTTAAAACTCATACAAAACCCTAAGAAACAATTTCTCTTGATTCTGTTTTTGCTTGTCCTTTTTTCTTGGGTATAACTTTATATGCAATTACTTAACTGCTTCTTTGCTTCTATTGCTGCTGAAGGAGTGAAGTCCATCTAGTATAATGAAGATGGCAGTTGCATGAAAATATGTGTATGACCATGCAGTTATTCCACTGAAAGCCATGGAACACTTATAATATGTAGACATGTAAAAGCTGGAGCAATAGTACCCCAGCAGTGAGGAAGTTAAGTGGATGAGACCGTGGGAATGGAAATCATTAAATGTCGGGGTCAGTATTTTGACATGTGACTATGACTTTAGGTAGTTTTGCAACTAATACTGGAAAAAAAAAAGAAAAAGAGAAACATTCTATTAAAAGAAAAAGTTTTCAAACTTTGCAAACCAAAACTATAAGCCATTCAAACAAATCACTGAAAAAACTCCTAGTTTCCATATGTTGTACTTTTTGAATAGATGTGGTTTGTACTGGCTTATCAATGGAGTGGCAGTGGGACATGTGGATAGATGACCAGTTGGAGAGATCTGGAACCCAGCTGAAGTAATGCTGCTGTCTGCCGTGTCAGTGGCCTCAGGCCTCTGGGCTTGGGAGCTCTGTCTAATGGGTGAATGAAGCGTATGCTTAATTCTCTCTTCCTCTATTCTCTCTCTCTCTCTCCTTTTCTCTCTGTATATGCCTCTCTCTGTATCTTACACAAACTTTGAGTCATTAGTGGACTGCCTGCTGAAAAGTTCTCTGGGCTTTACACAATCTGGCAGTCTCTCTGTCGCTGGAAAGGAGATCTAAATCAAATCACAGCAGAGAAGAAGAAAAATTTCTCTTGTGAGAGCTGTCACCTTGCTTTTAAAGATGGCTAGGATTTGAAGGGGAAAAAAGTATTCAGAAAGAATGTATTTCCATAACCCAGCTAACCTTTGCTAGCTTGAAATATTTTATCATTGTACAGGGAGTTTTCTATTGTCTCCTTGGTTTCTGTGACCTCAGATGTGGCTTTGGTCCCCTCACAATATGGTGTACACAGTAACTGTAATCCACCCCGTGGCTGGAAGACAGTAGACCCTGTGTGTGATAACTCCCATGAACAACTTCTGGAATTAAATAACATTATGTTGATATTAATTATAAATGTTATACATCAGTTTCCAGCTAAATATTGAGTTGCATTTTCCAAAATAAATGGAGCTGTGGAGTAGCAGGGCTGTGGTATGTCTCTGTTCTTTATTCCTTTAAAAAATAAGTATAATAAAGAAGTCCTAATTATGTTGATCTCAACACTGCAGCTGGACTACAGTAAAGATTTGAATTATCTCTCTGCTGTGGTGAAATGTGTTTGGTTCTGCGTAAGAAATTTTGCCAGTATCATGTCTACACTTGTTCATCGTGAATGTACAAGTCATCTTGTGACTTTATTTCATCACACTGAAATGGCTGTAATTTCTTTTTTTCCTTTGTCTCCCTTCATGTGAAGGAAATAAAAGACAGAGAAACCCATCAGGCCTTGGTGCCAGGGTGTACTGGTAGAAGCCCCTGTGGCACCAGCCAGAGTGAGTGCTTAACTCAGCTTCTTGCACTTTTGGCAGATCTAATCTGTATTAACCGCAGTATATTTTTCTTGATATGAAAACACTTTTAGCAGCTTGATTAGGACTCTCTTTCCTAGTGGTTTGTTCACATCACTGTCAAGTGATATCTGAAACAAGTTCATGATCTGTTCTTCCTCTCGTGAGTATTCTGTATGTAATACATGCTTGAACTTCCACAAACTTCAGTTGCTTTCTAGAATTACAGGCTATGGGACGTTTCCAATCCAAAATGCTTCATTTCAAAATTAAGTTGTCTTCTAGTTGAGAAAGCATCACTTCTGTCCTTTTGAAAGAGTCAGGCTCCAAAAGATGGAGGAAATGAAAACTCCAGTATGACAGCAATTCCACCCAAGCTGTATGATTAATGTGCTGGGATGGATTCTCAGCTGTGCTGAGTTTGGCTTTCGTGAGGCTGAGCAGAGCCAGAGAGAGCAGTGGCACTGAGCCACCTTTCCAGTTCTTTGATCCTGGGCCAGCAAGGGGCAGAGATGTCTGTCTGTGTACTTTAAAGCAACCTAAGAGGTGTTTTAAACTCTGCAGTTATAATGACAAGGTAGGGGTTGCTAACCCAGATTGTTATCCCAGCCCTGCTTCAGTACTATCTATCTGGGGCATTGCTCTCTTCTTCTCCCCAGCCTAGCTTGTGACCCGATCACTTGTCACCAAGAATCCGAACTCCATCTTTAAAGTTACTGCTTTTAGAAGCAAAAAAGCAGCCAAAGTCAGAGACAAAAATATTGCCTGTTACATTTACACATAGAAGGAAGGACCTCTTTCACCTATACACAAATTTTATTTTGAAGCAAACCCATACGTAATTATTCATATTGATTTCAATGTCTAAATCCATTCTCTTGAGTGTTACTGTTAATCCTGAATAAATGTTTTTTTCTTAAAAAATTCTATTTACCATGAAGTGTTTATCATTGCAGGTATTTGAGGAAACGAATTTTGCATTTTTGGAAAGCATTTGCATACTGGAAAAACATACGTTTCCTGGATTGGAGTGAAACACTTATCTTTTGGAGTGAAATATTTCACTTGTTTCTTAAATTTATAAAAATATTACTTCTCCACAAGGATTTTATTTTGTGGTCATTTTGTTGTGATCTTAATGAAGAAAGAATATTTTACCCGAATTAATCACATTCAGAGGTTACATGAATGGTTTAAGATGAATGTGTTTATGACAAGAATATCCTTTAGCTTCTTCTACTGTTGTGATACAATTTTCTGGATTTGAAATTTTCAACCTAATCCATGGAAAATTATTTTCAAAGGTAAGAGCTATTTAGAATAGAAGGTTTGCTACTTGCTGCTACCAGAGTGCTTTTTGAACTAGATTGTTCCCTTTGGATGAGACCTTTATGGAAGGAGGGACAGATAATCCTGTGTATCTCCCCAGTGTGTGGTTTCTGAAACATCTGCTGCTGGCTCCGTAGGAGACAGAGGAATTGGGGGACAGGGAAAGAGAGACGAAGCATTCTTTTGGAAAACCTACTTTTTTTGTTTATTTTGAAATTCTATTCTGAGCATCTTCAGATTGCTCCACTTTTGAAATTTCTGTTTTTCTCCCCAGCTGGTTTTAGTGAGTTGTTCCATCTTTATAATATGTAAGTATAAAAATAATACAGAACATGGGGAACGGGGGTTGTGGTCAGCTCCTCACACATTGTCTCTGCTGCTCCTTCCTCCTCAGGGGGAGGATTCCCCACACTCTTCCCCTGCTCCAGCGTGGCGTCCCTTCCAGGGGAGACAGTCTTCAATGAACTTCTTCAGTGTGAGTCCTTCCCACAGGCTGCAGTTCTTCACAAACTGCTCCAACATGGGTCCCTTCCACAGGGTGCAGTAATTCTGGAACAGACTGCTCCAGTGTGGGTCTCTGGTGGGGTCACAAGTCCTGCAGCAAACCTGCTGCAGCATGGGCTCCTCTCTCCGTGGGGCCACCGGTCCTGCCAAGAGCCTGCTCCAGTGCAGGCTTCCCACAGGAGAAAGGTCACAGCCTCCTCTGAGCAACTCCTTGAAGCCCACTGGCATTGGCTTCATTGGACACAGGGGAAGATTCTGGCAGCACTCCTGTTGATGGCAATGGACCAAAATTTTTTCTTTCTTCTTTTTCTTTTTTTTTTTTTTTTTTTTTCTTTTTATCAGCTTCCGGTGGGAAACCATAAAGGAACTCATTCTGATATCAGGATTTGAGGATACTTGGTGCTTAAATGAATCAAGACCTTAGAAAAATTACTTCTTGTAGTAGTGGTAAAGCTGACCTAGAATATTTCCAAAAGAAAGTTTTTTCTTTGAGATATTAAGCTAAGAAGATGTGCTAAACTCATGTAAAATGCTTTGAAAGCTTGAGAGTTTAGAATTGGGAAGCTATCTAAATTCAAAAGAAAGATTAAAAAAGAGAGAAACAGAGGAACAAGAAGGGAAGGACAATGTAAGGCAGTTTTTCCTAACCCTCTGTGACCAAGGCAGGCTCAGAATGTTACAGCCTGCCAGATTGACAGAAACAATTGGCTGCTATTTTACTCTAGTAAGTAAGATTTCAAAAATGGGAAAAATAATGAAGGGATACACATTAAAGGTTTCTGAAGCTTTCCAGCAGCTCCTCTTCTACCAGTTACATTCCTACACATAAATCAAATGGCTTGTAGTCTCTGGAAAGTTTTCTGTAACATATCTTTCTAGAAATACTTAACTTCAGAGTGTAAATGTGTAACTTCACAATACAAAATTGATAAATTGTTTCGTGAATAAGTAGCTGTGTACTACTTGGAACTTTCCATGTGCTGTAAACTAGTAATTGATTTGTCTTTGAGCAAACTCCAAAACCATGTGAATCTTGGACAGCAGAATGAGTGTTTATGTACTACCGCATCCGGTATCTTGGATGGATATTTATTTATTACTCTTATATATGTAATGTTTTGATGAGTGCCTTACAGAGTAGGAACTGCAGGTATAGCACAGAGGGAAATAGAGAAATACAAACTTTTCAAGTCATATTTGCTTTTGTGCAGTGTTGCCCTGCTCTTTCCTGCTCCAGCATGGCACTGTTTGGGCTCAAGAGATTGACACACAGCAGTGCAGACAAGGAGAACAGCAGCAAAGCCATGCTGTTGCAGGCCACAAGCTTATCAGAGATGGCCATCCCTGAGCATCCTCCCTAGCACAGGGAAATGCTCCTCCCAAACACCCTACTGTCTGTCCATTATGTGATTCCATGCATCAGGGTCGCACTGAGTGATGGATCAGCTGTACAGTATTGTCATCCCTAAGTACTTAAAATTAATGATGTTTTAAATAAATAAAAGAACTTTATTTTCTGGTTTATGGGCTTGTAAGGCATATTATAGTGACTGTTCTCAGAAACCACAAAGGCTAGAAACTTTCCTTCTTTTGTGATTCCTCTGGTTTTAATTGGTTCCGTATGTTGTAACTAAAAGAAGATAAGTACTGGGAGGGTTATAACTATGTCATTCATGTAACAACATTGGGAAGAGCAAGCTGAAGAGGCTGATAGTCATTCCTCCAAGAGGCAACATGGAAGGCAAGTAGATGCAGCTGAGCAGATAAATATTTGAGAAATGAAAGGTGGCCATGGAGAGTAATGAAAGATATTTTGAGGTTTCTCTGAGACCAACTACAGGAGGGTCATCAGATTAAACGAGAGTCAAAGGAAAATAAGTATCATCTCGCTTATTTTCTTCTTCAACACCACGTACAGAGATGCTTTAAGGGAGCCTTTACAGAAAGCATCTTTTAGAGGTCAAATTTTACTGCAGGAAGCAGAAATTGTCTCTAGAATAATTTGCATATATATAAAGTAGATTCAAACTTTGCATGCTCTTTATGTGAGATCTGAGGTGTTTTATCTGTACGAAGCCACATGTTTCTGTTCTTGCAAGGACTAATGCAGACTCTGCTAATGCATGTGAATAAACATACTTGTAGTGAAATGTTTAAAGCATAGAGCTTAAAAAAGATGTCATTAGAGTGATGTATTCTCCAGCAAATAATCCCTTTGAGAAAATGTGTCATAGTATATGTTCTCCTCTATAAATTGTGCTAGTCTGTGGTTTAGAAGAACTGCAGGGAAGTTGGATATTAGAACTGGGTTTGCTTCCTTGACTGTGAGAAATCCTGGCTTAGTAGCAAAATTCAAGACGGTACGTAAAAAGTATGAGGAAAGCAACATATCAGATCATGGTAGACACACTGTATTTATGCATTTAATGGTTCCTTTTGGACTATCTTATCAATATGGCTGGGTTTTATCTGATTACGTCACTGTTGTTCAAGAGCATGCACAGAGTAACACATATTGAACTCTTGATAGAGCATTTTGAAAAATAGCAGGATATCAATTAATTCCATGCAAACTGCTGAAGTATATTCAAATGCAAATCCCTCCCAATACTGAGGATGACATTTGTGTTCGCTAACATGCAAGTATAACTGTACTTGAGGAGGTTAAGGTACAACAGAACTGTAGTGAATTGAAGCAATGTTATCGGATTGGGCTGGAGCTTAGATGCTTTTTAATTTGTGAGGAGAGCAAATCTACACTTATTTGCAGGCAGTTTAGAAGTTGGCCCAATAAGTCTGGCTCAGATTCCCAAGCACTGTAACCTCCTTTGTATGCAAAGTGTGCAGAAGAGGCAAAGCAGCACCACTGGAGCTATGTGGGAAACAGTGGGCAAAGCTGTGTGGAAGAGCAGCACCGGTGCCTGTGCTCTTGCCGCCAGCCCCTGCTGAGCCTGCTCTTGCTCAACACCGACACGCAGGCCGCCAGCTGTACTGCCCCATGAGTTATGCGCTGTTTATGCGCCAGGAGAATCAACTTCCAGTTAAGACTGTGCCTACACCACCTAGCTTGTGCTTGCAGAACCTGGGGCACATTATGCACTGGTCTCTGAGATGAAAGGCCAGCCGTGAACTAGCCATTCTTCCATCAAATTCTTTCAGTCAGTCAATCTAATGAGAAACAATAAGGAACATGTTTTTAGCTCTTCTCTGGGTTTGGCCAACTTCTAAAACAGGGCTAATTGTCTACATGTGTGTTTTTCAGTTGAAACTCTGTCATAAAACAGTTTATCTGTCTGGGCTTAAAAGTTAGCTCTAATCCTGTCAAAAACATTACTCTAATGGAAACTGGAAGTTAAATTCTGTTGATATTTTAAGTGTATATTCTACTACAATGCACGAGGAAAAACTAAGCCATTTCGCTCAGTCTGAGGCATTAGGTTAATGAAATGTTCTTAAAATTAGCAGCTCACTGGTGTATTTGCTAGCTGACTAATCAACATAATGATATTGTTTTGAGAATATAGCCTGAAAATAAGTGGGCAGAGTTGACAATTAATTATTGTAGGTAAACTTATATCTGCTTATTTACATAATTAAAAAATACTCTTTAATGCATTTGAAAGAAAAGTAGTGTTTTGATAACAGCAATTTTTAAACCTTTCCAACCATTGGAAAAAAGCTTATTTTTTATATGCAATGGGTCATATTACAAGTCAGTTTTCCTTCAGTAACAAGCAGCAAGGTTTTTAAATTAATACAGCCTCGCCTTATTCATCATCACAAATTAAAATCATGACTTTTTCTGCCTACTTTAGCATATGATTGTTAACGTATTTCCAAATGTAAGCTGCAACTTTAAAATAATTTCTGGGAGCTTTTTGCTTTTGATCAATTACTTGTATTGTCCAAAGTGAATAAATGCAATAGAAATTTATTTAACTACATTTCAAATTGGATGTTAGCCAACCTGGTTTTTTTTGTTTAATAGCTTAAGTGGCATTTTTTCTGCTTTCTTCTTGCCCATAATTTTCACATACACTAAGGCTGGTTTTCGCTTGCTGAGGCTGAAGTTTTGGAGAGGAATAAAACAGTCATTTCCTTGCTATTTGCTTTAAAGAAGAAAGCTACATGAAAGCTGTGATATTTTTGATAGGCACATGTGGAATAAACATGTGATTGTACGGCTGATTCAGCAGATTGGCTGTATATCATGGTGTGCTTTTTTGGGGAACAATCTGAAGCATGAAACAAACTCAAGTATGTGTGAAAGTTCTGTGGAGCAGAAGCAGCTTTATGTATGAAAATGCCCTGCTAACAGAGCCCGTGGGTAATTGTGCAAATTATTGCATGTATCTCTATAATGCTCACATTTTACTTTTAATGTAGTCCAATCTGCTATAGCCATGAGTACATAAATACAAAAAAAATATATTGGTCATTTGCCAGATGTCTTAAGGTGATGAAGTGGCTCATACTGTCCAAGTAGATGGAACATCACAACTGGGCCACCTAGGACTGTAGCAATGTGATATACTGTGTGTGTAGTAGCCTTCAGTTATTCTCACTTTCCTTATAAACTGGAAATCCTTGGGATAAATTAAATACCCAAAGGTGTTTGGCATACATACAGCATTTATTTTGGTTTTACTTTTCTTGCCTTTAATGTAACTTCATCAAACAGTTCCACAAGGTAAAACTACTTGTTGAAGACACTGCAAAAATATGCCTTGTACTTGTGTAACCAGTTTTATTTGTTTATTTTTTTTCAGAGGGTGCATCACTACTTCAGGCTGTTTGTTCATGCCTCAAAGTACCTCAAACCTCAGTGCACCTTAAAGCACCCTTAGAGCATGGTGATACACAGCGTCCTTGGCCATCTGGAAACAGAAGCATTAGAAATCAGCAGCAACCATCTGTTATGTTTCTGACATCAGTGAACTGCAACAAGAAAAGGTAAGAGGAGACTAAACTGTGGGACAGAGTGTTAAGCAGTGAGTTCCCAGACTTGTTTCTGTGCTATGTAAGTAGAAAGTGCAGCAGATGCATTCCATATCTGATATATTAACATAACTATAAAGGAGACACTAATGCTATGAGGTAGTGTTGATAAGTTAACTCTTAATGTGCTGCATCACCCAAAGTTTTACATTAATGTCAGTGGAGGTTGGATACCTAGATATTATTGCTGTAAATACAGACATGTAAAACAGTGTCTGCTTCTGTAGAGTGTTAACTTGGCAGCTTTATATAAGGAGGGATTTGTTTGCTGGTGTCATGTGATGTTCGTTGCTGGTTACACGTAATTTCTCTGTTGTCTCTTCTTTCTTCTGAAAATTCCACAATAGTTTTGCTCAATACTGTGATGGCCACTAGCAAATCTGTGATCAGCAACACTGGGGAAGACTTCTGTTTTTACAAAGGAGTCAGGTGAAGCACAGGCCAAATCTTGCCTGAAGTTATTTAGTGGCAATGCTAGGAAGAGGAATTATGAGTCTTGACTGTGTTTATTTCAATAAATTGCAGAGGCAGCTAATGTTCATCCCTTTTGCTTATATAACTGCAAAGAAGAGTATAAGAGATTACTTAATTTATGGAGATTTGCAAGAACAATTTGAGACTCCAATTGGTGAGTCAAGGAAATGAATAAACAAGAGCTTCTTACAGTGATTGAAGGAGGTATGATACAGTTTAAAATGGTTGCTCACATTTGAGGACTACCTATACAGTTCTTAATATTATCTAATATAAGATGGAGTGCAAAGTGTGTAAATTTGCTATCCAAATATTTATATTATCAATTAAAAAAAATAATCTGAAAAAGAAATATTTAGAACAATTCAACAAACTAATGCTTATTTGCTTAAGCCTTTACCCTAAAAGCCAAGCCCTCCTCAGAGGTACCAAAGGATCTCAGCTTTTGTGGCTGCTAAGGAAGCTGAGTGTGCTCAGCAGCACCTCTCTGGATTGGAATTTAGGCCACCAAAAATAATCTGATCGATTACAAAATCCAACAAATTGAAAGGGAAGAGCAGATCTTAGAGAAAGTGTGTAGACTGTTTGGGGAAATTCTGTTCTGGCATTTAATCTGATGATATATTCGGTTTGGCTATTGTCTCAGCATGTATACAAATGTCTTAATTGTTTGTTCCTTCCGTTGGGCTAGCGTGTGGGCCCCAGGGGTGTCAGATAGTTAAGTGATAAATATTTGAGCACTTCGACTTTGCTTTAAGAACAAAAAGATGGGTCAGCTTCAGTGGAAAACGCTCCTTTTTGAGATAAAAGCCTGTTTGTTTTTTTTTTTTTTTTTTTCTTATGGAAAAGGTTAATTTTGAGGAGATAACAGCTTAACTAAACTAAAATCATCTCCCAGAGGAACGCAGGAAATATTCTCAAGTAAGTGTCCATTTACAAAATGTTGTGAGCTCTTCCTTTGAAAATGATTTCTGAAGTTCAAAGGAAGTTCCCCATTTTTGGAGTGAATGTATATTGCTGTTATTAGTGTTACCGTTAATGGGGAAGAGTAGGAAGAACCTTGGATAGGAATTTGTTTGCATTATTCAGCATAAAGCCATCTGCTTTTTGCTGTAATGTAAGAGACGTACAACCAGAGCAAATAGAGACACCATCACCATTGCCCTTACAAAGGTCTGTGGCTTCCAAAGGGTATTGATTTCTTTTTAATACTTCAAAGAAACCAACCAGCTTTCTCTGTCCAACTTGAGGCTCAAGACTTCCGAGCTTTTCTTTTCAGGCCAAGTTATGAACTGCTGAAACACAGGGGTTTATCATAGAACCCCCAGTGCAAGCTGAGCTCTGGCCATAGTACAATTTAAATTATTTATGCACAGCACTGTGTTCAGACCATGTACACATTTGTCCTTGTCAGTCAACAAGTGTTCTATTAATCAAACAGGAACCCTGGTGCATCCATTACAAAAGTAAGGACATTGAATTTGGGATGGTATTTTTAGGGCTTTTGACAGTCACGGATTATTAAGCTGTCAGTCCCTCTTTTCTGACAACTCCCCTATCTTCCTCCCCTTCTTCTGCAATGCATTGTCATTTTATTATTAAGAGCACACTAATAGTTAAATGACAGGAACCCTAAACCCTAGTTCACTGACATGACAGGTTATTTTTTCCCTCTATTCCCTGTCCAAGAACCCCTGCTGATCTTCCCAGCATGCAGTGCTGTGTGACCCTTAACATCTGGCAGTGATTAATTGTCTTAGTGTCACAGCGATCGCCTTCCTCCCTCTGATCCTCACTTACTTTGTTCTCTCTTTTAAAGCCAGTGTGCTGGAACCTTTTCTTCCCACTTTTAAATCTGTCCAGTATCCAGGATACTGTGTGTGTCTACTGCGATACAACTTGAAAGAAACCGAAACAGTCAGTTATCTGGCCCTGAAAGTCTGGTCATGGATTCAGAGGGCTTTCTGTTCACTGAACGGGTGTGCTTGAAAAACAGCACTAACTAGAATGACATAGATCTTGTTGAACTTGATCCGGATCTCAGGTCCCTTCTAAGCAAACAATACGATTATGAGAAACACCATTTTCAGCAGACACATGCAGTATCGTGTGGAAGGCTGTTGGCTGAAGCTTACACAATGTTACATAGATTAAGGACCTGACACCTCCTGACAGCAGTTGCCCCTTTGTGCTCAGCTCACCCTGCTGTACCATGCTGCTGCAAAGGTTCGAGCCCTACCGGGCCTGAGCAATTCTTGCTCAACTCCCACCATGTTAGGCAGGGATGCTGTACATGTACTGAGGGCTGCAGTATAGGCTTCAGTGCTGTGGTAGCCTGGGGAGAGAGCAAGAACAGAGGTGCTGTTTCCTAGTGAATTTTATTGGCTGAACAATAGCTGGGGTGTACTCGAACTGCTTTAGATGCTTGTCTAGTAATACCTGTGGAAGAGGAGAAGGCTGTACCACTAAAATAAATGCCAGATGTCCTCATTCCACTCTCAAACTTCAGTAGACTTCCCATGTGATTTTAAAGAATCACTTTAATCCCTCCCTCGGTTTCTCATATTTGAAAATAAAGACAGTAACTTCTTTGAGCTGTGGGAGACTTAATGAGAGTTTTCAGAGAGCTTTATTTTGCGTGTATGAATATGGAGTATTGCTAGATAATTATTTATATCTGTGTATTAAAGGCCATCTGCCAGGCATGGGAGGAGCTGTGGAAGAGGGAAGAAGGAGGCCATGTTGTGCAGAAGGTTTTTTTATATGGCTTAGAATCAGAATGCATGTGATCTATTCACAGTTTGGCAACTTGCATAGGTAAATTACCAACTGCTCTAAATTTCCATTTCCTTGCATGCAAACGGTGGATAAGCTAATAGTCTTCTTTGCAAAAAATCTTAACCTTTTAACATTTGAAGATGAAAGGTAAAAATAAATAATTGTTTTAAATCCTGGTTGAATAGAGCACATGCACTAAACTTAAACTACTGTTACATTTACATTTTAAGGCAAAATATCTGAAATGCAGATTCTCCTTCACTTACCTGTTGAGTTTGAGTTCAGAGTCTCTCTCCAGAGCAGTATTATGTTCCAGCTCTCCATGTATTTCAAGTAACTATAAGGCCATTTATTTTCGATTTCAAAACAAAATAGTCAAATGGAGTGCATGGCCTTTTCTAGTTGCTAAGCAACACTTTGTAATACGCATCCTGCATTTTGCTGTGCCATTTGGCAATTCACACAGGATCTTGTTTGTTCATTTCCAGTCTAGTAACATTGGTTGCTATATTTCAAGTGCCAGTATAGATCAAAGTATTTCCTAGAAGGATAAACATGTTAACTGGCAGAGAGTGAATGATTAACATCAAGCACAAGCCTTTTAGTATAAAGGACTTGGCATATCATCCATTGGCAAAGCTATTCCAGTGAATGCCATCTATACCTAACAGATGTGCCACTAAGGAGTTATCTTCTTCTTTCCAGAGTACTGCTTGCTGTGCTGGTGTGACTGAGTAAGGATGATAGCTGCTGCTGAGCTTTGCCAGCAGCTGAGCCAAATCCTGTTTTCAGCCATGGCAGTATATCTGGAGATCTCTGCTGACTTCACTTGAGCTACTTCACTTTTGCATCCGGATAACCAATGTCAGAATTATATTAAACTGCCATTTTTAGTTCCTCTGCCCTTTATGAACATTTACAAACAAACCAATGAGAGTCTAATGTTTAACTATTTAATATTACTTGTCTCCAATAAACTCCAAATGTTATGCCTAATGAAAGTTGTCTTTAAGTAGGGAACACTCATTCCTCATAATAAGGCAGAATATAGCGGGTTTTTTGCTATGCTTTCTATGATTCCAAACTCCTGATTAAAACCTACAGGTGATCTGAATCCCTTTGTTAGCACAGAATTTGGAGAGGAGGGCTGAAATAGGGTTGGTCAGGCAATGCTTTTGAAAATAGGTAGAAGTTTTAAAGTTTTTAAAAGCTGCATGTAACATGTATTTCCTGCCTGTGTGTGTCATCATTGCTAGCTGCTTGTGCATTTGTGTAGCATCTTTAATTTACAGTCTGTGTTAGAATCTCAGTGGTGCTGTATACACTGGACCAAATGTCGGATACTGACAAACATATTCATTAAAAGCACATCAAGTGAGGCATGGTGTGGTGCAGTGTTAAGTTTGAGACAGATGGCAACATTTTTGACTTGGTTACTGTGTTCCAAATCCTATGGAAAATCTGAGGGGAATTTAAAAAAAAATTTATTCCTAATGTAGGATGCAAGAGGATAGTTCCAAGAAGCAAACATCTCGCATTACAGCAACTAAAATGAGCAGATTATCAAGTAATTCTTATAAAATCTGATTGGTTTAGTCAGTTGTGTGTCAGCTGTGAGTATACTTTATTCTTTATAGCTGCTTTAGATGAAAGTTTACCTGCCAGCAGTACTAGTGGAATTTCAAGTGCTAGAAGTGATCTGTTAATTGAAAAAGCAGGCATGGTACTCTCCTGTTCATGCAGTCATATTACTATCTGAATCTGATAGTATGGCCAAGGCCAGTCAGGGGATAAACCTGCTTGTACCTTTTTTTCTTGATCATATACCCTATCTCAGACATGGTTGTGAAGAAGAGGATGGAGAGAGAAATAAGGTAGATCTGTCTCGTGTGATTGGAGAGCTAAGGCAAGATGCAGATTCTTTGCACTGCCAGAAGTGTGTACAGCTGGGAAGAATGAGCTCTCTCATTTCACGGCAAATAATTAGTTTCATATTTTCTGTGGCAACCATTAATATACTACAGCCTTAGCTCTGGTCCTATAGGCAAAGATGTTTGCCATGACTGCTCTTCTCTTTGTCTCCTGAGAGCTGAGGATTCTCCAGCGAGTCCATGGTGAGCAGAGTGATGTTCTGCCTGTGATACAGCAGCCAGAGCAGACCCAGGCTCATTATCTTGAGCTGCATTGGTAGATACTTCTAACTGATCTAGAAATACATGAAAGCAGTGCTTTCTCAAGCACACACAGCAGGAATGCACATAAGTCAAAAGATTGTATTTTGAAATTTACATGTGCTATCTCTAAATCATATTCCCTGTTGTTAGTTTGCTTTTTCTTAATATTAGAATCATTATACTGATTTCTACTGAACTGACTAGATCTTTTAACCAAGCTGTGATGCTGAAATAGTGTGAAATGAGAACGGCACCTCAATAGTGTTCTAAATGCCATGATTCTTTAATAAAAATTAATTTCTAAATTGCTTAAATGTTGCTTTGGGAGCTCATAATTTGCTTCTCCCAGTGGAGTACGTTTTTTGTGGACTATGGCTATAATTGTGATTAAAAATAAAATTAAATGGCATGGTGAAAATATTCTTAAAAGATTTAAAGGGTAATGGTGCATAGAAAATGAATTTGTGTACTCTTGGTCCAGGCTTATGCAACTATCTAACACTGATTATAAGCTTAAAAGACCATAATGTAATATCAGCTTTTCAATCCAGCATTTATTTTTGAAAGTATCCTGAACTCCAGTATAAACACTGCAGGGGCTGAAAAGACCAGGGGTAAGGAGTTATGACGCTTTAGGCCTCAAGTTTAAGTGCTCTGAATTGCCTTTCTGAGTGTACCTTCATCTTCTCTGCTGCTTCTCTGAGTAAGCAACAAATTTGTGCTCCTAATTTCTGCCACTGCGACCTGCACCTAGACTATATGCCTAAACCAGCCTTAAGCAGATGAGACGATGACATCTTTTTAGTGTCAAACGATAGATTCCCATGGCAGACACCCACCAGTGGGGATGCAGCAAGCTGCACATGGGAGCAGCTGCAGTGGTCCCTGCACTGCTTGTGTCAGGAACCATGGCTAGAGGCAAGTAGCAGGGTTCTTGCAGAACAGGTTCCCTGCTGCAGTGTGCATCTACACAGTGTGCACCTACGCAGTGTGCGCAGCAGCCCAGGACTTTCTCTGTGCTGTGTTTGTCTCTGCAGAAGGCTCACAGAGTCTGCTGCTGCCCCTGGTGACACCTGAGCAAAGCCAATCAGGGAGATTTTCATATAGGGAGACTGGGGCTAAAAGAACCACACGCACTTGCCTCACCCAGGCACTTGGCAGCTTGTTTGCCCCATCACCAGAGCAGTGCCATGTAGGTCCTGCCTGGAGTGCGCGTGGCTTTGGCAGGCAGGAGGTGATGTGCTCAGAGCAGCAGCAGCCAGGGTCTGCAGCCCTGGGAGTCACTGCAGAGGCACTTGTGCATGGTTGGTCTTGGAGGGCAGGACTCGGGACAGCATCAGCTGCAAGGCTGCAGGCAATAATACTAAGCTCTGTTTGTCATTTTAACTGAGTATTATGTAAATCAAATGGAGTAGCTGTTAAATTAAAGCATGAGAAGGTAATGCCTTCAGGTGATGCCTGCTGCAGCCAAGGCACTGGAGTCTAAAGAAATATGGAATCTGTTATTTCCTTATTTCCATGGAAGATGGAAGTAAAGGATCAGAAAAAAACCCTAATTATTGGCTTCCTCAGAACTGCCAGCTTCCCTGAATTTAACAGTATTGGGGCAAGCCGGCGCAGCCACAGCTTATCCCACAGATCCTTTCTAAGGAAAAACTAGACATATTTTTGCATCCCATGGGGAAAAAAAAGTGACTTTTTCAAGAGGGCTTGCAGTAATGAGGAATTGCTGAGAATGAAAATTTAAAAATCATCTGCCTTTAGAAATCTCCATGTGAGGTATCTTGTATATTCAATCAAATAGCAGTTCTGATATTTCAGAGTAAAATCTCACTCGGAATGAAGCATGTAAATTTAAAAATATTTCATCTTATTGATTTGATGTCTGTATCAGCTTTGAATGTTACCCAAGAAAATCTCACTCCAAAAATTAAACCACTTCATTAAGGTTTTAATCTATCCACTACATACTATTAACTATTGTGTTAATAAATTGTGTGAGGCATAGCAACAGGATGAAAGTTGTAGATTAGGACTATATATTAGTGATATCTTCAATTAAAATATTTTAAATTAAAATGCAGGTTTAGGCTTGCAAAAAATTTTGAAAAGATCAAAATATCGTCTCACTTTAAAAGTAAATCATGCTGTTTCCTATAAAAAAGAAATTCTGCCAAAATGTTCTAACTATTGTCCAAGTGTTGAGAAAACTCTTCAGGCACAGACCACTGATGGTGCTTTAATGCAAGGTGACACAGATATTCTGAGCAGTTGGATTAGCAGTATTGCTGGGCACACTATGGTCACCCTAACTCATGAGAGTTTCCAAGAGTTAATATTTTTCCTGGAGCTAGGATGAAAAGCCAATCTAAATAGGATTCAGATGTAAAATCTCCTGGAAATTTAGACTGAGTCTATTGATACATTCCAATTTTATTTGAAGACTTTCAACAACATAAACTCCATTTAATCTACTATTTTGAAAACCTGAATGAAAAAGGGAACCTTCTCATTTGAAGATATGTTCTTTTAATTTCAGTACCCTCCTCCATTTTCCCTTCTTATTTGAACAGGATTTTTTTTTAGCTTTTGAATTTTTAATGGAGTGCCATTTTTGTATGAAAATGCATTGTGAAAATATCCCTGACCATCTCTGTTTAAACTCTGTGTATTTGAAATATAATGATCAGTAGTTTGGGCACACTTGGAATTAGATCTAAAACTCATGTAGAAATCAAAATATAGTTTATATAAACACCCTTTCATCTGTCCCATTTTATAATACATAGTTTACAAAATGTTTTCTATAAAAGTAACAGATGGCAAAGATAAAATCACAGCGGAGAAAAATAATTGAGACAAGAAGATGGTTATCTTTCCTACAGATTTTTACTGTTGGCTGCTTTTTGTTGCCTTGTTATGTTTTTGCACTAATGCCTGAAGAATAGTATATGACCAGTTAATTTACAGATCAATGACTGACTGAAATAATTATTTTTCTAGCAGGCTTGACGCTTACTGAAGATTGAATTTTGTCTTTGTTGCATTGCAAATTGTGAGGCAATTTCCTGAAGTCAGATTCTGATCTCACTTACACAGAAATAAAAAGGGTATAACTACATTTGCTTCAGAGAGCTACTCCAGAGATACATTGCTTCATTAAGAACAGAATCTAATCCTTTATCATCTTCATTCATGTGTATCTTGGAATACACTCACAGGCAAGCAGTCAGTGAGGTGGTAGTTATGTTCAAGGTAATTCTGAGGTAGATTTGCATAGAAATGTTTTGTTCCTTTGTGTCTGATAAATCCGTCTCCTACTTCAGCAGGTGTGGGGTGCTCTTGGGTGCTGGCAGAATTGCAGCAGATCACTTTCAAGCACAGGTTACTAACAGGAAATACCACTGGCTATCACAGAGGTTTCACACCTGGAGCTCTTAGAAGCTGGGCCAAGAGAGTACCCACAGATTAAATCAACATTGTGGACTTGACAAATGACCTTATAGTACAGCATATCCCTAACTTCTTTTAGATACCTGGGACACCTGAGATCCATATGATACACCGTCTGGGAAGCTGTGCTGCACCAATCTGTACTGAGCACATTAACTTCCACGAGGATTAGCTTGGTAGGGATATGTGATCTCAGGAGCCTTAGTGAGAAAAGCTGTGACGTGGGCCCCCTTGATATTCTTAGGAATCATAATGATTCATGTACAAACACACAGTTTATGTTCCCTCCATAACCTTACCAGCAAGGGAAGGAAAACTTCTGTCCCTTGGCAAAAGTCCCCGGTGTACTCAGAGCTGTTGGCTGCATTTGTGTGTTTATGAATTCTAACAACTCCATCATGAATGCTGTCACCAGATACCTGGGCTGTAGCCACAATAACTACATTTCCAAATGTTTAAGCATGGTTTGCTCTTAGGAACGTGCTCTCAGGAGCATGCTCTCAACAATATCTTATAGTTACTAAAATCAGTCAGATATCATGTGATTAACCTTTGTAGTCAGGGATGAAATACACTTCCAGACTTGTGTTTTCTGTATTTCAGTCCTATAGAGTTGGCTTTCTCTTTTTTTTTATAAGACTTTTTATCCTGAGATACAGAACAGAGGGATACAGGAGACAGACCACCACCATGTGCATCTGGCATTTCGAAAACTTTTGGCCTCCTGGAGGGAACCAGTATAATTTTCATCTGGAAAGTATTCAAACGGTATTTGCTGGGAAGGAAAGTTGTAGCTGCAGACAAAGGTTGTCGAAACACTATGAAAACAAAATGGGGTTCTGGTATGTGAAGAGAAAGCAGGATAAGAAATATTAGTGATTAACAGTTTTGTTGCAAGGGGAACAAAATGTCTTTTCCTATTGTTTTGGATCAATAACAATGTCCTAAAAAACAGAACTCTGAGGGAAAAATAACCATCTCTATGAAGAAAGGAAGAAACATGCTATATTTTTGTGTACAGTTGGAAAGATCACAAAGTGCCTGTCAGTGTGACTGTTAAATCAATGAAAACTCTTGATTTCCACAGATGTTTGCTCAACCCATATCTGCAAGAAGGGTTCTGCGAATGTCGAAGGGATAAACAGTATATTCTCCAGGATGAAATAAAGCAGCAGAGTAGTAAGAGTAGAATATGCCAAAGTAGCAACAGGGGAAAGACCCTGCTTTCTCTAGATCTCAGTTTTAGTTTCCGGTACAATGTTGGTAATTAGGTTTTTAAGGCTGAGACGAATTTTGACCTAAGGTATTCTGTTAGAAGTGTATATACATAAACAAAATTTAAAATTTAAATTGATGTAAGAAAAAAGAAAAAAAGCACCAAACTAATTTTGAATAAGTACTGTGAAGGAGAAAAGAGCAAAAGAGCAGATGTCTAGAGTATTTCACTGCTTGGCTATAACTCTGTTATGCAAAACTCACTGAAAAGTGAAAGTGAGTTAAAGACGTGCTTTCTTTAAGTATGGTGAAAAATCTAGTTATTCACCTTGGAGTAAGAAACAAAATTTCTGTATATCTCCATGGACTTTTGTTACCATAACAGCTCAGCTTCAGTGTGTTTATCTCAGGGAGACAAAAATATAGAAAGAAAGAGTCACCAAGTGACAAGCCTAAAGTCACAAAGGGAACCAACCCATTGCAGAGTTAATCAGTCTGCCTGGTGATCACCTGCCTCCCCAGCTACTGGACCTGAAAATTTGCCTGTTCTGCAAACAGCCCTAAGCACTATATGTGTTAGTTTTGCCTGCCCACTTGCAGGTAACTCGTCTCTTTTGCATATTGTGGGGTGTTATTTATTTTCCATAAGGAATCACTTCTAAGCTTGCTAAAAACAGGAAAGGGATCTCAATTCCATTCATATAAGATCAGCTTTTTGGCAGCCATACAGCTTTCAAGAGAAAAGTGGGAGAAAGAAAAGGAGGAGCCCATTGGGAATAAGATGTCAGGCTGTTTTAAGCGCAGGAGTGTTCAAACAGCAGGGCTTTGTTAGGAGTGTGTAATTTTTGGACATGTCCCTAGCCTTGACTGTATGCAGCACAGTAGCATTTGGAAAACTGACTAGTGGGGGGGGGGTTTATCATTAAACCACACAACATAAGACAAAATTTGTTCTTTAATGCCCGTAAGTCTTTGAGTGCATAAACTGTGTTATTTCAGTGTGGTTACCTTTATTATAAGCTTTGTTTTGTTACCTTTATTATAAGCTTTGGGAAAAAACACCATAGTTTTTATTCTTCAGTTTTGGAGGGAAAAAGTTGCTTCCAAGGTAAGCTGTGGCATGCCAAGTCTCTGGCCAGAGCAAATTTTTAAAGCTGTATCATAAACCTCTGAAAATAAGAGTTTATAATAGAAATGCAGACATACAGTTAATTATATCGTCATGAACGGCGCCACTATAATTAGCTAACATATATGCTGCCAAGTTTTAAAGTGTTTTACTTTTATGGCACTGGATCTCAAAAGCTATTTATGTGAGTTTCTTTCATTTTTTCTTTTATTGTCATACTGACCTGGCTCACCAGGTTAGGAAAATGGCTTGCAGATTTTTCCTCAGCTCTGAGGAACCTTTGCAGCCTCAATGATTAGCAGATTCTGAGAATCAGGAGTGTCAAAGGGAGTGGATTCCCTCCAAAGGCAGGCAGGAGGGTATCAGCAGAAGCAGACTCCTCTGAATAACCTGAGACTTGTGGTTCTCATTGAAGGGCTTATTCCAAGATCACTGACAATCTCAGCTGGACAGGAATCTGCTAGTATTTGGGTATTAGATATACTTTCAAGATGACATTTTTAAAGAAAGATAAAATACAGAGAAGAAAAAGAACATAATCTGTTTTATAAATACAATATTTCTTACAGGTTCAAAACCAGAGAAAGGTGCTAATAACAGATCCAAGAAGATTATGGGATCAGAAAAGCTCCTTTGTCAGGTTTTTGTTCCCAAGGAACTGTAGCCCTTTTGCAGCTCATTGCTTTTTAGGTTCTTCATGGTACATATGGGGATCACCGTTTCATCCATCACTGGGATCCAATTTCGTCTGGAAATGAATACAAAAGCCATTACAAAAATGTGACCAGGGCTATTGTTTAGGTTGCAAAGTAAAGATGAATAGATTGTTCAATTAAAGAACCAGGAGAATCTGTGAATCAACCACACATGCTCAAATATTACTTGAATTGATAGCTTAACAACCCAAATTATAGAAAATAGTCATTATAATTTGAATGTCCAGGCAAAGTCCGTGCCTGGATTTAAGATGATATATTGAATTTTCAAATTTTTTTTTCAAAACTAATTTAAAATTTTCTTCTATCAAAAAATATCCATATGCATGTAATAGCATCCTTAAGTTACTCATTGACATTATTTAAGATATCCATAATTATATGTATGTATAGAAATTATTATTTATATTGATATGATAGATATCAGTTTCCTGAACTATAACTGATAAAGATCTGAAGGAGAAACTGGAGTTTCAATACACTGCTCCCTGTAGGTTGCTGCTCTTTAAGGATGGTCTAAATTGTGCTGCCCTGGAGAGGTATTTTTCTCTACAAATGATATGTAAGGTGATGGAGCAATCCAACTTCTGGTTTTTTTGCACAAGACTCTGTGAACTGGTGCTGCTCCGGAAGTACTGGGGCAAGGGGACATTAACAGTCTATACAATCTGATAGTCCTTTATTATTATGTCTGATTGGCTGCTTTCTGTTGATCTGCATTTCTTCAGATCTGCCATCTAATTCTATCCCTTCCAATGCAACTTCCTATGGTAATTTTTAAAGAAGTACTTTGTTATGCAGTAATCAAAAGCACAGTAAGAATTAACATGGGTTGTGCTGTACTTTTGGGACGATCTCTTCCTTCTCTTGACTGCGCACTTGTCATCTTTCTGGGGTAGCTCTTCTTTTTATGTTACCATACATTCCCTTTTTTCATGTTGGCTTACCAAGGGATCTTCAGGTGGACCCTTTCATCTCTGATGAATATGAGAAATCCTGCTGATTGCAGCAGAACTGCTCAAATGAGTCAGAAGTGAGGGACTGGCCACTGCTCAGACAGGGCATGTCAAATCAGTGGCCACTAACCAGTGTGATGGAATTAATAAGGGGAAACAGTAGCCAGCACTGACAAGTTGAGATAAACTCACAAAGTTGTTGTGCCACATACAATTACTGTATTTCATTGTTATTCCCTGGAGATGAGGACCCTCTGACAACTTCCATGAAAGCTGAACTGTGGAAATCCTAGAAATAGTAAAAGAAAGTATGAATGAAGCTCATGCTGATCTCCTTAAAAAAAGAAAAGCTCCTAACACTGAAAAAACCTTGCATTTCTTTTCTGTGCCTGACTTTGCTACAAAGGCTGCACTTTGCTGTCTGGCAGGAAGAGCTAAAATAAATTGATTTCAAATGAAAAGAAAAATAAAAGTTAGGGAAATATTTTTTGTCTGTGCTTAATTTTGTTGTTCTGTTGGTAGTGACATTTTTACGTTTTGGCACAAAGCGTATTTTGATCTAAACTTCTCGTATAAACCAAATTAGACTATCGAGATTCCTGGGACTGCTTTTAAAAAATAAAACCTAACGCATCTTTTTCCAGCCCAAATAAGGGCATTTACTAGTAAAGGAACCAGAGAATTAGTCGAAAGAGTGTAAAAATCATGTTAATGCCAGTGATATTTTACTTCGTAGAGTAGTACTTCACTCAACCATAGATTCCAACACATATGAGCAAAAGAACAGCCTGGAGGAATGATTCATGTGGAATTATTTAACTCTGCTCAGCAGAGTGCTACTTTTAGCTGGGAAAAAAAGTCTTCTCATAGACTGGTAGGCAACAGAATACCCAATACAAAGCCAAATGACATCATCGGCTTCTCTGTGTAAAAAAAAGCCAATGGCATCCCCCTTTACTGAGTGAAAATTAGCAGCAGGTCTTTGCACAGTGCACAGACATTGAGAGGAGGGAATTGTGTCATTGTTATTTGCTATTTCCGCAAGCTGACACTTATCTTGTAAGCGCATCAACTGTTTGCTTTAGCTCCACAAGTCATTTCCTCTACATTATGTCAGCTAGTCATGCTGTTCTGCATTGTATGCAAAAGAGGTTAAATTCCACATGTAGGGAAATCAAAGATGAACAAGAACTATCTAAATAATTGTTTTAGAATGGGAACAATTATTCCTTTCTTTAAAAAGTGACTCTCTGGGTGAACTGTTTCAGGCCTTTGCTTCTACTACATTTGAAACCAGATCAGCATATCAAACTCTTTCTTAAACTCCTTGAGGATAACATAAATTAGATCAAATCAAATTCTGCCAAATAACTAGACTAAAATTGTAAATTTTCCTTATTATTGTATGACAAAAGCACAGAGTTATCAGGAGAAAAAAAACTAGAGTTGACTATAGTTGCAAACAATGGAAAATATCAGTTGTATTTTTTTATATATATATTTCCATATATCTTCACAGACATTGCCCACTTTTATTAGCAAATGTTTGGCTGCTGTATTGCTGCTGGGGAATCATATCCTTACTAGGGAATTGTATGTGATTAAGTAGGTTATTTTCAGCTCTAATATCATTGAAGCTTTGGATTTCTGTCTTTTTACAGTAATATTTGCTTACTGTTTGTTTTTATTTAATTAGAACAATACTGTCATGTATCGTGTTGCACTGTACATCTGAGAATATAGCAAATAGTAACTCCTCAAACACAAGGGAAAAGTAAGAGGAGAAAAAGCAAGCAGAACTATAAGAGAATGCAACATTCTTTCTCAAATAATAATGAATATTTTATTCAGCTTGGTTTGAAACATAGCATTGTAAGGTTCTCTCAGAGAGCTTTCAGTCTCCTGGCTCTGTAATAAGATCCTGAAATATGAATTTCCTTAATCCATGGTTGAATAAAAACTCATCAGTCAAGATTTTCACATTGTGTACATTTCTGCAATAGAAGGGAGTTCAAATACTCAAGTGATACAGATTTCATGCTGTTTTTCTTGTTCTCACTATCTCATTCCTGTGTAACTGCATTAACATCATTGCTTTTCATATTTTCTTTATTTTCAAATATCCCAGGACAATATTATAAGATTGTTGTGGAGAAAAATGTAAAAAGTTATGGCTTCAATTCACTGAACCCTTAAGCAAGTGCTTAATTTAAAGCATGTGAATAATCCAAATTTGCTTCAGTCATTGCCCTCTGGACCTGAGCCAACACATTTGGAATGCATCCTACATATTCATTATACTATATATATGATTCTATCACACGTGTGCAAACTTGTTTATAATTAAATTTGTTGATTACAGTGGCTGAATTGAAATTTGGCCTGAGAAAAATTTACAGTGAACAACACTCCTGCAATAAAGGTGATATCTGAAGACAGAGAAATCTTTCATTTTTCAAAAAAACCCTAGCATTTCAGGCAAAATATCCATGTACATTTTATTTTACCCTTTCTTGAAAAGTAGCAAAAAAATTAAAAGTGAGTTTGATGTTTAAAATTAAGGAAAAATGATCGGATCTGTTGCCTTCGATACTCTCCAGATATTTGTTCTGATGCTTGAGTGAACTATAAATATCTAGAGAAACTGCAGTCAGTTTTCTCACCAGATTTCTCAATAACTTTTTGTCTGATTCTCCAAATATTACCCACAATATATTCTGTGAAAAGGGAAAGAGAAGAAAATTCATATTCCACTGGTAACAACTGGCTGATAATAAAGAACAAAAAAATTGCTCTAAAAAGAAGGAAGTTGATGTTTCTAAATGATCTGGCTGGACTCCTAGGTTATGTACTTTCTTCTTAAAGAAGATGTACTCTCCATCATTTGCTGATTTGCCATGTCATTGTCTGTATACTTTGTTATATAGAATAAATACAAGTATATATTATTATTTTGCAGAAAAGTTGTGTGGGCCTGACTGGTCCCACCAACAGGAAGGACTCATGTGTTTGTGTTAGTATTCATATTATTCATTTCAGAAACATTGTTGAGGGTGAAGGACTTCCAGGATGGCTAGAGTGACCCTACAAAATGTTTAATGTGCCATTCTAGGAAGCAGAAATTTCCTTTGGTTCCTTTGGATGGAAACGTAGACCCTTTGTTCCCTAGGTCTCTGATTCCTGGACTGCTCTCTTCAAAAGAAATTTCAGCTTTTTCTGTTATTTTTAAAACAGGAAGAAAGGGATTTTCTTTGTTTTTAAGTTTATCACTGAAGGCAAAACTTGAAAGGACTTTTTAACATACGTGTAAAAGCGTGAGCATCTGTTTTCCTATCACTGGTGGATAGTTAAATGTCTCAAAGGAAGCTCCATTCCAGCTTGACTTGCTTCCATCCACACCTAAAATACCAGCATGTGCAGGAGCCATGAGTGACACTGGGAGAGTTGATATTGCTCAGGCATACTAATGTGGGGAAACCCTTTTTGTGGAAACTTCCTCATGGAAATGATGCATAAAGCTGTTTATAAAGTGCTTTTAAAGCAGATACTTAGATAAAAATCTGATATTTGTGTAAGGTCACATGGTATCTTCTAGTTTACAAGCGCCAGATTCAAGTCAACCAAAACATGAGCACCAAAGAAATTTATTCCTGTGGTGCTCATTTTCAGTTCCATTTGCATGGGATCTGGCCTGAATTTGGAAATGAAGCTGAATTTTATGTCATTTCTATGGTTCCTTTGGGGATCTCATTCCTGAGAGTGAGACCATGAAGCCTACTTCAACAGGTTAAAAAAAAAAGGGGGCAATGTGTTGAACATTGTTGAAAATAAAGACAAAACGCATTATCTGTGACTCTACTGGAGTCTTGAAAATAAGGACAAAATGCATTATCTGTGACTGTACTGGAGTTCACAAGTCTTTCTTGAGACTCCAGTCACTTCCGTAGCTTCACCAAACTCTAAAAAGACGTATCGATACTTTAGAATGACAGCAAGTGACAAAAATGCCAAACTTGCTCTCATCTTTTAGGGATAGATGGTATATGTGTGAGAGTTTCAAAAGGAGACAATAAATAACAAATGGAAGCATTAGCATGGTCAGAATTATGCTTCCCTACAATAATGTCACTATTTGGGATGACTTCAAGATGGCCAGCTTGCTTTCCTTCTCCTCCTTCAGAACATCTCTAATGGACATAGTAAGAATTACCCTGAATTGTTAGTTCTTGCTTTCATCTTCAAAGCCATCTGATTTCTAGAATCCATATGTTTGATTTTTGTTTTACTCAAGGCAATCAATAGAGAGTATGAAATTACTAACCAAGGCTTCTAAACAACTTACTATTCTTTTTCTTTTTACTCATCCAGCTTTCCTTTTCCCTGTTCTTCTTCATCTAAGCATTGATGCAAAAGTTTTAAGGGCCATAGAAGATCTCTCTTTTATATACCCACCAATCACTGAATAAAAGAGGTAACTCAGATCTTGGTCAGCAAGTCAAAATCTGAAATCTCAGCCCTCATTGCATCTTTTCATTTGATGATTATGAATACTTTACATTGTCAGCTCAGATATGAGTGCTTCATTCTGAAGTCCACAAGTCAAGGCTCCTGTATTTAAATGTTTTAAAAGATGGACTGCTAGTTTTCATAATGTAATGACAGATAATTATTACATATGCATTTCAACTGAACAATAATATCCTCTCTTGCATGTCTGTGCAGCCAGTGTAAAAGTACAGAGTGGAAAGATATAGGACATCAAGTATCCTGTTAACCTGGGAATTACCTTTTGTTCTTGTTATTAGACCCAAAGGTAATGATGACTTCCAATGAGTATGAAGCAGTGTAATGTTAAATGAATGGCTGTGAAACAAGGATGGGGGCAGTGGAACTATCAAGTGGGACATTATAAACATTGAGGGAAGACTTGGGTTTGAGAAAATTCACCTAACCAAGCTCATTTTTTATCTCTCTTTCACATTCCACTTACATATTACCACAGCCTTTGTTTCCTTAGGCTAACTTGCTATCTGGAAGTAAACACCAAATTACCACCAGTGTAAACTTCATACTCATCCACTTGCCAGCTGCAGTGCTTCTGACATCAGAGCTGCCATAAAGCATACCCACTTGAAAGGATAGTGCATGGCTAATTTATTGACATGCATTCCTGGTCTAACTGCTGAAAAGTGATGATTGTCTAGGCATACAGTTCTGTGGGTGAGTTTCAAATGGCTTTTCAGCTGATTTAAAACATGCCTTTGGCTAAGAAATCACTGGTTGCTCTGATGTAAACAAGGTGGTTGCACTGGTCATCAGCTATTGCTGTGTAACATCAGGGAATTTTCCTTCTAAGTGTGTCAGCAGTGATGCGGGCAGAGGAACCTACTCAATTCATGCTGACAAAGAGGAGAGCTTACAGAAACCTGGATGTAGTCATGTTGCAGCTGAATGCACAGAGGGGATTGGATAGACAAAGCAAGTGGTTTATGAAAAGTGTTTCATACACAGAAATGGAAGATGCAACCTTTGTTCTTTTAGGAGACATTGTTTTACTAGAGATAAGATACTGAATTTCAAAGAGCTCAAGTACTTACAAACCAATGGTGAAACAGAAAGCTAGTCTGGCTACTCAAGCACGCTGAGAGAGCACGACTGTGATGGGGAATGCATGTTTTATTAGCTTGAGATTGGTATGACTGTTATTTGTGTGTGAAAATTTTAGATGAATTTTCATGCAAATTCCCTTAAAACACTGTCTTTAAAACTGTTAAGAACTTACCTTCATTCACAACTTGAGTTATATGTTGTAGGAAAAAATATATTAGAGTTGGGGTTTTTTTATATGGATTTGGAGAAGGCATTTCTCCCCTGGCAGTTTCCTTAGGGGCAAGGGTCTAACCCTAGGAAGCAGAAAATACTATTGCTTGAAGTATACTAAAATCCCATTATCTGCCCACCCATGTCTCCACCGTAGCTACCTGGCTTACATGCTTTAATAATCTGGTATTATAACAACGGGATTTCTTTTAGACAAAGCATTTAGAGTTTTAAAGGTTAGAACAAGTGCAGCGCTTACTTCTGGAAGTGTCAGACCTGTGTGACTGGCTGGCCAACTGCCTCAATGTGTGTCTGTTACAAGAAGGGGTTTCTGATTTTTCTGTCACTTTTCATAGAGAAGAAAGGTTAAGCCTGAGCCAGTCAATACAATTAACAGGAAAGTGCAGGCATATTCTGTAGAACTAAACTTAGATCAAAGGCATTGTAGACAAAGAAGTAACATGAATCCAAATATATTAAATAATTTGTGTACAAAAGTAAAATTTAATTTTTATATATTTTTACTTAACCAAAGTAACCATATAAAGTTTCTGTACCTGTATTTTGAGGGCTATGTATCTCCCAGTAGTAATTAGTGCTAGGGGAAGGAGATGATGAGGGACAGAGAATCAAGGACATCTGACAAAATTTCATCATTGAAGTGTAGATATAAGATAACGGCTTGCCATTGACCTAGCTGACATCCTTTCTATATAAAATACTGTTTACTGAAGAGAAGGTTCCCAGAGCAGTGTCCCAGCCTGTGTTTCAGCACAGAAGTAGCAATGTCAGGATGTTGTCACAGACTTCCTAAGGATTCTCTGAATTTAACACCTCAAAACAATTTCTGTGTGTGAACTGCAGGTTTGACCAAGGGAAAATTAGGGTATGGGGGAGGAAACTATTATTCAAAGCTACCCAAGATGTTAATTAATAGTAGAGAAAAATGCAGTTAGGCTTGGGTGATTTTTAAAGATCATTTTCAGGTTAGCTGGATTAATTCAGCTACCCAAGAGAGAAATATTTAAATGCACTGGGCCACCGTCTGTTTTGGCTTACAGGCTTGCTGTAGCTACTCCACTGAAATCAGTGTAAAGGATGGGAGTGTCCACATTTTGGAGTGAGATTCTAATAGCTGGCCAGAGCTGTGATCTTTTACCTCTTGATCTTTTCTTAATCCTCCAAGTATACTCTTAGAAGCAACAGCTTTCTATGCCAAAATGTAGCTGCTACTATTTTCCAAGCCCTGTTTTCCAGCTCTAATAGTTCTGGTACAGTTAAGCTATATGTTTGACAACATATGACTTTATCATCTGGAAAGGAGTGTTACAGTTGGAAGAAGTTACTTGGTTCCAGGGGGAACAAAACAGAGTTGAGTTCTTTCTAAAGGAAAGTTGAGAGTTTGTTGTTTAGGGCACATATATCAGGTTACTATAAATTAAAAGGAGGGACTTTTGTTGTATATTCCTTCACCGGTCTTGGAGATCAGTTTAATTTAATGTTATACTCTAACAAATTTACAAGCAACAATTGTGCTGCAACATCATCTCATCAGAGATGGGGTTCTATACTCACAAATCTCTTTAATTGTTATGGGTAATTTCTGTTTCCTGGAGCATTTTATTTGTGCTGTTTACTTTTTAGGGTCTGCCATCAATTAAACAAATCTTAGGGGATTTTCTGAAAACTTACTAGAGTACAACCTCTCCATGCACGCTTGTTCTGTTTTTCTAAAACTACACCAAAGTTGGAACCAAAGTATTTGTGTGGGAAGGACATATGGCTAGGTAGGAGACAACATATGTCTTTAGTATGCACTTACCATGCAGTTAGTTTGGACAGCATCTGTTGTTTGTTTAAGCAGCTTTTTTTTTCAATCTTATTGTAGGGGGAGGGGTGCAATCTGTTTAAAGGGGACCTGCAAAGAGAGGGAGGGGAAGGGTTTATATCTGTTTTCTTCTTTTTTTCCCCTTATGTTTAAGGAAGAATTTCTTTGGCTTGCTTTTTGCCTTAGAAATATCAAGACTCTGAAGCATTATCTTTCATGATTTTGTTGTAGGCATTTTTGGATCACTGAGGCTCTGGGAGTTTCTGTCAGCTTTAAATTGAAGGGGCAATAGGTGTGGATTCCTAACAAAACATTTCTCCAAGCTGTCCCAGTGTAATGCATTTCTATTTCTGTTGCCATTAGAGCACTCAGCCACCTCATGTGTAGGTAGAACCCTGCAAGGCTGTTTGGTGACTTGTACTTTATTTAACATATGCATTTGGCATTCGTGCTCGTAATTGCAGTTCAGGCTGCATGCTTTTATCAGTGGGAGCAGCAGATGTTCCTCCTCTTGCTCCCTAGAAGCCCCTGTTCAGCAGGCAGCTGCTGCTGTGCCCAGGCGCTGAAGAAGCAGGAGAGGCACAAGGAGAGAAGTCCATTCCAGGCCCAGGTTTGTTCCACATGCTGGACTGAGAAAGCTGCCCTGAACTTTCCAAAGCTGCCCACTTCGCTGAGCAGGCACCTCTCTGAATCCATGAGCCTTAGTCATCTTGAATTTGCTGCCGAGACCTCCCACCTCAAAACTCTGTCGTACTCTTCAAGCTTTGAGTGGCTCCATGACCTCCCTCACCTGCATCATATTTTAATAGTCACAAGCCTGAAACCAAAATCAGCTATTAAAGAATTTACATAAAACCTCACACATGGAGTAGGCCAGAACTTGGCAACTGTGGCGGTGTTTTGCTAAGCAAGTACAAATATAGAGGCAAACTGAATTTTGGCAGGAAAGAATTCCCAACTCAGTTAATAAGCCTTTCACGTGTGTGATCTCTCAGATGTCTCAAATCAACCAGTTTGCCACTTGTCTCCTAATTTCCAAGGAAAACCAGACTATGCAGACTTGGATTTCTATGGTACTTATTGTTTTAAAGTTCCCATACTAGAAAGAAAAAGAGGAGACAGGAGAAGAGGGGAGTGTCATTTATCACATAAGCATTGTAATTACTCAAATGAATATTTTATTTTACTTTGAGTTCTCTTAGGGCCTCTTGGTACCGTGAAAAACAATATGTTCAGTTAGGAACTTCATTAACTTTGAAGTTGGCCTTCAAATCTCACAGGCTGGATAAAACCCCACAAGTCTGAGCGCAACAGACTCTAGGAAGTGTGGCCCTTAAGTATGCTTCCAGGTTCCACAGGCTTGAGTGAGAGGAGCACACAGATCAATTAGCTAAAGGGAGACACATTTTTAAAATGTTTCACTACTGTCCCCATTTGGTTTTTGTCCATTATTTTTTTTATGCTAAAGCCTCAGCCAATAAGCAGAGTGAATACATTTCATAATTACAAATGAGACAATAAATAATTTCTTATTTTTGGGAGGAAAAAGTGCCCTTGATGCTAGTAACTAATAGGGAGAGTAACATCTTCACAGAGGCAGATAGGTTACTGTAGGAAACATGAAGCAGAGGAAAGAAACAAGCTGAGCAGAGACATTTGTTGCTCTTTTCAAACCCTTTCTAACAATTGTGGAAGAACTACCATGTAACTGCATCAAAGATGTCCTTCTCTACAAGTTGCCTCTGCTGCAGAACTCACATGAGGGAGCTCCAGGATGAGTGCAAAATCAGCTGCAAAATGGTACTTGAAGAGCAATCATCAATAGTTGTCTCTCAAAGTGGCTGTTGGAATTCTGCAAATAGCTATTTTAGATCCAGTGTGGTTCAATAACCTTATCAGTAAGTATGGATGAAGAGATAAGTATGTGTTTTGGATGTACAATAGTGAAAGGCTGCAAGGAGGTGGGAAGAGAATTAGAATTCAAAAACAGTTTGCAGGCTGGAAAAATGTCCGTGTTTTCCTCTCTCAGAGAAAATGCACTTCTAGCAGACTTCTAGCAAAAAACTGTGCATATAACGGATGGGGAAGATCAACTAGATAAGGCTCATTGCAGATATATCTGATGAGGGCTGCAGTAGTTCACAGGCTGAAAGCAAGTCAGGAATATATTTATCTTGCATAAGAGTATATTGCATAAGAAATTACTTGTTCTTTCTGCTCTAATCATCATGCATATAGCCTTGGCTGGAAACATGTATAGGTGTGAACAAATTGAAAAGAATCCAGAGGAAAACAAGGAGAATGATCAGAGGTGTTGCAAACATGACTTTGGAGGAATGATTGAAAGAACTTAGGTTCTCTATTTAAAGACTAACGGAGGACATAATATGCAAGTGTGCAAAAGCTGGGAAACAAGAAAGGAAGGACCTATCCTCCACATCTGTGAGGCACAGGAAGGGAAATAACGAGCTTAGCTTGTGTCAAATGACTTCTAGTTTAATGTGTTTTTTGTTTGATTGGGCTTTTTTTTTAATCTCTCTAATAAGTTTTAAAAAACCTTATAAGGTTTTAAAAAGCATTAGGTTTAAAAAACATGCTAATGTGCAGGGAGGTGCTGAAGCTTCATTTTGAATGTCTTTAGACAAACATCTGCCAGAAATAACAAGAGCATAATTGACACTGCTCTGGGAGTAAGGCTGCACTAAATACTGTTTTTGAAGTCCTTTCTGGCCTTATTTACCATGATTCTCTACTTCTGAGTGCTTCAGGCTCAGTACATAGCTTGCTTTTCCCTGCTTCCCTGCTGTATATCTTTCTGCATACCTGTGAAAGGCCAAGATACTGTTTGAGCCCAGGATACCTCAGTTCTCCTGCACCAATAGGCACTGTGAATTTGTTTTGTTAAATCCTATGTTCCTTTTAGGCCTACATAATTTGAATTCTATTTATTTTCAGCATCTTTTCTCCCAGTGAAGACATCAAAATTCCACTTTTGGACCCACAATGCTGCCAAACCTGCCTGAGTGCTATTTGCCTGTTCTGTTATAAGAGTGAGATACCCTTTGAAGATGCATATGTGTGAACACTGGTTTAGCTGCATTAAAGAAAAATGAACACATGGAAATATATTAAACAATGATAAATAGTTGCTAGATGTTTAGTTGAGGTGCTCTAAGGAACAAATGCAATGTTTGTTTTTAGACATCATTTAGCTATTTTGTCATAATATTCTTGAACTATCCATGCATTTAATATGCCTTATATTTTAAGATTTTTTTTTTTTTTTCCCAGGAAGAATGCAGAAGTCATTTTAATTTAAGTAATTTTATTTATGAGCATCCCAAACATTTCTATACACAGGGAGCTCCAATTACATTGTAATTAGAGTAACATGAAAGCCTTAAGATCAAGAGTTCAAATTCATATTTGTAAATATTCCACTAACTTCTAAGACACTCTTCAAAGATGTTTATTATCTCAATTTTCTTATTGATGGGATTGTCATACTTTTAAATACAAACCACACTAGAATTAACAGTGAGGTTCACCTACATACAAGACCTTTATTAGTTGAATATTTGAGTGATCATAGCCGTTAAGATTATGGAAGCAAGAAACTTGAATATGTGGAGGGGAGATGGAAAAAGGTGAAGATCCTGCATGCTTCTTTCCACTGCATCTAGATATAGTCTATATTATTATTATTATTATTTTATTTTTTTCTTAATAAACACTAATAGCTGCTCATATAAAAAGCAAAATGAGAGCAGTATGGCAAACTGTGGTTTTATTTTACAGGAAAGGTTTGGGAATTTGGGAGATGATGCAGACTTTCAGATTCTTTCAAAATCCTCTTCATTTGTTTTATAGTGTATGACAGCATCAAGCCATGCAGTTCTGTCCAAAGAAAATCTTGTTCTATGTAATAAAGTTACTTATTAGCATACAATGCTGGAAGTGATGTGCATGCAGCAGATGCATCTATTAATTCACATATTACCAATAGATCATGGCCCAGTTTAGTTTTCGATATTGTCTTTTCTATTCCTTTCAGGAAAAAGTCTTTCAGACTTTTGTTATTTCTGGAAATAACCCCTCTAGAGAAGCCTGGCAAATATCTCTTGGTTCAAGACAATTGTGGAAACACAAGCAATTTTTGGCAAAACCAGATTATAAGGAACATTTCTTATATGATTTTAAAAATCTGTTCTTACAGTCTTTACTCAAGCTATCATCAGCCTTAGCCTGGATTTCCATAATGATGTTTACAAAGAAAGATTCTTATTTTCTCTTTTTGTTCTTCAGTAGTTGATTCTGGAGAATATTTTATTATTAACTGATCACTGAGAATGGTTCAGCTTTATATCAAATCAACTCTTTAAGATCACTCACTCTGGAATGACATTTAGGATTAGGATTTGGGAACTGGAGGCCTGCAGATCTGAAAATTCGTTGAGGTCTTCTCAACCAGAGAGTTCAGCCACCAGTGTGATCTGTTCTGCTCGTGTTGGGCTAGGGGTTGGGGGTATGGAGGCTGTCAGAGCCTGTGGAGGCATGCCAAGCCTGGAGACCTGGGATGAGGGCTGGTTTAAAGATGGAGCCATAGCTCAATGCACATTGGGGTTCAGAGAGACTGAGAAAACATGTAATATTGTTCTTCAGTGAACTGTGGGCCACACCTGGTATAATCCTTGCTGACTGCTGTCATTTCAAATGAGCTGCAGTTGATCAAACTTAGTTTTAATAGTAGGCAATGAGTACAGTAAAGCTTAGATAGCCATTTTTGGTTAGTTTGCAGACTTGTTGCTTCTGACATTTTAAGTAAAGAAATATTTTTGTAGGCTATTGAAGAACAGATAAACTAAAATTACTTTTTCTTTGGGAGATAGTCATTCAATCTTCCTCTTTGGGAGACAGTCATTCCATCTTTTTGTTTAGGAGATAGTCATTCCCTCTGCTAATTTGTTTTCCAGTGTAGCCATATCATCAATTTGTTAACCCTTTCAGTAGGTAAGGAAAGAGGACAAAATAATCTCTTTCTTGTTCCATGAAGACTTCCTATGGCTAATGTTTTCCATTAGTTAAAAAGCAAAAGAAGGCAAAAGGCATATGTTTCATAACACCATAGGTATCACATACATGAAGGATGAATTCCTCATGTATCAGAAAACCTGAAAAACGTCCTTGGAATAAAATATCAGCAGTAGCTCTGTTGATATGACTAAGATGGGTGGGAGAGAGATTATTTTACTAACAGCTAGGATTAGGTTTGTGGTTTCTAGAAAAGAAAAATTACTTCCGAGGCCGCCTCTCTGCTGTGTGAGAAATGAAGTCCAATCTGGGCATGAAAATGATTGCACTGGCTGCAGAGGCAGAGGACTCTCCAAGATGAGCATGTGTAGGGAGCATGCCCAGGGGAGGTGGGGGGACACCACTTCCATTTCTCCCTCCTCATATTTGGATTGCTTGGGATCTCTGAGGAGACAGAATGTCTTTGTTGAGAGGAGCTCCCAAGAGAGACAGGATGAAGCTGAATCTTAAGAACTGGGTCTTTGCTTGCCCTTTGGAACTGTTTCATGTTATAAGCACCATTCTCAAAAACTCCAAAGAAGGAGAGGGTTTTTTTCCTCACCTTTTGGAGATTGGTTTTGCTCTTTCTAGCTATGGGTGTTGGTCTAGAAGTGACTCTAGTAGTCACTGGGTCCATGGTCTGATTATTTTTCCTATTCTGAGCCATAAAGATGAAGATTAAATATGACTCTTTTTTTTTTTTTTTTTTCTGAGATAGTTCTTTACAGTAAATGCTTTTGTAGCAGCATTACATTAACCTGAATAAATGTTTAGCAAACTATGTTTCAAAGACACAGCCAGAGCCATGGCTTCAACAGGAACTGGGGTTGCGTTGTTGTAGCTTCTGTGGTGTGGGTTAAGCACCAAGAAATGACTGAGTGTGAAACAGCACAGGCCACAATTATTGCAGTATATAATCTAATGTGAAAATCCAAACAACTGGGACTCATCCAGCACGCAAAAGTTTAATGGGACCAGAGGGAACAGTGGACTTGAAACAGTGCTGGTTTTGCTGAAATCTGAATCTACGCTGGGGGTGGGAGGGTAGGTGGTATACTATCACCACTAAATTGCTGTTTATTGCTTTATGGAATTCTCTGCAATTCCTGCTTCTCCCCATGTTTTATTAATCAAAGTGAGGAATTGTGCTGAAAGTCACAGGATATTCCTTCAGTACCACTTACTTGAGTAAGGAGGAGGGATTCACTGTGACTTCCAAGGGCCTGATGGGGTTTCTGTCCCTTCCCCAGCCTCCCTTTTATTGTGGGAAAAACACTGCTGGAACACACCTGTGGCTAGACAGGCTAGCAAGGGATTTAGTGTTTCAAATGCCTTTGACTCAGAGATGTGAGCACTCTTCTGCTCTTCCTGTCTGTCTGTCTTGTTTAATAAATTCGTCCTTCCTTGCAAAGGAGACTTTGATAAGAGGACATTACATCCTCAGCTGAATCACTTGCCAGGGAGGACTATAAAGGAGCTTCTTTCAGTTCATTCTACCACAAATGGTGGCTTTTAAAGAACTGTTACACAGTAAGAAATGCGTCTTGAATCGGGGTATTTTTTTTTTTCTCTCTCTTGAATGCAAATCTCCTACTGTGTTCTTAGCACTTTGGATTTATATGACACTTTTCATCTGAGGCTTTTAAACTGCAGTGTGTTATAGTTTTGTTGAAGTAAGAAAATTTTACCTAAGAAATATGTCCTGAAATGAGGCTGTAGCAAGGTGGCAGTTGGTCTCTTCTCTCAAGTAACGAGTGATAAGACAAGAGGAAATGGCTTCAAGTTACACCAAGGGAGGTTTAGATTGGATATTAGGAAAAACTTCTTCACCAACAGGGCTGTCAAGCACTGAACATCATCCCCGGATGTATTTAAAAGATGTGCAGATGTGGCAGTTAGGGATATAGTTAGTGGTGGACTTGGCAGTGCTGGGTTAACTGTTGGAGTCCATGATCTTAAGGGTCTTTTCCAACCGAAATGATTCCATGACTCTATGTTTTTAATTAGACTAAGCAAACAGTAACAAAATCATAGCCCCGATTCTGCAGGCTGATCCCTCTGATTGAACCCAGCTCTCTCATGAATTCTTTGTGAAACAGGGGCCTAACTTCAGATGCCTTTCTTCTGGAAATGAAGGAGCTCAGCTGCACAACATGATTAGTTTTTTAAGCCAATAACTTTTTGGCCATCAATGGAAGGAGCCCAGGAGGAATTACCTGCAGGTGTGGAGGAAAATTTAACTTCCCAACCATGCAGTACTAGTTCTTTGTTCTGCTGATGCAGGATTAGAGCTCAATGGGAAAGAAGAAGATCAATAACATTTAAGACTTTGTCTATACTGGGGTAGGTTTTTTATGTTCTCAGCACCCATAACTGGGAACAGATTTTTCAGTACTACTCAACTCCCCCTAGATGATTAAGCATATTCTTGACATTAAAAACAGCTCAACACCAAAAGTAGTGAACTCCTGAAAATCCATCCACTTATTTGTATACTTAAGTTCTCTTTCCAGAAATACAACTCTGTATTTTTTGTCACATAATTAATAGCCCAAAATAGCACATACAAAGTGTAGTGTGGGTGATACGTTCGTGAACCTAAACTAGTTGCAATTAACAGTGTCTGGTGACTGTTGTGGAAATCCCATTGGCAAAAATCACAAATTAGACCCAGACCAAGGTAAGCAACCTGTTTAGAAGAGAATTAGAAATTATTCACACTGTTTCTCAAGTTGCCATGGGAACTTAAATCACAAAACTCCTTGAAGTTTAGAACATTATTTTATTAGTAATTTATATTTTTGATTTTGGGGATTTTGATAGATCTGAATAGATAATTTTAAACATGAAAATTTTATCCTGATTTTTTATTCTAGAAGCAGCAAGTAATTTGCTAAAGAAAGACTGGTTTGGGGTTTTTCCACTTTGGCCGGAAGCAAAACTGTCTATGACTGTCTTAGTAAAGATCTGTTAAAGTGCTTGCATTTGGCGAGTATACATATGTATAATATTTGAAGAAGATTAATTTAATACATTAGAACTCATACAATGGTCAGCATTCGAAGGTCCCATTCATCTAATTCTTCAATTAAAAACCTAATTATCCAGACAAATTTGGACCACTTGACAATGCTACAGTGATTTCTGGCCCCCATGTGTTTGAGTTTTTCTGAAGCCATGTGTGTGCTGCAGGATTTTGCCGTCCAGCAGACTCTCTCTGAGTGCTGAAGATGTGGGATGCCCTCGAAATCACTGCTGACATGACACCTAGACCTGCTGGTGAGACTGCTTTACAAATATTGCTTGTTTCACCTGAGTGGGAGAGGTGATGGTACTATAATTATATAGCTTAGCTTTGCTAATGTAGCTGAAAGCCCATGAAGAATACCTTGCCATGTTGATCTATAAGCACAATGATCACAAACGCTGTCGAAATACAGCCTGGTTGGATGGTGCAACTCGATTTACAGGTTTCCACTATGTGTGTGATTTTTTATGTGATGAAAGCCAGTTTATTTTGAGTTTTGTATTCTGCTGAAAAAGTCTGTTAGTTAGATTCCACTTTAAGGGGTTTGAAAGTTGTGGGGATTTTTGTTTTTTTGTTTTGTCTTGTTTTGAAAATATAATGAGGACTTTGCACTGGAAGCCTGCAGCAATCCTGTTATGCTGTGATTAATGTCACTGTATAATTCTGACAAGCTGAAGCCCTCCCAGGGTGCTCGTTCATCATGGATCTCTCTATAGCTCTTATTTATTTATTGAACAACATGTAAGCACAGTTCTCTTTTTTGTTTAATGTATCAGCATTTCAGTGTATGTGGACTTCAAGGTTTCAGTTTTGTTGACAATAATGAGATCATCCAGACAATTACCGTTTGATTTTCACTTCACTAGTGAGGAAGATTAAAGAAAAGTTAAGGAGATTTGTCTGTTTGCTGTTACCCATTTACTGAGGGAGAAATAAAACTAACTGTTTAAAATGTATAAATTATGAGACTTTAGATCACACTCAGTGCATGAGGAGACTGCATCCCATTATTCTTTGGAGTTTGGAATGGGTCAAGCTGGCTTTCTGCTTAACTAGACCATGATTTGGATCCCCATGTAGCATGCATGAGTTAAAGGCCAAGGCATATCCTGTGTGTGTACCATGAATGAGCATCTGTTCAGCTCATACACCCTCAACTTCTTTACAGTGCAGAAATTTGTTGCTTGAAGAACAAAGATCTTTACTTAGCATCAGCATTTTGAAAAGCATCCAGGTTCCTGCAGGCTCCCTGCACTGTTGTCTTTCATTTGGTGAATAAAAATGAATGAGAAATTGAACATGAACTTGTAATAGGATGCCACACAAAGTTCTGAAATCAGGGACATGCAGTGTCATAGGTCAGGCTGGGAACAAGGACACTGTCACGTTCTTTAACACATTGGAAACTGCTGAGATGCTGCTATGGTAGGTGAGGTATAAGAGTCTGAAGAAAAAGTGATTCTCAGTACAGAAGTAACATGCATCTACAAGAGAAAGTACTGGTATGGACACTTTAAGATCAGACAAAAATATCAAGAAGTTGGAGGGAATTCAGAAAAGAGACACAAACATGATTAAAGAGAACAGAAAGATGATGGCAAGAAAAGATGAAAAGAACTATACCTGCATTGCTATATGATGATTAAGAAGGTGCATATGTGTCTACAGCTAATTGAAAAGTATAAATATAAAGGAAGGATCATAACTGTCTAGGGTGTTATGAGGGCTTGTAACTGGGAATAGTTGGATGAAATTAATCAAACAAAAATTTAGTTTGGGAAATTTCCAAACAGTGGACCATATGTTCCCTTCTGGCATAAAAAATGTGTGAAGGGGAACAAAACACTCTGAAAGCCATGTGGCTTTTGAAGTGCAGCTGTTGTTCCACATTCTCTCCTCTGCTCTGTGAAACTGAGGGCCAGGGCCAGGTTTCTGAAGTGCACATACTATCAACACAAGTGTTAGAAAAACCAGGAAATAACTAGTTAAGCTTATCCACCCCTTGAAGTCCCAGTTACAAGTTGTAACTTTGCCTTTCAACCTTGCCCATTTTTACTTCCCACATGTCTCCTCCCTCCACCCAAACCTTAACTCCCACTGAGAGAGAGTGTTTAAAAATTTATGTTTTTACTTTGTTGGGAAAGTTGTTTGAGGCTTTGAAGTATGTGATTAACGTGTGGACAGCCTTTCAGTTCAGGTTATGTTCAAGTGTGTGGTATTGGAAGTATGGATAAAGAAGGGAGTATGGATAAAGAATGGATAAAACAGCGTTTAGCAGTGTAATGGCATTTGATACCAGTCCTGATAAATAAATTTAGTACCTCCTTTATGGCTTCTGGTTAGCAGTTAGGAGTGTTGTACAGAAAGAAATTTATTTTTATACCTTGCTAGGATAAGAACTTGGTATGTAATTTCTGGGTTATTGTATCTCCACGTGCAATACAAATATGTGGGTGACCTCCACCTGCTTGTGGGGGTTTTGGTTTGTTTTCTTTTGGTGTGGTGTCAGTTTCTTATTTGTTTTTCTGGGTTTGGGCTTTTTTGTTTGGGGATTTTTTCTTGTTTTGTTGGGGTTTTTGTTTTACAATTTTAGGAATACCACAAGTAACTATTTTGGCAAATACTAGGAAAGCAAGAATAATTCTTGCTTTTTGATAGGATTCTCAACCTTACTTAGTCCCTGATACCCTCCAAATTGCCTCCCCACAAATGCACTTTCCCGTGCTCCACACTCCCCACAGCTGCACTCCAGATTGTCCAGTGAAGAATTACTGTGTCATGTTTGGGGACTAAATCCAATCATTTGTGTATTTCAGCAAGACTGAAATCTATTTGTTTAAATGCATGTCTCAACATTAATTACACAGTCATTGCTGATTTCTTCTCAATAAAAGCCCACAAAGCAAAGTATGTCATGCAGCAATGTATTTTGATGTTTCTGTTTGCATTTTTTCTAAGGGAAACACTTTGTCCAAATCAATTCTCTTATTTCTAGAATTTAAGGAGACATTGGTCATAGGAAGTAAGCAGGCCACTGGGGTTTGAAGGAGTTGAGGCTATTCAAAGCAAAGTTCTTTAAAGAATAAATGGAATCTGTGTTTTCCACTGAACCAATTATATTTAGATGAAATTTGTTGCTGATACAAAGAGGTATTTTTTTCCAGTTTACAGTACCGGTCACTGTACCCATCACAGCTGTAGATGGTACAGCTGGTCAGGGTAGTCTTCATGCCTTTCTATTAGACTGTAAAAGCTATAGATGGTCTAAGCATCATTGGTGGTAAATTCTGATAATAGTAATTGCTCTATTTTATAAACATTCAGGAGACCTTTAGTAGCATTCAGTTTTCTTAAGTCAATATATGCAAGTAAATAACACCTGATTAAGTAAAATCTAGCATTGTCTTTTTTTTAATGTTCATTTTACTGTTCACAAATACCAAACAATAAAAGAAATAGACCTGCACCAAAACTGAATTAAAATTTTATCAAAAGCACAGAGGCAAGAGAATTCTGAATTAACTGAACCTTTGCTTCCTACTGTGTATCTAGATGTTGCTGGAGTTCCCTAACCTTGATTTGTGTTGACACCAAAGGCTATATGCTATTGTAGATCAACTTGCACAATTACTGCTGACATCTTTAATCTAGCTTTTTAAGCAGAAAAGGATATAGCAGTCAAGTGTTTAGAAGCAAGAGCTAGACAAATGCAGAACTGAAGTAATGTGCGCATTTTTAACAAGAAGAACAAATTAACGACTGGAACAATTTACCAAGGGACACATAGGTTTCTCCATTACTTGATGTCATTGTATTATGGTGGGGTATCTTCTAAAATGAGGTGCTGTAGATCAAACAAAAGTAGTGATTTTGATGCAGAAATTAATGGTTGAGGTTCTTTTGCTGATGTTACCCAGGAGATCAAATACAGCGGTCATTATAACCTACTTTGGTTGCAGTATCTAGTGATTCAGTAAGTGAAGTATGTATTCAAACAAATAGCTATAGACAAGTAACTACCAAGATATTTGGCTTTCATTAATTTGCTATTTATATGCGATATCTTTAACATTTTCTGTGAAGAAAAGCAGTGTCTAGGTTTTTAAAAATAAGATTAACAGAACATTTAACAGATACTGTTTCAACTACTTTATTTCAGTAGATTTCATGATTATATTACCGTGTAAAGTTTTTTTCAAATAAAAAAAGAGCTCACAGTTGTAATAATTTTTATGACAGTGTCAAGATTTTCTGACTTCTAAAAAGTGCCTTAAAATGTGTTCACGCATGGAGTGAGGTATTTCACTTCCCATTTTACCAGGGCAGCTTAACAGAGAGGTATGATTGATCTCCAGATACAGAATTTGAAAAGAGCATGTATACTGAGTATCTGGGCTTTTTGTTTTGTTTTATTTTGTTTTTAGTAATAAATACAGTGACATAAGTGTATTTGTTTAACAAAGCAGACTGGGACTTGGTGAATCACCTTAATCAGTTTCAGAGATGACTTTTTAATTCACTGCAGTTCTTAAGCTATTGAAACCAGAAAATGAATAAATTATGTCTTCTAAAAACAATAACAACAAACTCATGTCTAATGACTTCATGGAATGATTTCAAAGTAACATTGCCCCTGGTGGAAAAATGGGAGCCGCCTGCTTTCCAAATGGGCTGCACCTGTGCAGCGCTCAGAGAGGTTAAAAACATATCAAAGAGCTTCATCTGCGTGGGGCCTTTTAGGACTTGCTAAATGGATTCAGGAGTTGGAGGAGGATCAGCACTCCTGGCATCGTGTGCTTTGTTACTGTTGGTCCTTGTTTCCTGTTAATTGTGGTACTGTCAGAGAAAGACGTTTTTTTCCTCCTCATTTAAATACATAAAGAAAGAAAGAGTTCTGCCTGCAGGCATGGGATCTGATGGTTTTTCTTGCTGCAGAAATGGATGCAGTCATCTGGTTTGAGTGCTCGATGTCTAATAGCTGGCATATGGACAGAGCATAGTGTTCTGTGCAGCTCCCCTGGCTTCTCGTAATCAGCAATTGAGATCTATTTTTTCAGCAGGTGTGCTAGTAAGCATGGCTGCCTCACTCTGAGCACTGAAGATGTGTGGCTGTGGACTCTCACATGAAAATGTCAATAAAATTATTATTGCACGGAACAGGTTACATTCCCATTCTACAAAATGGCCAGTGTCCTTGGGGAAACACATGGGGTGAGACTCTGTTTTGTAGTGCTGTAAAACTAACTGAAGAATGAGAAATGAATGATAACCCCAAAATTATGTAAGTGTTACACATGTATGTGCTCTTAAAGGTCTATTTGTCTTCAGGAACGCAGTTGTCTGCTGAACATGTGTGGCAAAGTTCTTCTTAGGTTTGTACTTCCTTTTGGGAGCCTGTGTGCTCAAATTAATGTAATTGGTGGAAACCAGATATTAGAAATTTTAGTATTGGCCAGGTTTAGTTTGACTTCTCTTGCAAAATGCATTCAACAAAGGGAAGCTGCCATACAGCTCCCATCATGTTCCACCTCTGCCATTAATGCAAAGTTTGAATAAGATGTGTCAGTAACAAGCTGTTGGAACTAAAAGGTAGTGGCAGCAGCAGGAGGCTGGTAGCATCTCATATCATACCTGTTATGAAAGTACACTTTAAAGATGTATTTAAAGTGTCTTTAAAGATGTATTTGAATTTCAGAGTTGTTTCTTCCTCTACAAACAAGAAATTCCAGTAGCACATTTAGCCTTACCCTCACCAGCTGCCTTATTTTCAATAACAAAACCAGAAGAGGAAACATTTATCTTTGCACATTTGTTTCCAAGTCCCAAAATTACTTATCACATGATATACAGGGAGGCTGAGTTAGTAGTGCCTGTAGAAAATGTAATGTTTGTACTTGTATTTATTTATTTTTAGACAGGCCTGCTCTTGTTTCATTCTTTGCAATTTGCTTCACTTAAAGAGGTAGAGCCATTCAGTGGTCTAGTTACAGGAGAATTACAAGTCCGTTTTATGACAATGTTGGTATAACATTCCCAGCTAGGAGCATAGTCTTGAGATCATTTATTCCATTCCCTGGGACATGAGCACTATATATGTGAGTAAGCCTCTGCAGGATGAAGCTACATTCCTGCAAGCTTAATGAGACTGTGGGATGAGGGAGGCTGAGAAAATGGAGAGCTACCACTTTGCCAAGGCTTGCTTTAGGAGACATTTTTCTGCAGTGCTGCTTAAATCTGTACTATCTGAACTGTGATAGCAATAATGTGTGGCTCAAAAGATAAATAGCTAGGCTCCAATATAGCTAAGCCTGGAAACTCCAACTGAAATCAAGGAACAGTAAATGTTTCACTCATTACAAATTAATAACCTTAAGCTTAAGGTCAACATTTTCTGTATATAAATGAATACTGATTGGATGTAGCAACAAGGTAGCAATCCTAACTGCAGAAATCACAGAAATTACCACTTTTGTTTTTCCCCAAGATTAGTGCTGACACGCTGTGTACATTAGAGCACATCCATGACTTCATGCTAGCTGCCAGCTGCCACATGAGTGCCTGTGAGTGCCTAGAGGCTGTTCTGTGTGCTTCCCAGCTGCCTGATAGCAGGAGCTCTGAAATCACAAGCTCCACGAAAAGCATGGGGTGATTGTACAAATCATTAGGTTTGACTGTTACCTTGCCTTCTGAGCTTTTTAACTATAAAGGAAATCACTAAATTGACTAAATATTCCTACTGAGAGGCCTCTAGGTGGAGTGATTTCAGCTAGAAAGGTCATGGTAGTTGCTCTGTACTCACAGATTTCGAGTCTACAATGCAATGTAGATGTTGTCTCCAAGTCTTCCGGCTTAAGAGGGCTATCACTACCCTAGATAACTTTCCTCATGGTTTGCCTGCTCCTCTTTCGGGCCTACAAGCTAATTCTCTTCCCTTCTTCTCTTTTCCTAAAAAGTTCTGTATATGGCAGGAGGCAGGGCATACAGTGTTGTAGCTTACAAGGTAAGCTTCCATGAAGCCGTATGGAGTGAAAGCAGCAGAGCTTCAAGCTGTGGATGATATGGTGAAAAGTGTGTCTTTAGTAGAGGCAGAATATTTTTCATGTGCAACTGAGGGATTTTCGTCTCAGATCTCTAGAGGAATAAAAAAGCAAGGTGACTGTATCCTTTGTAAGTGGAAAAGAAGTCATAATGCATTCAAATTTATATCTGTATATATGAAGAAATGTTTAAGCACCATTTTAGGCCATGAAGCTGGAGTCGAAATGGTGAAAGCTGTTTAAGCTCCTGCAGTTTCTTTAGACCTCAGTGGATATACACCGGTCATACTTGGAAAGTATTTTCTTTTCTTTTATTATCTAATCTCTCATAGAGTGTTACCTAGTTACTGAAGGGAAAAGAAAATCAACAGTTTAAAATGTATAAATTACGAGACTCTATGTTACATCCAGAAAATATGTGAGGAGTCTGTGTGCCATGAGGAGTTTTGGAGAAGCTAAACTGGTATGTGCATTTGGCTTCTCACTGAGTCTGCACTGATCACTGAGCATGATTCAGTGGTCAAGATGCACGTGTTGTATGTTAGTATGTGTTGGAGGTGTTTGTCCAGTCCACACACTGTGAAATTCGTTACAGTGCCGAATTTCTATTCAAAAAGAATTTGTATAAAAGATTTGTATATCATTTTAGTCACTTGCTAAGGTCACCTTTTTGTGCTTTGCAGGAGGAGAGGTGTTTCAGTTAAAATGCAAATGCTTGTGCAGGGTGTATTTCTAAAAGGGCAGTATGCTTACTAAAAAAGTCAGTCAAGTCAACCAGCGATGAAGTAGAAAAACCTTTCCTGTTCCGAGTGCAACTCAGATTTTGATGTTTGCCTAAAAAAAACCTCTAGACAACACCTGTTTTTCATTTGTCAGCACCTGGTCAGCAGGACTTCAAAGCTGTTTCTACCTCTGTCTCGCTTTCTCTCTTGCCCTGAATATAGTTCATAGTATTCTGAACACAGGCCTATGTTTGCTTTGCATTGCTTTGTATTAATGTACACAATTTTCATACTTCAAACTACACTACGTGAAGATGTATGATATAAAGCCTATGTGGAATTCACCCTGAAATGTAAGGCATTTCTCATAGAAGAGATGGAATTTGTAAGTCTTCAGGACAGAGTATTTCGAAACAACTGAGCTTGCATGACCTATAGTTTTCTCCTCCACTGTAACAGTATCCTTTATGAAGGACTTTGAGAAGTGGGGTGTACTATGTCTTCTGCAAAGGGATTTTTTTCAATTCCTTAATCCACTGCAGCTCAGACAGACATTCAGTTAATTACCAGCCATTGGTTTAATCTGCAACATCAGGCATGTTAAAAAAGTACCACTGAAGATGGAAAAGACAACGTGACTGAGCTAGAAATCCCATTCCTGAACAGCTTACTCCATCTGTTAGACTTATCTTTTTTAATTGAAATATGTTGAAAATGTTGCCTTTATAAGGGAAGCTGGTACAGTGTAAACACAATCTGCTGGACAAGTTCAGTTATGTTTGCCAGCCTTGAGAAAAGGCTGTATAGTAAACCCCTTCATCTCTTTGGCTTTTATCTTTGGTTGTGAGGATGTGAACTTCAGGCTCCCCCTCAATGCCAGACAGAGAAGACATTGTCTTTTGAAGAAATTCAGGATTGTTTTCCTTATTTTAACAGTGTTTCTTAACTGTTGTTGTCATACTACAGTCGTGTACTATATAGTCATCAATAGCTTGTAAAAAAACAAGCCTTGTGATGCTTCCTTTACGTGTTCATTTCACATTGACCTGCCTACTTTTTATCCATTGCTCTTGCCTTTTACAGCAAGCATGCCAGTAGACATTCTGACATATGTAAAGAATATTTGCACTATAGTTGAACTCTGACTTTGGTGTTTAGAGACTAACTTAAGCTTTGCTCTTCTCACTTCTTATAGAGCTTAAACTACAGTATGTGATGTTTTAAATATGGTCCCTGAGCCAAGTTGTTTCCTCCCTAGAACATGCGTTAGGCATCAGCTCTCGCCCGTCATTTGCTGGGATTGATAATGTGCCAAGTCTTGAAGTCTTGACTCAGTTCTCACTCTGACAAGACTCCCATGGAAATCAATGGAAGTTTTGCCTGATTAAATACTTCTGTATTGCTCTCTAAAACACTTGGGTTATTTATATCAGGCATGTTTGGAAAAATCCAACATTTTAGCCCCTGTAAAATAGAATTATCAAAATCTTAACCGATGGAGGCCATTCTGAAAACAAAACACCCAGGGGCCTTCTTGCTGGCAGTGGAACACTGCCTATGTTTGAAAACCAAACAAAACCAAACCCAAAGGCTACAGGACAATGCATCATCTATAACACAGTTAAACTTATCTGGCAATATCCACATACGGACAACATGAGATGACAGTGTCTTCTTCCACTTTAAGGTGATTGATCAATGACTTGTGTTGTTCAGGGTTGTTTTGAAGCTAAACAATTGGCTTGAGATATATATATAAAATTTTACTCCTTTTTGTGAAAATTAGAATAACTGTGCAGTAGATTCATACAGAAAAACGTGTTGTAGATAAGTAAACATTTAATTGCAATTTCAATTAATACCACGTAAATATTTCAGGATTAATGTAATCACCAAAAATAAACAGAAATTAACTATAATGATCAGCTTTTAATGTATGAGTATCATCCACCTCTTATTTTATAAACATGCTTAGGTTTTTATGAAACTTGGCATGCCTTATGTCATACAATACATGTTGCTTTTAAAATAATACGCGCTTTTCATCTGGAAGAAGAAGCAATTTGGGGAGTATAAGAAAAAGTAATGTGTATACATTCTCTATCATTCCGCCATGGAGTAAATCTAGTTATTTTGAGACACATGCAACTTTCATTTCTTGGTGAAAGCAAAGGAAGTGAAACAGAGTTTTCAGACAGAGTAAGAAGTAACACCACATGAACCAAAATTAGATGTAATATTTTTTGTTATTCTGCTAAATCTATGAGACACTGTGGAGTCTGAGAATTCCATTCTGTATCGCATATATCTGTGTGTGGTATAAGCAGTCAGGCCCTCCAGTTCCATGGGATGATATGCACCTTTGTTGTGTCTTCATTTGGAGCTGGAGTACATCCTTGGGAGGTATTTATACTGGTCCCACTGTACAGCACACTTTCCTGCAATGTAGATGCAGCTTATTTGAAATAGCTCTGACTCTGCAAACCAAGATCAAATCGTGATTCTTTCCATTGCCTGGAGAGATGTTTCAAAGGAGTAAAGCTTGGCATATCATATTTCTTCCAAAGTTTTCCTCCAGCTGTCCAGGAACTGCACTGTGAGATTGTGGGATTATGTCTACACTGTCTTCACTGACATGAAGAGTGTTAAAATCTGCCGAACCCTATGACACATGCTTTCTTTCCCAATACCTATTAGCCCAGTTGCACTTTTGAGTTAGAGCATTCACATATTCAGGAAGAGTTGGCTTGTGTTATCTCTTGGCAGACTATTTTGTAGCAGGTATGGTTTACTTGTGTCTCTCTAGTCCATCCAGACTTATGGACAATAGCTTGGGCCTATGCTGAAATACCAAGCATGCTTCACAACTATAGGCACTGTTTCCTTCTCTGGTATCTGCCTCTTGTTTTCCTGTCTTTTACTGTCAAACAAAGCTTATGATCTTAGAACTGATTTACTATTGCTGTATAACCTGCACAGACATTACTTTTTCTTGTGCCTCCCAAAAGTACAGAGGTTGGGCTGAGATAGGCTGTTACTGTGGGCATGAGGTGTTCAGTATGAAAGGGGGGTGGGTGAAGCCTTGAAAATGCATCTAAAAATGTCATCAGAGTCGACTTTGTACCCATTCTCTGTGACATAGCATACAATGTGTAACAGCAAAAAAGCCTTTGGGGGAGGAATTCTTTAGGAGGGGAGCTGCAAAGTTCAAGATGCAACAGGGTTAGGCAAGAGCCAAACTTTCTGCCTGCCAAACTTTGTTCCCTGTCGCTACAAAAGAAAGTTGAGAGAGAAATTGAGAAATTGCCTCCAGTCACCTCACAGCTGTGTTTGGAACCAGATTGCGCTGCAATTTTTGAATGCTTCTTGCTTTAGTTCCTGTATGGTGAAGGGGAAGAACATAGGCAACAGCAATGACAAATAAATCTAGGGACTTGTCATCTGGTCAACTGTTCTTCAGACTCTTATGTGCAAAAAGAGTAGTTCTGAGGTCTCTAAAAACACAAGCATGATTGCACCATGAAATATGAACAAAGCTACCTTCTTTGAAGGAGGGTGATTTATTTTAAAGTTATAATTCTAATTTTTTATGTCTGGTTTATTTATCTTTATTCTTTCCAATCTAACACCTCTGGAAATCCCCCTGCTTCCACAGGGCCTATGGATGCTCATCACAGGCTATCATCACTTCCTGCTAAACCAGAAAAAATTAAAAAGCTTTATGCTACTTCCATTCTCTGAAATTCATGGAGTGAGTCTGTTTTATCTTCTCTGCCTTTCAGTTCATATGCTCTTTTGACAGGAACTGTTGGCCTGATTCTGATCTCATCTGGTGTGTAAATCAGAATAAAGCCCCGTGATTTGAGTGAGATATTGAAGCAAACACCCTGGCACGGTGTATGGCATTATATACTGTCAAGAATTCCATTTGGATTCACAGCAAAACAGAATTCTTAACCAAGTTCAGTTTATACAAAGTGCAGTGTACTACTACAAAGGGAATCAAATAAACAGAATGACTCAATACTGAAACAAAAATGGAGGTAGGGATCACAGTTTGAGTTTTAAAGGCATTTATTGGAAGGTCTATGGAAGAGAGGAAAGTAAAAAAGAGGATAAAATTCAGTTCAGCACAGGCATGAACAGGAAACATAGACTCATTTTTCTAGAACATACTAAGCTGGTAAGAAAGCTAGTATTTTGAATAAAATCTGATGATTATTCTTTTACTGCCTATTATGACTATGCTTAAACTCTCAGAAAGGGATGGATAGATGGATGGATGGATGGAGGCATCAGACTGAATGGAGGGCATCCATGAGAGTTAAAGTCATCATAAGTAAAAACATAATTTAAAAAAGAGTGATTTTCAATTTTAAGGTTCAGTGTTCTGGCCAGCAGTGACTTTGGCAGGAATACATACAGCATTTTGAAGTGACAGTATTTAACTTTTAGTTTTGGACTGACATAGTGATGAGTCTCTTTGCAACATCTTTGGAATTTGCCTTTGATCTTAAAAGTGGGCAAGGAATTCTCTTTTATGGGAAAAAATATATTTCCAAATTTTTTTCTTTGCATTTTTGCAGTCAGTGCTTATGTACATATTTAGATTTACCAGTCAACCTATAATACATTGTGATAGCTATATTGCTGTTAATCCTGGGTGAACTGACCTATTTTGGAGTGTCTTCACATGATAAATTGTACCACTGGAAGTCTAGTGGTGAAATTTCAATGGGATAGTTCTGGTGGTAAACTATTATGCAGAGAAATTCTCAAAGGATGCTAACGTTTGCTATCTCAACAATTTCTCTGAACTGGAAAGTTTGAAAACATCCTTGAGATTGTTGCCACTGAAGTTGCATAAATGAGCTAGCAAAGCCATGCTTCTTAGTCTTGCTTGCTTCCAGCACAGTATTGCTAAAGCTGAGAGGGCTTGGTTTGTTTCCCTTCAAGTGAACGAAGCACTTTTTCATAATTTATAATTCAACTACAGCACTTACCACCACAGAATTTTGTGGAAACAAAGTAGGTTCAAGAAACGATTAAGCACCACTGTGGGGCTGCAGACTCTAACTCAAGGAGTTCCTAAATTTCCGCTCTTTTGAATCTGGAAGGATAATGGAGATAGACCTGTGCATGCCTTATTCTTCCCTTAATAGCTTTAGTGCTTAGAAACATTATGCTGATTCTTAGTTTGACAAAGAGCTGCAGATTCTATACTTCTAATTCTCATGAGACTCTTCCTGCAGATGCAGAGTGGAAAGTTGGGAAGCAGTGGTCACAGGCTGCCCAAGGGAAATTCTGAACAGGCATATGGGTAAAAGAATGTACAGGGTTTGGAGCAGGTGACCTCCAGTGTCCCTTCTAATCTAGATTATTAAATAATTCTGTGTTTATCAAATTCAAAGGAGCTTGGCAATATGCCCAAATCACTGGTATTGCAGGAAACATCCCCTTTCTGTCTCTTGGAGTCTCTTCACAAGTCGGTCAAATTCCTTCTTCAAAATAATTGGTAGGGTCAGTGGAAAAAAATATATCTTTCCAGCTTCAGCTTCTGTGCACTGCTCTTTTCCTCTTCAGGGTTAGGTCCAGCCAAATCCAGTGATTTAAATGGCAGTTACATCTCATTGTTTTCCTCTTCACTTATGACTGAGGACCAGAGATCATGAATTTAGAGCTGGTGTCCTTTGACCCACACAGCTGGGGATTCCCTGATTGAGGTGACCTCTTCTCTTCCCTCTAGTAACTTAAGAGTCTTAACAATCAGTTTATGACAGTGTGTCATTTCTATTTGCAAAAATTAGACTTCAGTAAGCCGACTAGAAGGAGATTAGGACATTTTCATTAGCTCCTTGCTTTGTCTCTTCATAAATAGTGAAACTAAATTCCTTTTTCATTCATTGTAACTTCTGTTCCCAGACTACCAAACCAAAGATCCTCTCCTGCCTGCAAATTCCCCATCACAGCACGCACTCTTACCTCATTAGACAGCTGGATGAACTCTGTTCTACTTTGCTGATAGAGAAACCTTAAGCTACTCAAGAGTCTGCAAAAGTGCAAACATCCAAACATGTGCATGTCCATGACAAAAAAGCTTCAAGAAAACAGTTATTTTTTTCCATTATTAGTCTTAAACCTGCACTATGATTTGCAGAACCCAAAATGTTATACGCGTAATATACAATTCATACATTTTCAGTATTTCCCATACTTTTAAAGAATAATTTATACTCATTAGTTCCCTTAGTATTATTCACCCCTGAAATATTTTACTTTAGGAAGAATAAAAATCATTTAATGGTCAGTATTTCAGTATGAAATGTAGGTGAATTACAGAGGTGTCCACTTGAATGAATATTAATTTAAATATAATCTAAATGTTAGAAATGTTTTTCTTTTACCTGGCTACCACCTTATTACAGATCACAAAATAGAGAAGTCTATTTGTGGTACTTTAGTTCATAAAGTTGTTATTTTGAAAGTCTTAGTTCTTGCAATCTGTACTGCAAGTCACAAGAACAGTACAATCAGTCATAAGTTTTTACGTGTGCCTGATCCTCCTGCTGATTTCTGGTAGATTTAATAGTCTTCCAGATGAGCAGCTGATCCCTTTGTCTAGTATCTCATTTCCCGAGAGAAAAGAAGTGATCCCCACAACGTCCACTGTCTGCAGCCCAGCTGTGACAGAGTTCCCTGCCTGTGGCATGCTGGCTGCCCTTCTCTCTCACAGCAATTTGCCTTTACAGGAATTTCTTTCATAACCAAGAATAGCAGCAAGAGAACAGAGTGTGGCTCTCCCCTGTGGGTATGGAGCCACTATTTTTGTTTTGATGTGTTGTTTGGGTGTTGGGGTTTATTTTTTGTGTGTGTGTGTCAGTGTCCTGCATATTTGGTCTTGTCAACTCTGTTTACTCTACAGTAGGAAAAAAGAAGCTGGTCAGGAAATGAAATGACACAGTATCATCCTTTAAATGGGGTATCAGTTCACATTCAGAGAGCCTGTATCAGAGATACCTGTATTAGAGGCAGGAGGATAGCTTTTGATTTGAAGAGTACGTTCTTCATATCTAATTACTTCTTAACGATGTTCACCTTGAGATTTGAAGAGGAAGGTTAAATTGGAGATTTATAGATGGCTTTAGGCTTTGTGCTTGCTCTACTCATTCACCATGTGATGCACCTTTCCTATGTCAGTGAAGTTCTGAGCTCTTCCAGAGCCCAGGGTGTGAACTCCAGTTTTCCCTGTTCTGACCTCATTTCAGAGTGTACTGGCATTTCTGCCACCTTTGCCTCTTTGAAGTGTAGAAGTTGGTAAGTCAGAGTAGGCTCTGGAGAGTGAGGGACATCAGAATGAAAAAATACTGCTCCAAAAAGATCATTTTAATGTTGTGTCCTAGTGTTAAAATTCAGGTAAGTAGCTGTCAGTGTATGCAGAGCAGGAGCTAAAGCTGTTTATGTCCTGCATAACTTCGCAGGGGAGCCTTTTGATTTACCGAGCAGCTTTGTCTAGATTTGTAGCTGCTTCTTTGCATGCTTAATATTATCTTTACAGTTCTAAGAACAGATAAGCTGTTCTGACCCTCAACAGGATCATAATCTTAACAGCTATTATACTGATTATTTTTTTTAATAGAAAATGCACTCTCATTTCTGCATTAACATTGGGATTATTTTCAAGATACAAACACCCTCAGAAGAGCCTTCAGAGTAAGTAGAGCTATTTTCCCATTTTGTTATCTTTATATCACCAAATATAGCCTAGCAATAAGTTTATTTGCTCTGATCATCCTCTAAACATCAGTTATTATCCCCCCATAATCATGGGCTCTCATTGGCTGAGTGCCCTACAGGCTTGTCTAGAGTATTAGTGTTTTGTGGGTATCAATATTTCGCATACTTGTGGGATTGCTTTCAAGCGCAGTGAGTGTCCGGCAATTATAACTGGATAATTTGTAGTTTTATGGAAACATCTATCTGGTAAATACTTCAGTTAAGCATGACTAACTAATTTCCAAGCACCCATTTAGTGACCTACTTGAGTAATCAATCCTCTTATAAACTATAGATCTATTCTGTTATGAGAACTAACTGCTATCTGATCACAAGCTAACAGTTTCTATTTCTTCAATATCCCTACTTTTACATGTGACTCTGCTGATAAATACCTGGATTTCAATCAGCATTACTGCCTTGATGCTGCTAACGTGTTTCATCCCGTGCAAGTTATACGTGAACCTAGTAGAGTATCTTCCTTCACCTTAATGCATTTTAGGCTCTTAACTGGCTTAGGCAACTTTAACAATCTCTTCCACATAAATTCAGCATTTGTTTAGATTTTCTTCCTGAATAAGATTGTAACACAGTCAATTGAGATTATCTTACCACATAGTCCTTCAGTGCAGGTGACTGCTCCTTACTAGATACCTCCAACTGGCTTTCCTTTCCTTTCCTTTCCATCATGCTCTGTCACAAGATGAGCATGATGTCCATGTATTGTTAGCTGGGGCTATTTGGAATAATATGCATTTGAAGAATACAGGAAATATAAACAGGGAAAGATGGCATTGTGGCAGGAATGGATTTTGTGTGGAAACTGTGAGCTGTGTTAAAAAAGTGTGTCGGTGCCTAGTTATGCTTATGTGTGGTTTTTTTCCCATGATGAAAACAGGATCTACAGACTTGGATCTCTGGATCACTGTTGTCATTTCATATGGCTAAAACTTTTGGGAACGCTTTGAAAATAAGAAGGAAATGGAGGTGACTCAACTGAAAAGCAGATACTGTAGGTGTTAGTCCATAGATCACTTGATAAAGGCCCTATATTGTAGCTACTTTTTAATGTCTGAGCAGTGTGAATGCATGTCCTAAAGACAAAAAAGTGTTCATGTGTCCTAGAAGTGTTTGTTCTAGATCTGGGACAAACAAATCAGGGGCACTTCCACTCTGCTCTGTTTTGGAAGTTCAGGATTGAAATCTGTTTTTCCTTCTTGTTTGTGAAAGGAGGCCATACCCTATTTTTGCTGCAGTTTAATAATCATGTAATCTTTGTTTAGTAATCACTTAATATGATGAGTAAAAAGCTTCAAAAGAGATAGAGTGAAATAGGCATTGTTGGTTGTTTAAAAAAACTCATGATCTGCTCTTTAGTAAGACTAAAGGCTTCATCATTAAAACTAACACACAATATAAATGTTTGTCAGCTTGCCAGCTTCAGCAGACCTTTAACAGCAACAGCCTGAACCTGGGTATTTCAGTCTCTTAAAAGGCCCAGGAGTAACTCATACGTCCATATCCTGCACCTTTATTTCAATTTGAAATTCTGGGATTTACATCTGTGATGGAAAAAGCATTTAACCGTGATTATCTGAAGATGAACTGCATATTGAAGTGCTCCATTTACCAGATGATTTCACTGTGGCATACTGTTCTGATACAGCATCTCTCTTAGGTAAATATTTTAGCACTCTATGGGCTGTTTGTTCTTGAAAGAACAAATCTGTTGTTCCAGTCAATGAAGTGGAAACATTTTCAGTTGTTCAAATTTCAGGTATACTCATGCTTTTTGATGAGCCAATTCTTTCAGGTATATTTATCCTAGATATTAAGAGGAGTTAGCAGAGGCACGAGGGGCCATCTGGTTTTTGTCCTATGTAGTTTTGTTTGGATGACTTTACCTGGTAATTGCTCTGCTTCAGATAGCATTTGCTGTTAATTTTTCAACCTAGTGATAACGGACAAAGCATTATTGCCATCCTTATATGTGAGCCTGTTTGTGGTTTAAATCTATAAAGCTGTGGCAGCAGCACATGGCTTGTCCAGATCATAAATTTGCTGTCTTGAAAATTCAAGTAGAAATGCCCTACTGATCTAACATGTGTTGCCAGGTGGTACAGTACTATGGAACATAAATGTTACCTCTACTAAAGCACCACTCAGAGTTCTGTTGGGTGCTCACCCTCCATCACTAAACTCTGGGTTAAATCTCTAAAAACTTTGACTTGTGGGTAGGCTAGAAAAGGGCAGTCTTTGTGTGTGCATTTGTATGTATGTGTGCATGGAAGGGATGAATGGAAAATGAAAACTGCCAAATCACAATTTGCTGACCGCTGAAAGGGTTTTTCTTTCTTTTACAACCTGTGCTGAAGTTTTCATATACTGGCAAACTCACAAATAAGGCTTCAACGCTCTGTGTTATCTATGATCAGTCTGGGGGGACTTGGATCAGATGATTTTTTCATACTACCAGGTTTAATGATATCGTTTAATGATATCATTTAATGTTTCAGGTGTTCCCATTTACTCTTTTTTCTACCAACTGAGCTGATTACTTTTGCTAATTGCAGAAAAATATCTCAAAATACCTCAGATTTCGTCTTTCCCTAAACACAGATCAGACTCTGAGTTGTGCTGCATCAGTTCACAGCAATCGGTATCTTTTTCAGCTCCAGTTGCCTTCCTGTTCAGCGGGCTGCCAAAAGAAAAAGGTTCAAGTTCTATGGGCAAATCCACAGCTTCATGGAATGACTGTTGCTTCTTTTTCCCCTTGATCTTGATCTGCAAGTCCAGATGCATCTGAGTGTGTATAAACTGGTTCATTGCCTGCTTATCCTGGAGGACCTTACAAGTACATGAATATGCCAAAAATAGAAGTTTCCTTAAGTCCTTTGCCAGTTCAGGTGGGGTCTTTTCCTTCCCTCCTGACTCCTACCTGTTAGTTGTGCTGTGGCCAGCTGTGTCCTGTGCTGGCTGGTTCAAATGTGCTTGGGACTGGTCGTAGATTGGAATGACTTTGTTTTTTGGAGGGGAAGAATTTTGGTGCTACATCAGACTAGCTCGCTAATAAAACCTCTTGCCCTTTCTGACCATCTTGTTAGCCATTTAGTTGAGTTTGACATTGAACTGAAAAAATGCCAGAACTTGCACTTTGGCTTAGCAGGAATAACAACCTGAAATTTCTGTGCTTATACTTGAGATCTTATTGTGAACATCATTAATCCCTTTTTGACCTAAGGTGCTTGCCAATTTTAGCTTGTTTCTGTTAGTAAGAGAAGTTGACTATGGAGTGAAATATTTCTCTGGGACAAATCTGTTTAGTTACAAAGAATACTCACTGGGCCCTGTTTGCCTGAGCGCAGCTGGGATTAACAAGAAGACTCAGAGATCCAGGCCTTTGTCCAGCCAGCCCTCTACTCTAAAACTCTTTTTTTTCAACTCTTCTCAGATCATGTCACCTCTGTTTGCTTTGGATTTCTTTTTGCTGCCTTCCTTTGCTCTTTCACTGCTTCTTTCTCATACTCAAAGATGCAGCACAAAAATCCAGTACAAACCCTTCTCTCATTGCATTTTTATATTGAACCCCAATTCAGTTTCTGCCTGCAAGGATCAGTTCATTCCCAAGTTTTTCCAGGGCTTCTTTTTTTTCAGCTGTCACTTAACCAAAGAAAAACTAATGGAAATTATCTCACACTCAGTAGAATGACTTGTTTGTCTGGTGCCAACCAGAGTTTTCTGAAATAAGAGTTCTCCATTATGTTCATCAGAGCAAATGGCCAACAAATGAAGTCACATTTCTGTGGGCGTATGCTGAAAGTTGGTGCCTGTCTACAGAAACATGCACATTTATGAATTAACTGTGATTTTGGTCTTATTGTGACCAAAGTTATAGCTGTATGATGGGGAAAGTAGAATGACTGCCTCACTTTAGCAGAATGGTGCATTGCTTTTGTTCATCTACCCAAGAAAGGTCTTACCTCAGAAAAGTACATCTAAGAAATGGAGTTGGGAGTGACTTACTCTTGACTGTATGTTTCTTGGCTGGCTTTTAATGTTTGGGGAAGAGGGTGAGGAGGATGTTCTTAATAGGGGGTGTTGTGTCAAAGATTGTGCCATACCTTTTTGCATCACCTGAATTGCAAGTACAAAGTGAGGTTGGGCATTGGATTGTCAGCTGTAGTGGTAGAAAAGAAAGTTCTGTGACTGTTCAACCTGCAAGCTCTAGTCATCTCTAGCAAAATTACAATCTAATCAAGACACTTGGTCTGTACCCTTTCTGGTTTTTAATAATAATTTAAGATAAGTTTTGATGGCTTTATCCTAGAGAAAATAGCAGATTACACAGAAGTAGTGCATCAAGCACAAGGCTGTACATGAAGGGGTATTTTTAAAGGTTCTTCTGGGAAGGAAAGAAAGAATCTGTAGAGATACAATCAGGAAGGTTTCTGTAGCACAATAGAACTCTAATATTTTCGTGGTTATGATAATATTTCATTTTACTTCTCAGTATGAGTGGTGCTTGCCTTTCCCTCTGTGTAGGGCAGTCGCTTATTTCCATGGTCTAGAGCTGGAGTTGGTAGCTACCAGGTGACCTCCTTGTAACTGACCAAACATAGACTGCCTCATGTTCGAATACTAGATTTTTATTTCATCAGTTATAACTGGGTCTATTATAAATGCTCTTCCTGGACAGCTGATAGGAAGGCCAGAGCCCTACTCATGGCAATTTGGAAATGCTGAGGGTCTTAGTAATTACAAATTTTAAAAAAAGTATACTCCGAAGAGGAACATGTTTAGTGAGCAAAAGCAACAATGAAGGGCTTAACTGTGAAGACCATCAGGAAATACATTTTTGGTCCTCAAGTCAAATCAGTGGAAGCTGAAAAAAGAAAGAATTCTAGGGCATAATTCCATCTTTTCCAGTTTTATGCTGGCATTATTTTCTACGTTCTTGATCTTTCTATAGTATTAAAAAAAAAAAGTAATAAAAAAATCCATTAAAATGTTTTGGTGTTTTACCCAAAAAAAGAGGAATCTTTTCACAAAAACTGTTAAATAATAAAATTCCAGCCAGCATCATTTATTATTTTACATATACGTAGCTGCGACTTAGGATGGTCATGTGTTCAGAATACATGTTTCTGATGCAGCTCTAGAGTTTTCAAGGATCTTAAATTATTCATAAAAAAAGGAAAAGTAAATATTTTTTCTCCCAGGTATTTTGTTGTTACTGAAAAATCAATCCAGGAAACAGCAAACTCATGACTTGGGAAAGAAGGAATCTTTCAAGCAGTTTAAGGTTTTGAAGGTTCATCATGATGTACCAAAGAGGTGCTATTTGAAATGTTCTATGAGCAAAGGAACAGGTTTTGATGAATCTTTGTTCAATTTGTTACTCAACACTACTTCCCCTAGACTCTTATGTTCTTGGTAAACATAGTTTGGATAGCAGTATGCCTCTGGCAATCACTGTGTGCTAAAAAATCTGTCAAATTGGTTGGAGAAAGCCCTTATTTAAATTTAAATTTTGTGAGGCACCACTAAAACCTTGGTCTGCCCAGTAACACCAAGGCACACAACTTTAACCCAGTGCTGCTTTGGAAGGCCTTTGAATGAGAATGTTCAAATTCCAAATCATAATGGGGCTCATTGTCTTTCACCTTGTCAGTAGAGTGATTGAAATCTACATGGGTCAATAAAAAACCACAAGGCAAATATGTTCAAGAACACAGTCCTCTCATCTAGCATTCATGTGACATCCAAACATCAGAAGTACCTGTCTCTCTGCTCCTTGAGGGACAATTCAGACTTTATCACTATTTCAGACCTTTGTGAAAACAGCCATAAATACATGCATTTGGGTGACAACCATAGATATATGAAATGCATTGCATACTTTGAAGTCTGTAGAGTTCAGTCCCGGGGAAAGAAAAATAACATATAGAGTTTATAGAAGTGTAAGAGCAAGGAAAGGAATTTGTTCTGAAAGTGAAATCCCGAACTCCATGAATGTCTGACCATTTAAAACTGGGGGAATTGCTATAAGTTCTTCATACTTCCCAACATATCCATTCTCATATTGGATGATCTCTGTAGCTCTTTGTACTCATTGTGGCGAATTGCCAGAAACAGGAATATTTTAGCTACTCCTTATTAAGAAAAGCATCTGAGGGAAATTTCTGAGAACTAGACTTTCAACTGTATTTCTTCCACATTTTCATGTTCTTAAAAAAGAATGTTTATTGCCACCAAAGGGTCTTCAGCACAAATATCTCCAGGCTTGAAAGCAAGAATGGAAAGTATTGTTTACTAATAATTTGTAAAGTTTTGTGTGAATTTTAGAGCACATTTTATGTATAAAAAATGTGCACATCTGCCAGCAGAATAAGGGCTCGTGTCTGAACTGCCAACAGCAATAGACTGCGCATGTATCAGGAAGGGTTTGTCAACTGCTCCCTTCTTTTAATTTGCACGGTTAGTGCTGTGAGGTTTATGCAAGGCAGTTCTCAGGGGAGGGGACTGAAAGTTCTTTGAAGTCCTTTGTGGTGGCTGTCTAATCTGGAGAAGAGGATTACTTTCTTTCTGCCAGAAGCACATGACAGTTTGGTAATTAATGAGCATCATAAAGTTCTCTTTTTCTATTAGATATCCATTAGTAAACCTGGGATGGTTGTCATTTTGGACAAAACCATGCATATCCTCATTTTATCCCAACATCAAAGGGGGTCTCCTACTGTCTGATGCTGAATGCTCTAATTGTGTTTGTGTTCGGTAGAGTTGGTGCAGAATGCATCTGAAACAAGTCTTGGCATAAACTGTAGGTCCTGTGATTGGACACACAGCCTGAGCCTTCTCAGAGCTAACAGCTTAAAGGAGTGGTGGGTTTCTATTATTTTAAACATACTGCTCTCTTCCTCTCCTGTCTGTCTGTTTATGCAATTTGTTTTCCTTTGAGAATACAGGAATTAACATACTTTCCACATCCATATCATGCTGAAAAAAAGGAAAGCACTGTGTTGGGCTATTTCCCTTTCCCCTTTTGATATAGTATTACAAAAAGTCTTTCTTTAGGATTTAAGAGCATTTCAGGTATTAAAGCTCTCTTGGGTTGTCTTTTTCACATTATTCTGAAAGTACAGAATGGTTTCCTGCTCTTTATATTTGGCTCTTTTATACTGAAACATTTGAAAAGTCCTAGTCTGTGGACTTTTTCTTTTTGAGAAAATGTCACCCTTTCTTCCAAAGGGTCCAGTTTCTGAATGCAGTGTAGTTTCTTCAACTGCATTTAATCTCCTTTAGAAATAAGAAGAATGGTTAAGCAGCCTGTTTTATATATTCTGAATTTAAGATTTTTTTGAAGGTCAGATGCTCATCCTATACTCTAAATCTATGCCAAATACAGACAGGAAAGAACTCACGGATATGCCTTTTCTGTAAGTGAGGTCGGACCAGAAAGCTCCACTGTAATGAAATGTGATGCCTTCAAAGGGACAGTACAGTTATAAAGCCAAAAGAGAAATACATGTATTTGAGATTCTTTTTGGTTTGTTTTCTCTTTTATTATTTTATCTTTTAAATACTATTATGTCTGTGTTATTTGTAGTATCTGATGGGGACAGAGTTCATGTTCAGAGTTAGTCTGGAGGCTATACGTTGTGACTGATAACTCAGTATTAGCAAACAAAGTATTATTAACTTTTCCACTTCGTGAGGAAGAATTCCTGGCATTCTAACAAAGAAACTGTAAACATTTCCATAAAATAAAGGCAAACTGGCTCTAGCTAGCCAAAATGTTTAGCACAATTGGAGGCACCCTGCAGTCTGTGTGGAAAGGAAACAGGCAAAACCAAGATGTTCTTCCTTTATAGCAAAACTGGAAGAGAGAGACTGAAATGCTTCTGAAATGAAAATGTACCTTCCTCACTAAAATCACTGGGAAGGTAAACTTAGGTAAATAAAGAGGCAGATGAAGCAGAATTGGATTTTTTTTTTCCTTCAGATTATATCTTAAATCTTTAAAATATGATAAAATAAATATAATTATTATATTTGTTATATCTAGGGCCTGGACTTTCAATCATGATTTTCTGAGTCATCTTTGCACTTTAGGAGATGAAAGGGATGAGTAACATCATTGAAGATACAAAACCGCTTGTAAATATAATCCCTGTATTCACTCATGTTTCAAATCGGAGCTGGTCAGAAAATTTATTGTGGAACAGCTTTTCATTGCAAAATGGCAATCTATAGGAATGTTTCACTTTTGACCATTTCTGTGTATTAAAAATATAGAGCAGGCTATTTGAATAGACTTGAAACAGAAGTTCTTTATATTTTTGGAATAAAATATTTTGACCTTGTAAAGTAGTTTTTTAGCTCATTTAAAGATAGGAAGACAAACTGCTTCGTAATAGTAAGAGCCTAAAAATCACAATGATCAGTTTGAACACCAAAAGAACATTAAAAAATTATGAAAATTTCAAGAGGTTTTTTTTCCTCCTTTGGAATAAAATAAATATTTGTGGAATTTCCTACAAAGCAGAAAATCCACTTTCTACTGCACAGCTCTGACCCCAACTATATAAGCTTGACAAAGGCTTGGACCACTGTAGCAGTTTTTAAACTTTTACATTTTTTTGGTAATATTTGCTTAAAATAAATGCAGGGAACCACATTGAGTTCTTCTAATTGCTAAAGTGAAAATGGGATATTTCATGGTCCTTGCAAAATCAGTCTCCTGATAGTTTGTGCACAAAAGACCATTCCATGTTTACTTCTGAGATTGGTACCTTAAAGTTATAACTGCCTGTAAGCACAAATTCCAGGTGTGTTCCACAGCGTAGCCTCTAGCAGCCCACATCAACATCAGGATGGTGCTGGGAAAGACAAAGCCCACCAAGAGCTGAATCTGGCAAGGGATATGAAGGGCAACAGGAAGGGCTTCTGCAAGTGTATCACTAAGGAAAATGAGGGTCTGCTGAATGAGGAGGTAGACCTGGTGACAGAGGACACAGAGAAGGCTAAGGTACTCAGTGACCTCTTTGTCTTGGTCTCTACTGGTAAGACAAATCTTCAGGAATTCCTGGTTCCTGAGTCCAGTGAGAAAGTCTGAAGTAATGATGACACCGTCAGTGGAAGAATGGCAGGATTAAGCAGCATTTAAATAAAATGGATATACACAAGTCCATGGGAGCTGACGGGATGCACTCACAAAGAAGCTGGCTGATATCACTGTGAGGCCACTGAGTATTGAGCCACATTTATCTTTGAAAGGTCATGGCTACTGGGGGGAGTTCTTGAGGACTAAAATAGAGCAAATGTCACTCTCATCTGCAAGGAGGGCAAAAAGCAGGTTCTGAGAAATTACAGGCGAGTCAGTTTCACCTTGATCCCAGAGAAGATAATGGAGCAAATAATCTTGGAAACCATCTCCAACCATGCCACAGACAGAAGGTGACCAGGAGTGGTCAGCACTGATTTATGAAAGTGGGAAATAATCCCTGGCAAACCTGGTAGCCTTCTATATGAAAGGTGGATGTTGCAGCAAATATTGTTTATCTCGACCTCAGTAAAACTTTTGACACTAACATAACATCCTTACTGACAAACTGATGAAGAACAGTCTAGATGAGTAGACAGGGATATGGACTGAAAACTGGCTGAAGTGCTCACAGTCTTGTGATCAGCAGTACAAAGTCCGGCTGGAGGCCGGTCATCATCAGGGTATGCAACGAACCTATACAGGAGCCAAATACTCTTTATCATCTGCATTAATGACCAGGATGAGGCTAGGTTATCTTTTAGGTTGTTAATCCTGTTTGATATGATTTAAGAGTGATATATTTAAACTTCTTAACTATTTGCCCAGATGCCATAATTCTGAGTATACATTTTAATTGTGTGAAAGATTAGTTATTAAAATATAAGGCTTTATAATAAAGAGAATATGGAATTTATAAACAAAAGTTACATTATCCATCTCATTGGTTTGTGCTACAGAAAAGAATTTGTGGGAAACTATAGGGTATTCAAGAATAATCAGCAGGGTATAGCTGAAACATATTCTTTTTCCATAGAGATTTATGCTGATTTTTGGAATTTTAAATCCAGTTTTATTAATGCCTTCCCACTCTCAGTAGGAAATACTCAGAACATATAAGGAAACTGCCTTATGAAACAAGATTTTATTTTAATAATGTGAATATTATTGTACAGCTACTCAGACATAAAGAGGATGAATTGTGCCTCATGGGTGTCTTGAAATCAGTAAGGCGTCTCCAGACCAGCTCAGTGACTTAATTGAACTTGGTGCAGGAATGGGGGCAATACTAATTGAACTTCTTCAATTGGTCTCAAACGCTCATGTTAAGGTAGATAGTTTAAGAGTTGCTGTGCAGGATGATCGTCTTTGAAAGTGACCAAAAGCAGATGCCTGTGGAAGAATGTAATAATAGAGTTAACATATCATGATACTTCCACTCAGTCATATCGTAGTCTCTAGCAAGTTGTAATTCAGAGGATTCTTGAATTCTAGATGGCTTCTATGTATTTACAAACTCAGTTGATCTCCCTTGTGTTGCTTTGCCCAATCTTTCCTTGAGCCTATCTATGTAAGCTAGGGTACTCCCACTGTTCAATTGTCTGGGAATATTAGAGGACTAGAGATGACATAGCTGGTCTTTCATGCATTTTGTCTGCTGGAGGTTGATAGGAGTGGTTAGTCAGATTGCTGGACAGTGCTGTTCCTGTTTGCACAAGAGGGCTGTTTAGAGAAGACCCTAAGATCAGAGCAATTAGAAAGGATTTTATTGATGCAGTAGTTTTTATGCTACTGAAACTTTCTATGGTGACATTCTTAAACCTTGCAGAAACACAAAAAACACCTTAAAACATTCCATAACAGCCACAAGTACATGTACACGAATTGGCTTAACACGTGTAACTTACACATTGTCTGTCTTTTGTGTTATGGCAAAGGTACGATCTCTTAGGCTTTTACCTACGCTCACTTGAGCCTTGTTCAGCTTAGTAGCAGTTTGTTCCCTCCGATCTCCTAGATGTTTTGCAGTGTGCAGCATGCAGGGTATTATATTTTTGTGTTAAAAAACCCCAAACATCTCGTTCTCGAAGACCAGAGAAAAAGAAACCTTAAGTCTTACACCATATACAGGGAATGGGATGCATCTCACCCAACTTTAACTGCCTACAGGATTTTCACTTGATTTAGTTACTTAGTCTCCCCTTGTAGCCAAAGGAGGGGACTAGCCATTTCATCTGACCTACTATATTAAGATGAAACAAATCATGTCCTAATAGGTACTTTTAGAATATGTTTCATCTCAGCTTTATATAGATATATAAAATAGGTCATAAGGGCCTCCTATTTCTCTTCATTGACTGTAGAGAGAAATGAATTCTACTTTGTATGTTTTCAGGAATTTGAATTTTTTAAAATCTAAATGTGGTTGAAAACAAAAGAGATTGGGTTATTATTGCATGAAGACAGTATTAGATTCAGTGATCTAGCCCACAGTCCTGTAACTGCCTCAAAATACTGAAGGAGTCCTACGGAGAAAGAGACTCTTAAGACATGACAAGGAAGTCCCATCGGTGAGGGCAGCAAGTAATGCTGGGAGGAAGCACAGGGTGTGTGATTAATGTGCTGGAGGTCTTTTGCTTGTCTGACCTTCTGCTGACAGAACAGAGGCAAAAGGGAAGGCCTGCTATGATGTACCCTGTCTTTGCAGGATGCTGGCTGAAGTGCCGCCTCAGTTAGACATGGTTTGGCACTTGTTCAAAACCACCACGGCAAAATTACTGAATGCCAGGAGAAGAATTGGGGGCTTGTTAGGTTTATGCAAATCCCAGAATTCCTGTAGCTTCTGTCATGTACTTGAAAATACACAACGCAAAAGGACACCGTGTGGAACAGAGCAGCAAAGTGGATCTCCATGGGTTATCTTCATTCAAACTAGTGCCGCCTATCTGAATGCAATAATTATGTCATTAATGCCATAAAAAAATGTCGCAGAAGTATGGTGAAAAGGCCACGTACACAGCACACAAGATCAATGTGCAATGTGCTGGGTACATGCAAACTCTTGTAACACTGACAGTTACTGGTAAAAGACCCCCAACAAAACAGAGAAGTATAAATTAAGTGTTCAAAGAGTATATTTGGTCATCTCTTATCTGTACATCTGCCAGGACTCCAGAAGTTTCCTTGTAGGAGCAAAGACGACTTTGATTTGAAGCTCATTTAAGATAGTGCCTTATCTCTGTGAGTCAGTCTTCTGGTTTCATTGGATGCATCTTGTAAGAAAAGCTTAAGTGAGTTTTGAAAATAAAGCTGCTTTTCACAGCAATGTTTAGAGAATACAGGTAAAGAACAAAGGCCATTTAAATCAAGCTGTTTGTACTGTGCGGATTGCACCAATGTAGTTGAACTGCTCTAATGATTTCTGTTCTTGCAAGGAATTTGTTGCACACAGGGCTCAGTTTGTGTCCATCACATGGCGTGGGTGTCTGTGGTGCTAGGCAATGCTAAGGATTTCTGTCCTTCTGCTGCATGCCTCCACCTCCTTAGGTCTGTGCCTGAAACAAGTCTATTTCTAGTTCAACTTCGGTAGGCTGCACAAACAGCACTGTGCCAGGCCCATACTTTCTGTCCCCCTTGGATGAAGTTACAGAGAACCTATAGTTAATGGTTTGGCTCTTTTCTGTTTAAGTTAAGTTTTGTGTTATTCATCACCAAGACTGTCTCTTGGCTACGGGCAGCGAGGGTCTGCTCTGTGTCCACTGGAGCAGAAACACACAGCCTAAAATGGAGAATGGCTCCTCACCTCTATCAGTTGCTGCATCACAAGCTTTGCATCAACACCATTCCTTAGTGTGCACAGAGTATCTGTAGGGAAAATCAGTAGGAGTAAAGGATTCCACATGAAAGCAACTTAAAAATAGACCTGCAGGTTTATTTTGCCATATCTTAATGTTCAGAAGGTGGAATTTTTTTACAGCCAAGTTTATTTTAGAATGACAAATACTTGTGGCAAGTTACTGGTGCCAGATTTGTACAGTGACATGGTGGGCCAGGTGTATTTCTTTAGAGTGAAATTTTCTTTTGCAGTATGATATGGGTACAAGTGAGTTTTCCAAAACATTTTGGAATTGTTATAATTCACATAGAGCTTAAAAGATAGCTTTACTAACATTTTTCACCCTTTTTGGATATCTCTTAAGTTAAACACTTGTTACACTTACTTATTTGTAAGCACCGACCCTGCTTACTATAGCAAAAAATCTTCAACAAACTTTATGCTTATTTTAAAAAAACCATGCAAAACTAACATACAAGTGCTGTGCTGAACCAACACACATTGAAAATTCAAGCCTTTCATGCTTCATGAGAGTTTTGCAAAGGCTATCGTAGTGAACATCGGGCCTGGATGTCCATCAAACTCTAGTTTCAAATCTGCTGGTTCCAGAGATGGAAACTAAATATAAAACATAGGTGCAGATCCTGATTCTTATATTATCTTTCCAAGCTTTGTCAACATGTGACAATATAACTAAGTGTGTAAGACTTTACCAAGCCATAGCTGTAAATAACAGGACAGCTATTTCAAGCTGTCTTTCCCTCTCCTTTCTCCACTCCTCACTGTGGGTTGCCGCTTCGTCAGAAGTGACTTTACACCAGCAGCTTGCTCCAAGTGCGAGATCTGACTGGTCTTATTCTGTTTGCATGCCAATCATTTTTTCCAGACCCTTTTCGTAGAAATATAAGCAAGTTACAAAATGAAAAATGAAAAAAAAGTCCAGCTTCTTGTGGCTTAAAAGACCTCCACAACACTGAGCAAGCAGCAGTAGAGTGGAGGAGCTCAGCTGCCTTACTTGGCAGCAGCCATTTGCTTTAATGCAAGACACATTTCTCTTGTCCACGTGCAATGAGTAGCCTCTAGAACGGATATGAAAAGTAATAAGGAATTGTGTGATTGAATGGTGACTCTCAGTGCCAGGCTTTGAGCAGACCTATGTTGCCCATGTTGTCAGCTGTCAGGAGTGGGACTCTCTTCATTCATCAAAGCATTTAGCTGAATTTACAGTCTGCTGTTTACATTACTGGCCAGTACTTTACTCTCCTGAATACAGTTTACTATTCTACCACCCCTGCAACGAGTATTCTTTTAGGCAGCAGCAGTCCTCACAGCCTTGGAACATTGTTTTTGGACACAAACATGCACTAGTTATTAGAACACAAGATCAAAGGAGGTGTCCCACTGTCTTCCTTTCAATGGTCCCATTGTGTTTGTATGCTGAAGCCTGCTAGAGACTTAGAACCAGAGAAGGGGGGTAAAGGGGGAGGAAACCTTTGTACAAAGGTACTTGTCACTGAGAGAAGCCCATAAAAGATGATGTGAAAAAAGACACCAGGTGGAGTATAAACCACCCTTATTGTTAAGAAATGCAAATAAAAAGCCTCTCCTATATTAAAACTTTCTTACTTGTCATTTCTTATATGCTAAAGGAAAGGTTCTGATTATTGAAGTAATGGCACTACTTTTTATTTTGCTTCTTTCCTTTTTATGTTTAGCACACTGTACACAATATTGGCAAAAGTTATTTTTCCTCTTTCTCTGCATATTGTTCTAGTTGTTAGCAAATTTCTTCTCAGCAAAATATCCACTGGAAAAAACCCTCAGAAAAATCCCACTTTAAAATATCTGAAAGATTGCTTGCCTTTTTTTATGAAGGACATCCCCAGTGTTTCAAATTTGTAAATAAACTGCAAGGTCATTTTATTTGGATAGGAACTGTGTTTTCCTTGGGGAAACTTTGACAGGAAAAATCATAGAATCATAGAATAGTTAGGGTTGGAAAGGACCTTAAGATCATCCAGTTCCAACCCCCCCTGCCATGGCAGGGACACCTCACACTAAACCATGTCACCCAAGGCTCTGTCCAGCCTGGCCTTGAGCACTGCCAGGGATGGAGCATTCACAACTTCCCTGGGCAACCCATTCCAGTGCCTCACCACCCTCTCAGTAAAGAATTTCTTCCTTATATCCAATCTAAACTTCCCCTGTTTAAGTTTGAACCCGTTGGCCCTTGTCCTGTCACTACAGTTCCTAATGAATAGTCCATTCCCAGCATCCTTATAGCCCCCCTTCAGATACTGGAAGGCTGCTATGAGGTCGTGGTAATTCTATCTGATCTTTTAATTCTTTCTGGTGGATCTGCAGTCAGATTCCAAGCAGATAAATTGTAGATCCAACATCTACTCAAATTTACTGAAAAAGCCAGTTGCTTATAAATTGCTGGGAAAATTCTGGCCCAGCTTCCTTGGCTATAGAGATACATGGTAGAAAGAGTGTCTTTCTTGGGTTTAGGCACCATCTGTTGTTTTTTTCACCTTTCCACTTTTCTGATGAGCTGAAGCCTGGATTATTGAGCTGGCTATGAGAAGTCCTTTGGGAGAGGAGTTGCAAGAAAGACACAACAGGTGACAACTGGCAGTTCACCACAACAAAGCTTTTCTAACAGAGAAGTCTTGCAGCTGCACCAAAACTCAGGCCTTCACTGAAGGCAGTTGGTAATGTGGACTTTCAGAGTAATAGATGGTGAGAACAAAGATTAACCTATCCTGAGCCTACATCCTCATCATTATGGATTCTTCCATTATAAGACTTTTTAGATTCATTTCCCTGTGAAATGTGATACAACCTAAACAGGAGTATTTTAACGGAGGCAGCATGGAGGACACCTAGCTGTCTCCTGGGTGGGAAGCAGGGAATCTGCTGAATCAGCACTTGTCAGTCTAAACTACCAACTCTTAAACCCAACAGGTATCTCTTTGTGATGAGATTTCTCGGTTTTGAAGAGAGGTGAAAGAGAAAATATTTAATGATGGAAACTACATGCACTAGAGTATGGAAATATAGAGTTTTAACAGTGCAGGACTATGAAGTTTGCCAAGGTTTTCTCCAGCAGATCGTCACAGCCTTTAAGAAGCATAGAGGTAATCTTGAAGAAGGCCTGGAAAAAATTTCTCATGGTACCTGAGCATGTGCAATATCTGGCGTGCTTACACAGCAGGGCAAGTGATGTACTGAATGCGCTCATTTGTGATAGATATCTTTCTGCTGCACAGGCACTGTTTGAACTTGCTGATCAGTCTTTCTTCCCCTCTAGGGTCAGGGCAGTTGCTGACATCCCAAAAAAAAACCCCCAAAAACCAACCAAAAAAACAACAAAGAAAACCTGTGCAGCGAGTAGGTTTGGAGTTGAAAGGATGCCACAGTGCAGACTCATGCCAAAGCTTTGAGACAATAAGCCAAGGCTGCAAAGTTGCTAAAGCTAGTGGGTGCTGACATGCCAGACTGCAAATATGCCTGAGGCAAAAGTGCTGAAAAAACTGCCAAGAGCATAGGTACCAAAGACAAAGACCCAAGAGCTGAAACGGTGTCTCATGAGAGGCATCCCATTTGCATGTGTTGGGAGTGAAAAATCGAAACGCTCATATGGTCACCAAACCAAAATCTAAATGTTATTAAAAAGATTGATTACACCTGTAGGAGCAGGATTATGACCCCAAATACTGGGTAGTAATTGAAGCAATTGTTAAAGAGGTATCATTGCTGTGGGCAATTACTTATTGGTGGAGTAAAAGGGGATTGATTAGAAAGCAGCTGAAATGGAGGCTGAATGTGGTTTGTGACCCTCTGAGATTTTGAGAGGGATGTGGTTCAACATCTCTATTAGCTGAATCCTGGAAATCTTAAGAGCTTAGATACATTTGAGGTTGTCTCTGACAATGGTGCTGAGAGCACCAGAACATCTTTGAAAACATGCAATTATATGTGTTTCCTTTCACAACTGAGCAGCCTTTTCTTAAAACACTTTTGTAAAACATAGACATAGATTGTTTGCTGCAGAGGAGGAGCACCACAGTTTGCATTTCACTGCCTCTGTGTGCACTGTTTTTTGATAATTACATGTTTGGGGTTTTTTTTCCACTTTAAAAAGCACAGTTCAACCCTCACTTCTGGTGGCGGTGGTCTAGCATGACCTGTATGTCACTTCCAGGTGGACAAGAACAACACCCATATGAGACCTTAGGAGGCCAATTCCAGACTTTTCTAATCTTCAGCTGGATAAGAACATGGCAGGAGAGGGGAAGAAAAGAAAGGAGATAAAGCTGAAAAATGAGAAAGCAGTTTCTTGCCACTTACCCATTACCCACACAGGGAAATCAGTGTGATTCTTTCATCCATCATGCTTATTTGCCCTCTTCCCTTTGCTCCTACAGACAAGATACAGCAGCATGGTAGAGGGGGTGTACCACTGATGCCTTGTCCTGGGCACCAAGCATAGCCCCACTCTGCCTTGGGCTCTAGTGGTTCTGCCACTTGGCTGGTGTGCTGTGCAGGGCTAGGCTTTCTCCGTCTGTACAGACTTTTGAGTGTGCGTAAGGGGCTGGTGAATCCCATCACCTATTTATGCTTGCCATAACAGGCTACATTTGTAGGTCTGTGTCTTATGTAATCTCTGACTACATCTACCAGTCTAAAGCCAGGTCCACCATTAGTGTGCAGTTTAGTGTGGTGTTTCTACACTGGCATCTAAACAACTGGTTTTAGCACCTGCGCTTTCACACATCATTTTACTGTGTTTGGTTGTCTTTAGGTACACGTTGAATTGCACTTTTTCAATGCTCTCTTACTTCATCATACACTAGGCTAGCACGTATTTTTGCCTGCTCTTCTACAGCTAATATGCAAACACAGAATCAAACATGTGTTGGTTTGGCTTATATGACCACATAGGAGTACTCGACTCTTCTGGACATCAGAACAAACTTCAGTACACAGAGGGTTCTTCTCAATCTAACTGATAATCTAATGATATAACTCTTGCTATCGCCAGGTATTGTCATTAATTTTGCTATGCTATTGAATGTTGAAAATTAATTCCCAGAGTGGTCTTATTCACTTGTCCCTTGGATAGGATATATTTATTTCCTATCATCCACTAGTTTATAATAATCAAGGTTCAAAAGGCTTTCTCATCCTCTGAAAATGTAGAGTGTAGTCAGCACTAATGAAAGGGCAATGAATAATACTGTACGTCATGGCTTTCACTGGGGTCACTGGGTTGAATTAGAGACCCTTTAACCATTAGTACAGTTTTATGAATGGTGTACTTTACCCTGATATTTTACTAGACGTCACTACTTAACACACTTCTGGCTCCATGGAAGGGTGAAAAAAAGGCTTTGTGTCCCCTGAGGTCCCTGTAGTTTTGGGGATCATTATGATTCTACAGAGTCACATCCTGAGGTCCCTGACCAGTTGCCAAACCATGCTTAATCCTCCTGAAATCAACTGAAAACCACGCTAAGAATCTCAAGATTTGGCCCTTTCTTAGTAGCTAAAACTCTCTGCCAGAAAAAGAAATGGCTGCTGTTGTGATTCCAACTCACCATAATGTAGCCAGCCTGTATTTGTGTAACTCCTAAGCCCAAGCATTGTAACCCTGAATCCCATTGTATGTAGGTCAGTTGCTTACATTTGGGCTTCTTTAGTCAGTTCGCCTCTCCTGTGCAAATCTTGGTTTGCAGAGTACGTCACTGGCTGTAATTAAAAAGGGCTTGCTTTAAACTCTAACAAATGTTGCATATGGGCAAGCAGAGCTGCACAACAGGGACTGTGTTACAAATGCAAGTCCCTTCATCTCTGTAATGGGGACACAAGTGGACCTCTGTAATCTGTTGTGAAAGCGGGGGCTTCTTCTCCCAGTCACTGTCTCAGAGCAGCTGAACTCATGACATTCCTAAGATCTCATTCTGTTCCCAAGAGCTGAATGATGGGGACACCACATCACAAAATCACTTAATAAATCCATACCATTGGGGGCACTTCCTCTATGGTGTTCTCTCTCATAAACAGTGAAGATAAGTGATATTCCAAATAAAACATTTGCCAAAGAAATTAAAAAAGGGTAAGCTGAGGAGAAAATAAAAGGGGTGTTACAATTTCAAATTTCTTCATATGCATGAGAGTTTTTACAAGTTTTCACAGCCTAGGTGAGGCTCATGCCCCAAGGAGTCTGCTTCATCTAAGTCTCTTTCTTCCCTTCTGTCTCCCCAAAACAAGAGTCAATCTTCAAAGGAACAAATATGCCACTTTAAATATACAACATAAAAATGCGCCAAATAAATTATTAAAATACATTTAAAAAGAGATTCACAAAAGGCTCATGATTAGCTCTTTGACAAGCAATTGATGCTGTTGCAATGGCTGCATTTCACAACACAAGTGTTTTCTTTGCTAGACAGATAAATAGTTGAAATAATGTGAGAAACGACATTGCAGTCATCCAAAGACCAATTTGGCTTTAAATGGTTCATTTAATGGCTTTTGAGTGGCTGTGCTGCAGCCGCTCCATACCCGCCCTTCACCACAGCCATGTGCTTTGGAATTCCTTCTAAAACTGTGCTCCAAGCCTCACCCTCCTCTCCCCATCCCAATTCCCTGCAGAAGTGTTACTACATATGCTTTGAATCTTTCTTTCAGATGCGCTCCCAAGTCTAACTCCTTCCTCCTCGCGCTTGAAACATATGGATTTGAAAGCACAGATGTGGCCTTGAAGTTTTTGGACCAGGCCCATCTGGGTCAATCGCTGTATAGTTTGACTAGTAGTTTCTTCAGGAAAATTCTCAGAAGCCTTCATTTTTTTCTTGTTCTGACTCTACTATGCACTGCCTTTTATCTCTCCTAGTTGAACTACAAGGATCTCAAGATGAAAATCTTTATGATTTTCATAAACAGAAAAATAATGACCAGCCAGAGGAAGAAAGAAAATGTTTGATGACTGTAAGAATTGTCTTTATGAAACAGCAAGTTTCCATTTAGTTTATTCTATACGTAAAAAATATATCATCCATAGACTGGAGGAGAAAGGGAGGTTATTTTAAGATATTATTATTATTATCATCCTTGTTATTATTATCATTATCATTGATGATGATGGATCATCATCATCATCATCATTGTCGTCGTGGTTTAAACTCAAGCAAGAAAATTGGCTTTATCCTATCCGAAACCAGGCCACTTATTATAACAATGCTGATAAGAGATTTTGTCTCGCTGCTGCCAGCGCTGTGAGTCACAGAGAAAGGGTTCTGAATCTGACCCCGAGAACTCCGTTTTGGCATTAACAGGGACTCAGTAGGATCCCTTCTGCGCACAGGGATGCCCGTAAAACACAGTTTGCAGACTAAGTCAACCGCACAACTGCTTTACCAGACATGCTGGTTTCCTTTGCGGTCCAGATACTGCCAAGGAGGGACTCGAGCGGGTCAGGAGCACCCCGGCACCGCGTCCCCAGTGCCGGGGTGACGGGGCCGGTTGGCGAGCAGCGCGGGGGCCCGGCTCCCTCCTGCACCCCGCCAGGCGAGCGGCGCCTGCGAGCCAGAGCCTGCGCAGGGCGGGGGAACCCCTTTGCACCGCGCAGTGCCAGCTGCCCGCCGGGGTTCCACGGGAGTCCGCGGAGGGCGGCGCTGCCCCGGACAGGACCGGGGGTCGCTAGCGGCGCGGGGCAACGGGGACAGCGCGGCTCATTGTGTGCACCCTGCGGAGCTGCGGGGGGAGCAGAGCGGGCCGGCTCCGCCGGCCGTGCCTGGCTGGAAGTGAAACGCTCTCTGGTTGCTCCTTTTTCTTTTCTCTTTCTCTTTTTTTTTTTTTTTTTTTTTTTTTTTTTTTTTTTTGAGCCTCCAGAAGGCTCCCTCGCCCCTTTCATCTGCCGCCGCGGCCCAATGGGAAGGCGGAGGCTGCCTGCAAGTGGTCTAATCTCAATGAGGTGTCAATCATGTTCCCCGGTGGGTGAAGTAAGGTCTTTTGTAACCGCCTCTGTCTTTGGGAAAGAGAGGAGAGAGGAGGAAGACTGGAGCGGAGCGGGGAACGCCGGACCGTGCTGCAGGAGAGGAGCCCAGCTCTCATCTCGCGTATGCCTGAGCAGGGGAAGCGGAACACATGGATTTCTAAACGCGCTGGGATTTTATAGATCTACAAAAATAACAAGAAGCCAACCTGACCTTACTGAAAACAGTCAAATGAATCGTAATTGCAGATCAATGCAGAGAGATGGGGAAACTTCACTCGAAACATGGTTAGTTCCTTTCACTTGCTGCTTTCTTAGCCCCTTCCCCTCATTCGGATTTTACTCGGTTTGTTGCTGTGATTTTATACTGGTGTCTAATGATCTTCCTTTATTATTTCCCCCACACACTTTCCTCTGGATCTGCCTAGCTGCCGTTTGTAAACCCCGAGAAAGTCCAGAAGGTAGGGATGGCTCCTTACTGCTAGTAACTTTGAACGCATTCCCCTGCTCTGAGTGCCTGCCCGCGGCCCCCTACCCTGTCCCCTCAACTTTCCGCCGCGGTTTGCGCGCTCCTGCCCCGTCTCCGGGGGATGCCGGTGGCCTCGGGGCCCGGGAGGGCTCTGCGGGCGGCTCAGCGGCGGCATTGTCTCCTCTTTCCTAGGTGATAGTTTTGCGGTGAACGCCTCTCTGGCTCGCAGAGGGCTGGAGGACTGGATGGTGAAGCAGAAATACTCCGGGGCCAGCAGCAGCAGCGGAGGCAGCAGCTCGGGACTCCAGCAAGGCTGTCAGCACCGGGCTGTGTGCAGGCTCGCCAGCTCCAGGGTATGTCAGCTTCCTCGCTGCCCCCACCCCCCGCCCCTCCTTTTTGAAACGCGGAAAACCAAAACCTCTTTCTACATCCCTCTCTGCCTCCCAAGGGTCTGTTGTGCAAAAGCAGGGTTTGCTCTGCCCCAGTGCTGCTCCAGAGGGCTGCACCGTGGGAGGCTTCCTTCAGTCCTTTGATAAAGTTAGGAGGTGCGGAGCAAACTTGATGCTGGCACAAAAGCCGGAGGAGTAAGAGAACCTGTCCGCACTACGATTAGAACAAACCCCTTCACAAACAGGAACAAACAGAGAATCTTTGGGCAAAGCCCAGCACCCTGCCAGTGTGCGCAAGCTTGTGCATCTTGATCGGTGTACAAGTTCGGCTGTGACATTTTGGCAGAGGAATTCTGGAAAGGAGAAGTTCCCGAAGTCTGTATTGTTATTTATTTGCTCTTTCCTAATAAGGGGGGGTAGGCTTTCTCCATAAGAGTCGCTGCACGTGTTGCTTGTCCTGGCAGTTAGCACACTGGCCACCTTTCCTCTTGCCTCTGGTCTTTTTCGTGTAAAGCTGAGCTGGAGGAACTCCCCCCTCCCCCCCCCTTCTTAAATGTTGTCTCTTTAAACAAGAAGGCATGATGGGAGGTAAACAGACTTAACAGTTGTTAGATATGGTCCTCATAGTGTTTCAGAGTATGATCCAGAGCTTATTGATGTTTACTGAAAGACTTCCATTGACTTCTGAGAGCTTTGAATCAAGCCCTGAGAGCTTCATCAGTGGAAAAGTAACCTGAGAGATGGGGAGATTGGAATCTGTGCTTCCCAGCAAGGAATGTGGCTCTGAAAGCACAAGCAGAGCCTGGCCACCAAACCTCCTGCAGGCTCTTTGCTTTGTTAGCCACCAGTTTTATTGTCAGAAGCCTGGACTTTCCATGTCTCAGGAAAAACTATCTTGCAAGTGGAGCATACTTCATTGTATTGGATGTTTAAGTGTGTAGAAGTTGCATATGGGAAACGATAATGATGACTTATTAGTTTCCACCAGTATTGTATTTAGGAGAGGATAAGTTGTTTGGAAGAAGTAAGACGGGGGGGCAAGGTATTGATGCAAGTGTTTGATGAGTTTGATACTTCACGTGCAACTTGCAGGTGTGGTTGGTTAAAGTGGTTTTTATTGTGCTTTACTTGGAGACAATGTGTCCAAAGAATGAAGGTCTCATCAACAGTGGTACATAGATGTGTGATGATACAAAGAGTGAACCCAGATGCTTTTAATTCTTTCCATTATCCCCATTTTTGTAAGTCAAGCTTTTTAGCTGCGTTCTACCTTTCAAATACGCATTTTCTACGAAAGAAGCTCAACTCACTAAACTAAATATGGGTTTAAAATACAAGAGTTAAAGGCAAAAAACTCTGACTTTAGCTTTGTGAAACGTATTTTCTTCCACAAATACAGTTTGTTTTCTGACAAGAAAGAAAAAAAAACTTTGTTGGAGATACTTTTTTATTCACAAAACTTCAGTTTTCATTTCTGTGGTATGCTCAGCTGGAGAGACAGTATTTCTCTTCTTAAGGTGTCCTTTTACTCATGATAGCTCAGCAATTAGCAAGACATTAACTAAAAATTAGTCTAAAGTTTTAGTACATTATAATAATGTAAATAGGTTTAAGTATGTTTAAAAACAGTGTTCCCATGAGCCTTTTTACTGTCATCCTAATAGAGCTGTTGCTGAATGTTTGAAAATACAAATTTATTGCCTAATATATTTGGGTAGTATCTGCATGCATATATCGCTTGCTAATTGACTTAGTTTAATTGTCATCCTGTCACAGGCACACAGTGACAGCTACATTAAAGGTCCTCTAAAATATGCTCTTTTTGTAATATGGAAGGGTGCATTTCTAATCCTACATTGGAACCAGATGTGCCATATGTACAGTCTTTTTGACAAGGATTATGGAGTCTCAGCTATTTGCTGTGAGATTGCATGACTGTTTCTCTTCTGAGATCTCTTTGATCTCTTGTATAATTATACCAAGATACAAAGAGAATTGTAGCCTAACATCTTGGCTCTTTGTTCACCTCAAGATGTAGCAATAGCAGTCACTTGTAACGGTTAGTCACTTGGGATTGTATGGGACAGTTGTGTATTCCCCAGTATTGTAGTACTGGTGCACTTGAATTGACCAAGGGCTCTTACTTCTTCAAAATTCTTCCTAAAATGTTCAATAAGCTTCCAGGGCTCTGTAGAATGGTGCAGTTTTATTGTGTCACAGCTGAAAATTTGGCTTCTCATTAAAACATGGGTTTTAGCCCTGAAATAGGTCCTAATTGCTGAGCTTGTGACTTACGGCAGAAAGAGTTAGATCAAACACCGATGAAAATATCTGCATTCAGAGAAACATCCAGTGAGTTTTAAAAGAATAATGGTCTGAGAAATAATTTGCTCCTAGGGATCCTTAACCAGAGTTTTGTTGATGGTGGTTTTATTGAATCTTATCTGCTAAAATCCAGTGTACAGGTCCAAATACCTGTTTTTGGTAGAAGAGAGCATTCAGTTGCTTTTAAATCTGAAACTGAAAAGATTTGAATAATTTTGACTAGACCTTTAATGTGATAGTGAAATGTGACTTATGCTGCTCTGTATAAGCCAAAAATTCTGTTTTGGTTCTAGAGGAAGGCTGTTTTCCTCAAGAACAGAGACACAGAATGATTTTGCTGAAGTTAGTCAACCAGAGGAGATGACAATGAAGTTCAGGGAGATTCATGTAGCATTTTACAAGAGGAGTGAGTGACTAATACAGGAAAACAAAAACATTTCATATGTGTTCCTCTCTAGAAAAATTGGATTTACGATAGTCATGGAGGGGAGGTCTTTACATCAGCTCACTCAAGGGGTGTTTGACACAAGGAGAGCTCAAGAATACACCACCTTTTTTCCTCCTGAACTGAAGTTTTGAGAGTTTCTTGGTCAAAACACTTCCCTCAGTTGACGTGTTTTTCATGTCGTGTCCCATCCATCCATGTCTCCTGTGTCCAATTTACTGGAAGAACAATTAGTGTCCATCTATTGCCAAATGCATCAGTCATCTGGGAATGTTCTCATAGTATGTTGGGTGAATGCATGAGCCGGGGAAAGGGAGTGTGTCTGGAATACATGCTTCTGGTGCTACACGACTTTCTCTTCTGGGCTGAGTCTAGCTCATTAAACCATTGCCACCCGCCCAGCAGGGGCTGCTGTGCTCTAAGGGTTTTAGTTACTGTGGAGGCTAAGGGTTGGGCTGTAGCCTTCCACATCGGGCAGAACTAAAGGAAAAAGGAATTCTGCTGCATCCATGAAAAGTATGAGGTCCAGAGTCATCTTCTAGTTTCAAAGCTAATTGAAACCACTGGGGCTGTAAATCTGTTAGAGCAATTGAATACACTTCTTTTGCTGCTTTATGAATGAGTTAACTTGTGCCCAGAAAGGTTTTCTGACACTATGGATTATCCTGTATAATTCTTAAGTTTAATTTTATTCTGTGTGTTTACTTTTACAAACTATTTTTGGAGTTGAACATTGTTTGCAAGTATTCATGTATTTATTTGTTTAACTGTGAAGTAGTGCTATGCTGAAAATATTAAATATGACATTTGCTTAGTTCAATTTACTTTTATCTTCAAAGCCATAAAAATTTCACTGGTTTCTTGTGCGTGTGTTTGAGATCTGTGCTTGGAATTGTAAAAAATGTCATATTTTTAATTAAATTTCAAACCAGCTCACGGTGAGCCAAGTTGAAAGTAATCATTTTAGGTAAAATAGAAGAGACTTCAGCTTACCACTTCTGCTGGGCTCTTTGATGCTAGTGATTCTCATGTTCAACCCTAATTGATATTAATTAGAGTATCTGGTCTGGGAATAATACAGTATGAAATACTGAGGCACACCACTGCTTCAGAGGTGGGACTTGTTCTCCATTTGTACTGTGCCTGTAACTGCCGATGACACTAATGGACATTCCTTGCATGGCCAAGAGGAGACTACACCAGTGTCAACTTCACTGCTTCTGTAGCATGATCATTCTTAAATTTAAAAAGAAAAAGAAAAAAGCATTTCCCAATCCCCCACTGTTAAATACCATGTGTGTGTGTGCATATAAAAATACAGTCTTATGGAAGACACAGATGGGTAGGTCATTCATTCAAAATGAAAATAATAAACAGGAAATAGACTTTTTAGTAGGATGTATATAATGTGGTTTAAAGGCTGTTGAAGTGGAAGACTTAATTCTAGCATTACTTTGGGGTCGTCTCTTGGGTAGATGACATTTGAAAGACTGCCTTCTTACTGATATGGCGACAAGAGCAATTAAAATTTCTTTGAGTGCTGTCTTGTTTGACTGCTTGAAGTAATTTCTTAAACCGAAATATTTTCAAGTACATTAATGTTGGTATTGTATGGATAATTATTTGCATTGACTTTCACGATTAAAATAAACAAGAGATTCAGCAGAGCTAGATCTTGATATGACTAAAAAAGTATGCTGATACATAAAAATATTGTGCATGTCATTTAGAATGAAATGGCCAAACTTAATATTGAAAGAAAGAGAATCAGAATCTTATTTAGTGTTGAAATTTGGTGCCAACAAACCAAGATAATTTAATTAGTGGTGGAAATAGTGTATCTTGACAGCTCTGGTTTGGGAAAATTATGACTATTAACAATCAAAGAGTCTCTGAAAGTATTAGTGTCATGGTGATGAGATTAGTGAATTGGCCAATACTGTAGCAGAAAGCTAGATTCCAAGGGAATTATCCTTGAATGATACCCGTTGGTGCAATTAAAAGCCACAATTAAGTTGCCATATGGAAAGTGTTAGGCATCCTTACATGGTTTCAAAACTATGTGCCAGAGGTTAAATTGACATATGAAGAAAAGCATAAATTAAATATTTTGTGTTATGAAATTAGAAGTTGACTTTGCTTGAGCCATATGGAGGAGGTGGATGGAAGACAGTCTGTGTTTCATCAGGGTTTGTTTTATAGGTGTTTCAGATTTAATGTGGTGCACTTTTAATTTGGCATGTTGATTGGAAAGCTGAATGGCCCGTGAAGTTTCTGCAAACAAACTCATTAAAGGAACTTTTTTTTTTGGGTTTGTTGATCTCTACCAACCCTCTTACTCCCATCCCATTACTTAGTTTGATGTTTGAAAGAAGGACACATCTTCTGTGTAGTAGCTGGGTGAAGTTCTCCTCTAAGCAATACAAACTATGTCTCTTGGACTTCTCACAGTCTGTTGGTTTAGTGAAACCTTAATTCTTCTGAATGAGGTGGTCTTGGTTATGGAGTATATTTTCGTCTGTAAAATGGGATGAAAAGTAACAACAGTATGTTCTTTAATGACTTAAATGTAAATAATGCAATCCAGGCTTTACACTTAAAGTTCAGTTGTAACAAAAATGGGAAATTTGTAGCACTTGATTGTCAACATATGGGACTATTCTTTGCAGCAGCGTTCATTAACAGAAGGTTTTTCTGTAGATTTTCTGAGATCTGTAATAAGACCCAAGAGAAGCTCTGTAAGTGACTATTTGTAGAAACCCTTCAGAAGATCTTAGTTGACTTTTATGGTTTCTTCTGAATGGTGTTATGTACAGAGGAAAGAAAAGTCTCTTAAGTATTCTCTTGAGTATTGAAATATTGTAAGAGTTAGTTTTTCCAAAGTTGGGGAAATAATTGTTTGTTGATGATATTTAAATCAAAATGGAGCATTGCTTCCCATGCTGCAGATGTTGCCCTTTATAGAAATCCTTATGGATGGATTTTGCTTCGTGAATGTCAGCATCAAAACCTGGTTGGAAAGTAAGTGATAGATGTTGAAACATGCAAAGTATTTGAAATATTTTTTTGTAACTAAACCACTTTTCTAGTTAATATACCAGTTACTCTGAATGCTTTGGAGTTTTCAGACTGTGGTATTTATAGATATCTTCATGGAAAATGAGGTATAGTTTTAGTTCAAAAAATTACTGTGAAGAAATGGTCAAATAGACTTTCCCTGTGAATTTATTTAGTCATATCTGCCAACACTGGCAGCAAAACTAAGCTTGTATTTACTCCTACAGAGTAACTACAGCTATGGGAGACTGAGTCGGACTGTATTCCACTCAAGAGTTATTAACCAAGTTCCAAATGCAAAGTCTTCATTGTGTCTGATTTCTTAGCCAGCAAAGCATGTTTGTGTTGGAATATCTCATGACATTTGTCTTGCAGTGGTGGAATGCCAGTGGTGTTAGCTGTGGTGAAAGGTCTGTGCTGGCACAGATATTTTTATTTCTGCGTAATCTAAGAGAGAGGGGAAATGACTTGTGTAGGTTCAGCTATTGCTATTCTTGTTGTTCTGCAAGGAGTACTGCTGTACAGTGCATTCGCTTTTTGTAAACTTCTGGATATATTGTCATCAGAGCAATATAGCATATATTTTGTCTTGGAATCTGCAGAATAGCGATGACATGTCAGAACATGCGAGACATCCTTGTTCGAGTTGGAAAGTCCTGTACAGTTAGCGTCTTCCAAATGGACTGCTGTCACATAACAGCATGTCCACTGCTTAAGAAGGGCCAGACCATTCGTTTGTCATGGCAGCTGGCATTCCCACAGGCTTATATCTGCAAATATGTGTTCAGCCAGATTCCTTAATAGGTGTGTGTCTCATGTGATCTGGTGTGTGCCCATCGTATGCGAGAAATACTTTGATTTAATCATACAGAATCTGTTACAGGAAGGGAGCAATGATGCATTCTCTTGTTGGGAGGTCCTGTACCAGCTGTGAAACTGAGTACCACTGGGTTTGTTTGTGTGGTGTGGCCTATTGTATATTACAGGGCAATAAATGCTGCTATTGTTTTAGTCTATAAAGCTTTTGGTGGAGTAAATCCTTAAAATACACTTAAAAGACCCTACCACACCAACCCCTCCAGGGATAACGGAAGACCCCCTGGTTCCCTGGTTCAAACCGAAATCCTTGCCAAATGCATGAGAAGTAGTTGTTCCTTAAATCTGAAGGCTTTGTTGGTAATATGTAATACTTGGGATCAAGACTTATCAGGCAAGCACTTTTTCTGCTTTTTGTCAAAGCTCTGATAGTTTGTTAATTTGCTCCAATAACCCTTCTCAATCTGAATATTCAGTGGAACTCTGAAGCTCATAAAGCTGAGTGTGTAAAGGTCTCCGGCTTATACCTTGAAAAATGCCATTTACCAGTCTTGCTTTTGGTTTTAATGAGTTTGGTTATACATGCAGGCTCAGTGGCACTGGTCCCTTATGATATTTGCAATAAGAATCTCTTGAGAATCCTCACGTAGAATGTGGGAAGAGATCAGTTATGTTTTGAGCGAAATTTGCAGCACAGATCTCTTAAAGTGCCTGGAATTTTCAGCCACGTATCCTTGGACTTCAAGCTAACAAATGCAGGCAGAATGTATGTTGCTTTAGCTCAGAGATGGTTTGGCACATGGTCAGAACAGTCTGTGCACTGTCCATTTAGAGAAATACTTTGTGTTTTGTGATTAGGGTGGAATTTAATGCATTTGAGGGAATTAATGTGGTACCTTTAAAGGGATTAAGTATATTGAGGTTCCTATTAAAGCGTAACATTGTGATTCAAGATCTGTGAAAGAAAATCATGCATGGGTGTTTGATCTTGGGGTGCAGCCGTACATGCTGTGAGGCATAAAATAAGGGGATAGACTCAGTAGGGAAGTGACAGAACAAAGTACTGTCTTGCAGGAGAAATGGGATTTGGGAGCAGGCTTGGATCTTTTGATCCATACTCTGATTTGAAAGATGAGTGGTATGGAGGTGACAGATTTGTCTTGGGGGCGGAAGGAGAATGGTGGGTAGTGTGTCGCATTGCCCTCAGAGGTAGTTTGCCATCTGATTCCCCAAAGGTTTGATAGTGGTAGGTAAGAACTAAACCGTTTCTTGTCCTATCTTAAAAATATTTTACTATTTCAGGATAGTTAGTTTCAAGAGAGTTAGGCAAAGAAGGTGGCACGTAAAGCTAAGCCTTACGCATTAAATGCATATAAAGAACAGATGCCTGTTTGGAGGAATGGGTGTTTTGTCTGCACATAATGCACCAGTCCTGAGCTCCCAGAATAACAAGCAGTCTCTGTATTGCATAAGATGCTGTGGTTAAGCCTGTATCAGTGTTTCTCTAATAAACTACTGTTTGAAACAATAAATAATAATTTTGAGTGTGAACTTTCCAAATCTCTATGTTCACGTAGCATATGTGTGTTTATACTACAGACACTCATTCCCCTATAAAGAGAGAACATCATAGTCCAGCAGAGTATCTGTCATTCCAGCTGAGCAAGGGTTCAGGGCAATAACCCAAAATATTCTGGAAGAAATTCTAAAAAGCATTGAAGAAATCAATCGTCTGATCCTAGAGGAAGGTCTTTGATGTAATCCTGGTAAGTTTATACTGGGAGCCTGCCTATTTCTTTATGGTCAGCCCTAGACTTTCTCTATGAAAAGTGGATCAAATAATTTCATATGCTCCTGCTTCAAAAAAAGATGGTTGATAGTTTCTAAAGCATACACACTGTTTAAATGTAGATTGTGGCTTTTAGCCGAAGCCCAGGTGGGGAGGAAAGGCTTTTCAAAACAAGTACTTACAGGAAAATAAATAACACTTTGATATTTTTCCCATGGAAAAACTGTGCCTCATTTAGCCATCCTGAATATTTAATTTTATGTTGAGGATAAACTTCATAGGTTATCTCAGTTAAAGCCATTTTTATTTATGCAAGGCTTATATGCAAGGCCTTGTTCCTGATGTGTATGTAAAAGGAGTTCTTCAGAACACCGTAAGTTACTTTTAAAGGTATATTTCTAGCTAACTCTGTCCAGTTATATGAATCTGGTTTTATCATCTTGAAAAATTCTGCAATATTTCCCTGTTGTGTTTTGATGTAAAAGTCCTTTAGTAATACAGGGGAAACCTCTCATTGCTTTCAGTGGTTTTGTACTGGGTTCTCTGCCTCTTCAGTGGAAGATGAGGGAAGGTTCAAGTGGTGAGTATAAGTGTCTTTTTATCTAGCAGCTACATTGCTGGTGGAATGGCAGTGTGTTTTCCTCTACAGATGCAGTTTATCTGATCATTTTATGACAGGTTCACAAAAGTTTTTCCCAGTTGTACTGCCACTTAAATTAGCAATGTAATTTTGCAGATAGGTTTATGAAGCATATTTTGAGAGAGGCTATTCCCACAGCATTACTTAATACCCATTAAAATACCACATTTTTATTGTATGAAGGTGTTTTTTATCTAATTAGGTTGGTTTGTTAAAGTATTGCACCACAGTCTCATTCTTTTTTGTTTAAAGCTGTTTTTAATCATTTATTTATGACTGGTAGGAAACATACAAAATCTTTAACTCTAGCCTAATGCACAGCATAAAGAAGTAAATGATCTCTTCCTGCCTAAGCTATTGTACAGAGCTTTTCTTTGAGAGGCAGCCATTCATGGATTAAAACATCATGACGTGTAACAGAACAGAAAATATACCAACCAGCAATCAGCATTTAGAAAGGAAGTATTGTATCCATTGATGCCACGTGGACTTTGCTGGAATTTGGTCATCAGCCTTACCACGGCACACTTTTCCACATGTGCTGTTTGATTTTTTTCTTTATCTTTAATGTAATTTAGAAAAAAAAAAAGAATGAAATCAAGTTTTGTGAGAACTGTGATAAAAGTCAAAGGTAAGGCACATTGAAGTAGCTCTGTGTTCTTGGACATTTGCTGTTATCCAGGGGGCACCAGCTAGACTAAGCACTGTCTGTGCTTAGTCAATGAACATACATTTGCTGTTTAAACACAGAAGAAACCTCTGCTAAAACAATTTATCCTTAACCTTATGGTCACTTCTGGTTTTCCCCATTTTGGAAAGACAGAAACCAAAGGCTCTGCAGTGAGAAGCCCCCTAGATTTGTCAGTAAATGAATAACAGACTGCGGGTAATGTCCTGTGGGAGTAGCAAAAGGATTGTGATGTCCTTTATTAGCTCAGCGACAGTAATCTGACTCTCCTTGGTGTGTTTCTGATGGTGACACTGACAGTCCTGGTCTCCTCAAAAAATGAGAATTTCACCACCACTGGGGAAAATAGGAAAGCTTGTCAAATACAGTGGGTCAGAATGGTTAGACAAGAAAAGTGCTAATGTCATGCATTTAAGGCTATGTTTTTAGCAAGGAAAGAGTCCTGGGCTACTGTATAGTCAGAGTTTCTCCTACTATCAGCAGGAGCCCTATCCAAAGACAGGGTGAGGCTTCCTCCTTTGACACTTTTAGTAGCCATGGGGTCTGGTCAAAAGCTACTGTTAAATGCCAAAATCCAGTAGTATCAGGCATGGATAACCAGTTCTGCCTTCAGTTAGAAATAGGCACAGAGACTCTGTTCTGAAAGGCGTGCCATTCTGAGACACATGCCAGATCAGGGGTAGGATTTGGCTTTAAATTGTGTTGGCACAACTTACTAATGCCAGCGGTCTGGGTGCTAATAGCTAACAGCAGAACTGGGCGGAGGGAAGTAACTCAGCTGAAAAAGCAGTCTTCTGGTATTCAGTCTCGTCTGCCTGTAAATATGGGGGGAAGGGAGGGAAGTGTGTGTTGCCCAGACTTAGCCATCCACAGACAAGAGCCTTTCTTGTGGTGGTGGTGACTGACAGTGAGTATTTTGTGTTGTACCCAGCTGTACACCAAAGTATATTGTAAGTTTTGTGCCATGCTGGTTTGCAGTGGCCATTCTTGCAGGGTGATGCCTTCCTCCAGTGGCCACGCTGCTCTGGTTAGGTAGCACGCCTTTTCTTCTGTTGACCAAGTTCTAGTGATGGCAGACTTTACCCACTCTTCACATGCCTATTTGAACTGTCTGCCTGTGCTGTAGAGAGGGTGAAATGGTACACGTTTTGCCACGCAGGATTTTGACTGTGTGCTATTGATAGGACAGATTTTGGAGTGATCTCTGTGGAGTATAAAGGGTTACGTTGTTGAAGTTACACAGGCGCCAATCCACTGGCACACCGCAGGTGATCTCGGAGTGAATGTTGTTTAAAGCGCCTGTCCCACGGTTTCACAAATGTGCTCTGACCAAAGGATGTTTTTCTAACTTCAAAGGACTTCTCAGGCTGGCTTGGTGCCTGACAGACTGAGTCCACAATTCCTCTCTGCTCGTGATGTGTTCTAACCATGTGTGATTTTTTTGGTATGTGATGTTTTCTTAAAGAGGCATTGACCTGTGTTCAAGCGAAACTTGCTCTTAAGCTTGTAAACACAAACTTGTCGTGTGGGCAGTTTTCATCTTAACCTGATGTGTGTATTTTTTTAAGAGCAAGAATAGACATCAAAAGGAGGAGTAATTTATAAGGGGGAAAAAAAGGCAAAAAAAAAAAAAAAAAAAAGAAGCAATAAACTTGCAGCAGCTTTTGATGCTACATGGACTTTGCCACCATCCAGAGGCTTTTCCTTGAAGATCCAAGTGTGGGTCCTTTGCTGGCTGTAAGGAGAAGAGCATGTTCCCACCTTGCACTGCTAGTGTTGTAGTAGGCTACTTTCACATGTGCCTCTGCACAATGGGTATGCAAAAGGTGAAGGCAAGGCAAAAAGAAGTAGAAAGTGGAAGAGACCTTGGACACGTATCACTGGCCTGATTGTTATTTTTTTCCTTCTCTGCCTCTTAAAGAGTATTATATTAAAATAAGCTTTTAGGAACATATTTGTATGTTTTTAAATATTAGAAGTTTCTTTTTCTCCTGTAGTACTTTGTAGTATAGTTCTCTGAAGGTTAATACAAAATGCACTTCTTTTTAATGCTGAGAATTAGAAATGACTGTATATGTTTATATGAGTATATGTGTGTCAAATTCGTTTACTGTTGAAGTCCACTAATTCTTCATCAACTCTGCTGAGAGAAGGATTAGGCCTTGAAACATCTCCTGAGATACACTGTACTACGTTAGCTATGGTTGTGAGTCTGGGAATATCTGGTGTTCCACCAAGTTGCACTGGTGGGCACTGGTTTTTGCAATGTAAGTGTATTCATTAAGACTAGAAGAAGTAGGCTAGTTTGAGACTTTAATGTCATCATTTTTAGTTTACTGTTATTACTATTATGGATAGTTTTGCATATATTTAAAAAAGCCAAACCAACAGCAAAATAAAACTTTTTTTCTAAGAAAATGGTACCTTACAAGCCAGACCGTAACACTTTCTGGTTGCCAAGTGATTGAAGATCATTGGCTATGGGAATAAAACATCATACTGTGAATGGCATGTCATGAACAATGTATCTCAGCTGTGCAATGCAGTTTTGCTCCTCATGAGTAACATTAGTGCAATCTAGCACCTCATAACTAATCCAGCTTTCAGATGCAGTTTGATCCCAAGGTCCTCATCCAGACAAGATTCTGGAGAAGTCAGTGATGTCTGGGACCTAAGCCCTAATGGCAAACAACCTGTGCTACCCTGCCATCCCCTGGTTATCGACAGGGCAGGAACCATCCCACCACGTTTATTTTGGCTAGTTTTAGAGCAGGTGGCCAGGGTGAATTCCTAGTTTCAAAGTCACAGCTGCTGCTTTGAAATTGTGTAAGAAGGGCTTTGGTTTCTTAACACAAAATAACTGAGCTGCTGTTTGGTATTAGAGCATCATTATTCTGGGAAATGTGCTCTTCGTTTTAAAAATATCTTCTGTATGGAAGTTGAAAGTTTATATCTCATGATTCTAAGGGCAAAGAGCTGAAAAGGTTCCTTGTTTGACTGATGATTGTAAATACTTAAGGATTCCTCAGTGACTCGAGTGAATGGAATCTGAAGGTAGTATTAAAAATTAATATCAGTATTAGAAACACAGAGCTACTTCAGAATGTCTTGTTTGTTGGTACTAAATAATTTCTCAGGGTAACTATAATTTAAGATTTTTCTCTTTTAACTGGATGTCTTTGTGACAGTTACACCAAAAATATTATGTCTTTATCATTGAATCAGTTAAAGGGCCAAGTGCTCTACTTAATCAGAGCAATGAATCTGTAATTAAGTAGAAGAAAATGTTCTGTTACAAATCCCCTTTTCCTCTCCTTGTAGAATTTTATTTTTAAATGAGCCTTATTGGGTGAGTTTTTCAGTAGTGTCAGCAACAGTGTCAGCAGAATAGTGAATTTGTGTCGCTGGAAGTATAAAGAGAATTCATGAAGGAGTTTGTGTTAAGCATAGTTTTCTTTTTTATAAAAAGGGATTCTATTCACTGTGGTTTTTTCTTCTTTTGTATTCCTTGCCACCTTATGATATTATAATGTTTTTTGCCTAGTTTCAAAATTTCATAGATATATATTTATAAAAAATAGATGTCATGTAAGCCTTTTTCTAGTCTAAGAGAAAGTACATTTTATGCAAGGTACACAGCATGGGGTTTTCTGGGCCTTCAATCTCATGAGATCCTGTCTTACAGAAAATACATCAAACAGGAAAGAGCAGAACACAATCCTCTCAGACTGGGTGAAAATACTCTTAAGAAAAAAGATGATGGTGGGCTGGCTGGAGGAAAGGCTACACCTTCCCTCTGAAAAGGGGCCTGAAAAAAGTGAGTAGGCAGAGGATAGTTTCTTTAGCTTATGTAGACATGCTTGATAAAGGGCGGAAAGGGAAAAATTAGGGTTCATTTGGTATTGAGGACACAGACAAAGAAATGAATGTGGGATTCACATGCATAGGATGTAACAAAATTGTTGACTTGGCTGTTCAGCAGAAGAGATGAGTTTGGGCACATCCGAAGTACAGGCAGTAGAAAGATGAAATCTGGGCTGTGCCCCTAAATCCTTTTTGTTTCAATCATAAACTAATTTTTGTTTGTATTTCTGTCTTGTGAGAGTAATGACTAGTAGCTCTCTTATCTGTTGGAAGCTGCATGTCCTAGTGCAGCACTTCGTAGATGTATCTATTAACAAGTGGTGCTGGACCATATTTTATGTAGAGGTATGTATGGCATAAAGATCCCTACTGAGTTAAAACTCTCAGTGGTTTGGACACAAGCTTACTGTGCAATCCTTGTGTCTCTGATGTGTGCCATTTTGACTGTGCTGACTAGTGTAGCCCCCTGGGTGGTTAGGATTTTCATGGGTAGGATGTCAGTCCTGTTGTACTTAAAGAGATAGGATAATAGGTTAAATACAGCTTTCTTAAGCACTCTGAATCACTAGGTAGGTAGGCTTTGAAGTTACATGATACTACAAGACTGGTCTGTGGGCTTAAATGTGAAGGTGGGAGGTGTTTGTAATGTGGGTGGTCAGAGATGGATAGCCATTGATGTGGTACTATCTGGTCTCAGTAACTCTAAATTTACGGCTTAAGAAAGAGGTGTAGGGGCCATGTATTATAGTCCAGACCCTTGCTTTGTTGTATATATCCTTTCTCAGGTTGCTCAAACATGAATCTTCACAGAGGCCCAACATAGCTTGAGCACTTACCACTCATTTAGTCTCATTTTAGACTCATACAAAGTCTTCTCTTTGAAACTGCCAGTTTTATCCACTTTGTTCTGCACTTCCCCATCAGGGAAGTGGGAATTGGTTTTATACTTTTACCTACCTCTGCTGTTGAGGTAGACAAAGAAATATTTAAAGTTCACAAAGAACTTCAATGTCAGCTTAACACATAAGCCACTTACACTTAATTCATTGCTATGTTTTTGTGAATAAGCCAGGTATTTATTACCTCCTTTCCTGAGCAAAGTAAGAAAACAAGAACAGAGTTTATATAATTCCCGTTTGCAGGAAACAAACGAACAAACAAAAAAACCCAACAACCCACAAAACCCACTCTGAAAATGTTGATTTTTTTGTTCTACAGTAATCTTCCTAAAATCCTATTCGGTGAGAGGCCTTTTTGAACTGTCCCACTCTCATCACAAGCTGGGGGCCCAAGAATTCTAATTCTAAAATACTAGTATCAATCAAAGCAGTTTTAACATACAGAGAAAAGGTATTTGGCTTCCCAGGAAGCTTCCCAGGAAGCCAAATACTGAAGGAGACTTTGGACAAGGTTAGAAGGTGGTAGGACATATCTTTAATGTAGTCTTTAATTTATGAACTGAATCTCTTCTCCTGGTGGAGGCCTGTCTAAGGACAAATGCATTCAAGTAATGTAGACTTCTTGCTTATTGCTGTACCTTGCTTTTGGTAATGCATATCAATTCAGTGCAAGATTAATAGGAATTAGGGGCAGAGTGTGTGACTGGCATATGTATAAATCATAGTAGGTAGATAATATAGGCTGCCAGACTTTTGCCACTGTTACTAGATGAAATGGACTCCACAGTCACAACTAAAGAATGAAGGAAAATGTCTGTTAAACTTTGACTGAAGGTGAGCTCTGATGCACCAGCTAAACTTGAGGCTTTGCAGGGAGATGGTTTTTTTCCTGGTGTTTGCTTGAATAATGAAATTACCCTTTTTGGAAAGTTATTCTTCAGAGCAGCAGAGTTTGTACATGACTGAAATTCATGTCAAAATGTTTACAATAAACTGGAGTTATGAGTCAAAGCAGTTGGCTTTGCTTGCACCGGCTTTGTAATGGAGAGCCTTATAATGACTATGCCTCCTATTCTGGTAGGCTTTGTACTATCTGGGCCACAAAGTGGGGTAGGTTTACAGGTTAATTAACACCTCTTCCCTCCTTGTGGTGCTGTCACTGTTGTATCTACCCACAGTCATGTTTAGAATGGTGACTGGTTAGTGATGGATACTCCCAAGTTTTTAAGTTGTTGCCACTGAATTTCTGCTGGGAATAGCATGTGTTCTTTTAAACAGTATAGAGCACAGTTAAATGTATGGTGCTGAAGAAGCCTGGCAGCAGCAGGCACAGCCCTACTGCTGTGCGTTTGCAGCCAGGCACATCACAGCCCGTAGCTTCTGCTCTCCCTACTCCTTATAAATATGAAGAGAATTCAGGCAAATTCTGCCCTCCTGAAGAGGATTTAATGGCATCTCAAACCCATCATTATGTATTTATGGATGATTTCTCTGAATACTGAATTGTAAGGATGGTTTTAAACTGGTGGCTCTGTGGTTTTGGAGAGTTTGGTCAGTCTGGCTGAAATCCTTGTACTTCAGTCTATGTGTTGGATATGGGCATTTGTTGTCGGTTCTATTTTTTTTTTTCTTTTTCCTCTCCCTTTGGAGACTTTAAGTTTTCTTTGCCACCTATTGCCCACAGGTAGCGCTTTCTCAGCAGTTGCCCTATGCTTTCTTCTTTCCCTTCCTGTTCCTCAGGTCTCAACACTGTATGTGTTAGATACTTCTATTTTAACACATTGTCTTTACCTTAGCTTGATTTAAATGCTACATTGTTCAGAAACTTAACCTTGATGGAAGAGCAAAGCCATGTTGTGCCATAATTAGCAGGGTGCACATCAAGAATCCTTTAGCCGTCTTACATTAGCCAGCACACTATGCTGTCACATTTGGGGCAAGTATGCCCCATACATGCTGCCTAACCATACCAGGCCCACTGTACAGATTGCTAACAAAACCCATGTGTAACTTGTATTTTTGGAGCTTACAGGTCTTCTTCTCACGTCTCCCACTTTCTTACTTCCCTTTTTGAGAGTGGAAGGACAGCGGAGCATATCCCAGCTGAGGAGCAGAATTGTTTTAAGAAGAGGACAGCGCAGAGGCAGTGCTTGCTGCTTTCCTTGGGGCAACAGGGAAATTGGAAACTGTGATACAGTGAATCATAGTCATCTCTGACAGCTCCAGGGGCAGTGCAGCTCTCAGCTTCTGCCTTGCTCGCAGTGAATTATAAGGTCATAATACAGCCCACTATGCTGAAACAGAAAAGCAGTAAATTCATCCTCAGGAGCCGTTTTATGTTGTCTAGAAGTGAAGAATTCTTCTGTAAGAATGTTATGCTTTTTATCTAACCTCCCAGTTCCCATGTTTCAGCAGCATATTTATCTTCACCATTTTCATGCTGTGAATGAAGGCCAAGAAACATGTATAAAGGACTTTCTCTACAGTCAATGACATGTGCAGCATAGCATCCTATAAAGTTAACAGGGATTAAGGTGAATGACCATGTGAACGAGAGAGACATCCCATTAGGAAGTATGTCTGTTTCTGTGTAGCAACTAAAGCAATACTATCTACAGACTTTGAATCAAAGGCTTGGACAGCTAAACAAAGCTAATCCCCAAAGATGAACTATTTAACTCATTTCCTGTGTATGGAACAAATATTGTAGGAGTTTTGAAAGCATTTTCCAGCCATTGTTAGGAGTTGGAGTGTGAGCTATAAAGTTCTGATTTGGGTTCAGACTTTCTCCATATTTGTGGTTTTGGTTTGAGCCTGTCTCTGGTTAGCAGGGGCACAAATGTTAGCATTTACCCATGTGGCTTGAGAGCTATGCTGTGTAGTAGTGCAAGTCTTGCTTTTTCTTTATTTTTGAAACTATTTCTTTTTGCTGGAGTCCGATCCTTTTTTTGCTGGGCAGACTCTGTATATTCTGGCAAATAAGGGCAACTAGGCCTAGTACAGCTGCAAATGCAAAGTGTTAATTGTCTATGAAAGATAACGTTTCTTTTATAAATGTGCTCAAAGTGAGAACTAAAACATCCTATCATGTTATCTTTTTAGGACAGCTTTTATTTCTCTGTTTCTTTGCTTCAATTTTGATTCCTTGTTATATTTCATTAGTCAAGCAACTGAAATTAATAGATGGGAAAAGGTTTAAACTGAATAATGAATATCCTTGGTTTTGGAGAACTTTAAGAGAAGTATGAACGCTAGGAATTAGGTCCTGTAGTAAGTGGAACTTTTTTTACTTTCAGCCTAAATGGAATTGCAAGAACAAGTGTCATGTTGGGTAAAAGACCTGTCTGCTCAGATCTGCTAGGCTAGGTCTGGCTGTGCAGTATGGTTGTAAGGTGGGAGGTTAGGGCTCTAAGTCTGAATTCTTGTCAGAAGGCATAATTCAAGAATGGCAGTGAGAAATGATTACCCAGATGTGAGCAGAACAAAGCAGCTAAACATTGAACATGATTTCTCCTGGGCTGTTACCCATTGTATCTGTAGCCTGCTGTGTGGCACTTAATGTAATTTCAGACTGACTTCATTCGGAGCAAAGGCTGATAATGTGTTTTGTGTAATGTGTAATGGTCCTGAGCTGATGTCAGGCAAGCCCATCAGATGCTGCATGCTGTCCGTTTTCTGAAGGGATTTTAGTGCTGACTTTTGTAGAGTTAGGCTCTGGCAGTCATAATTGTGTAGCAGAGAATATTACAGAAACGGGTGTACAGGCATTCTCAAATGCTTGGTGCTTTGTCATAAATTTAATCCATTTCCGTATTTCCTATACAAGTAGACCAATAGACAGAGTCTTGGAACCATTTTTTCGGCAAAGCTCCAGTTGATGCCAAAGAAGTTGGGATTGAAGATAATCACTTGTTTAGAAGAATTTGAATGTGACCTTTAGAGAAATCCTCTTTCCTTTTGCTGACTTTTTGAACCCCTCATTAGGGAGTTACCAAAAATCAGTAGGAAATTTTACTGAGTTCAGGCTACAACCCCAGCTGGGTTGTCACTTGCTGTTCCTTTTTGAGCATTGCAGGGGACATTGTTTCCTCAGAAACTAGCATAGAACTACAGGTATTCTACTCTTCCCTGTTTCTCATTCCTCGTTGAACTTGCTAGAACTCCTCTGTTAGCCTTCTTATATCTGAGGGTAGGAGCATGTGTGGTCAACACAGAGGTGCTTCAGCACAGATGCAAAGGCCAGTCCAGCCCTCGTAGTGTTTTGGATGATGTAAAGATCTTACCATGCAAGCAGTGTGCAATATATGGTTCTCTGCCACCATTACAATATCTTTTTGTTTCTGGAGAAACTCCCCAAAAGATACTGGGCAAGTCTGAATAAATTCATGGAAGAGCTAAAGATGGCTGGACTAAGATGACTGAAAGAGCAAGTTATTTGCTTCTTGTGTACATAAGAAAACTGATAAGACTTCTTGTACTAGAAATGGAGTGAAAGAATAAAAAGTACTTTTATTTATCTGTCATTTATGGTTTGCTTATACAACCTTTTATTGTGATACAGAGTGGTTGCAAAGTGGCTATTCTAGAATGCCTATTGCCATCAGCTTCCATATATAAACATCCAGTAAATACTGCTGAAGCAAAGACAGAATAAGAATTTAGTCTGTGGTGTTTGAAGCTTGGAAAATGTTATTTGGAAGTGTGAAGCAGTATCATTAGGAATAGCAGTGGGGGAACTTGGGAAAGATTGGGTGTAAAGACAAGGTAATGGAGGCCTCTTTGAATGCAGAATAATTCTTGGAAAATGGGATGGGTTTTATTTTCTCTCAGAATTTAGAGAGTGCAGTTTATGTCTCTAAGTATGTAATGGAAAAGGGTCTTCAAAGTTGGGTCCATTGAACTCAGTCAATTTTAGTTTCTTCTACTGAAAACATAACATAATTGTGTGCATCTACATGAGCAAAATTGAGATTTATGGGATTTTTTTCCCTTTCAGTGAATATCTTGTACATAATACCAGACAACATAGAAGTGCTGTTACTTTAGGCATGGCTTTAGCAGATTATGCTGACAGCAGTTAGTTGCAACTCGGAGGTCTGTCCTTTATAAATATTAATGATCTTTAAAATAATAAATATATTGGGATATGCCAACCATGGAAGTTGTTTTCAATTCATAAATAGAATCATTTGCATAACAGCAGACATATTCCCCTGCTATTCCCCATGATAGAGCATGAGTAAATTACTAGAGCAGTAAGGTTCCAGTATCTCAAAGGTGCTATTGGAGAGAAAAAATCCCTTCACAAGGAATATATGTGTTGGGAAAGGTAGGAAGAGGGTGATGACAAGCCATTTTGCAATATCACATTTGCTTACGGCTTATAGGGAGAGCTTGAAGCTTTTAACACATCTGAGCATTGTAGACTTTTGTTCTCATTGCCATCATTCAGTAGGCAGGAATCAGCTCAGCAGGCAAAGGGACTAAAAGCTTGCCTTCTGTGGGTGGCCATTGTTTTGAGGGAGAGCTTCTTTTGGAGGAATAACTTACTTTTAAGTTTGTTACAGTATAGACCTAGCAGTAAATTAATCATGGCATTAAGAGCGAGTGCATGCATAGACATTACTTCACAGAGTTGTCATAAAGTCTGCTCTTGCCATATTTTAATTTCCAGGCTTTTGAATCTCAGACAAGGTGCTATAGATGTAGTTATTAAATTCTGCAGAAATATTTTTATTGGGCAAGACATTGCTTGATGATGTAGCTGTGAAAGCCAAATTCAGAGACTAGCAAAAGGTTCTTTATCCATGCTTTTAGGAGGAAAAATATTATTTTGTAACACTCAATTTTTATTGAAATACTTGTTTTAAATATATCTTCTTTTTCCTGAATATATGCATGTGTGTACATATATATGTGTGTGTGTGTGTGTGTGTGTTATATTGTGCCACAGTCATGACAACATAGGGTATATCCTGTTTGTTATTCAGTCATCAGTAACATTATGTAATTGATAACATTGACATCAGTAACACATAGGTGGAAACACAGCTTTGGAAATAAGTGACTTTAATTCTTGCAACTCAGCAGGCCCTTGCTACTGCAGAGTGACCTGAGGACGTAGTTCCCTTTTCCAGCTTTTTGAATACTCTTGAGAGAAGACACTGGATAGGACATAAAGAAATAAAAGCCTTTTAAAAAGTTTACACAGTGTACCTCTTTCAGTGCAAAAGTTAACTTATGTGGGGCTGAGTTAGACTAAATATTGCTGGAAAAACTGTGTCTAGTTCCCTGCTTTTCAAGATTTTTCCTTCCTGTGCACTGAAAAGGCAAGCCATGTTCTCTGCACCTTTCTGTACCAAAACACATATTGCTAATTATTTGGTTTCTCCTTGGAGGCTGTTCTTTCGGATGGTAGTTTGCTTTTCCCGTTAAGCGTATAAGGACAGCCAACATCAGAGGAAGCTTAAAATAGGCTGTCTGCACTGAGGATGTGCTGGCAATCAGACAAAGAATGGAATGGCGAAGTGCAGGAAGAGTTAAACCCCACCTCATCCTACCTAATCTGTGTAGTGAACTGTGCCTGTCTAGGATGGAGAAATCCTAGGTGCAAGTACCATGAAGGTGAGTTTTGGTTGCAGTCTTGGAGCAGATGATCTCTGGGTAAGCGAGGCTATGGGCGCACCAGTAAATGGCTGCTCCGTGGAGTCCTGTCTGCATTCCCGTATGCCCCATGGTAAATACAAGGTAATTTGAAGCAGCTTATTCCTTTATTTACCCCAGTGGAAGTGTTGACATGAGCTATTACTGTGGAATGTCTGTCATGTAGCCATACTCTCAGATGTCCTAATGTTGAGAAACTATCCTGAAGCAGTTTGCTGAGGTTCATCTAGTAAAATTTCCTAGCTCTTAGTCATTTGCTCCATGATAGCTGAGCTGTATCAGATGGCAAAGTCTTACAGCTCCTGTCTTACAGCTTGGAACAAAATTTTACAGTTATGTATCAAGTTTAATTTGATGTACTAATAATATATAGTGTAAACACACTAAATATATATTCTCTTGCTGGAATTAATCAGGAAAAGTCATGTATGTAGAATTCTCCTCTTCATCTTCTAAAAACACACACTCACTACTGGTTCATATTTAACAGCACTGTTAAGTCCTTTGCCACAATACAGGTGTAAGCCACCATCTTGCCCTGCCAGCACACCTTGGTCATGGCTTGGACAGCCAGAGCTTGGCCTGTCTGGTGAAACTGCCAGTTGTGTTGCCGACACCTACTTAACAGAAACTGGAAGCAAAATTACTATTTCATTTAACATTGGCCACCTATTGGATAATGGCTTTCAGCCACCATAAGACTGGACTGGATTTGAAACAGCAACCTGTTAGTGAAAGACACTGTTTTCTGTTCTGATCTCTGAGTCAGCTTGTCATCCACAAGCATTGAAATAATGTGAGTGGAAGGAAAGAATATGAAATTTCCCATCCAAATCAAATGAGTTTGCCCTTGTCTCGTTCTCACATGCACTGTTTAAGCCTTCAATTAACTGTTCGGTCTTTAGTTCTCAAGTGCTGTTTGGCATCAATTTCCATGCAAAATTCTTGGAAACCAGAAAAGATTAACAAGGGGATGAAATTCTTGTTCTACAAGACTTCCTGAAGCAGGCAAAAGACTTTTTGCCCTCAGAGCCAGCTTGGTTCCTCGCTCTTGACATGCACAAGTTAGGACACTTCTGCCAAGAGTTTTGCTTGCAGTTATGTTAGCGGAAATGTCCTTGATAAGACGTAGTCTTGTTGAAGTCTTGTGGCTTTGACTGTGAAGACTTTTAAATTTTTTGCATGAAGACTGCTGACCCATTTATATTTGTTGTTGTGATATAAAAATGTGAGTGAGAGTTTATCTTTTCCTTTGAGATGTATGGCTCTAGCTCTGGAATTGCTTCCAAGTTTACAAAATGAGTCTGTGGTTTAGACCTCTCTGATAAACACTTTTTGTTGTTGTTTCAAAGTTGGATCAGATTTTTATTGTCATAATGGTTGGTGCACTTGGCAACTTACGTTCTAAATAATTGGGAGATAAAATTGGACTGTGCTCCAAATCCAACATGTCTGGTATTTTCTTGCTTCACTTAGTGATGTTTTTAATCCCTCTTTTAACTTCATAGACTAATGTAAGGCAGTTAAGAACTGAGGGTTGATGAATTTTTTGTCATTTTGAAACCTAAATCCAATCCAGCTTCTCTCGCACGATTTCAGCTTCACCCTCCCTTGACACTTTGAGACAAATCCGTGTCTTTATCAAAAGAAGTAGGCCTTTTGTGATGGTAGCATTGTAACGTTAAATAGTCATTCTAATTAGCAGAGTTGAGAAAATTATGTTGAAGTTCCTGATAAACTTTGGGATTTTGAAGCTTTAAAAATGTGCCACTTGCTTAATTTTTCAGTAGCCAGTGAGAGAGATTACTGCTCAGATGCATGGGAAGTGAGATGTTTTGGAAAGCATGTGGAAGGTCTTCAGTACCTTTCACAGCACATGTGACAAATTGAAAAGCAGGAATTGGGGTTTTCTCTTTTTTTTTCTCCTTCCCCTCTTTTTGTTGGATACAGTGCCATGGGAGTGGTGTGGGAGGAAGCACAGGAAAACAGAAGGGTAAATTGGGAAACATTCTTCCCACATAAGGAATCTTTGCTGCATGAAATGTTGAAAATATAATTGATATAATTTGAATCCAATCACATCGAGGAAAAGTAACCATATTTGCAATACTGCTCCGCACCTCTTAGGAGCTATTGGTTCCAGTTCTGGTCAAGAAGAGGATGCATTTTAACAACCGGAGAAGTAATTCTGGATCATTAAAATCAAGTTCTGAAAAAACTGACCATAACTTAGCAGTACACTGCATTCAGAAGAGGATTAACAAGACAAGATTTGTGACTATGTGTCTCAGGCAGTGTCTTCTATATCCAGGCTTGGGAAAGGAGGTATATATTGGAATTATATAACATAGATGGCAAACATCTAAGCCTAACTTGTACACAGATTTCTATTTATTTGTTTGTTTTAAAATGATTGTTGTGGTTTTACTGGGTTAACTTCTTTAGTTCAGAATAAATCATCTAAGGAAGGAGAACTAGAAGTCTCTGGTTCATAGCTAGCTGTATAGCTACAAATGCCACTTCCAAAGAAACACTTTTTGTTCACAGTCTACCAAATATGCCACAGAAGGTAGTTTGTGGCACTTGCTCTTGCTTCACATTCTTATAGGCATCTTCAAACAGAAAGCACAGAAATTCAGGGACTTTGAATTCACCTTATTTCCTTTGTACTGATGGTCCCTCAAGTACAGAATTGAACATGGCAGCATGGAAGTACATAACCTTGCTCTTATCTGAGCTGAGTGTGTTCTGAGGATAAATTGACTACTCAGTCTGCTTTCTTTCAAAGGGTCTAAATTCACTTTGTTCTCTTTACAGTTGATATTCTGTAGAGATTGGGCCTCCCGGTTTTTAACTCTGGACAGTTTGTGGGAGGAGATCCAGATGCATAGACAACTGGGAAAGCAGTTTTGTCCTCTGCTGGTAGCCCTCATTAATTGGGTCTAGATTAATTAGCTGATCCACTTGTGGATGCAGTGTTTAAAGAAGAAAGTAACTGGAAGTTTTGTGAGCCAACAGTTGGGGCTCTTGCCCAAATATGAATAAGAAAACATACACTAGCTGATATTCTCAGGGCAAGGGTGCTCCCTTTTCATGCTTACTGTGCACACACATACACAATTTTAAATGGTGAAAATAGAAGTTTAAAAATACCACTGAAGTTTAAATGGTACAAGTATATACATAAAATCAAGCTGTTTCCCTGTGGAATGTAACTTATGGAGAGGAACACCCAAGTTTTAAACTTTCCGTCAAAATTTATGGAAGCCTCTGAAACTTTCCTTTTTATTTATTTTTTTTTTTCGTTGTTGTTTGTTTGGTTTTTTATGTGTCAGGATCTCTTTCAGGATTTAACTTTTTTTAAGACATGTATAACCATAGTACGTTTCACAACTTGATTTAATGTGGCTTCCATGTGTCTTGAATACAATAGCAACTTCTGAAACCAATATTTCTTTAGAGATCAGTAAAGTTGTTTCTTCATGACACCAGTAAGTAGTTTTCTTGCCAAGAAGTATATTGTAAGATTTATTACACTCTCCATTGCCCTCCCTCAAGTAACCCAGATTTTAGCTTCAAGTAAAGCAAACATGCTCAAAAAGTACTCTTTAACTTCAGGCAAGGCGGATACAAAATAAAATCCTCCAGGGGTACATTACAACTGAAAGATTCACAAGCCCTCCAGGGGGTTTAACTTTTAAAGTAGGCATTTCACAAGTATTTGTTGCATAAACCATTATATGCTTCAGGCTGGGGTTCTTGGAGACTTTTTTTTTTTTTAAATGTAAGACATGCAGCAATAAATGTATTTTTGTGAAAAATAATATCTCATCTTTGATTAGAAGTGATGTTCTGTGCTTTAGAGCATGTGTTTTCTTGGTTTAATATTTAATATCAAATTTCTTGGACTGTCATTTTAGTCCATTCAGTACCTTGAGGTGCTGCTGTATGGACATGGGGATCATACATTCCAATTAACTCCCTTCACTCATTTTTCTGAATCGTGTGCTTTTGGTATACTGCAACTCCATCTTTGGTAGTTGGAAGAACAGGTTTTGGAGACTGCAAAGGCAAATGACGGCCATTTACATGTTGGTCTTGCATGACTGAATAGACCAGATGGATGCAAAAGCCCTGGAAAATAGCATATCAGAAAGTGGAGACAGTTAGCCTTTCAGCTTTGGGAGATCTGGCTTCACTTTCCAAGTGTTTCAAAGAATTTCTTGTGAACTTGGACGGTTCCTGTATTTCTATGTCATTCATCCTTCCTTTGTTTCTTTCAGTTTTTAAGTCCTGGGGCAGAGCCCCTCTATTCCAGTTCTGTAATGTGCAGACTGCTGTCTACCATTTCACTGGGACCTCCACGTGCTACTGAAATGCAAATGACAAATAAGGATACAATCAATGGAAAAGAAGTAACGTAAGACAAAAAAGGGTCCTTTTAAGATCGTAACAGGAAGCAAAAGAAGCTTAATCCAACCTTGAGCCTTCCAGAAGTGAATGAGGAGCTGTAATTCACAGAGATTTTGCAACAGAAGCCCTTGAGTATTATGGGGTACCAAGTGACAAGAAAATGTAGAGAAAGGAGTCCTGATTGTCTTTTTAGACAACTTGTTAGTTGAAATGTTGCATTTAAATAAGAATGATGATCAGTTTGAAGTAGAAAGAGTAATAGAAACTTGCAAGAAGGGAAGTGATGTGTCTGTCAGAACAGCAATATTCAAATTGTCAGACTTGAAGGATAAAGATGATATGCCAAAAGCTTCAGAAAACAGGAAGGGAATATAAACCCCAGCAAATTTCTTTCTTTCCAGATCTGAGTCCCTTACACCAGAAAAAAGAGAGCCCTGATACCTGTAAGAACATGAAAGAGGGATTGAAGCCAAAATACTGTGTGCACCAGAGCTAAGAGTGATGTAGCATAAAGTCTTAGCTATCTGATAAACTGACAGAGTTCTTGGTGGACAGAGATGATCATCCTGTATCCAGAGATATTTTGAGATCTGATCGCCATTACTAAGGTGTATAGTATTTGTCTTAAGAATTTAGTGTTGGAAACGCATTTAGTAGCACAGGCTCTAGAAGTGGTCACTCCCTACACCTTAATTTCCCAAAAGAAACTAGTTCTGCCTATTTTTTGCAGGAGTGTCCTCTCTATTCAGGATGCTCATCAAGTTCTGACAGCAGGTCGGCTGTGAGTCTGTTTCTATCGACCACTCCTTTCAAAAATGTAATTTAGGAACAGGCCTTGCTTTAAAGGCCCAATTTGAAGGAGAAAGATGAAGCTCTGCCTGCCTATAAGCGTAAATGCTTCTACTCTGGCTGCATGAAGTTCAGTGGTATACTGTCTGACTGCTGAAGGACTTTGCTTATGCTTTGCCTCACACAGAAATTTGAGAACTATTAATGAGAGAGCAGGTTCACTCAGTTATTGATTCATTCCATGTGCTGCATGCTTTGTAAGTCATATGTTTCATAAAAGCACATGACTGGTACAATCGTGGGGACATCACTAGTTATTCTGGCTGGCATGGTACCTTGCTGGACTTGTGCTGGACTTGTACACTACTGTGATTGATTTTGGTACCTGGAGAAATTATTCCTGGTGTGGCATGTGATGGTTGGGGAGGAAAGAGGTGTCAGTGGCAGGTTATCATTAATTAAAATATGGTTTAATTTAATTTTAAGCAGAAGCATACTACTTGTGATAAATCAATTTCTTTTACATCCCAGTTTCTGTACTCTATTTTGACTTTTCTGCACTGGAGGAGTTAATTATATTAACAGGCTTATACTCAATTATTTATCTCCAAGGATGTTTCTCTGTAATTTCCATAAATGTTTTGATGTCTATTGCAGATCCTCTTTGAGGTTTGTGTTCTGGCTCTGTAATTTCCATTTGTATTCTTGCATTTGGACCTGGTAAATTGTATCTATTTCTGTTGTGGTTATAGCTGATGCTGGTTCTTCCTTTTATGGGCCAAATAAAGTCCTTCAATGCACATATGCAGTTCACATTGACTTCAATCACCTATATGTTTTATTTTTAGTCTTCCCCATCCCCCTCCCCTCCTCCCAGACACTCATCATTTCAACATGATGGTAGTATCCAAATGTTGCAACCTCCTGGTTTCCTATGGCCTGAATTGAGTGAAAATGAGCCAAATTCTTTTCATGTTTACACAAACGCAGTGCTTCCCTTTGGGAGTGAATGTGTGAAAAGAGATATTTGTTTCAACATGCCTGAGGCTTTTATGTCTCATCCCTGTTCATGCAACTTCTGCAATTTTTTGCAAAGTCTAGCTACATTAATGACAAAGCAGATTTGATTGTTAGGAAGCAGTGCTGTTAGTCACATAATATGCAGGAATGAGATAGTTGATAATAATAACTGTTTCAACAGTTTCTGAAACAGTTTCTTATTGAAACTGTTTCAACAGTTTCAACTGTTTCAATAGTTATTTAAACTCTGTCTCATTGAAATTACTAAAGTGAAATGTAAATTACATAGAGTAAGTTACTAAAGAGCTTTTGAGGGCATCTTATAGAGCAGTCCATTCATTGTTCACCTGGGATGGAAAGAAATACTTCATTTTGAGAAGACTTATGCATAGCTAACTGAGGGGACTGTTTTACTTGTTTAGATATGCATTTCTGGTGTTTTAATGATACTCTAACAGGTTTTAGTTTTTTACCAGGTGCTTACTAGAAATGAAAGGCAGTAATACGCTGCATTTAGCTTTGAGAGTGTTGCTCATTACATAGTCTACAGAACAAACAGTTCTACAAACAAACTGGAGCACAAGATCAGATTTTCTCCATCTGTGGGAAGTTCATTGGAAACTTAATGAAGAATGAGGAAAATATCTTAGTTATCTTTCTTGTGAGCCTCTTGGTTTATGTGAATTATTTTCTGAAACAGAACAAAGCCAGGATATATTTGTAGCTCTAAAGGTGCTAGGACACTGCCCCATCTTTGGCTCCTGATAGCTCACCAGCTCCTCCTTAGAGTGCCCCCTTTGTTGGGACAGTCCTCTTAGAAAGTTGAAGGAAAATATAAACCAACTTTAGATTGCATTATCTCTTCTTTGGGACTAAAGAAGATTTGAAAGGAAGCCAGCATGATGAACCTCATGGGTTTTCTTTGATCTCTTCCTGACAGTGTGATATGAAACATTTCTTTATGACTGCAAAGGAGCAGTCAGTCCTGTGAATGGAGTTGAAATGCATTTTTGTGTTATAGATCCAGCTAGTCTTCTTTCTACATTTCCTTGCAGGAGAAGGGGAAAGATTAACCTTATTTTCCTGCCCATATATTACCTTGAACAGGATGGACTGAAATCTGAATGGCATACTGTTGAATTCTTGTGGTTGATTTCTGTGCAGAGCCTGCGTGTCTTGTTTTAATTTTTCTTCATTTTTTTGATTTTTCTTTTCCTTTGATTCTTTTTTTTTTTTTTTTTTTTTTTTTTAGTAATTTCAAATAGGGAATGTAACTTGAAACTTGAAGCAAAAAATTTGCTTTGAGAGATCAAGAGTCTTTTAAGCAGCTTACGAGATCTGCAGTTGCAAAGTTATCATGAGGCCTGAACTCTTTCTATGGAAGCAGCACAGTGCAGGAGCAAACATCACAACTCTGTGTCCTCAAGGGAAGACTTAGTGCTTTCCAGATACAAGCAGAACTAAATACTGTGCTTTGATGTACTCAACTTTTTTTTTTTTTTTTCTATTAGTTTCAACCTGTTGGGAGTAAGTATTCCTGTACTCCTGGTTAAGAATTCCCTTGATGTTTTGTGGGTCTCATGTACATTATATAAACCTGGAAAGGACACTTCTTGTAAATGGTAGACATCCTGATAGCTATGAGCTATGGATTTGTATCAGTGTGGGTTTCATACAGTTACATGTGTAAAACAGTCGTCATCATGTGGCAGGAATACCACAATGTGTAATATTTGATGTTTGCCTGGTATTCTTTGTGCAGAATGGATGCCTGGTGTCCATTTCATTAGGGTGGGCTGAGCTGTTGTTCAATCTGTTGAGCTAGATGCAATGGGACTCTGATCAAATACAGTACTAGGACTCTAGTTTTCAGAATGTATGTGGTGAGTAGTTACTACATCGTACGGTACTCTGTTGCTAGTCATTGTATTATCTGGGTGCAAAGCTGAGTGTTGACTGGTGGGATACAGTGGACTTCACTCTTGTGAAAGTCTGTTTTCAGAATTCAGGGTGCTAAGTTGTATGAGCTATCATGAAGTAAGAGCACAGTGAAGAAAAAGTGCTTCAGCTTTATCAGAGGGTTGGATACCCAAGGTCAGCAGAAGCCAGAGGATGATTCTATCTAGTTTGCCATAGATTTAAAAACCTTTTATCTGTATTTAGTGCATTAGAAAAAATGAGGCAAAGGGCTGGAGTATCCTGTGACGTATCCACAGAGTTATCCCTTGTGATTATAGCTAGCCAAGCCATATAAGCATTTTCATAAATAGAACAAGACCAATTAAAATGAACCCAACAACACTTCAGGGTTTTTGACTGATTCTTTGTTTTGGGGGCAGGGGAAGATAAGATTGCCCCGGTTTACCTGTTAACAAGGTGTTCTTTTGCCTAACCTTTGGGTAGTAATCTGCGTCTAATTTCAGCCTAAATTAGCTATCCTGAAATATGGAAACACACCTTTTTAGAAGCAGCAAAAACAAGGCCTTGGAGAAGGAAAACTGATAGCTTGTTCATAGAAGCATCAGGTTTCAACCACTGAAATGCTCTGGCATGATAAATCCAAATCCTGGCAATGTCTGTGTTTGTCCTTCAAATGTAAATAAATTAAGCACCATGGATTTCACTGGCTGGAAGGCTAAAATTTCCTTTTGTTCATCTTTTTTAAGACCATGGGATAGTATCTTTAATAAACAGAACTTGTCCTGATGTCCCTGTCTTGATGTACCTGTTCTCTTTCCCATTCTCCACAGTGTAAATAATGCACTAAACTGATTCCATCAGCTCACTAAATGCTTCGTGTCAGGTAGAGCCATGTTGAAAACTTCCATGATATGCTGGTATGCTGTGGAAATTCAAGTGCAAAATAATAATTAAAATATCTTTATTGTAACAGCTGAAATAAACACATTTGTGCCAATATAACAAAGACGTATTTTAAACCATAGAATCGAACTATTATATGAACCTCTCTCAGGGTTTTTGCAGAATGGAAAAAATTTACAGCAAAAAATCTGTATCTGTTTCTTGTGAGGTTCTGCAATATCTGGAGTACTCCTTCATGTCCTTGAATCTGGACTTAACCAAATTTCCTACTGAAACCAGTAATCTTGCTTAAATATCAGTAAAGACAGTAGAGCTGTCTTTGCTGATATTATTTGTGTACATATATATTTATAAATATATTTTTATATATATTTGTATATATTATTTGTGAATATAATGTGTATATTATATTAATAATAATGTGAATTTTGTTTCCCAGACAACATGATTTATCAAAATAGGCAGACTGTGTGAAAGAAGCTTGATTTCAAAACAGACACATTTTATTCAAAATTGCTGAAACATCTGATTTTTAAATGTTTGAAATGAATTTTTATTTCTGACGTTTAAGTAATTTTTTTCAGACATTTCATTTATAGCAAGTAAACAGGCAGAGAAGATTGAAATTGAAACAGAATATCTAAATAAACCTCTAGATTCTTTGATTGACCCAGGAAGATTTTCAAGAAAAAATAAGTAATGTCACTCATAACTTTTTTTAATCCTTCCTTAAGATGTAATTTTTTGTGCAGTTTTGAAAATCATTGTCCAGCTTTCCAAGTTTTTGGCTTGCGTTACTGTGTAGAAGTCCACGCTTGAAGTCTGCTTTGATCTTTCCTTGTGGATAGAGCTGTACACTGTGAACATTTTATAGTTTGTTTGTTACCCAGAGTAATTGGGACCTGCAGTATTTCGTATGCAACAGCACTGTAGTGAAATAAGGCTGAACTTCCCACATGCAACACAAATGTTGCCTCAAATACAAGGACTCGCGAGACAGCTCTTCAAGAAGGTTTAGCTATACTTGGCTTTAAAGGGTGTCTTAGCTAATTAGTGTACTAGAGCTCATGGGCCACGGCTTGTGAGTTCAGAGCTTCTGCTAATTAAGTTTTGAATGTAATTTTAGTTAAACTATTAAAGCTTTGTCCCAGGGCTGTTCTCATTAAGCAGAACTCCAGCTTTCCTGGATTTTCTTTGTTCAGAGCTCTCTTGCAAGTACATGGAGGCACATCTGGTATTGGCTGTGGCATTCACATGGGTCTAAAATGACTGCAAAAGAAACAATGCAATGAAATTTATCTGGGGAAACAGTGAGATCACAGCATAACATTTCCATGGAGAAAAGCCTGAACTTTTTTTATGATCTGGTTTAGTACTTAGCATGGTACCCTTAACCATCAAACTTCAGGGCATATGAAATCCCAAAGGGTGGGAATGGAAATACTTTTCTGTTTAGTGAATGCTGGAGTACACCAAGCTAATGATTTCATCTCCTCTGCCAGGAATCATATAGGGGCCTAAGCCCCATGGGTAACATGTACAAAAAAAGTACTGTAGGTACTTGCTGCAGATGGGTATGGACCGGATCACATACGGGAAGTCACCTGTGACTTGAGTTACACTGAAACCTTGCAAATCACTGTTACATTTCTGCTGCCATAATACCACCTTGTTTGCCAGCTTTGGGCTTTCAATTAATTTTTACAGGATACTTGCCCACAATATGGATTAGGCTCATTATGTTACTTGAGGACAAAAAAAAATATTATCAAACATGAAGCTTTAAAATTGGCAGTTGCTCAAATTTGTTTTTTCTTAAGACTTAATAGGCATGTCCAAATGAACATGGCAATTTCTTTAGAATAGAAATGAATACTCTGTATTGTTGTATCCCAGTTCCATGTAATAGACTGTGACATCTCCTACTGTGATACCAGGTGAAAAGCCTCTTTCAAAAGGGCCCAAACCCAGCCATGCCCATTTGCCCTGTAATGCCGTGTTTTCTAGCAGGTGGGTGCTGGAGAGGCTGTGGGTTGCTGCACTTGTAAAGTGGCTGAACTTCCACACTAGTGTTGCTGCATAGTACACAAATATGGAAAGGGGAAAGATAAAGTGAGATAGAGAAAAGAGCTGATACTCTGTGGAGGTGAACAGAAATAGTTTGTTCTGATTAGAGACAAAATTTTACCCTTTGCATCTCTATGGAGAGCCATGTGTAGCAAAATACCTGTTGTTCATCTTTGGCTTCAGTTCCTGTGTAACTCGCTCTACCTACCCACCCTACCTCTTATGAATTACTTGTTTTCTTTACTTGTGGTTGTGTTAGTGTGTCCTCTTCCTGATTGCCTTGCCTCCACTTCCCTCTGTACCTGCCTTTCCCCAATCTATTCCTTCTTTCCTCTCCACTTCTCATTTTTCCTATCATCTTTTCATTTTGCTCATGGAGTATGAAGCCACTGGAGTGACAGCACAGTTTGAACTGCTGTGCTAGGGCTGCAGCTGCTGGTCACTGTGGTGGTTCACCACTTGAAGGGAGCTGGAGGCAGGCTGCCACTGGGAAGTGCAAAGGGAAGCCAGGAATGTGTGTTTGGTTTGCCACACATGAACACTGTGCAGCAAACAGCGCTCAGCACCTCTGCATGGTGATCCTGTCATGTAGATACGCTAACACGCCATTCCCTTTCCCCGGCTATAGCTTTACTAGGGTGTTTAGCTCAGTTTCTGTGTGTATGATGAAAGTGATTTTTTTCTGGAGTGTTGAGTTTGGCTTGGAGTTTCTGGGTTGCGCCAATCTGAAATTCCGAATGAACTTCAGAAGCTGCTCCCTCAGGAAACCATAGCTGTGGTCTTGGTTTATCTAAACAGTGGGAACTTGGAGTAATTTGCTGTCGGGGAACCTTTTGGTCATGTTCAAGGACAGTATCTGTCCTTACTCCTGACTCTCAGATATGTCCTCTTAACTTCTCTTCCATGTCAGTCATAGTCCTCCTGGTTCTTCCTGGGGCAAGAACTCAGCCCAAGCACCAGCCCCATTTCAGGTTCCAGCTCTTTCTTTTTGTTGTTTCTCTGGCAGCACTTGTTGGGACTGTGGCATGTTTTACTCAAATTCTGGTTTTCTTTTTCACCAAGGATAAACCACACCGTTCCCTCAGCTGGCCTGGCAGGCTACCACAGTGAGTTAGCAGCCTGAGGCTCCTGTTGCTGCTCAACTTTTTAACCCTTTTGTTGTGTAGTAGGGAAGAGTTGCTGCTTTTGAGACTATAGCAAGACAGCACTCATCCTGCTTAGCTGATGGGCTGGTTTTGCATGTCTTTTCTTCCTCTAAATTGACAACATTGAGAAATGATTTTGCCCATGAGGTTTTTCTATTTCACCTTGTATTAACTTCTTACATACCCCAAGTTAAGCATCAAAAAGAAGATAATAGGTTGTGGGTTTAGTTTATAGTAAGTCCTTTTGAAGGTGCTAGATAGTGTTGAACAAGGCACTGTAAGAATAGGCCAAGCCCCAGCACGCTGACATGATTTGTCCCTCTTTGGTATGAACAGGATGACAACGCACCTCATTTAAGTGTTTTACTAGTTTTTCTGGATTTTGCACTTGTTCGGTGGTGAAATTCCAAAGCACTGAAAGGGCCCATGTACCCAAGTCGGGCCACTGAGGAACACCACAACAACCAACAAGTGGATAAGCTGCTAAGATTGAAGTGGCTCAGATGGATTTAGGTTGGCAACATAAAGGTGAACCATTTTTGGCCTGGTGGGCCCATGACACTTCAGGCCATCAGGGCAGAGATGCAACATACAGATGGGCTCGTGATCGAGGGGTGGACTTAACAATGGACACTATTGCCCAGGTTATTCATGAGTGTGAAACATGTGCTGCAATTAAACAAGCCAAACGGTTAAAGCCTCTTTGGTATGGAGGACGATGGCTGAAGTATAAATATGGGGAGGCCTGGCAGATTGATTATATCATACTCCCACCAACCCACCAAGGCAAGCACCATGTGCTTACCATGGTGGAAGCAACCACCGGATGGCTGGAAACATACGCTGTGCCCCACGCCACTGCCCGGGACACTATCCTGGGCCTTGAGAAACAGATTTTGTGGCGACACGGCACCCCAGAAAGAATTGAATCAGACAATGGGAGTCATTTCCAGATTAACCTTATAGACACTTGGGCGAAAGAGCATGGCATTGAGTGGGTATATCACATCCCCTACCATGCACCAGCCTCTGGGAAAATTGAACGGTACAATGGGCTGTTAAAAACTACACTGAGAGCAATGGGTGGCGGAACTTTCAAACACTGGGATACACATTTACCAAAGACCACCTTGTTGGTCAACACCAGAGGATCTGACAACAGGGCTCGCCCAGCACAGTCAGAACTTTTACATATTGTAGAGGGGGACAAAGTTCCTGTGGTGCACATGAAGAATTTGCTGGGGAAGACAGTCTGGGTTATTCCTGCTTCAGGTAAAGGCAAACCCACTTGTGGGATCGCTTTTGCTCAGGGACCCGGATATACTTGGTGGGTAATGAAGGAAGATGGGGAAGTCCGATGCGTACCTCAAGGGGATTTGATTTTAGAGAAAAACAGCCAATGAACTCAATTGTGTGCTGTTGCCTGCTATGTAATACTTTTATAGCCCATAAATTAGAAGTCTGCAGGGCACCAGTGACTGGCCCTGACTTCCCTCCGACCATCATCCCAACAGAGAATGAACTTTGATAGAACCAGATGAGTTCCTCGGTAAAGGAATGATCAGCATCAGCAGGCAACAATCCAACACTGCACACAGCCTTTCCTGCCCTGAAAGACTGTTACAAGAGATGGAGCCCAACATCATGGACTGGATGGACTCAGCAGCTTTATAGGGATTGGTCCATGCACTAAGATAACAGTGCACTGAGATGAGAGTGAGGGTATATTGAAAATGTAGGATCTGAGAATGATGTGAATAGCATGAAATAAGGGGTGGATACTGTCTTGGGTTCAGCAGCAGCAGTCAGTTTTTCTCCTTCTTAGTAGCTGGTGCAGAGCTGCGGTTTTGACTTTTGGCCTAGGGATAATACTGACAAAACCGATGTTTTCAGTTGCTGCTCAGTAATGTTTACCCTGACCAAGGACTTTGTGAGTCTCATGCTCTGCCATGGAGGAGGGGAAGCCGGGAGGAAGCAGGGACAGGACACCTGACCCAAACTAGCCAAAGAGGTATTCCATACCACAGCACGTCATGCTCGGTGATGTAACTGGGAGTTACACAGAAGGGCAGGCTCTCTGCTCTGTTGGGCTCGTTTTTGGCAAGTGGTATCGTATTCTCTTCCCTTGTTATTTCCCTTATCATTATTATTATTGATGGCAGCAGTAGTGATTTGTGTTATACCTTAGTTACTGGACTGCTCTGATCTCAACCCGTGGGAGTTACATTCTTTCAATTCTCCTCCCCATCCCTCCAGGAGGGCGGGAGGGGGAGTAGAAACTGCGTGGCTGACTTGCCGATTCACTTAAACCATGACATATCTTTACTTACATCTTTGCTATTAATAATCCTTGATTCCTTTTCTGGGTGGAGCAAGTTTTAATGACCAACAGAACTTGGTGAATACGAGACCAAACACAAGGACAGTGCTTGTCCTCCTGCAGAGCAGATCTTTGCATAATGGATGTATTAGTGTATTTATTAGATGTTACCTTGGGATAAAGCTATAGCTCTTGGAGGCAATAAATAATTCAGCTCTCATTTCCTGTCAAAGACTAGCACCATGTAATTGATGGAAACAGTAAATGCATCAGCAAATCTATGTAAAATCTAGTTATTGCATTCTTAACTTTGTCTAATCGTTGTTCCTAAGAAGTGTCGTGGTCATGTTGAGGCAGAAGCTCTCGTTAATTTGGTGGTGAGATTATGACTCATAAAATTTATTGTGTCAAAATAGTATTTGGCATGGTAGCCTGAAACTGTGAGTATTGTGGATGATTAAAATATTACTGTGTCTGGCAAAGAAAATATTCTTTGAACGGCTGCAGTTGTGGTCAGAATGAGCCAGTGTGCACTTGTATGCCGTCATGACTCTCCTAATGTAAACCACCATTTTTCCATGGTCAAAGAATGAGCTGGAGCTGGAAATGTTTCCCCAGGCTTTTCGTCTTCATATTCCTTCCCACTGCTGCAGTAAACCACTATACACCAGTATGGCAGCAGGTCTGTCCCTCAGCTCAGTTACTGTGAGGCTGCTCATTCTCTACTATGCTGTTTCTTATAGCAGCCTGGCGTTACTGGCGTATCATTGAAAAATGGGTCACAGGAAAGAAAACACCTTGCTGAGGTTGTCTAGGGAGCCTAGTATTAAGAGGAGGAGTTCTCCTATAGCCATGGGCTAATACTTTAGTTATATTAGGTCTTTGAACTGATATTTCCCTTTCCTGCATCTCCCCATTTTTCCCAGTTCTTTTTTCCAACTTGGCCTCTAACCTCAGTCTGTATTGGATGTGCCTCTTTCACTTCCTCCTTCTTTTTCCATGTTCATCTGTGTCCACATCTCTGCTCTCTGAAAAGCAGCAGAATCTCTTCTGTATCCTAGACCAAAGTCATACCATAAGAGACCTCTTCTCCATCACCACCAAAGCTAGACCTGAATCTGTCTTTTCCCTCTCTTCCATAAAAGATCCAACACAGAGATGTGGGAAAGAATAAAAGTTTAACTTTTCTTTGAATAATGCTAAAATTGCCTGGCATTGTGTCTGTGTCCATTCAGGAAGGGAGACAAAGTGAGTGTTATATGGAACATTTTAATCATATTTCTGTAATTATATACAGCCTCAGGGTCCTCATTCAGGAGATGGGGTGGAGGGACCTCCAGAATATTTTTGGTCTTCTATTGAACCCTTATGTGACTGGGAATAAGTAGTTTCACTTCTTTTGGATCTTTTTTTCCACTACTGTTTTTACTTATGTCTCTCACCTAGTAAGACAGTGTAGGGCAGGATATATTTTCCATTTGTATTTAGGGTCTGTATATTCTTTGGATTTTTAGGCCCTTCGAAAATGAAACTGTTATTTTCAAAATTTGCTTAGTTGTGTAATCAAATGTGTTTCTAGGACCATAATTATCTCTGTTGTCTTAGCCATGAAAAATACTCTTGAATCTCATGTATGTTCTGTTCGTTTTAGAGGAAATAGACTCCCTTTTGTATATATCAGATGTGTGTAATGGAATCAACTGTCTTCCTTACCAGAATTATTTAGACGATTTAATCCCTATGGAATTTGATAGGAAATGTAATCTTGTTCTTGTATGTAGCACTTAAGTGTTTTGATCTTCACAGCTGTGAACTGGGTTTCCCTTATGCATGTCTTCCTTCCCCTGTCTCTGTTAATACAAATTTGGTGAAGTGTGGTTTATAGTTAGATTTCACGCTCATTACAGTGTGACATGAACTGGTAGCCTGCTGAAACGGGCATTCAGAGGCTTAAGAGATGGGAGGCTTGCTAGTGTGTTCAAAAAGTAAACACTGTGAGGAAGTTTCTTCATCAGATGGATCTGGGATCTGGGAATTACCTATGTACATATCTGAGCACTTAGAACTAAACCAGGGAAGGTGTGAGATTTCAGCTTTAAGTCATACCTGTCAAGGGTTAATGGGAGTTGAACCTGGGCTACTTCCTTTGCAGCAGTATCCTTTTACATACATGCTTTTAAAAACCTTCTAACCAAATACACTCTGGCCCTCACTTAAAACCCTGTTCTCACTTTCCTAAGGTTTAACTAGGGCTGTCTGTCCAAATCTGCTCATGTACCATTTGATACCACATGGGAGAATCACAACTACCAGTGGAAAAGGCCACAGATTTATCCTAAGAGCAATGTCTTCCAAGATTCTTTATCCTATGTGACACCCGAGCTGAGAGCTCAAGATTATTACCCACTTGGAAACATTCCTTTGCAACTTCAGTTTCCCTGAATTTTGCTATTTGCATACAAATGAACCCAATATTTTATAAATGCATTTTTTAAAAATCTTTTCTTAATGTCTTCCAAAATTTGCCTTTATTATATTTGTTGCTCTGCTTGTTACTTTTTAATGAAGACATCTAATTGCTTGCGTGATTGACACAATGAAAGGAAAACTCAAAACAGAAATGCAAAAACACACTCAAGCTGATAAAAAAAAAAAAAAAGTAATGCATTATAAAAAAAGAATAGAATTTCATTTTCTATGAATTTTCATTTAGGAAGATATTTTATTGAATGGGATGTAGATTTGCCTGTTAGAGCCTTCTTTTATGACTAAATTTGCCAGAGGCAACTGTTCTCTTTGAATGAGTATCATGAGTATCGAGAAGAGCTGCTGGCCAGAAGAAAATTGGGTTGTAAAAGTAAGAGTTCTACAGGTTACCAGATATGTGAGTTCACCCTCATTTCAAAGTTTGAGGTTTTCTAATCCTTTCTCTGTGATGGGTATAAATGACTGTCAGAGCAGTCTGAGTAATGTATGTAAAACCCAGGCTGGCTGTTTGGTTTTAGCTTTTACAGTGGATGGTGAATGGTGGGTTACTCTCCAAATTCTGCTGTTGTACTGCAAGCCCAGGGTGTGCCAGAAAACATTTAGTGCCTGAGTATTCCTCTAACCAAATAGGTGAGAGATGTTTTCCTTTTTTTTTGCTTTAATTAAAGCAGATTTTTCTTCCTGAATTATGCAACTATTTTTCAGACACCTTGTTAGCTCAAAAAAATTGCTTAATATTTGTAAAGCAGAGAGAAATATTTTGACTCCAGCCTTTAATTTAACCACAGCAGATGCTGCTAACTATACTCTGCTTCCCCATGAAGTAATTTACTTTCAAGATGAGAAGTGGAAATGTATTGTTTAAATAGCTGACTTGATTGCTCAGAAATGAGGCTGACCAAAATGTGCTGATGATTTTTATCTTAGGACTAGGCTATTAAACAAAACTAAATGTGGAATAAGATCAGCAAAACCTGTCTGGGAGACTCAGACCTCATCAAAATGGGGATGCTATTTTTTTTTTTTTTTTAAGCAAATAAGCATGCTGAGTGAGTCAAGCAATGATGACTGTAATGCTGTGATTGCCTGCAAAACTAACATTAGAGCTCAGGAATAAAAATAAGTGGGGAAAACAGTGGATTGCCAAAAAAGAAGGTACTGGAGGCGTGAATGCTGTCTATAACAATGAATAATAAAGACAAATGCGCTGCATATGACACAATACAGAAAATTAGTCTGGATTCATTAATGACTTGAGATATCAGGAATTCTGTAAATTATAACTAAGCTGGAAAAGTTTCAAGTGCTCAGCTGAAGAAAGTTGGGGTCAAAACCTGCAGCACCTACTGAGATAAATTGCCTTAGCTGTCTTTATTCTAACACTTTCAAGTTTCAAAAATAGCAAGTTCATTACTAATTTGGTACTGGTTTTGTGATCTTAGTTAAATAAATTTTATGACTCAGTTAAATAAAATAGGCATAAGAAAAATTGCAGATATTTATACTACTCATGCAAAATCTGCGTTTAATTTATGATTACCCTTTGTCTTGCTAGTACCCCTCATCACAAATGCTGGGGCACTGTGCCAGTACTATGCACCTCTTGTCATGCCTAGAGCTTAGTTCATCTTGGCTAACTTTAGGTACTTGGCTAACTACAAGGTAAATGCTGACATCTGAGCTAGTCATGCTGTCTCCTTTCATCAGTGGAAAGAAGCAGAAACTTAAGTGAGGTCAGTTTTAACACTTGTGGCTGTTTCTGGTAAGCCACGTGAGCAGGAACATCTATTCTGCTGTCTGTGTTACATCAAGCAGAATAAGACCTCATCTCTGGCTGGATTCTCTAGGTGGTACTGTTATATATAGACCATGGGTGAGAATTTTCTTATAGCATTGAGAACGCTGTTATTTTTGAATATATAGCAGGAGGCAAATAAGGTAGGACTAGCTGCTCAGTGTCCAGCTGCTTTGAAATTTTACAGTTAGTTGTGCTATTTTAACCAGAGGAGATATATAGAGTTTCCATGGATAGACTCATACCCACTGTGTGTGCTGGAAGTTACTGTTGTGTCCAAAACTGTCACCCTCTCTCAGGGAAACCAAAAACCCCAACCATGTTCAGTAGTTGAGAAGGAAGAAATTTACCAAAAGAAACACTGCAATAAAAATCTGGGAGTGGATATGTATGTATGTGCTTATCTATGTATAAAAGGAGAAGAGCAGATGACAGAAAAAGAAGAAAGGAAACCTGCCGACTGTCCTTATTAATTGCTGCTTTAAGGAAGGCCATTAAGCTGGAGAAAATTGGAATTTTCTGCAGCGACACAAAAGCATTAATCTGGTGTATCTGAAACAGGGTAGATCTAGGAATCTTTGACTGTTAAGCTTGGCCTCTGTTGCACTCTGTGAAGTGTGGGTGTTTAAGGGATGCTGCGTTTGTGTGTGCATGTGTCAGAGAGAGAGAAAACAGAGTCCCAGTGACTTACATCTGCAGAACCAGAACTTGGCACACCCTGTCAACAGTGGGTGCATCTGCTCTGCAGATAGAGGGGGTTTGTCCATTCATCATCTTGTTCTCTGTGTTTTCAGTGTTTGCTTGTGTGTCACAGAACAGGTTAAGCACTCATGGTACTCCTCAGCCTACTGCTACAACAATGACCCATATCTCTTTGTATCTGCTTTTTACATTGAACAGACAGAAAATCCTTGCTTTTTCCCCAGCAGCCCAGGTCAAAGTAACACCTTTATTATGTTACAGGTGAGATGTGTGCCGGTAGGAAAAAAGTGTGTATGTGTAAATAACTTGAACAACTTTAAGATGTACATTTTTCTTTCCAGAATAGTGCAAACTTTTGAATGTCTTTTTCACCATGTGTGTAACTAGCTTAAGGCACAAATAATAACCCTGTCACTCTGTTTTGGAAGGATTATTGGCCAATAGTTACAGATTAGGTGAGATTATAACAAGTCCTTGATTCTTTGACCAGTCCTTTCAAGCTCTTTAACTCATGTGCACCATGCTTTATCTGTCTTGAAAATACCTTTAAACATTTTCAATCCCTATTGCATCCTGTACCGTCCTATCACCTGCCATCACTGCTGACTACCACAGCTAGTTGTCATACTTACTTTACAAGGTTCTGTTAATGTCTGTAAAGCAGTTTGTACTGACTTGGTCGTGGATATGAATATTTCCTTAATACTTTCCCAGTGGCATGCTGTTTAGGAACAAGATTTTTTCTGCTGAGTAACTTTTCACTTGAGAGTGAGCAATACTAGTGTTTGAGACTTGAACAAAAGATGATATTGGCCTCTTACAGGAAGGAAGAATCCTTGCCTGCGTTTTAGTAGCATAGATAAGGGAAGGGGAAAAGAATTCCTTCCCTGATTACTTGTGCTTGAAGTACGAGGAGCTTCTATTGCTCAGATCTTGAGCTGCTTTATTGTAGCCTGGTCTTCCTCTTTGATGCCTTTTTTCCCCTTTAGATTCCTGTAGTTAATTAACTGACTTGATTAAAAGCAGAATGTCCAAACTCATGGGTCATCACACTTGAGCAGTTTAGATGTCCCGTTTAAAAATAGGCATCAGCACCTGATATGCCTTTTGAAGACAGCAGGAGCCAGTCCTGCATGAGCTGGCTAAATATAGTGGCAGCCGCATCACTTGCCGGAGAGATTAATAAAGGGAAGAAATTCCATTTGGGCAGGTAGGGTGCAGCAGATCCAGAAGATCTCCCAGCTGTGCTCTCTGGTGGCATGGGATCTTAGGAAGCAAATTGCTTTGTTTTTTATTTTTTCAATATAGCGGTACAGAGAATCTTGCTTTGTCAGATGTTGTCAAGTTGTGAACAAGAAGGATTTTTTATACCTTTTACTGACTTATTACTTAGACAGAACAGAAATACTTGAAAACAGCTATTATTTTATTTATTTTTTTTTTTTACTTCACAGCTGCTTGCAGAGATCAGCCCTTATGCAACTTTCACTTAGTGAAATAATGAGAAAATTAAATTGTCCTCGCTGCACAGCAATTCCATGTTTCAGCTGTTCTTTATCTTCATTTCATATTTACTGCCACTCCATGCAAACCTGGTTTTTGTCTCATTTGTATTATGGTATATTATTAACATCAGCTAAAAGGGATGATGAAGGTGAAGTTAAAGGAGCTGGACTGGTGAATTACGTAAACTAAAGTTTAATTCTGCAAATGTATTTCTTGTGTTCCTCAGCTTAGATATACGTCTGTGAGATTTGGCAGGTTAGAAGGCTTTGATGTATGTTGACTTTTGTACATAAACACGAGCAACCAGCTGTCCAGAAAAGGACAAGCTAATTCAGTGAAAAGGCCAAAATCTGAAAAGAGAAACAGAAACAGTGGGTAAGAGGAGAAAAGGGAGAGACTAGCCAAATTACAGATGCAGGAACAAATTCAGAAGGCTGACAACTAGCTTTTGGAGTGCTTGTACTGCACACACTTAAACTAAGTAATCTATCCTCCAAAACAAAGCCTGAAAAGCCTTGCTTGTGTCAGGAAAAAAAAAAAAAAAAAAGCTTTAATTGAAGGATGGGAAGAGTATTATTGTGGAATTTTTTATCTGTATGATCAATATAAACTTCCTTTTCCTGACTGCAAAGTTAACTTAACCTTCCGATTTTGGACAAGAGTACAAATGTACTCTGTCCACATGTCCTAGTATCTGCTTTAGTTTGCAGGCAACATCAGATCTTCTTTGCTTTGCTGCCACAGTACTTTTACGTTTAGAAGTGTGAGGACTAACAGTCCAGGACAGTTTGGAACAGCATAAAATAATTGTCTGCTGCTCAGGAGAAATCTGTAAATCCTTTATATGTTACTAAAGGTGTAAAGTAAACTTAGTGTTGGCCAGATTTTGACACACAATACAGTACAGTAGTCCACTCTCATAATTCAGATTCATCAAAGATCAAACACAGCAAACAACTCTAACACAGGAGGACCTGAAAAACTGCCAAACTGAAAAACAGTGCACCTCTGGGAGTGTGGCACTTCCAGCTACTGAGAAAGAGAATATTGATTATTTACCATGACACTATCTCTGTACAGGTAGAAAAATACGTTGATATAGTGTCCTTTGACCCCATCATTACATTCACTGTATAGTGAACAGCATGCGGTTACCATGTTCTCCTTGTAATTATAAAGCAGATTCCTTGGGAAAGAATTATATCTGAAAAAGGAACTTTTTAACCTTGATAAGTAAGGATGGTATTTGAAGTATGTAATATGAATAAATCTTTCACCTTTGTATTTGTAGATTATTTCATCTTTTCTCCAAAAATCTAATATTTAAAACCACTCCTACTTCCTGCATGTGGATGTTCTGATCTGGGGCACCCTCTTCAGTTAATAATTTGGCCTCTTTGAACATTAGAGCTTTTTTTTTAATCCCCACAGACTACTTGAAGCTGAAACAGGTGCCTGCCTGAGCAGGAGGGCATGCTGATGAAAATCAGACTGTCTAAATACTTATCAAAAGGAAGGAACAGTGATAGGAAAGGGTGGGAGAAAACATTCTTTAAAAGAAAACTTCCATGGCCTCTGTATACATGCACAAAATATGCTGAGAATTGCTGAAACACACCTGACACAAAGCTGGCACTCCTTTGGTGAGCTGTGTCCTGTGCTTTCTCCCAGTATATGTGTGATACAGGCAGGCAGATCCAACATTTCAGGTGGGGCTGAAAGCCAGAACTATTTTGCCTTTATTTCTGAGCAGATTCATGAGCTTCAGTATCAGTTGCTGATGGGAAGTGTTTACCAATGTCACCCTCTCCCCCCACACTGAAATATTGCTGTTGAAATAATGCCACTGTAGGAATTAAAAAAGAAGAGAGATGGAGCAAATTTTGCTCTGTCAATATTGTTGCTGAAGATGGGTGATTTCAGCAGCTGCAGGAGAGGCTTAGGATCCAGGTGAGTACTGCAGCTGAATGGAGAAGAGGCTGAGGGAAGTATGTGTTCCATGGGAACCTATCAAATAATTCTTGCATGTTTCTTAAGAAGGAAAACAAAACCATATTTCCCAGGTGCTGTTGCCATTCTGCCCATTCTTTATTTATTCCTTTAGTATGGAAAAGATAGAGAAGCTCTTTCCAACAACCTGTCTGCATTAGGCAAAAAATAAATGTATTTTTAGTACTTGCCCTGCCCTGGCAGCAGCTTGTCTGAAGAGAACCTCATGTAGAGCTGCTCCCCGCTGAGCTAATCTGGTCGTTAAGGCAGGGTGGTGCTGATTTCCTGGGGGAATGCTTTCTGCATGGGATGACAAGGAGTTGTTTGCACACAGGGCAGCTGGGAGCCTGGTCAACACTCTCAAACTCATTTAAGTAGTAGTTCAGTCCTTAGTGCAAGAGGGTTCCAGCTCATCGCCAGGGTATGTAGGCATGGCTGCAATGCAAATAATTATTGTTACTGGCATGTCATGTTTCAAGAGTAAATAGACATGGAAGCTAAAATGCCATATTAAGTGAAGTTTAAAACAGAGGCAGTAAGGAAGAGCTCTACAGCCAGTACAGCATAGGGCAGCATGTAAAGGCTGCCAATCTTATCTATTTTCATGATGTCTTCCTTTGTGTAATACATTTGCATAAAAGTTAATACGCTCTCTCTAAATATCTACCTGTGTTCAAAGCTTCTGAACTCTTCTGTTTAAAGTTTTACTGTTGGGAAGCTTGAAGGGAGGAAAACTCCCTTTCTATTCAGAGTGTATGCTGGTGGTATTTTCTGGATTCTCAATCTCCTCATTTTCCCTTTGTAGTTACATCCTTTCCCCTTTTGTGGAAGGGGTTTAAATATTTTAAGACAAGAACATGTGATTGGAAGTATGCAGACTTCAGGTTGGTCTGATTGGTTATTATTCTCCCAAGACAATGATGGTATTTCTGATGAATGATGGCTTCATTTTTACACAGATAAAAATGTGTGTAAAAATGTGTGATAAAAATGGAGGCCTTCTGCCTCCACTTCCTTTAAAAGTGACCACCCAAATCAGAAGTCTCATGAAACTGCAGAAAGTAGTTTTTTCAAATGACATCTGGTCTTTTTTTCTTTTTTTTTTTTTTTCTATTGTCTGTGCTCCTAAAACCAGTATTTCCCTTTCTGAACTCTTGAGCCGCTTTTGTTTCTGCTGAAAAACTTGGCCAAATCAGATAAAGATAACAAGAATAAGAGACTAGAAGTTCAAGAGAAAAGTATTTAGTGGCATCACTAGTTTTAAGAGTGTTATGAAAAATATGGTTGTATCAGTCTTTGAGTAGTCTGTGCTCCTGTATAGTGTCTGTGTGTGTATCATGAGTTTATGGCAAGGAATCTATTAATTACTTTGTTTAACAGGATTTGTTTCTTTGGAGCCTTTTCCAACTTTTCTTTCAGTCTCAAAGGAAGTAGATAGAAGCTTTTAGAAATTTGCAGCATTCTCCTGTGCTGAGTGTAGAACAGATAGGTAAATCCTGATAAACCAAGACAAATCACATGCACTTGCCTGTCTGTAAGAGTCAGTAATATACTGGAAAAATATTTCTTTGCCAGCACCTTTCCTGCATTGATTCATCTTGTTCCAGCAGCTTAATCATGGCCATTTAAATGTGCCATTGCAGATATTAATTCAGTTTGACACATCCCTTTTCCATACACTTGGGAAGGATATTTCTTTCGACTGGTTCCCTACTTGAAGACACAAAGCAAAACAAAAAACAAACGGGTGTTCTGTGATTGGTACCAGCACTGGTTGCTCTGTTTGTTTGTAAGTTCTTGTTCTTTTTGAAATAAGCTTTAGTGGCAAGAGAGGCCTTCAGACAATCTGAAAGGGATATGAAGAATGTGCTTTGTTTATACTGAGCAAAAATAATTGAGCTTTTCTGTTGCTGCCTGGGAGCCATGTCTCCTGTTTCTGGGACCTGTTTACTATGTACTGTACAAAGCCTGCAGCCTTTCTGCAGCGGATCGGGACTCCCCTAGCCTTTCTGCTGTTTCCTTTTTTATGGTTGGGCTTTTGAGCAGCACTGGTATGCCCCAAACACCTGCCAGATTTGCATATCATCCTTGCTTGGCTTGAGCATCCACTGCAAAGTTGGCACATGAACTGTGGAGAAGCAGGGCTAGTGTTTTGATTTTACGCCAAAGCCTGATACTGAAATAGGCAGTGGGAAGGAATCCAGTAATTGTTGGCCTCTGATCAATGAAAACTGTCGTTAGGCCAGTAAATTGTCGGTATGTGGGCTTAGTTCTATATATCATCTTTGGGCTGGTGTCACCCTGACTCCAGGACGAGAACATTATCAACATGTCATCAAGTCTGCTGGGAGCATTTTATTACTTTTTCTCCCTTTGATTTATACTCATTCTCAAATTTCATACGGGTCAGGTTTGACAACACGCTGGAGGGACATTGAGGGGACTGTTTCTTTGGTGCAGAAATAGATCTGCCAGCCCTGTCTAGCAGGGTGCCTTCTCCCTCCCACGTACACCCCGCATTGCTGCTGGTTGAGCTCTGGACTGGCAGAGCCTCCCTCGCTCCTTGCCAATTGCTGTGGTAGGAAGCAGAGCCTTCCATTATCTCCGCTCTTGTTGGGATTGTGGTGAGACAACACCTGATTAGCTTTGGCCATGTCCACACACAAAAGTGGCATGACTTTAGCTTAAATAAACTTCTACTTTAATTTGGTTTGAATGGTGAAGACTACTGTGGGCATTAAGGATTCTGGCTATCTTTTTTGTTTGACTTAAGATGATTCTGAATCAGTTAAGGCAAATAAAAATAATCCACATGAAATAAGTGTCTACCCAGCTTTTCGCACTTTAACTCAACCAGTTTAAATCCAGCAGAGATTTTTTTTGCAGAGAAGCCCATGCCGCATGTAGTACAGTGGGAGTAACACTGGAGCAGCCCCTCCAAGCAGTGCAAATGTACCAGCTCAGGCAAAACTCTACCCTGTTGCCACTGGGAAATTTAAATCTGTACTGGCTGCAAAAGCTGCAGCTTCTGTGGCTTTGCTTGTATTTTTCCAAACAGGTAAATGGATGGTCATTGCTATGTGTGAATGTAGCAACGTGTAGGATAAGGTAATTTCTTCTTTAAGGTAAATTTATTGTGAAATAAAGACTTTTTCTGCAGTGCCACCTGCAAGATGGAGATACATTGCTAAAGCAATTGCAGAATAATAAGGACAAACACCTAAACCCACTTTAGAGCAAATCAGGAATATTCTCAGTGTAAAATAGTAGCTTTCTCTTTGAGCTGGAGGTAGGGAACTAGGTAGTATTTCTTCAGTAACTTTTTCCTTTATTTCTCACTGTATCCTGTATTTTGAAGGTGAAATAGGTTATTTCTCAGTTACTGCTCATGAGAATGATTTAAACGTGTCTAAAAATGTGTTGTATGCAATTACAGCCTATAGTAGTATAAAGGTTTGGATTGAACTCCTTTTGCATGCAAGCAACAACTGAAATCTGGAAAAAATCATAGCTGAAAAGAATTTGGCCAGAAAATACTGATGTTGCCTGTTGGATTACAAAAGCAAGATAGCACATCCAGAGTTAAGGCTGAATGCACGAGTGGCTGTGGTATACCAAGATATTATACACTGCTCCCTTCTACATATAGACACAGCAAGTCCGGATACGGTTAAGAGTCCAGGCCCTGATTTTTCCCACATTTAGCTGAACTTGAAATGTTGTGTCTAAAATAATTTTTTGTGGATTCCTTTCTTATATGTAAGAGAGCTTTTTTTAAAGGCAAAGTGAGATAAAAAGTTGCTGGTTAAGTGGAATGGCTAGCTTTTTACAGGCTGAGCAGCTTTTTTTGAGATGTTTTATTCTAATGGGTAAATCCTCATTAAGGGACACTGTTTAAATCTGATCATGGCCCCATTTCAGCAAAGCACTTAGCGTGTGCTGAAGTATGTGGGAAGTCAGTGAGATTACTTGGATGCTTGAAGTTCAGCAAGTGCAGTACTGAACTGGGATGTGTATGAGCGCAAGATTAGTTGCTTCACAAGTACAGACCTTATTACTCAAAGTTAAATATTTTGAATTCTTTTTTAATCTTCTTAATGGGAAAGTGAGTAGGCTGTCTTGAAACTCCTTTCTTGCCAAATTCCATGTCTTAAATCAAAGCTTGCATTGGGGTTACATGACCACAAAAAGCATTATAAACTAATAAACCTCTGAATTTGTTTACAGTTGTGTAAACTGAAAAACAGACAAAACAGCTTAAGATTTTCTTTGTTCTTATTTTTGCTTTTCTTTTTCTTTTAATATTTACTTTCAGGCTTGGGCCTTTGAACTGCATTTTTTCCTTGGCCACATTATGCTCTAGGTCGAGCAGGCAAGGAGGGTATGTGACAGCTGCTTGCACTGAACTACACAGCCAGCCTTGTTACCTCTGTGCACACAAACTCTCTTCAAAGGAACTACTGTTTTCTGTCAGTAGAGTTTAATATGTCCAGAGTGACGTACCTCCCTGACCCAGTTTGTTATCAGAAGGCTTAAATGCAGCCCTGATCAAAAGGGCTGCATGACTGCTTCCAAGTGTCAGTGTGGTGACTTACTGGATGTATAATTAGGTAACTTGTGTTCTCCCTGACTCCCCTCCTGCTTCAGTGAGAAGAGCAGAATGCACATTGTTAGTGGAGAGCTGAGACTCTATGTGCAAGGGCATAACAAAAATAAAGACAATGACAATAGATTAGGGAAAGGGAAAGAAAAAAGAAAGAGCAGAGGTCTCTAAACAAGCTTTTGTGTGTTATCTCCAGCAAGCTTATAAGAGAATCACATCGTGAATTTGTGTATGTGTGATCATTGGCTTGAGCACGTAGGCTTTAAAGCTTGATACAAATTGTATTTGTTAGTATTGTCTTTTGTCCTAAATTCTATTCATAAAGTGAGATATTGAGGCCATGCTAGTTTCCTATTCCACTTATTTATTTATTTTACAATCTTTTAAGTGTGTTGCTTTTAAATAGAAAAGACACCAAAGCAGAGGAGGAGCTCTGCCCATCAAAACAGGTCTATGGAAATATTCGTAGCTAAAATAAACAGAGCGCTATTGATTGAGCACATTCAGGATTCAGTCAGTATTCAAAGGAATACCCAACCCCTAACAATCTCAGCATCTATGAAGTTTGCTTCTCAGGCATTGTGTAAGAGACGCACAACATTAAGCTGTTAGCAGGGATTCTGCCACTGCACTACAACTGGTAGATGTTGGGTATGCATAGTTATTTGCCATAAAAGTGGAGAAACTTGAAATAAAATGGTCTGTTAAGAGGACAGTATAAGCCAATTCAGAATATCTCAGATTTCAGTGCAAAATCCATATACTGCCAGCCTACATGAAACACCTCAGTCCACCCTAGGGCAGACAATTTTTGAACTGGTGTGCTAAAACTATTCCAGCCACTGTGTGTTATGATTTAACCCAGGCTTCCCTGCAGTATTTGAGTCTACAATATTCATCAATTGAAGCGGACCAGAAAGTTGTGTAAAGTTCTGTTCCTGTGCACTGCAAACCCCTCTGTGCCTCATTTGCAGAGCTGGTAAGTCTGCAGCAGGTGGCTTTTTAGGGACACTGTTTTCTAATTCAAGATGCTGAGGCTTCTGCCTTGGCTCTGGAGATCCTGGAAAAACTAGGCAATGAGGTTTACAATTAAGATCTGAGCATTGCATTTTCCCATAAACTTGATGTATTAAGGCCTTTACTTCCATCACAGTATGTGTTTTCCAAGCCCACCTCTATGCACTTTTCCCATTCCTTGGGGTTTTTTTTTTTATTGTTTTCTAGCATCCTCTTTATGGATTATTGCCTTTGAGCAATGTCATTAGAGACAGTTACTCCTTTCTGCCTCATACAGTGCATCTGAAGAGGATGTCTGTACTTTAAACACTGATGTAAGAGTAGCTCATGTAGAAACTTGGAGGATTGCTTTAAAATGATTGCTCAGATAGTACTGACAGTGCATGGCAGCCCAGGGGCACTTGGTGGTGGGTGAGGTACTGCCCTGTCAGCTAGCCAGGCTGCTTCGGCAGGGTAACACTGTTGGCAGGAATTTGTTGTGGCAAATAGAGAATTAGTCTGCCTCTTTTTTCAGTAGTATAGAGTTGTAGAAGTGCTTTAGTCTTTTCATCAGGTGTTCAAAATTTGTGGGCAGTGGTCCTGAATGTATAGGGGATAAAGATATCTGGGCATGTTCTTTCTCTACACCTATTCCATTTTCTTTCCTGCTGTAGTCCCTGGTTCTTTGCCTTGTTTTTGCTGCAGTCTTCCTGATTACTCTCTTTTCACTAGGTATTCTATTACATACCTTAGCCTAGTTTCTATCATCACTTTTATATCTTGCTTATATTACCAGTCAGGATTCTTATTCCACTTTGAAGTTTATTTTTAATGAGGGATAATTAACATCAGTATTAGTGTGATATTTCATATGCTGTTATTCTCTTACAGATACCTTGCATCTTTTTTTCATTGGTTTTAAGTATTTGGTTTTAGATGGTTCATCCTGCAAACTGTAAAATTTACTCATTCAAAGAGTCAGGTTGTTTTTAAAGGATTGTTATTTTGAGCAAGCTTTAGTGTCTGTGCAAAGGTTTCCATGACTGAATGCCTTTAATTTCTTGTGTGCATCTGTTTTCCAGTCTTCTTGTGTCATTAAGCCTTGTCTCTAACTTGTCTCAACCTGATCTTTTGTTTTAAAAAATGATAATTATGTGTATATATATATATATATGTAACTTCCCCTAGGTTGCTTACTTTCTCTTCTGCCACTGTTGTCACCATCCTGGTTCTGCATGAAACCGCCTGCTTCTTAAAAGAATCAGTTGGTAGCTTCCAGGAATAACTAAGATAATTATTAAAGCATATAAAGGCAGATTGGAAGCAGTTTGTTCGGGATGAAAGGCAGCTGTGGTCTAAAGTGAGACCTGCAGTGCATGTGGCCTAGGATGTTAATCTGCAGAGGCTTAAGCTATGCAATGGAAATAAGGTTGACTTCCATTAAAATCAATGGCAAAACTTCTGGTGACCTAAATGGAAGAAGTTGCAAATCCACAATGTGTATTTTGTATAATTACATACATCAGAGTAGAGTGAGTCATACATTCAAACTTCTGTTTTAACGTTTTGAGGAAAGCATAGTGCATATGTAAGCTAAAGTGAGTATAGGAGTATTGGTGGCTCAGCTGGGAGAGTATGGAGGTGAGCACTAAGGTTCCAAGCACTGCTCCTCCTTTTGCAATGTCCCCAGATGTCTTTTTACTCTGCTTGGTCATTCCTCTTTTCTCTCTCTCCCTCTCATAGCATTCTTTTTTATAAGAGGAAGGTAAGCTTTTATACAAAGCAGGTAAATAGAGTAAAGTCTGTAATACTTTAAGGCCTGTCATGGTGAAGAACACTAGCTTTGACAGTTCAGGTATTGTTGTCCTCTGTGTTTTAGGACCTGAAAGTGAATATATGTAAGAAATTCATTAGGAACAGTGTTGGTGAGAAGCTGTGTTGGAGCTGTGCCTATCTTGCTTCAGTTGCATCTGTCAGCTACAGAATAATTCTTTGCATTTTGTATAACTGTTTGCTCACAAACAGGATTGTACAGTAGAAGACTTGACTGAAATCAGTGATAAGAAATCTTTCAGGCAATCTTTAGTCCAAGTGCAGAGAATTGACCAATCCTTGTTCTGCTTTTTCTATAGAACACTGAAGGTTATACATTTGCATTATTGAATCTTAAATTCTGTGTCCCTCTAAATCAAACTGCATTCAGTTAAAAATGCCAGTGTATCTCTTAATTGGAGAGCTATAACCTTTCAATAACCTTTGTTGGAATTTATAAATGAATTTCTATCTTAAGGCAATACTTTGTTTAGCTATTGTACATGGTTACAGCCCTAGGCTGTGGCAGTGTTAGTGCTAGTGCTGGGACAGCTGGCGTAAATCTTAATGACATCAACAGGAAAGACTGATCAAAGTTTAAGGTCATTTGAGAAATTCCTGAATTTCTCACTCTCTGCCTTTTTTTTTTTTTTTTTTTTTGCTATATTATTCGTTATGGTCAAAGAGGAACCGTAGCATTCCAAGAGGTAAAGAAAAAATGGGGAAACTCTTTAGTGACTAGGATGAGTAGACAACTCTTTAGATAATGAGGTTCATTAAATATAGTGCAAATAGTGGTGTAAATGCCTTCGTCAGTCAAGAGGCCCTTTAGAAGACTTTGGAGACAGGATATTTCCTTTCATCACTGGGGCTTTGTTGAGGTGCACTCTTGATTAGGAACACGAATGTCAGGCTGTCAGTGTACTGAGTTGGGAAAGCGTGTCTGAACAGACTCCCAGCAAGAAAATCACCAAGCTACACTTAACAGGTGAAATAAGGTGGGAACTGAGGGAGAAAACCTTAATAAAAGGAAGCTGACTGAGGAAGAATAGTGGCAAAAGTCCTCATTATTATTATTTGTTTCATGATAGATGTCATCTTTTCTCACTACATAGTAAGCGTCTTCTGATGAAAAACAGTACACAGTAAACTGAAAGTTCACTTTTTGCACCTTCACTGGGACTCTGCACCAGTCACTTGTACAGACATTGGGGATGCTCTAAGAAAGCCTTTTTGCAAGGTGCTTTTCTGCATTACACATTTATCAGGTAGAATGACTGTCCAATCAGACAGTCAGTACTAAGGTTACTGTCTGGCTACTCACTAGACTGAGACATGAGGATGAGTCCTGAACAATACAAATACTTAGAAGTCTTTTAAAGTTAAGTCAGGTAATTAAAAAACCCTGTTGTATGGCTTTGCGTTTTTCCCATGTGTCAAAAAGGAATGACACACTAGCTGTAGTTATTTCTTAATAGAAAAACCAGGCAGCACAATTTTTCTGACACAGGGGTGTCAAAATGCAGACCTCAGTGCTGAGGCAATATTATGTGCCTGGTGTCATTACAATTGCTGCTGGTCATATTGCAGTATACCTAAAGATTGTAAAGCTTACCTACCCATGGCTGGCAGGGCAGAGACTTCCAGCCTGATACTCACCTGTGGTGCCGCATTCATGGAATTATTGGCTTATGCCTAAAAGCATTTCTGTAAAGCAGTCAGAACTAAAATTTGTCCTTGCAGTTGACTTTGAAAGATAAGCTGTAGCAGACGAGACCACAGTCAAGTGTTGCTTATACTGAGATCCTTTAATGGGATCTTTTAGTACAGATTTCTTAATCTCTGCTGCTTCTGGCATCTTTGGTTGTGTTGGTCTCTCTGTGTCCTTCTGGCCTGGTCAGTTACTAGATCTCAAAATCAAAAAACCTCAGGTGCAGACAGTAACTTGAACCATTAGGCCATGTGCATGGCAAGATAATGGCTACAGCACACTTGAAGTGGAGGTGACTCTAGTGTTTGCAAGATACTGAGAACATGATAGCTGAAAAATCCTTCTTGTTAAATCACTTTCCACCATTTGTGACAAGCATGGCAGTTGAAGGGCTTTGCAGTGGCTTCCTACATCTTCTCAGTGCCTGTCCTTGCTTACATAGAGGCAGGCAGAAGCACGGCAGACTGTGTAAGGTGGCTGGGTGCTTCAGTGCTCACTGTGGTGGGTATGCTGTGCTGTGATGTGGCCCTGGTACTGACAGTTATGGCAGTACCCATAGGGTGGGTTGCTCCAAAGGATGACAGTTTAAACAGCAGCCTGGTTTTAGAGCAACCTAACAGCATTGGCTTTGTGCATGTTTAATGGAACAGTTCTTCAAATGGCTTTTATCCCTTATTTCAGTGATTTTTACATGAAAGTTTTCCTTTCAAGAAAGGGTGTCTTGTGTGTGCACCTATTTGCAGAAATGGTTTTCATTTTCGTCTTCTTCCCCTGTCCTTTTTTGTTGTGTGGTTTGTTTCTTTGGGGTTCTTTCTTTGTTTTGTTTGTGCTGAGACCTCTTTTTATTCCTTTGCAATTTGATTGATCCTCCTTCCTTCAATTCCACATTGGATGGCTGCTCATGGAACCCCGCCTGGCTTTAGCTGAGACAAAATCGACTGCATACAATTTCCCTCTGACAGCTTGTACGAGAGCAAACATTTCCGAAGAGCTGAAAGTCTAGAAATTCAATCAGCGGAAAACCTACTGTGTGGAACAGCTTTGCTAGTGCTACAGCTCCCTGCTGAGTAGAAAAGCAATCCAGTTACAATAAATCCTTAAGAGTGGAGTCATTTGGGTAAAAGGAAAAACAAAAGCTGGTTTATACAAACTGATTGAAGTCAGACGTTTTGACTTCCCATTCAAAAAAGAGTCAAGGCCCAGGCTTGCTTGGTAATTTAAAGGGGAGATTGGCTCCTTTCATCTTTCTCTAGTGTAGGGTTCTTAATATTTTGCTTGTGGAAGAAATGTGAAGAGTTTTCAACTTACGTTAAAATACCTACTTTGATATCGATATAGATTCTGTAGCTCACTGTAAAATGAGTTAGTCATGAATGCCCTGGCAAGAGGTGAAGGCACAACTCTGTTTCCAGCCACTCTCATTTTGTTCTACTGCAATTACAGAAATGTGAAACTAGGGTAAACTGGGATCAAAATCAAGGCTTGCATGTCTTGCCAAGACAGCTTGGGCAGCAGTTTGTGCTATGGTGCTGGTGTGTCATGAGCTTATGTAGCTGTTGTTGCAATCTGGGCTGCTCAACAGACTCCTCGAACTGAAGTTATGAGTTGTGCCTAGTGAGAGAGATCTATTTTGTTTGTGTTCAGTTTCCTTCATTCTCTTAATACAAGCAATTAAAAATTAGCAGCATGAATAAACATTTGACATTAAAATAATAGTGTTAACTGATATGCCAGTGCTGTGGTATTTCTCCTAACTTATATTTAAAAATTTAAATGAAGGTTGCTTGGGGTAATAAAGTCTCCTTGTCATTTTCATTCATTTTAATTGTTTGCACCACTCCTCTTTGGGTGCCTTTCCTACTGGAGAATATGAAATCAGCCAACAGGTCTGAATCGAAACATTAAGGAAACAATCTTCGTGAAGTCTAGTGAGCCAAATGAACTGACTGGGAATGCTGCGGTTTCCTTCCTCCTCTAATGCCTGTCAGGTGTTTACATAAGACTAGGTAAAACTTTTCTGGGCAAATGTGAATTTCAAGATGCTGCTGTCTCTTTAATGACTGCATGGGGTCAGTCAAGCTTGCTGCTCTGCATATGATCTGCATTCAGCTATCATCCCTTCTCCTTCCCCTCGCAAATGTGTTTGGTCCTCATGGAAAACATTAAAGATTGTGTAAACATTGTAAAGGATTTTCACTGGCCTTTCTGTTTAAATAAGATGTTATAAAGTGTAGCAAATGAGTACAAAACCTTGCCACAGAGTTGCTGGTTTAAAAAAGAAAGTAAGGTAGGATCGTAGCATCTCCCATTTTGTGTGAAGTCTGACGCCGTGAACAGCTTTGGTCAGAAGCATGCACCGTATCTAAAATCATAGCATTGGGCCTGGAGACAGATCCGCAGCACTCAGGGTGGATCTTGGAGTATCTATACACTTGTAAAACCTGTACCAAAATACCCAATTTGGTTGCCCAAGACCTGTGCACTCATCTTTCTCTGGGCTTGGTTACTTCAAGAAGCAAACAAGAGAGCTGCTCCAGAAGCTCCAGACTTCTCTCCTGCAAGCACCTGCAGGTGGCAAGAAATAAATCTTTGCATACCTTTGGAGCCCATTCTCCTGGGCCAGGGGAGAGTTTGTGTGTCTTCATGTCACTGGGAGGCACAGGCCAGAGTACTCTGTGTACACAGTACTCTGTGCCAGAGTACTGCAGAACTGTAATAGGTAACAGTAATACTTGCTAATGGAAATGGTGCAGCAAAGGGAAAAAAGGCATTGAAAGAGTCCTACAAATATTAGTTCTCATAGTGCTTCAAAAGCTCAGGCTTGGCTTTGTCACTGCAAGATAAATTCCTTTGTTTCAGGCTAAGGAACTGCATATATATTCTGTGAGACCGGATAATGGTTTTCTATGTGTATCTTGAGAGGAAACTTAATGTTTTCCTTCAAATTTCTGCTTTCTTTGCAATGTAACAAACAAACATACCCATGTTGACACACAGTAACAATCAGAAAACCAAGCATTTTTACTAAAATGGTAAAAATCAGCTATAAAAGCCCTTCCAAGGTCTTGGATGTCTCTGGGCATCATTCTGCCCAGTTCAGGAAATAAAACCATACTGGTGGCCCAACATTCATAGCGTGTTCTGAGTGCTGCCTTCTGGTACCACAGAACCTGCTGTTGGACAGGGGCTGGCGCATTGGCTGTAGCAGAGGCACCTCAGATGTGTGGCACAAGTAGTTCTGGTAGAGCTTCTGGAGGGTTTTGCAGCCTTTCCACATGCTGAACAGCCCTCTTAGTCTGGATACATTGGGATGTTTTGGGGGAACTTAGGACTTGGATCTTACAGGTGCACTGTTTAGAGAGTTTAGTAAGCTTTTGAATATATAGAATAGAATTTTAAATCTTCTGATTCCATGTGTTAAGCCCCAGCAGCTCAGTAATGTTTTCTGCTTCTGTATTTTCCCCTGTCATCTCCTGGCATTTTCTATCTCAGCCCCACTCTGCCACTGTGGAAAGTCCACAGACTAGGTTTGAGTTGCCTGAGAGTCTGTGCTGCCTGCTCTGCTGCTAAACTTCACAGCCACCCTGGTGGATGACCTCAGTAATGTGGTATTTTACTTGCAAAGCTGCAGGGCTTGAGGACGCCTTCCTTGTTACTCCCTGGAGGAAATGATCCATCCAAACAGTGAGGCAAGAGAGATAATAAGGAATCATTTTGTGAGGAACCACATTTTCTTCTGAACAAATCTGATAGCAGATTTTAGTTCTGGTTTTCCTAAGCTGTTCGCCAGTGTGTTTGGGGGATAATTATTCCTGAAAGAAAGTTGTGCATGGGAGTAGCAGCAGCTGAAGTGAGGAGACTATGGAGCTGCTACAAGGAAAATTTTTACGTAGGTGAGAGTGAATGCAAAGAGTGGTACTTGGAAATGTGCAGCAGTGAAAACCTAACAATTCTGCATGTTGTGCTACAGTACTATGCCTTGTATTTGAACCATACAAAAAAAGAGACCACGCGTCCTTTCTGCTGCAGGGCTGACTGTTTCTCCTATTGAAACCCCTGGAGAAACCAAGCAACAGAACACACCTGTTTGCATAAAACCTTTAAAACTCTTCACATGTCCATTGTTAGATGGGAGACGCCTACGAATCTGTAGTGGGATGGATTCCCCCTGCTCTCCTCTGATACTTTCCTTACTCTTTGTTACTTTTATGTGAAGTCTGCCGTTCACTGGTAGGAACTTAATACACACTTTTACGCAGTAAGTGCAGTGGTGGATTTTTAGGAGTTTGTGTACAAGGGGGAGAAGGAATTTAACATCGTTGTTATATTTTTGCTTGTTTTGATTTGGTATCCATCCTGACGGAGGGCAGAGCACCACCGAGAGAGGTGCTGCCAGGTGTGGCTTCCTACTGCTTTCTAATTCTGTGATCACAGAATTCCCAATTCTGCAGTCCTTGCACAGACAAGCCTCCCACTGATTTCAATGGGGAATTTGCCTGCATCAGGGATAAAAGAGCGGGCCCCAAGTTGTGTACAATGATGCAATCTGATCCTCCTGCTGTGGAAATTGATGTAATCGCATTCTCACCCTCCCCCCTTTTCTCAGCCCTTCTGCCTACCAATCCTCGGTGACTCCTGGGGGGCTTCTCACCAAACAGATTGGAGGATGCAGCTGTGAGCTGCAGCAGCAGGGGAAGGGAGGAGACCTGCTAGAGAAATTTATGGAGGGTTGCATCCTAGAGGTAACCCTAGAAAACGGCTAAGAACACGGGCCTGTCTGCCCTGAAAAATGCAGTCACCTGCTAAATAAGCAAATGTTTCTCCTCTGTAATTGTTACATACATGACATGCCCTTTGCTGTGTTGTAAGGCTGAATTGATGTGCTCTTCACTCTGAGCAAGGAAAAGGGGTAGCTTTTTTAGAGCTCTCTATATTGCTATTGTTGAAAGGCTCCACTTTTCAGTGGCACCTTTGTGCCTTGGTACAGTGCAGGTTGCTTGGGAAAATCAGACCTCGAGAATACTGCACTTTGTTGCTGGGTGAGCCAGGCGACCTCTCTGATGCTCCCCTCAGCTTTGCTATTTATATGGGCTTGGCTCTATTTTTTTTCCTTTGGGAATTCTAGGCTCAGCTGAATTTGTTCTGTGTTTTGCGGAAGAAAGAGCTTGTTGAAGAATTCCCTGATGACTTTGAAGTGAACTATTTATTTTCTCTCAAGGCTGATTCAGTGTAGCCATTTGCCCCCTCTCCTCTGTTTTTTCACCCCAGTGTTTCCTGAGCTACAAGCATTCTTGGAATATATTAGTTGTAATGAGTTATCTGGGCATCAAAAGTTTTCTTTGAAACTATATGGCATCAACATCTGTTAGCTCTTAGAGAGCAGAGATGCAGACAAAGGGGCTGATGGGGGGAGGGAGGAAAAAGATATTAAATTCTGGAGTATGAAGTCTCTGAGACTCAGGGGGAGGGGAAGGGGAAATCTGCTCAGCTCCGCAGCTTTGATGTGGTCCTCTCGCCCTCTGAGTCCTTCTATCCCAAAGTGCGTGGCAGACAGGCCCCCTGCCCGCCCTGCCTGCAATGCAAATCCTGCCACAGGCCTTGTTGCTACAGTAACATTTTCATGGAAAATGCCGTGTGCTCCGTTTTCAGCTGTTGAGATGGGGAATCAAAATTCCTAATAATACAGATAACCCTTAAGAAATTAAATAAATCAAATGCTTAGAAGTGAACTTTTTATTTGCTTGTAATCCTCCTGACCCTGTGGATCAACATGCGATTGTTCATCTAAATCAGGTTTTTAAATGGTGTGTCTGCATTATTTTATTGCCTGCAATTAAAAAACGTGTCTGTTTCTATGCGCATGGCATCAATCAGCATTCAGGCATGGTCGCCTATGCTGTGCTAAATGCTTACAAATTCTTGTAAGACAGGAATCTGTGGGGACAGGTTCTGCTTTTTCTTTTATCTCTTTCTGCAGAGCCTCACAGTGGCCTATGTGTCAGCAGAGGAGAAGAGTAAAAGACACATCTATGTCTGCCTCTTCCTCTTGTGGCTCCATTTTTAGCCATAATGCTGGTGGCATTGTGCTTCACTGTGACTTCCTGGCCTGTTAAAACCCTGACCAGTTATAAAATGGTTATTTGACATACCTGGGCTTTGGGGACAAAGAAGTGGTTTAAAAAGGAATGTGAACCATCTGTTTTGCCGGCACCTCTTGTTGACAGATTTATGGATCAACATTAGCATATGTGTCCAGGGTCACACACCTGTGCTTCCTAACAAGGTAATATTATTTAGCAGGGTATGTTTCTGTCCTGAGGATTCAGACCTCTTTGCAAAGGTGGGCACCAAGAATTCTGTTTTACAGTTGAAAAATGAAGGCACAGAGAGATTTAAGTGACTTACCCAACACCACACAGTGAGTCTGTGGTGGAGCAGTTATTGAATCCAGGTTTCCTCCAGCTGCATAAATATACGTCATCCATTAGCAGGAAAAGACTTAAAGCTATAAACATAATAGAGGAACACTGATTATCATTCTAAGGGAGCTTTAAGTACTTGTGCCATATGAAAACCTGAGCCATGTAGGAAGATGCAGGCTATTATAACAAGAAAGATTGAGAATGCAGTATGTTAAAGTGGCAGTGGTCACTGAAGTTGATGGAAAGAGTATCCTTGATTTCAGTGATCACATCTTAAACAAGCAGGTCATTCTGTAGTTAAGCTCTGTAGCTATTTTCTGCTTGCTTGTTTCCCAGCACGTGCCTGGATAAACTCACCTCAGTGCACTTCAGTCTGTTTATTAAAGAGTTTCTGGTAACCAAATTGATCATAAAAGGAAGCTGAACAGAAAACCAGATTTATTACATTACTATGCCTGTCTGTCTGCTGTGGTGCAGAACCTCAAAATAAGCAATTTGGAGGAGTTATTGAGCTTCTCCAGGCTGAAAGGTAGATGAAGATTTGTCCTCTTTCATTCATGTCCTTAGACTTGTTCGTCAGTATAATCTGTGTTGAAGATCAGATCTTGGGGGACATAGGACAATTGATTTTCCAATCAGCAAAGAGATTAGAGGATAGCTAGAAGAATAAAGTAAGGTAAATAGCTGAATCTGTAGAGTGAGTTCATTTATGCTTCTGAAGTAGCTTCAAAGTGAATTTAAATATAGCAAAAAGCAGTCACTTCTTGTTTCAGTCCTATTTAATCTGGAAGACTGATGACATCTTTCAGTTGGAGGTGGTTGGACCCTTCAGCTGTAAAATAACTGCTGAATCTGTACATCTATTCATACAGCTGCTTTCAGTTATATCATCTCTTATCTGGCAAAAGTCCCTGAAAAACTGTCTCACCCTAACACCTTAAAAAGTAGAAGCCATAATATGGCTCAAGAATTCCAATAATATTGTTAATGGAAGATGTCACGTTGCAACACCTAGCATCAGAGTTTGTAAAGATCCATGAAATCTAAGGTGAAACAGTAGAAACAGAAATGCAGTAATGTTCTGTCTTGAAAATGGAATGATCTGAATAAAACTATCCCCTAAATGGATCTTCTGACTATCTACAGGCCTTAATGTACATTGGATAATTGCATGTGTTAATGTTTTTTTGCTGGCTGCAGATAATATTAAGCAAGTCCTTAGCATTTTAAACTGTTACTGATTTTGTTTCCTCTACAGACCCTTTTTTTTTTTTTTTTTGCATACAGGATATGAGCATGCTTATCTTCCACAGCACATAAGAATCTTACGATTCAAGTTAAATGAGCAGGTTGGTTGCTTTTGTTGAGTGTGCATTGCAGTGACTGACCATTAAAAGAAGATGCTCATTTACCCACTGCAGCAGAGCTGAAAAATCTACCTGCGAACAGCATGTTTCAGTATTGCCACTACCTGGTTTTCATAGGCTGGAGAAAAGAAATATATCAGAAGAATAAAGAAAGGATTTGTGGTTTATCCAGCTGGAAAGCCTGGTCCACATGTTGGACTGGGACAAGAGATGCTACATGTTGCAAGAAACTTGGAGCAAAAAGTACCACGCTTCCTTTCTTATTTATTCAGGTGTTTATTGTAAAGGCTTTGAGTAAGTGTCCATCTACTTTGCACATTCACTTCCTCAATACAGCCTCATGTTTTGGTTCCCATGGATGGGATATCCTGAAAAGTGTATCATACAACTGCTTCTTGTACCCATTTGAGGGTAACAGGGATATGAAGATATTTGGGATATTTTTGCCTCGTAAGCCTGTAACTGGAACCTTTGTGACTGGAGATTAAGGGGGGGTGGGGGTGGGGGGGTGGGTTATGTTATCCTGAATTTATCTTCACAGTATTTTACCAGCAGCTGGAATTTCTCTCCAGTCACTTTCTGTGAGATGAGGCTGCAGGGGCTGCAATTTTGTCAAACTGGTGGATATAGACGCATCAATTTCAAACACAACTACCATATTATTATGGCTGGGAGTTACTGCTCCTAGAGCAGAAGCAGCCAAACTGAATGTATTTCATGATCATAGTTTTTGAACTGGTGTATTAGTATGAACTTTGTGCTAAGGTACCAAAGGATGATTTTCTGTATCTGTTGTGCTATACCCATTGTGCTCTGCTGTATTACAAAGACCATAACTTTGGACATAGAGGCTATCAGGACAGATTAAAGGCAATAAAATCCTAAACCGAAGCAGCTAAACCCATCCAAGATCATTTGTCAGAGATCTTAAAGGAGAAACCTGTTTTCTTAACAACTCTACCTGCTGTGATTATATTATGAAGAAATGTTATCTGAGAGAAGCTTCCATGCATGGTGGAGGAAAAAAAAACGTGTCTGTAATGGATCACGGAGCATCAGGTTCTTATTTCAGACAAAGAAAACATCATAGGAGTTGAGCTTGCTGCCTCTGCTCAACAAACTACATTATTGCAATTGCAATGTATATTTGAATGTTGGTCTTAAAGTTAAAAGTCACCTTGACTTCTCCAAGTGTGAGCTGCTTTACACATTCTTTACAGAAAGCTGAATCCTGGTGAGTTGTCTGTATTATTTAAATTATCCGGAATGCCAAACTCAAAAAGAAAAAGTAAAACCTCATGGTTGCAGAAGGAAAGGTGAAATATGCTGTAGGAGAAACAATATTAGGCTTAAACCAAGCCATAAATGTGCATTACTTTATAGGGTTTTTCTATATGGTATATGCTTTGATTCTTAATTGTATTTATAATGTAACTTTCATAATAGTGAGGTTTGTAATATATAATTTATCTGTGTAAGGCCCTAGGTACATAGATTACTTATGAACAGGAAAGGAAGGGAAGCTCTTTTTCTAAATAGGGCACTGCAATACTTAAGTGTATGGTTTATTTGAAAAGGCTTATGAGGGGGAGCTTCAAGCATTTTTGAAAGAGAATATTAATAGGAAGGTTTCACTTCCAAATGCAGAAAGCCAAATGAATGCCCAAAATGCATTCCTATCTTTTGCCTGTAAGTAGTGATCACACAAAATTGTGTGCACAAACATCCACTTTTATGTATATTTGACTGCCAGGGATTGTATGCATGAAAGCTGCTAACCTAACAAAATGTCATCTCCAAGAATGTCTTGACTATAAACAGTTTGTTTATTTGCTTACTTTATTTTGAGTTTTAAGTCTGTCTGAAAAGTGGTATTTGTAAAGAATGATGATCAGATAACTGAATATCTACTTTCACCTGCATTATCCTAAAATAAATGATACCAGGTTTTGAGGTGTGAATAGGTTTCCTACCAAGGAAGCGTAGGCTTGGGTTGATCATAGTCACACACGGCTACGTTTCTAGTCCATGGGAAATTTCGGATCTCCAAATGGGAACTAGGTTCCTCCCACCATTTTTTTTTTTTTCCCCCTGTCGTGGTTTAAACCCAGGCCGTAAATCAGAACCACGCAGTCCACTTCTCCCCCCACCTTTCTTCCCTCCGCTTCTGGAGGGACGGGGAGGAGAATCAAAAGAATGCAGCTCCCACGGGTTGAGATAAGAACAGTTTAATAACTAAGGTATAACACAAATCACTACTGCTACCACTAATAGTAATAATGATAAAGGAAATAACAAGGAAGAGAATACAACCGCTCACCAACTGGTACCTTGCCCCCACCCTGCAGCATTCTAGCCCTTCTGGGGACTCTCAGTTCTACATCCTGGGCATGACGTGCTGTGGTATGGAATACCTCTTTGGCCAGTTTGGGTCAGGTGTCCTGTCCCTGCTTCCTCCCAGCTTCTCCTCCTCCCTGGCAGAGCATGAGACTCACAAAGTCCTTGGTCAGGGTAAACATCGCTGTTATCAGCTCTGTTCCCAGGCTGAAAGTCAAAAACACACTGTTGCAACAGCTACTAAGAAGGAGGAAAAATGACTGCTACTGCTGAACCCAGGACACCCCCAAAAAATTCTTTTACCTCTTTTTCTTCAAGTCTGGACAAGATTCTAAAAAATAATAAAAAAATATAATAATAATAACTGCTTTGGGGTTTGGATAGGTTTCCTGAACCATCTTCAAGAGAATGGGTTTTTCAGATCTGCTAAGGACTCACTATATGAAAATCAGACTTACTCAGGGAACTTGTTTCCTGCAAGTGAGACTGAAGCATTCTCAATAGCCACTTTGGAGCTGACAGAGCTCTCTGTCATTTGGGTGAAAGGTCAAAGGGCATCTTTACTCTCTTGAACCTCTATTTTTTGGGATTGTTTTTTGTCTACATCAAGAATGAATGTTTGTGAATAGGTGACATGGCATTCTTGTCAGCAGCTACTTTAAAAACATTCTAAAATCTACTCCACAGATATTAGAGTTACCACATATTTTGTCCCATGCTGTTGTGAAATGTGTTCAACTTTGCTCTTTCCAAAAATACTGGAACTTTATTGCATCAATATGAGAATAAAGACAGAAAAAAATACATGTTTCACTCAGCTGGTTCAAAATAGGGAGGAAAGTTTTCTTGGTTGATAATTTGTCATTTTGGACTTGTTTTAATTGGGGAAAGTAGTAGATATGATACCTTGATAAAAACTTCATTTAATCAGGAAAAATGCATATTTTCTGCCAAAAATGTGAAAAATTGAGTCTCTTAGGTTAAATCAAAGGATTTTAATGAGATGTTTGAAGAAGCAGAGGTAAAGCAACTCGTTTCTACTTGAGAAGAGCAATACCTTTTTAGAGAAACGTTAATTAACATAATATTGACTGGGATGTAATACAGAGAGTAGGGGAGTCCATACTTTTAAAATGTGCTTGTTATCATAATAACCTACTGAAATCAAAGGTTATCCTTTGATATATCTAGTTACGTCTGTGGATGTAGCTGTCTCTACTTACACCAAAAGCAAAACTATATTTAGTGTCATGTTAGTCCAAATATAGGTTGCTAAAATATGCACTCTGCATTCTGTAGTTTTGGTTCTTACGTGCTGGGTGTCATGGAGAGTGGCCTGAAAAGGCAGAGCCAGGACAAGTAGAAAGAGTCATACTTATGACCAAGATCAAAAGAATCAGTGGGCATAGGGGCTAGGAGATACGCCAAGGAGATGTGAACGCAAATGCAAATACAATTGTGTAGAGCCTGGAAGGTGAAGAAGGAGTTTAACCCCAATGTAGAAGGACAAAAGGAGCCAGCAAAGGCATCAGAAGAATAAAGTGATGTTGGCAGAACAATGGGATGGTAGCATTTTCAGACAGCTGGTGAAAAGGAAGCCAGTAGTTGGAAGCAGCAGAGTGCCTGGACTCTCCAGAAACTTGTATCAGTAAGAAACTGTCCCGGGTGGTTAGGGCTGATATTGGAGTTAAAGAAAATAAATTTCCCAGCAAGTTAGAATCCATTGGAGTCTGACTGCATGGCAAAGGTGGAAAGCGAGCTATAATTGCCTGACTTGTAACCAGTTGAATAGAAGCCCTGGGGTGTGGGAGCTCTTAAAGATTGTTTTTCTTCCTCATCTATGTATATACTCAGCAACATTTCTAAGGGAGTTGCAGTAATTAACTCCTCTCTCCACCTCCACACTCTTAAATCTGAGTACAGCAGCACCTATCAGAACGAGTTATGTGTGACACAAGGCCTGTTCTATCCAGGCCAGGCAGCCAGCTGTTCAGAGTTTTGAAGCAGATGTTTGAGCCTGAATCATAGTCATTCTGTGTGATTTGTGATGGTAGCTGACAGAGGCCAACTTATTTATCTGTGAAACTCCCAGAGAGGTAGAGACACTTATTCTAGATGGGTTCCTGTTTAGCAATCTATAGAAATAGCATGCTGGAATAATCCTTCTATGTAAATATTTCTTTTCTTTATTCTTTCAAGTGCTCGCTGACCTCACTTATATAGTATTTAACAGGGTACATCTGGTTTTGGTTGTTTCGTGACTCAGTGTTGCAGTTTGAAAACACAGTGTTGTGATTTAAAACATGGTGTCAGGACAGTGATATACAACTACCTATGACCTAAATGTTGTTGCTTTTACTCTCTGGCACCACTGCTGCTGCAGGCCTGGCTCCTGCAGCTCCGCAGGGTGTGGGGAGGCCCACACTGCCCAGCCTGGACAAACAGCAGAGCCAATGCAGATTTATCATCCCTTCGAGCCTGTGTCGCCTTTGTGCTCCAGCACACTTCTCCGGACTGTTAAATATCCCTACCTGGCAATGGCATTTGCTTCCCACTGGAATTTCTTGAGCTACAAGTTCTGTTTTACGCACTTCCTCTTTCACTCTAGTCCATTTTCTGAATTTGGTTTGCTGGAGGTAGATGAATTATTATATTCACGTTAAGGCAATTTGTACAGGTCATAGAGAAAGTACTCCATTATACGGTACTAGCTACAGTCAGAATTGTTTTCACTGATACTTGCTTGGCTTTTGTACTTTCCTTTTGAGTGTGAGTTTACATACACTGTCCAGAATCCTTTTCTCAAGCAGGTGCATTTTGGCATTATCCAGTTTGAGTTATCTGTCTCAGTGCTGCTAAAAATATTCAAGTAACTGTCTTGCAATTTTTTTGACAGAAGAGATAATCGTAGTAAGATGAATGATAGTTTCTTTCCTTCCTTCGTTTTCTCCCTGTAAAATCTTAAAAGCTGCCCACACCTCTTGCAGATACATATCTGTCTATGAAAGATAATACATGTCACAATCTTGCATACACAGAGGAGCACATCTGAATCAGAGCTGATAAATTCCGCTTAAATGTGTCACTAAAATGTTGAAATGATAGTGTCATCAGTTTCAGGATGGATTGTCAGTTTGTGCTATCTAAGAGTTATGTTATGGTTCAACATAATAAGAACTCTTTTTTAGAATTTGGTAATCTGTAATAATTTGGTTTAAAGCAGAAATACTGGAAATTTGCTTGCGTTAGGTTACTACTTTCACTTAGATAAGTAGGAGATGGAGAAGGAGTTAATATTTAAGATCATATAATGAATAACAGTAAGAAAATAAGGAAGCTAGCTTAATGAATATTATTGCTTTCTGCTGTTTTACACTTCCGCCTTCCACTCTTTTCCATTGAGTTACTTGGTGGTGCATTTTACATCAACAAATATATGCTCATTTTTAAGGGATGTCTTCTGAAAAAAAATCATAAAAACTAATGGCTTGTGGGTTTTGTGGAGGATGAGATTAATGACATCATTTTAACAGCCAATGTTTGATACTGAGATGCACTGCTTGCTTTGCGGAAATTTTAAGAGATGAAGGCTACCGGCTAGCTAGTGTTGCCCTCAGAGGAACCTCACAAGTAAGATCATAGCTACACATTGCATATTTACTGATCAGTCTAACAGAAAATATTTGTTTCCCAAGACAGTGGAAGGGAGCAGGAATCCTGAGTTTAGTAAAAACCAAACAAACCAACCAACCAGTTATTAAATATTTAGCATTGTGGGAGCGAGCACAGTCACTTCTCTGTATCTCATTATATCTATGACTGCAGTCAGAGCTGCACTTTCAGAGCTTCATGGAAGATGATGACATGGGGGAATTCGATAAACAACTGTATACTAACTTTTATAAGGCCTGGAAATATCATCTTCTTGCAGAAATATAAGTTATACCAACATGTAACGGCTCCTTTTCATTCACTGCCCATTTCTTCCATAATTTTTAACGTAATGATTGATATTCATCAGCACATGCTCAAAAAAGAGACCTTTTTTCTGGAACAAAAACTCAAGGAAACAAAATGCTTTTTGTTATTTGCTTCCTGGAAAGCTAAATCGAGAATGACAGCTTTTATAGCAGCATTGTCGTAGGCAGAATCCTAGCATTCTGGGCCAGGTTGCCATCATTTCTCAGAGCCATTTGACCCTGGAGTTTTAACTTTATTTCACGGTATCTGCTCATGAAAAGGATGGTATTTGCAGGACTAGCTATCCAGTAGAGTTTGTGAAATCTGATTTTTAAAATGCTGTTGCAGAAGCTGATACTGAAGAATTCCTAAGATATGCTTTTGTGGCTTAGTTACTTTCTGATAACTAATCTCAAAGAATAACACTTGAGCATGTGGAAGGCAGAAAAGAGTCTATGTCAGCTTTTTTGAGAAAAAGAGGTGAACTGTTTTTATCAGATTAAATTGCTTAGCAACAAAGCTAATGGATACAACCAAACATTCATTTTCACAGGTTATTCCCTTTATTTTTACCTTGTGCAAAAATCTCTGAACAGTCAAATTCCAGTTCATAGGCTGATGCTGAGAATGCTGGTTCTGTGTTCCTGGTACATTTTGCAGGTGAAAAAGTGGCAATGAGCACAGCACACCAGCTTTTTAGGACCATATCCTTCTTTATCACCATAACTGTTTATCAGTGCCAGAAAGTGTTTGTGTAGAACCCAGGGAGCCAGACTTATAATGTAAGCTCAGTGACGATATGGTGATGCCAGAGCCTTTGGAATGAACGGGAGAAGGCAAAACATGAGAATAGCTGTCACTGCTTATGGTTTAGCTGGAGGTGGGGACTGGAGCTGGAAGGGTCTGCTAATAAGAGAGTAAGAATGCTCTTCAGGGTCTTTGTAAGTGGGATTAGCTCCAAATCCCACTGATGCCCTACTTCAGCACCATTAGAGAAATGTTTTAGGGGTCTGAGATAAGATCATCTGCATATCTATGGCTTCTGCTTCTGTATTGTTCTAGATGTCCTGTGGCTAACAAAATTTCATTAATTTCAGGATTGAGGGATCAGGCAGCTCTTCAGAGTCTGGTATCTGCTTTTCTTGTGTGACCTCTGGCATATGAAGGTTTTCTGTTTGTTGGTGGAACCAAGTGATAACATTCCTCTGTGGGCAGTGAAGGGCATATTTCTCCTTTATCGTTGCTATTTGGAGTTTTTTCATCTTGCTTGATTGACAGAATGTTGAAATGCTAAATATTAATCTACTTTGTAATGGAATTTGAATATGAACACTTCTTTTTCTTTCCCCTGTACAATCTATTCATCTCAATTGAATTTTTGTCCTAAAGTATGTCCAGAGCATTGTAAAATAGCACAAAATTCATTGACTATCACTAATAAAGTGATTGACTTACTTCCTGGAAAACAACTTCTCTGCTCTCATTAGTGGTTTAAATTAGTCCTAATTGAATTAAATAAAAATTCTTAACACCTCAGTACTTTGTATATAGTACCTTTGTGATTTTTTCTTTTTTTTTTTTTTTTACAGGATTTATCTGGGGAAGGCTACAGAGACACTATTGGTGATGAACACTTTCATCTAGAAGGTATGTGAAGAACAAAATTTCTTGGTTAATATTAAGGGATATGGGAGTACGTCAGTGAACAATCAGTATGTGCGTGTGGTTCTTAATATACTGACGTATCTTCTGCCTGGCAAAACTTTTAAGGTGGGAATACGGTATTGTTTCTGAATCTCCTACTGCTGTCTTCCTAGTATCAAAAAAGTCACCCAGTTGGATCATAGGGACCAAGTGTTTTAATTCAAGGTCTCACAATATTTTCTAGGTACTTTTTTTGGCAGTAGTGGCAGTAGTGAATATCATTGTCCCTAGCAGAGGTGGTAAACTCAATCACTGAAAATGTTAGCATTGGGTTTTGTGATACACTGCCCACCCTTCAGGGTTACCCAAACCAGACTCAGGAACTCCTGCATTAATTTCTAACAAAGACCAGAGACTCTTATTCTATACATGTCTCTTGAATATGAATGGAATCATTATTGCCTCAGAGAACTTCTTCCGAGGCTCATCTGATCTCTTCCTCTATGATCAGGTCTCTCCTTGAAGTGGAGATGGAATCGTTGTGGTAGGAAGGGACTTTGGGGACCTTGAGTATGGACAGAGAACACTTCTGAGGTACCTTCAACACCAGTTGGGCAAGTGGGAGTTAATGAATGGAAGAGATTAATTTGAGGGCATTACTGCTCATTCTGTTAAAAAAAAAACAAGAAAATGAGACTTCAGAAACCCTGTAGTGTTACAAGTGGTTGCATGAGGCAGTATGCTAGATTTGTATTATAGACTAGTGGAAATAATATGCCCAACTTATTTGGAGCAATGAACTGTGTCAAGCTTAACTAGGAAATATATGTCCTTTTATAATCCAGTCATTTGTTTCTGGTGGTAGAGACTTCTGTCTAAACAGAACTTGAAAGATTCTCTATGTTAAGTATGTCTGTTTTCCAGTTCCTTACCTGTGAAATGTGTTAATATACTGTGTTTCTTGGTTCCCATGTTTCTACCACATCTATAGTTTATAAAGAATTTTCCCTAGTATGTGCCTGTAATATATGAGCTTGAATTCAGCTCTTGCTTGTAGACTGCTATTAAACACAAAAGCAAGATATACTTGCCATGATGGAGTCAGTGTTTGTTAGAAGTGTTTCTGTATTTAACTTCAAAACAGTTTTTCTCTCTGCTCATAGTAAGACATAACTCTAATAAAGGGTGGGGTTTTAATTTTCAGAATTATAGGAGAAACTACTTAACACAGGATGTTAAACATCAATGAGGTGAATAATTTCATTTTCCTGTGTCTCATTCTACCTTCCCTTGTCTCTAATTATTTCTTCCTTTGTGTGTAGAATTGCCTTGCATAGCAAGCATAGTATCCAAAGTATGTTATTTCCAAACTACTCAGCAACAGGACTGTTTTTCTTAGAGTGTAAACCCTTTTAGGCTACTGTAATTTCAGTCTTCCAGCAGTTTTACATTATTACTTCTGATGCATCTCCTTTCTTACGAAGTAGCTGAGTAGTGCAGACAAGATTTAGGACAGGTGGTCCTTCCTTTGTGTGCTGCCACTGGGGAAGAGCTGTTCTGTGGCATCTTTCCAGCTAGGAGGCAGGTAACTGTTCCGCTCAATGCTCAGGCAAATACATGCAGTTTGCCAAGGCTTGGTCCTTATCTCTTGTGCTTTCAGATCTTCCTACTGTGCTTCATGCTGGGGACAGCGTTAGCCACTTCCTACTTGAATGGGGCATTGGAAATCTTCTAGTTAACAGATGATACTAGAAGCATTGTGTTAAAGCAGGATGTTTTCACCTTTTTCGCATAACTTTGTACATTTTACAGGCACAACATATTTGAATGATGGTGATAGTGCTAACGTAAACTTGTGATACCAGCATAAAGTGAGGCTGAAACATGATTTGAAACCTTTGTTAGGGCACAGCTTGAATTTTGTGTGGCTTAGGTGCGCAGTGATCACTCATAGCTCTTTTCTGCATAGAAATGTTTTGTGTGAAAATGTACTTAATATTCTAGGAAGCATATTAATTTTGTGTCTAAAATAGTTGTTCTGCCCTCATTTTGCTACTTCACAACCTTTACATATACACTGGTACAATACATGTATGTTACATTATTAGACATTCATGTGTCATAAGGTAACATCAACATCACTGAAAAGTAGTTTCAGAGACAGGGAGCTGTATCACACTGAAACATGGTTGGTTGGACTAAGCACACAAAGCACATGAATAACAAAACACTCAAACCCAGCTCTTACCAAGTACCAGGCAAGTGTCTAATCAATGAACTGTATTCTGTCTTCATAAATACACAGTAGGGATGGAAAAATGAAAAAGAAACATTTCTCAGATTTGCAAAAAAGCACAGCAGGTGCCACAGTTCTTCTAGGTTCGGGGAAAGTTACAGCCTTAACTCTAAGACTTTACTGGAGAATAAACCTGAGTTCTTTAGAAGACTCTCACTGAAAAGACAGAGTGGCAATAAGAGAAATAATTGAATTCCTTATTTTGTTTTACATAGCCAAGTTCATTACCTTTTTTTTTTCCCTTCTCTCTTTTTTTTCCCCCTCTTAGCTGTCTGAGCAGTACAGATAAAAAGAGCTCTCTTTGCTGGATTTAACTTCTGTGTTGTTATGTAAAGCTTGATCAAATCCTTTCGTCTTAACAGACTTAACTGGCCAACAGCAAACAGCTTGGGATTCTGGGATTAAGATTGTATTTGGTAAGAGGACTGGTGCATTAGTGCTTTTTTCTGAACTATAGAAAGAACAAAGTAAACATCAAAAGCATTAAGCCATGAGAGTTGATTGTTGACTCAATGTTGCTGCATGACAAGAGGTTAGAACTCAATAGCGGCAACCCTGTTTACTGAGTGCTGTACAGAAACAGTTTGGCCAGTACTGTCTATTATATCCAGCATCTGCCTTTGATTTTGCTGCTGGGCAAGTCACTAAATTGAAATTTTTTCATTTTCCCTTATGTGGTCAGTGATTTCCTTAGATAAGAGGCAACAATGGAAACCTCATTTTCTTCTTATGTATTACTTTGATTCCCTTCTTTCTCTTTCATTAATAACAGAACAACTGGGCATGCTGGATATAGCTTTTGTAGTGCCTTCATTTGCAACTTTCATTCCAAGTTTAGCAGTGTTTTCCCACTACACCGCAGAGATTGCCATTCGCCAAACTTAGAGTTCTTGTGAAATCTGCTGTGGCTGCGTACAAACTCCTTGCGCTTGAACATTCTTGTCCAGCAGCTTCTGCACAGAACTCATGTGCTTCATCACTCTTCATGTCTAGGATAAAAGATCTTGTGATTTCTCTTCCTTGTCCCTAGATAGAATAGTAGGTTGCTAGAACTGAATGACTGGAGGTGGCTCTGGAAGCAATCGCAAAATCTAGAAATGGCATTGGGAGATATTTTAATTTCACTTGGGGAAGCTAAAATGGCAGGCAGGAAATGAATGTAGCTTCAACAGCAAGTCACTCTTCTATCACTTGCTATCAGTGTGTTCAATAATGACATCCAGGTTCTCTCTCTGCTCTTTAAGGCGTAAGAAGCTTTTCAATAAGTCGTTCAAGAGTTCTGCTCTTGTTTTCCAGAACTTTCTTCACCTCCTTTCCCTTAATAAATGATCCAGGGAAAAGGTAATTTTCACAGCTAGGAAATTTTCACAGCTACAGCCTGTAGACCAGGAGAGCTTTCTTATCTTGACCACTCCATGTCTTTATGAAATGAACTGAAGTTCCTCCATCTTATCACTTGAACAGTTAGCTTTTCAGAGCAGGCTCTTTTCTCCCTGCTTGTGACATCTGAACCAGAAGTAGGAAAATCTCTCTCTGACACTGATTGTAGGAAAGAGGCAGTTTCCTACTTGTCTCAATACAAGCTCTTTAAAACCCAGTGAGATCTAGCTATCAGTCTACTTTTGGAGTTCAAGATGAAGTCTTTAAGCTCAGAAGACACCTAACCTATCACCCCAATTAGTTATGTGATAATGTGATTTCTCATGTCACTCTTCTCCTGAAAAGTATGACTTAAGTGTTTCTAGTAACCAGAAATCTTGCATCTCTGTGTGATCCATTTAGTCCTGTACCTGTCAAAGGAGCTGCTTCTTATGCTGATAGCAATCTGTTCCCTGTTTCATTTGTCAGGAGAGGGTGATGTCTTGATTATTATTCTCTCAACAGAAGACTGGAGACGATCTAAACCTTCCCAGTGGAAGGTCTGAACATGATATCTGAACATGACATCCAAAGTCCTGCTGAAAGTAGCATCAGAACTTGGCCTGTATCAACAACCCCTTTTTTTTATGTTTCCCAAACCAGATCTCTAGACGTAAGATGTTCCTTTGCCTGGTATCAGAGAGGACAAAATTATTCAAGTTATCTTCTTGCCTGTAAATATTGGAGAGCCCTCCAGCAGAGTTCAAAGCACATGTTGTTGCTGAAAAAAAATCTATCATATCTGTCAGAGAACTACTTGTAGCATTTTCACACATTTACAAGACATTATGGAATTTCTAAACCTGCAAGGCATGCTGTAGTCAGCAAAAGAGAAAAACAATTAATTCTATTCTTAACATTATTATCTGTTTTTCATATCCTGATTATATCCTGTTTTTCAGAATGTTGCCAAGGTATGGTACTTGGGCCCACATTTTTTATAAACTTGTCAGCAAAGGAAAACTTGAACAATCATTATTTTAATTAATGTTACCTAACCTATTTGCCTGTGAGACCATATTTACCATAGATAATCTCGCAGCTGTAATATATTAATGCATTGTGCTGAGCTATGAATGGGTAATAAAAAGCAGTTATTTCAAACTGCATGGTCCTTTCTAGTTAATGCCTTATGAGAGTTATTTAATTTCTTTTCTAAGGCTTAAATAATTTTCTGTATATTATGTACATGAAATTCCAGTGTACTTATAGAAAAGACATAGATTGCATCTTGCACACAGGCAAAGCTGCTTTATCTCAGCACCGTTGTTATTACCCGCCTAGTACTCTTGACACAGGCTTGGTGCTTTGCAGAAAATGAAGGTCCTGTCTCTGTCATATTAAACCAAATATCTAATAATCACTGACACTGCAAACAGAGTGCTAAAAATTCTACCTTAAAAGTGCTCTTGTGGTCAGCTTTGTGGGACGTTATATGGGAACTCTGCGTTTTAGTGACTTGTTGCTAACCCTGTGCACTTACCATAGGTTTTCGATGCATGAGTATGTGCTATGTGATCACTTCAGACTGGTGGTCACTTGCTCAATGGCTGTATTTTTTTGGCTGCCAAGAGGTTTCTGCTGTACCCTTTCCTACTACTCAGTATGACATGAAACAACTGAAAAAAATCTCCAGCTCCAGGGTGACCCACTGGCACAGCCACCATTATCTGCCAAACAGTTAGTCCCTGCTGAGGCTGGATGCTGATAAGCTGGTTACTGTGAGCTGGAAGGAGTATCCCCATGGGGTGGGGGGAAAGGAGCAGTGGAGAGTGCCAAGAGAAAACTGCTTAGTTTGGCAGTTAGAATAAGTCACCAAAGAACATGAGACTGGTAGGATTAGCAGAAGTTTTCCTGCGGTCGTGCACAGATCCAGGAAAATTGTAAGAAGGAGGTAGGCTGTTTGCCATGAGTGGGAGGAAAATCTTATGGCATAAGGCACTTAAAAAAAAAAAAATTAAAAAAGGTAAAATTGTACAAGTGTTTCTTAACATTAGCTGTTCCATTTGAGGGGGTTGGTGTTTGGATCAGAAGTTTTTACTTCTAGAGCTGCCTTTTCAAGTGCAGCCAGGTCAGCAGTGATGAAAGACTGTTACCATCCATGCCCATGGCCTCTGTGTAATGAGTTAGTGGTCTCCAGGTGTTTCTAAATGGACCTTTACAGTGTCTAACAGCTCCCACCCATGTTGGCAAGCAGAGCACAGAAAGGCAGTGAAAAGTAGGCTGTTATGTCACCTCAGAGGGTGAGCTTTCCTCCTCAAGCAGAGCTGCTGCTCATTACATACATGTTAGGGTATTGCTCTCTGTAGCTGAGAACCCACCAGCTCCTATGAGTGCTGCCTCACAGTTTTTGATAGATGGTGTGTTTTGTCTATGGTTTGAGAGTTTTGTTCTGAGTTGTTAATCCTCTGCATTAGACTGGGAAGATCATCCTTTCTGTAAATAAAAGCTTCACATTGATCTCTGTAGACAGATCATCCTATGTTGCTAGAATTCTGTTATTTCTGAACACAAGCAATTTGCATGTTTTGTTCAGGAACAGTATAGTAAAAAGGAGGGCAGAGCATGGGATTTTCTTCATCCATGTCTGTCCCTTACTTATATGATGGAGAGCCAGTTTCAGAGCACTGTACATAAGAAAACCTTCCAAACTTACAAGTGGTCTCTATTCTTTATGGTCGCCAAAGAAAGACAAATGTTACTGTTAATTTATTTGTGTGTGATGTATAAAAAAATATTTCATGAGAAAATGAAGGTAATGAAAAGGGAAGCAAAACTAACACCTCAAAAACATCGAGTTGATCCTTAGTGAACACCTGAAACATGGAAAGCTTTAAATAATGTTATATACATGCTTGGTATTTATAACAATATTGTTTTCCCATTCTCTTTCTACCTAAGACTGGCAACTTTTCCTTCTTTCACAGAGAAGCTAATGCTCTTTCTGAGTGATCATTAAAAAAAGAATCAATTAACAATAAGACTATTCATTTACTCTCAGCTCTGGGGTAGTCATGAGCTAGTTTACTAGGAGGCAAAAATTCACAAGTGGGTATAGCTGTTGAAAAACCTGTGTCTACAGAGCTCTCAAGGTGCTTCTCTTGTAGCATGTCAGATCCAGACCATCAGGGTACATGTTGGAAGTGAGAGAATCAAAGGACAAAAGGACTTAGGAAGATCTCATCAAAGGCAGGAGGGCTCTTGCATTTGCCTTTCACATCCCAAAATTGAGTGAAGCATCATGGCAGAACTTAGGCAGCAGGCTGTGGGCAGCCAACTGGTTGCTCATGTCAGTGAGTGAAGCTCGAAGGAAGCTACCGCGTAGCAGGACTGAGATGGGGTGAGAAATGGGTGCCAGTGATACAAGGCTTATGCTCTGTGTGTGTGGTTTGAAAGGGCTGAGTCTCAGTAGTTTGGACTCACCAAGTCAGTCTTGGTCATTGGTGTTTCCCTTGGGCCATCAAGATTGTGATTCAGGGAAGGAAGGAACTGTACCCTTTGTAGGCATATCTGAGCTGTTCATCTAACTTAGGCTGATTAACACTCACGTTGAGCGCACAGGAATGCAGGGTGGTGCACAGCTCTGCACTAGCTGTCCACCACATGGGTAGCCCGTCACACCCCTAACACCACCCAAGGTGGCTGGGTTACAGCTTGCCACGTCCTCGTGTGTGTCCTCCTCTCCTGCTTCTCCAGTAGTGACTAATGTGGAAGGCAGGGTCTAACATCAGATACACCTTGAAAAACTGATGGACTTGGGCATATCTGTGAGAGACAGCTGATGTGGTCTATATAGTACAGAGATAAAGCTGTGTTACTGTATGCAGTGGTATAAAAATGTTCTTGAGCTTTGCCCCAGGACATCTACCGCCAAGAGCAAAGAATGAAATATGGGTACAAGTCAAAAGTTTGAATACAATCTCTCTGGAAACATGATGAATACCAGTGGTTTCATCTATTATACTTGAAGAACAAAGGTCCTTTTCTACTTTTAATAATTTCCCAGCAACGATTATTACCAGTTATTTTTCTTGTAGCTTTAACCACAGATCATGGAGGCTTTATTAAATATGTTTTTGAAAAGTGAGTCAAAATGCCATTCTTCTACCTCCCCTTCCCTTCCCTTCCCTTCCCTTCCCTTCCCTTCCCTTCCCTTCCCTTCCCTTCCCTTCCCCTTTTTCCTATTTTTTCTAATTTTTTTTTAATTTCTTTTTTTAATCCATATGAAACTAAAGCATATTTCCATGCCGTCATTTGGGCCCAGATAATACTCTCATCCTGATGTTCATGGAATGGTTCCAGTTTTGTGCTTTTGTAACTGAAAGAAGTATTATCCCTTGCTATTTCAGAAGATGATATACTTCTTGTTTCAAATCCCTTGTCTTTAAATGGAACATTACATTCATTTTTTGAAACCTTGAATACTGCATTTAATAGGCAAAATATTCTGCAATTCCCAACTATTCCTAAAGTCACCAGTTCTCTTGTGTTTGACTTGATCTTGATACAGCCAGGCAACCAAGGTTTGGAGTGCTCCCTTTACTGGGTTTTCGGTAGCAATCTGAAATAGGCTTTTGTTGAGATCCCATGTGCATGCTACTGTAAGGCTCTTCTGCCCATAGGGATTTCATATCCAGAGTGTCTCATGTGAGGGTACAATTTATGACAGAATTAAATAGTTCTTATGTTTCTGGGACTGAATTTAAGGGTCATGGTTTTATACAGATACCTAGATGTAAAGATAGATGCCTGAGCCTTCAGGCTGGATAGTTTAGACACAACAACCTGTCATCCCCCTGAACCTTACAAACACACAGTGCAAACCTGCAGACTTAAAGTGGCAATTCCAGTGAAAAGCATATTGCTTTTGCCAGTTGCTGTTCCAAATTCAAAGTGTGTATCAGTCAGGGTGCTTTTGTGTGCTTCAACTCCACTTCTGCTGCAGTAGCTACAGAAACCCAACGTTTTACCTCACCAGGCAGAACAAGTGCCCTTTGTTACCTAGACAGATTACAGCTTTTTCTAAAGTCTGCTCTTCATAAAAGCCCAGCTTGAACAGTGGAAATTCTGACTTGCCTCAGATACTGAGGAGACTTTCATAGTTTCAAGTAGCTCCAGGGTTATATTTTAAAAGTTGAATTTCATCACGTTTCAAGTTTGGTGGAAAAAAAAAAAAAAAAGGAAGCATGATATTTTTAGCAGAAGAAAGTCCACACACCTTTTTTCTTAACAGATGTTTCATCTCAATCATATCCAAACCTCAAAGCACAAGTAGCAGTCAACCTTATTCTTCTGTGGAGAAAAAGATAAAATGTCATGTGTTTGGAAGAGAGGTTTTTGGGTTTCTTTTGTAACCACAACTAGTTTGTGAGTAAAAGCAAATAAAAAATGCAGTGCTATGGGGTTGTGGAAATGAACCTGAAGCAACATTTCTGCTCTTGAAAAAGCATGGAGTCCAGCTGCTCTTGTTGGATGGAAAGTCCCAACCCCCAGCCCACCAAAAAAATTGAAAATGTCAGTAATCAGGTTTTTCCTACTTTATAAATCTGATCCAGCAATCCAGGTTCTTTCACCAGTGAAATATGCCCAGCTTTGTACCAGAAGGGATTTAAACAGAAAGAGAGGAAAGGAATAGTAGTTGTAAAAAATATTACCCAGAAGTACAAGAGGTGCTACCCAAGGAGTTTTCACAAGGCTCTGGAGGAGCAGAGAGCTTTGCTGTGCTTGGCAGGGGGGTTGTGAGTTGGGCTTAGCCAGCAGGGGAGTGTCCGATGGCAGCCAAGGAAGCCCCAAACTCTGCGCGCAGATTTATCTAGGAGGGAGCTGCAGTCCCTCTACAGACTTGGAGGTATGAGGCTGAAGTGTGGTGCTGCACACTCTTGTCCTGTTATTTTAATGAGCCTTTGCAGAGCGTGGGACCATCCCCCATCCATGTGCGGAAGGATATTCTCGGCAAAAGGGCGTTCAGATGAAGACTGCTCCCTGTGCCCGCTGCAGGACTCTCTGGGTGCTGCTCTAACCCCCCACCCTCTCTTCTGCCCTGTGGCTATGCAGGGTGGCTGCCCAGGCCCTGTGACTCCCTATTTCAGGACACTATATTGAAACAAAAATCCACAGTGACACTGCCTAGGAGAATACTGCGGGGTTTTCCACCAAAGAGGGAGCTCAGAGAGGGAAGCTGAATCTTGAGTTGCAAAGCACATTGGGCTCTCTACAGCAACAGGAAGGGCTGGTTCCTTCTGTAAATGTGCTCCAAACTGTGCTCCAAAATGCTTCCTCTTCTCCATTTTGAGCAGCAAGTAGCACAAGAGGGTTTCATCTCTGGTTGTTGTCTTTAGGCTGTACTATACTTATTAATAACTGCTAGCAGTCACCTGCATTTGTTCTGTGGGAATAATTTCCTGTGTTGCTGTCCTGGGTGCTCTCTAGTTTAAATAAGGTGGTTGGGTCAAGCCTTGATGAATTTTATTCCTCTGCATGTTTTGCAGTATGTAACGTATCACCTCAGTACCATTCCTCACTCCTTCCTCCCATATGAAAAGGGAAATTGTATGTGCTGGACTGTCAATCACAATGTTGCTTTTCAGTTGTGTTGTGAATCAATCTCCATTCTCCTCCATTTCTCGGAGTAACATGTAGGGCTCTGAGGATGAAAAAACTGAATTTGCTACTGAATATTAACTATGAGAGGGTTGTCAGATGTAGAACTGATTGATCACAGCCAAAATGATGTTACAGTACAGGTCCACAGCGCTGCTCTCTCTAAAAGGCTGGCTTTGTGAGGGTCAGAGTGACATTTCTCCTCATGGGAAGCAGTTCTGATGAAATAAGTATTACAGTTCAGGTGCCTTTAGAGGCCCCGTTATCATAGCAAAGGCAGTGGAAACATGATTTTCCCATTGAACATCTAGGTTAGATGGGAGTGAGTTGATATCAAAGCCTACATTATTAATAACATTACCTACTCAGCCTTCATTTGAATAAAGGGTTATGTAGTGGATGGGTTTTTTTTTTCCCTCTTTTTCTTCTCTTGTGAATCTCAGGGGGAAAAATCCAAAGAGGTAAAGAAAATTTAAGACGGAAAATCCAATGTGAACCTGCATATCTGCAACTTACACTGAGAAGGGTTTTGTAAAAAGCAAAATTGTTACCAGTAACTAACCAAAATCAGTGCATGGCCATCTTCAAAGGAGAGAGGTCTTTCTTCTTTTGCATTGTTGCAAATGATCAATTGGTGTCCCCATCTGTCACTGTTTGGCAACAGAATTCAACACTTTGCAGACCCATTCAGAGCTCCAGGGACACATAATGCTGTTAGAAAGTGGTAAGTGGTCCATATGACAGTGACAGTTTTCACTTAAGAAGTACCTGCCCATGTTAAGTCATATAGATAGTTTATAGCAGATTGCATTCTGTTAATGTGGCTTTGATATGCTTGCTGATCAAACACCAATCTTGCTGCTACAGGTATCATGCTGAAGTATTCTGGCCTAAGCTTATGGAGATCCTTCCCCCTGTCCCTATTCCTCCCCCCCACCCCTTTGGTTTTTTTTAAGACAGGAGGGGAGAGAGAAATTATCTTCTTTGATCTCCGATGAGGAAAAAAAAAAAGACTGTTCTGTTCAGGCTTTTGGCTAACACAACAAACACTGTTTAAAATTTAACTTTGCTTAATTAATTAGTAAGTCTGTTTAGTGCTGTCTGATCCTCATCCAAAAGGTATTTTGAAGCTTGAGAACTGAGCATCAAAGTGTATTGGGTGAAGATGGTCAAGTAAGGCATCTAATCTGGCAGTTGCTGTTGATGAAATACAGTCAGTTGGGGAACTAATTGGAAAAGCGAATCATAATCTGGCAAAATTCAGCAAATTCCCTCACTTCAGCAAACTCACTCTAGAAGGAGTGTGAGGAATCTAGGTTTAGTGTTTAAGCATGCATGAGTTGCACCCTAGCTAGCAAAGAGAGACCATATTGTCCTTTGTATCTGCATCTTTAGTGCAAACCTTTTTTTGGTAAGGAGATAGATAGTAAAAAATTTTTCCACCCACCACAACAGCCGGAAAAATATAGACACCAAACCTAGACAGAAACTGTGATTCTGTATCAAGGCTTGGAAATAATTTTGCTTAAATATGCCAAATTATGGAGCTTGGCAAAAGGAATCAAAGTTTTAAGGGAGGTGGTGTTGCATAGACCTGTGAGTTTGGCTATTTTATATTCAGGAGAGAAAATGGTGTTCCAGTGTTTTAGTAGATTTCAGTCTACCGATTCCCAATAGTGTCCTAATGGAAACTTTTCAGAATTATTATCTGATGACTGAATGATTAGAACACATTTTGTTTATTTTTGTTGGGGTTTTTTTGTAAGCTATCCCTCAGTCTGAGTAACTACCCCCTGTTCTGCAGTTAACTATCCCCCTCCAGCCAAGTCCTGGCAATGGGTCCTGTCACATCATGAATCTTTTTTTCACCCTGTGGCGTGCAGTTGAACCTTTAATTTGTGTTGTGACCATCAACAGGAAACCGTGAAATAGAAGATCGTGACTTCTTTCCACATTTTCAGGTTGACATACCCATCCCAGGCTAGTACAAAGCATTACTAGTACAGTTCTTGCTAAATTGGTTTTGACTTGTCCCACTGGACTTGAAATGAACAATTAATTTTCCTACAGTAAGTTTTAGAGAAGGCAGCTTGATCTTTGTTGTTTTGAAGGGTGTGTCTAATTCATCAGCTTCAGCTTTCAGCCAGAGAAAGTTGAATGCATGCTTCTGGCACTGACCCAGGACGAGCCTGTTTTTCTATGCTTTTATTCTGGTGCCTGTGGAATAGGAATGTCACTCCCTTCCTGGCCATATTCTGCCTATTCATTTGCCACATTCATTTGAGCAAAGAGGACCTTTGGTCAAACAAAGTTATCTCCATTGAGGATGTACTTCAATCAACCCTGTGCAATAAAATCAAAATGTATTCTTAATGGTGGTGATATTTCTTTATCTATGGCCTCCAGGAGAACTTAAAAGTGAAATCTGAATGTGAAAGTCATTGTTAATTAATGGACAACTTCTCAATTTAAACTTTCATAGTTATTTCTGTGGTTGTTGTTGTCATGCAGTCAGTGAGGAATGTCAGTTATGTTTGTCAAACCTGATTTGCAATGAAAAAGAATGCTGACAGAACCAGATAATTTAGACATCAGAGACTTCTATCCCTTTGGTCTTCATAGTTTCTGATTTTAAGTTCTGCTGCATCTGCTAAACCTGGGAATTGGAAGTGAAACCCCTAGCCCATTGACGTGAGTAGGAATTTTAGTACTGAGCTTGGTTGGGCCACCTCTTTGATGCTCAATTCCACCAGTCAAATATTGCTACTGAAGTTCAATTTGAGCGTTACAGAAGTGCTTATGACTTCATCTCCTTGTCTTGATATGGCTATGTGTTTTTTAATTTTCCTTTTATCCTACTCTCCCACAAGTCTCAGGTTCTAGTGTGTGGTTTGTTGGTTTTGCCCCTGTACAGATAATTCTGTCCCTTTTTTTCTGGTGGTAGTTTTAAAGAATTGCTGTGGAATCCAGTCTATCTGATTTGAGGGGAAGGCTAGTAATATTTCACTTCAAAGGGTTTGTTTTCATGTATGCCAGATGCTGACTTCCATAGGTGGCATTTTTGTCAATTCTCCTATTTTACTTTTACTCTGCTTTCTTTCAAAAATTACAGTAATGACCCTGATATTAAGATAATAGTCACTGGTAATGTCCAGTCATAATTTATTACTATGTAATTGCACAGCTTCTCCCATAGTTCTGCCTTCTGAGTTAAGGCCCTGTGATCCATCACATACCTTTCAGAATGGCTGTCGTCCCAAGGAGGCTCTGAAGTAGTTCATCTTTAGCCTGAGTTCTCCTAACAGCTGTGCAGATTTGGACTTGGTAGCTGCAACTTAGACCTAAGCATTCATCAGAATTGCATCCTCTTGTTTCTGACCACAAGATCATCTTAATCCATCTGACGAAAATGTTAAATACAGCTGAAAACCAGAGTGAAATTGTCCTTACTTTGGGAAGGCAGAGTTTGTTAAAGAGCTTGGAGCTTTGCTTCAATGAGGCTTTGAGAAATCTGAAATGACAAGCTATCTGAGTGAGGGTGAAAGTTTAAATAGTTACTTTTCCACTTGAGTGAAGCAGGATGGAGGTGAGTGACAAATGGTTTGGCTGGCTGAAGTTTAGTATTCTGCCCTCATTCAATAACACATAGCACAGCAGTCAGTTTTGCCTCATTTCTGGGATTTTTCGGTAATTTCTAAGCAACAGTTGGAATTATTCCCCGCTTTTCTTAGGATTGAATACACCCCTGAAGAAAAGACCTAATTCTTCAGGGATGAGTCTTAATACCTTTAAACTGATATTCATTCTCCCCTTCTCTTCCTCCCCCACCTCAGTTATGAGCAATTGGGTGGTAGTAATTAACAATCTTAGAGAGAAACATCTGCTAGTACACTTAAGCCAGTAAGTTTGTTTTTCATGAAAGAATGGTATTTCACAATTTTTCCAAGTTAATATTTTTCCTTTATTGTCCTTCCAATTTCAAATATTGTCCAGACGTATTTTTATAGTGTCTTAAGGTTATGGAAGTGAATACAAGACCATTAATAATGAACAAGAAAAGAGAACATCATAAAGAAAACATATGCAGTATTTCAACTCATGAAACATTCTGTTAGGGAACATTATTTTTGAAAGCATATGGCTATTCCCATGAGAAGCAATATATATATACTTTTTTTTCCCCTCCAGTTGTGGATTCCCACAACAGGGATATTTTTCTCTGTATATTCGTCTACGTAGCGAATTCTCTTTGTCAGGGCTTGTTATTTGAGTGAGGAGTAAGTAAGCATTTTTGCACAGATGATATGTGGACCTATTTCTGATGGCCTAGACTTTGGAAACACAAGTCTATTAATTCTCCACACTCCTTTGAGATAGCTGTCTTGTCTGGTCTAGTTTAGTATCATTGGCAGAGCAGAAAGGAAGTTCACATTGTGAATATATCTGAACCTTGGCATGCGGCTCACTGATGGAGCTCTGTTTACAGGCTGCTAGTTTTAACTGTCCCAAGCAGACATTTTCATTTTATTTATAAGTAGGTTCACCATGTGTTTGTATCCTTCATGAAATCAAGTGCATGTTAACAGTCAAAACTAAGTATAGAAACAAGATACCAAACACTTACCCTTCCCCTCCCAGACAAAACAGTCGTACTCCAGTATGGATTTTTAAATGTTCATTGGGTTTGGATAAGGCACATGAGGATATATGCACAGACACATTATTTGATCACTCATAAATATTATTTAAATACCTCCATATTCCCCTCTAAACTTCCCTCATTTCTATTTCATTTTTCTCTCCTGAATGAAACTTGACATCAAGATGAGATCACCAGATTTTCCCATTTCATGTGAGCTCTAAAATGAGTAACTGATTTCAAAGGATAATTCCCCAGAGCAACAAGGCCAGTAAGTTCTTCAGATCAAAGGTCAGGGAAGCTCAAAGATTATAATTTCTGGCATACAGTATTTAAACTCTCTGAAGGAGTGTACTGCAAGATGTATCTCCTCCTTCCCCAATAGTTGAACTCTTGTTTTTTGAGAAGACTAATTTGTCAGAGGACATTTTTCCTCCATTACATAAATTATACATTAAAGTGAAAGCTTAATATCTGAACACACAAACTGTACATCCAGAAAGGTTATTAAGCATGCCAGTGGAAGGGCTGTGCCTGAAACCAGAAGGTAACTCTGTGCCGTTCCTCTCTGAAGCACCCCATGGACTGGGGAACTCTGATGCTCTTTGCACATGCCAGCAGCTTTCAGCACAATGCAGCAGCGTGGTGGTTTAAGAGAGGGAATGCTCTGTGAGATGCTTCGTTTTGATAGTAGAGCCCAACAAAGAGCAGGGAACAGTCGCCTTCACAGTATCACAGTATCACAGTATGTTAGAGATTGGAAGGGACCTCACAAGATCATCTAGTCCAATCCCCCTGCCAGAGCAGGAACACCTAGATAAGGTTACACAGGAATGTGTCCAGGTGAGTTTTGAATGTCTCCAGAGAAGGAGACTCCACAACCTCCCTGGGCAGCCTGTTCCAGTGTTCCATCACCTTCACTGAGAAGAAGTTTCTTCTCAAGTTTAAGTGGAACCTCTTGTGTTCCAGTTTATACCCATTACCCCTTGTCCTATCATTGTTTGCCACTGAGAAGAGCCTGGCTCCATCCTCGTGACACTCCCCCTTCATATATTTATATACACTAATAAGGTCCCCCCGCAGTCTCCTCTTCTCCAAACTATAGAGACCCAGCTCCCTCAGCCTTTCCTCATAAGGGAGATGCTCCACTCCCTTAATCATCTTAGTTGCCCTGCGCTGGACTCTCTCCAGCAGTTCCCTGTCCTTCTTGAACTGAGGGGCCCAGAACTGGACACAATATTCCAGATGCGGTCTCACCAGGGCAGAGTAGAGGGGAAGGAGGACCTCTCTCGACCTACTGACCAGCCCCCTTCTAATACACCCAGGATGCCATTGGCCTTCTTGGCCACAAGGGCACAGTGTTGGCTCATGGTCATCCTGCCATCCACTAGGACCCCCAGGTCCCTCTCCCCTACACTACTCTCTAACAGGTCGTTCCCCAACCTATATTGGAACCTGGGGTTGTTCCTGCCCAGATGCAGGACTCTACACTTTCCCTTGTTATATTTCATCAAGTTTCTCCCTGCCCAACTCTCCAGCCTGTCCAGGTCTCGCTGGATGGCAGCACAGCCTTCTGGCGTGTCAGCCACTCCTCCCAGCTTAGTGTCATCAGCGAACTTGCTGACAGTACACTCAATTCCCTCATCTAAATCATTGATGAATATATTAAATAATACTGGTCCCAGTACTGATCCTTGAGGCACTCCACTAGATACAGGCCTCCAACTAGACTCCGCCCCATAGACTACAACTCTCTGGCTTCTCTCCTTCAGCCAGTTCGCAGTCCACCTCACTACCTGATCATCCGGACTTGTGCAGGATCTGCTCCTCATTGCTCTCAGCCATGAAAGCATGTCATGCCAATGTACTGGGGGAGCTGTCCCTTAGAGACAAAAGACCGCTGTAGAAGTCTTTTGGCCAAGGTGTACCTTTATACACTTAAAAGTATGTGTGATAAAAGGATGGATTTTATTTTCAATTGGTTGTCCATTGTTTCAACAAACCTGGGGGTTATACCAGCCCACCTTTCATTTATTTCATGTTCCCTAGAATAGAGATTGTGAGGGGTTGCAAAAGCCCCTCATACAAATGTTTCTGTCCTCTTAGAACTGTTCATGTGAGAAACCGGTCACTGGTACAAACAAGCCACTGAAACTCTAGGGGTATTTAATAGTTATGAAGAATCACTGTTAGTGAAACCATCCTTGTTGTGAAGGTGCATGTTACCTTCCAATTTCTTGTTGCTTTTAGAAGGAAAACACAAGGCTGGACTAAGTAGACAAACAATGTTATCTCTTGTTTTATGGGGGTCTTTTATCTTAGCTTTGAACTTACAGGAATATGGAATTATATTTATGGACAAAGCCAGTAGAGAGCAAATGGCCCTTCTACAGATATACTTCAAATTTCTGTATTGTAAGTAATATTTATTTTAATACATGACTTTGTTGATAAACACTATACAGAACCTCCTTCAGAAGCAGCCCCTGCTTGTCCAGTAACACCGGGTTAAAAAGACAAGGGAAGAAACAGCCATTAAGCAAGCTTTCCCCTCCTTCAGCTGACCTTCTTGCTTAGCTTATGTTTGGTGTGGGGAATGCTAACATGGCTTGGAGCAGAAATCCAAGTATGTCAGTGTGTCAGTGTGTGTATCATAAATGTCATGTCTACTTGCATTTGTACAATGCAAATTGCATGTCTGTGTTAGGAAGCTGGCATTAGTATAACGTCAAGTCTGCAAATAAGTATCAAAGTCAGGAAATTCCAAAGGTTAAGATTTCTAGCTCATTCCTCCTTTCTTTACTGTACATCCAGAATCTTTCATAATATACCGCAGTTTTGAAAGCAAACAAACAAAACAAGTAATACAATAATGTTAAATTTAAACAAAGACAGAAGACTAGAAAATGTGACACATATTGCAGCATGGCAACATGAATATTGTGGCAGAAACCTTAGCTTTTGGAATTTCTGAGAGTATAAAGCTATGGTAAGGGTAGATTTTAATTTTTTTTAAGGTAATTGTTCAGTTTTAAATGTGAAACAAAATGCTGAAAAAATGGCTAAAATCATGTCTTAATTTCTAGCATGCTAGTGACTTGCTTTCCTGGGAGAATGCCTGGGAGACACCTTAGCAGCGCTGAACACCAGGAGGGCCAGTTTGAAATGGGTCATCCTGAACTGGAGGGGATCATGTCTCCTTCTTTGAAAGGAATCTGACTTTACTGAACTGGCAACATTAGAATAAAGACTTTGGGTAAATGTAGATGCTGCAGTACAAGGGAAAAAGTGCTGACTTTAATACCCGCATTCTCACAATATCTTCTGGTTTTTGTGGAGTAGGTAGGATTACTGCTATGCTGTATAGGTATGGGCATAACATTGTTGGCAGAGGTATGTGGATGTATAAAAAATAAGGTTTGAGGGTAGGGTTTAAAGATCTGTGTATATTTTCATACCACTAATTCATATAGAATTAATTTTTTTCAGGAATACAGCTTCACCATATGCAAGGCTGACTGCCTCTGCAGGAGCCAAAGGCATGGCTATTAAGTTCCTGGGCATTTGTCTTTTAATCCACAAGTATATCTTACTGTTACGTATCTGATGCATGTTGTGTGTTGTGATAGTTGTCTGATAGATGTTAACAGTGATTCTCTGTATAAGTGCTATTTAATTATGCAAGTACATGACATTTTGACTTGAAACTTAGGTGAAATATACTTTTTCAGACATACATGAAACTATGCAGCTTAATCTTTTTAGCAGGTAGTGTTACCTTCTTGGAAGGTAGTAAGGTTTGTGTGTATTTGGAGAGGGAAACTGGAACAGAAAGAGGACTTCGTTTCAGCTTCATTACTTCATTCACTACTGGTGAATGCAATGTGGTTTTGCAATATGTCACAAACTTTCAGTATTTTGCAAATTATTCAACTTATTTACAGTAACAGTTCTGCTGATTTATATCCTTATCATACTGTGTTTGAACTTTCTGTGACTCTAGTGATGTTTTTAAGAGAGGCTGTGTACCAAAAGCTGTTGGTAGATTGTCTGCTGAAATTATCCCAGATGTGTAGTGAACAAAAAAGCAAATCAAGTATAATGATCCTCTCATACAAGTTTGCTGAAATCAATTTCACCCTATTTATAAAGACAGATTTGCAAATAGAAGACTGCTTGACATTTCCTCATAAGTTTTTTCTTAAATACATTTTTCGCAGTGGCTTTGCCTCCAGAGAAGACAGATGGAGTTTGCACTGGAGATGAAAAGAAAGTAGAAAAAGAAAGTGACACACGCACAAGTTCCAAGAAACAACTGAAATTTGAAGTAAGTCCTCTGTATTTAAAAGTCTCACTGTACTGACAAGCACTGTGGTAAAAAAATAACCTGTGGACCAAATAGTGTCCTCTGATGCATGTATATAGCTCCCAATGATCGTAGTGGGTACAGGAGGGAGCAGAATTGGCATAAGTCAGTGTCTTACTCTTGATGCTCCTTATGAGGTGATTAGTGAGATTTATTTCCAGGTTTGTATCCTCTATAGGATCTGAAATGTGTAGTAAGAAGAGGCATTTGCTTTAAATCTTCATCTATGATCCTTTTGTTAGTAATTCATTATACCAGCTACCATGTTGCCAAATCTTTATATTGACTTTCATGGACTGTTGCACTTTGTTAAATCTGCTTAGTGTAAAAGATGTTTGTGAAAGCTGCCCTAACCATTGGTCTTCAGTGCCTGGGCCTTCAAAGTGAAATAAACCTGACGCTCTACATTGGAAATCCATCTGATCACATGGCAGGAGGAAAAGGATCCTGCAGGGCAATGAGTCTGTTGGTCTGTTTCCTTGTGGACTTACAAACATCATAAAACTGCCAGACATTGTGTGTAGCTGGCAGATTTTGCTTATACAGGGAGTGATTTAATAAATATGAGCATTGAAACATGCTGTCATCCAGCTAGAGGGTTGTCTGTCTTTGTGAGGAGGAAGATACTCTGGTACCAGCAAGAAACAGTGCGAATTTTCATCTGTATGCACTCCAGCAGATGTGGCAAACTTCTGCTTTTCAGTGCTGTCAGCCTGTCACAGTAATGAGCTTTGCGTTGCTCAATTGTTATTTAAAAGACCACACAGCCACCTTGCAGCAGCTCGAGTGTTCATTTCCTTCTCTAGAGCAGATTTAGGCATCTGGTACAATTTATTTTTTACTGTTTTAAGGCTGATTAAAGGGAGGTAGCTTTCCCATAGGCAGTTCAGGTGTTGCTAGGTGCTTGTGTGCCTTCTTGGGGGAGGTGACTTTTCCTGCCTTTTTTTGCATGGCAATAACTCATTTCTAGGCATATTTTATATACTGCCTTGGACAGCAGACATTTGCAGACAGGAAAGGCATGATAAATTGCAATTAACAGTGCCTTGATATTTGGATGTTGGAGGGCACCTGCCAACATGGTTGGTGCCAGAGTAGCTGGAACTCCACTGTGCTGGCAAAGTCTGCTTTTGTTCCCAAGTAGTCCTTGGCATGCCATAAAGGTTAGCACTCGGTACTAGGCACTGTGACTAATGCAGGGAAGGTTGCCATGGCTCTTCACTAAGCAGAGCACATCCTCACATAAAGCTGTTATGTTAGGCAGTGTGGGACAGGGAAGTATTAATATGTGGCAAGAAACCAAGTATTGATATTTTTTCCCTTGTTCTACAATGAAACTTTTCCAGCTATGTAAGTTAGGAGCCAAGAGATTGGTACAAGTTTCAAAGGTATGAAAGAATTAGAAACGCAAGTGTTGAGTCAAGAGGTCTAAATCTGAGGTGGATGTGATTTGGCTTTTAAAAGTGCCGGGAATGTTTATGTAATATGAAGCTGTGTTTCCACAGTAGAGTGTGGGGCATTTGGCAGCTTTCAGCCAGGCTTGTTATAACTGAGAGAAGACTGCCTTTCAACTCAGCAGGGGACAAGAGGTACCAGTAACTGCTGTAGGGAATTGGTTTAGAGTCAGAAGATCAACCAGGTATTTTGAGCTCTATCATGCTGAAGCTATTTGGAGCTGTTTATTTTACTTGCATACCATGGCTTTCATTTTAATTGCACTGTAACTTTTCTGTTTTGCCTTTTTGTGGCTCTGGATAATTCTGATTGCTCAGGTCTTGAGAGAATTGCTCAGGTCTTGAGAGAAAGCAAATGATTTGCATCTAGGTGACTGGAGTCAGTCAAAGTGCATCCTTTGTTCTTGACTGAAATCTTGGGCTTGTTTTGAGGGTTTTTCTTCCCTTTAACAAATTGATTCTTTCAGGCTTTCTAGAGATCACACCCTCACTAACAGAAGCACAGTTAAAATAAGGGCCAGGCACTACTCCCAGGTCATTCCTAGGCAGGCTCCATTTCAGGGGCTTAGTGGCATAATGCTGTACTGCACTAACAGACAACCTTTAGGTATCAAATGCCTGCATCAAGGAGAGGTCTCACTGGTGGGGATTTGTGGCACATGCCCAGTCTGTATTGATGGCTACTCCTGGCACTGTGGTGTACCGCCTCCTTCTGTGGGTCTGTTTCTGTTACTTCTGTCTTCCTGAGTTAAGCAGTGTTCTTTCTCACTTTTAAGTGGGAAATGTTGTTATATTTCAAGAGCTTCGGGGAGTAGTTTTCTTATACCTTTTTTGTGTTTTCTACAATAAAGTAAAAAGCATCTTGCAGATTCCCCAAATTCTAGCCCAAGGGAGTTGGGATTATCATGTGACTGTGATGAGACTCCTTCACTGTGGTGGACAAGAGGCCTCCCCAGGACATATACTGAAAGCTTCCTCCCATGAAGGAGGGAGGAAGAAAGCAAGCAGCCTCCTTCTATGGAGACAGGCCTATTGCTTTAGGTAATCAGCTGCTCTTTGCATGTTTCTTAGGAATTGCAATGTGATGTGTCTGTAGAGGAAGATAACAGGCAAGAATGGACCTTCACACTGTATGACTTTGATAACAACGGAAGAGTCACACGCGAGGTAAGCAAAGTACTGCTGGCCCTTTGTGTGCAGTGTTTGTTAACAACAGACGTGTCTTATAACAGGAACAGTTTTTTCATCTATGAAATAGAGGTGTCCTGCCAACTTAGCAACAGCAGTTTCCATGGACCCTTCCCTCCTAGAAACAATCCCACCAGTAGTTTATGGTTTTCAGATGTACTGTACGTCTTTTTAAGCCGGTTGTTGTTTAATACCTGGGATTTGCCTGTAAAAAGTAGTACTGGCATTTGAGGAGGAAAATATCTGAAACAACTAAACACATTGTCAAAATAAACCCCTGCAAATGTATATTGTTCTGGCTTCTATCCTGCTTTTCAGTTAAGCAAACCAAATAGCAAGTTTGCTTTCTGACATTCTTTGCAGTAGGACTAACTATACTGTTCTGTTGTTCTCATGAATATTAGGGTGATCTCTGCCTTCTTCCTCCAAGTATAAATAACATGGATGATATTTGCTGGAGGACAGTAGTGAATGGCTGCCAAAGCACACCCATGTGTATCTTTTATTGCTAGGATGTCTTCAAGTCATATTACCTGTGCAAATATAAAGCCAAATAAGAGTATGTATAGATAGAACATGGTCCTTTTCCAGAACTATTTCTATCCAAATTGAATGGTACTTCCTCTAGAAGAATGTCTTTTACTGAGATACACTGCAATGTGCTGCCATTGATTTTTTTTTTTTTTTTTTTTTTGGTGAGATGTGTTTGCTGGCTCCCATGCCTTCAGATAATCAGCTGAAAATTGACAGGTTTTGTCTCTCCTGGCTCTTGTGCTAGTGTCTGTGAAAATTGCCAAGAGCTGGTTGAAAGGAACAGGGTAAATACTGAAAGAGTAGTGACCTTAGACACCAAATGAGGGCAGAATTTTTTCCTAAAAGACTGAAGCAAATCTTGTCTGACATTTATGAACAAATTCCAAATGCGGTGGATGCTCAGGATTTTTAATATGTATATAAACATCATTACTAGGCTATTTTATTATCTCTACTCTGATAGTGCTTTGAATAATCAAGTCAAGTCTGTGTCCCTCATGCAAGAAAATAAGCAGATGAAAAGTTATGGGCCAAGTCCAGAGTTTCAAATGGGAAGATGGTATACATAGAGAGAGGTTAAGGAGAAGGGGCAAGTGAAATGAGGAAGTAGTACTGTATTTGTTAATGTACGGGGAACAGAGACCAGAAAAACAAAATAACTTGCCTGAAGTCTCACAAGAACCTAGTGGCAGATTGGATTGAACCCAGATCTTTCGAGACCCAAGGCTAAATCTTCATTACAGGATTATCATGACTCTTGAAGAATAGGGCAAAAATGCACAAAACCCAAACCCACGCACATGGGTGTCCTTTACATTCAGGCATGGAATTCCCATTAATGTCAGTGGGAGTTCCATGTGCTAAACATAAGGAGAATGTGCTTTCAAGTATGTATACAATAATTATTTGTGATTATGTGGTACACCAAAAAGCTTAATTTGACTGTACTTAGAGAATGTATTGCAGCCAAGTTCTACCTTTCCCTGCTCCAAGAGCAGGCTGCAGCTTAACTGAAACCAAATCTGTGCTGGGATTGAAAATCATACTACTCTGAGGTCTGGATGTTGCTACATTTAGGCTTGAACCTGTGCCAAAAAAAAATCTTTCAACCAGGGGACCAAATAGGTTGATAATTTTCAGCTCTTTACTTGTGACCAAAGATAGAAACAAATAGTATGCACTGTTGCAGAGTTTTTCAATTATGTTACACACTTCTTTTGCAAGCTGTTCCAGTGCCATTGTATCATCCATCTTGTTGGTTGTCTTCTGTTTAATCCAGATGAAATTTAAGAGTGGTTTGTGCAAGAATGGTCAGTCAGCTGATCGGCACTAGCACAGCTAGAGCCGGAGCCGGCACTCTTCAGATACCACGAGGTTCAGCAGAGATTAGGAAAAGCAGAGGGGACAGCGCAGACACATTGCGATTCCCGACATCTCCCGATCCCAGAAGCCCCAGCAGCCCTTGCGAGAGAGCGGCTGACGTGGCAGGGGGCGTTCCCGCGGTAACGGCGACCGCACCTCTGCCCCTTGCCTTGAAAGAGCCTTTGGGAGGGCAGTGACGACGCTGCCCACCAGGCGCAGGGAGGAACAAGCAGGTTGTGTTGCGGACTCTGTTGCTGGTGTCCCAGACTGCTGACCAATATGGTCGCCTCCAGAAGGAGAGCTTGCAGTAAGGAGACTGTAGCAACTCAGACAGAGACCCTGCCCCAAACCGTGGCTGTTCAGGTCTCTGGCTGCAGGGAGTGCCAGAGCCTGCTGCTGCCGAGGGAGGGAGGCCAGCATTCCACCTGTGTGAGGTGTGAGCAGGTAGAAGATCTGCTTAGCTTGGTGGCAGAACTTAGGGAGGAGGTCGAGACGCTGAGGACCATCAGGGAGTGTGAAAGGGAGATCGACTGGTGGAGTAACTCCCTGGCGTGCCAGCAGGAATGGTTCCAGGGAGATACCCCCCACGAGGGGATGGACCCCCTGTCCTCTCAGACAGAGGGGGATGACCCGAGACAGCCCCTGCCCTGTAGCTGTTGCGCAGAGGTAAGGGACCAAAAAGACGATGAGGGCTGGAAGCGAGTTCCAGTTCGGAACCGTGGGCAACCTTCCTCCCTTCCTGCCCTGCTTCCCCAGGTGCCCCTCAGTAATAGGTTTGAGGCCCTGGATCTTGATGGAGAGGTAAGTGAGGATGTGGTGCAAGGCCAGACTACAAGGTCACATAGGAAAAGGCGGTCAACTTCACGCCTCAAGACTGCCTCTGACAAGAAAGAAAGAAAAGTCATTGTCGTAGGCGATTCCCTTCTGTGAGGAACAGAGGGCCCGATATGCAGAGTTGACCCTCATCATAGGGAAGTGTGTAGTCTGCCTGGAGCCCGGATCAGGGATATCACCAAGGCGCTCCCCAGCCTGGTGCACCCGACAGACTACTACCCGCTGCTGGTCTTCCAGACAGGTGGGGGGGAAGCTGCTTCCCGCAGTCTGAGGGGGATGAAGAAAGACTACAGGGCCTTGGGGCGGATGGTGAAAGAGTCTGGGGCTCAAGTGATCTTCTCCTCAGTTCTTCCATCTTCCGGTGATGATGTGGGACTGAATGGGAAAATTCAGTCCATAAGCAATTGGCTACGAGACTGGTGCTTTAGGCAGGGCTTTGGGTTCTTTGATAACAGCTGGTTTTATAAGGCTCCAGTCCGGATGATGGCACGTGGGAAAGGTTTAACTCACAGAGGCAAAAGGATGCTGGGGCATGAATTAGCAGGGCTCATTTGGAGAGCTTTAAACTAGATTCGAAGGGGGATGGGGTTGTAACTGGGCTTGCCCCAGTGGGGCAGCACTCTAGGATTGATGAAGACCGGGAGGCCTCCTATAATCCTAGGGTGAAATTGGTGAGCTCAGCTCCCTCCTTGAAATGCCTATACACCAATGTGTGCAGCATGGGAAATAAGCAGGAGGAGTTGGAGACCTGTGTTAAGTCAGGAGATTATGATCTGGTGGCAATTACAGAGACGTGGTGGGACAGCTCACATGACTGGAATATAGTCATGGAGGGCTATGTCCTTTTCAGGAAAGACAGGCCAGCCAGGCGGGGTGGTGGGGTTGCTCTTTATGTGTGAGAGCAGCTGCAATGTACTGAGCTCTGTCCAGGAACAGGGGATGAGCGAGTTGAGAGTCTGTGGGTGAGAATTAAGGGGCAGGCTGGCAGGGGTGATACTGTTGTGGGTGTCTGTTACAGGCCACCAGATCAGGGTGAGGAAGTTGACGAGGCCTTCTACAGGCAGCTGAGAGCGGCCTCACAGTCACAGGACGTGGTCGTCGTGGGGGATTTTAACTTCCCTGATGTTTGCTGGAAGGACTACTCAGCAGCCCAGCCACAGTCCAGGAGGTTCCTCCAGTGTATGTATGATAACTTCCTCATGCAAATGGTGGATGAGCCAACCAGGAGAGGAGCGCTGCTGGATCTCATCCTCACTAACAAGGAGGGTCTGGTCGAAGCAGTAAAGGTTGAGGGCTGCCTTGGTTGCAGCGACCACGAGATGGTGGAATTCAGGATCTTGTGTGGTAGGACCAGTACAATAGCAAGTAGAATTGCAACCCTGGACTTTAGCAGGGCAAACTTTGGCCTTTTCAAACAATTGCTAGGGGAAATCCCATGGACAAGGCTGCTTGAAGGTAAAGGGACCCAAGACAGTTGGTTGGCATTCAAGAATTGCTTATTCCAAGCTCAAGAGCAGAGCATCCCGACACGTAGGAAGTCAAGGAAGAGGGCCAGGAGACCTGCGTGGCTAAATAAGGAACTGCTGGGTATGCTCAAGTGGAAGAGAAGAGTTTATAGGTCATGGAAGGAGGGGCTGGCCACTTGGGAGGAATATAAGGCTGCTGCTAGAGGATGTAAGAAGGCAGCTAGGATGGCTAAGGCCTCCTTAGAATTAAATCTGGCGAGAGGGGTCAAGGACAGCAGAAAGAGCTTTTTCAAATACATAGCTGATAAAACTAACACCAGAGGCAAGGTTGGCCCACTGGTGAACGGGATGGGTGCCCTGGTGCCAGAAGATACAGAGATGGCAGAGTTATTGAATGCCTTCTTTGTCTCAGTCTGCTCTGCCGGAGGCAGTCCTGAAGAGCCCTGTACTCCTGAGACCTCAGATGAAGTCAGGTCACTGGAGCAGCTTGCCTTAGTTGACGAGGAATGGGTTAGGGACCAGTTGAGCAATCTGGACATCCATAAATCCATGGGTCCAGATGGGATGCACCCGCGGGTGCTGAGGGAACTGGCGGAAGTCATTGCTAGACCACTCTCCATCATCTTTACCAAGTCTTGGGAAACGGGAGAGGTGCCTGAGGACTGGAGGAAAGCAAATGTCACTCCAGTCTTCAAAAAGGGCAAGAAGGAGGACCCGGGTAACTATAGACCGGTCAGCCTCACCTCCATCCCTGGGAAAGTGATGGAACACCTTATCCTTGATGCCATATTAAGGCATGTCAAGGATAAGAGGGTTATGAGGGGCAGTCAACATGGCTTTACCAAGGGAAAGTCATGCTTGACCAACCTCATAGCCTTTTATGAGGAAATAACATTGTGGATGGATGATGGCAGAGCGGTGGACGTGGTCTACCTTGACTTCAGCAAAGCATTTGACACAGTCTCCCACAGCATCCTCATAGCTAAATTGAGGAAGTGTGGCCTGGATGATCAGGTAGTGAGGTGGACTGCAAACTGGCTGAAGGAGAGAAGCCAGAGAGTTGTAGTCTATGGGGCGGAGTCTAGTTGGAGGCCTGTATCTAGTGGAGTGCCTCAAGGATCAGTACTGGGACCAGTATTATTTAATATATTCATCAATGATTTAGGTGAGGGAATTGAGTGTACTATCAGCAAGTTCGCTGATGACACTAAGGTGGGAGGAGTGGCTGACACGCCAGAAGGCTGTGCTGCCATCCAGCGGGACCTGGACAGGCTGGAGAGTTGGGCAGGGAGAAACTTGATGAAATATAACAAGGGAAAGTGTAGAGTCCTGCATCTGGGCAGGAACAACCCCAGGTTCCAGTATAGGTTGGGGAACAACCTGTTAGAGAGTAGTGTAGGGGAGAGGGACCTGGGGGTCCTAGTGGATGGCAGGATGACCATGAGCCAACACTGTGCCCTTGTGGCCAAGAAGGCCAATGGCATCCTGGGGTGTATTAGAAGGGGGGTGGTCAGTAGGTCGAGAGAGGTCCTCCTTCCCCTCTACTCTGCCCTGGTGAGACCGCATCTGGAATATTGTGTCCAGTTCTGGGCCCCTCAGTTCAAGAAGGACAGGGAACTGCTGGAGAGAGTCCAGCGCAGGGCAACTAAGATGATTAAGGGAGTGGAGCATCTCCCTTATGAGGAAAGGCTGAGGGAGCTGGGTCTCTATAGTTTGGAGAAGAGGAGACTGCGGGGGGACCTTATTAGTGTATATAAATATATAAAGGGTGAGTGTCCCGAGGATGGAGCCAGGCTCTTCTCAGTGGCAAACAATGATAGGACAAGGGGTAATGGGTATAAACTGGAACACAAGAGGTTCCACTTAAACTTGAGAAGAAACTTCTTCTCAGTGAAGGTGATGGAACACTGGAACAGGCTGCCCAGGGAGGTTGTGGAGTCTCCTTCTCTGGAGACATTCAAAACCCGCCTGGACACATTCCTATGTAACCTTATCTAAGTGTTCCTGCTCTGGCAGGGGGATTGGACTAGATGATCTTGTGAGGTCCCTTCCAATCTCTAACATACTGTGATACTGTGATACTGTGATACTAATGATAGCAGCTAGTAGATAATCTTGGCCACAAAAGAGGAATTTTAGTCTCTTCATGTGACACAGAATTTGTTGTTCTATTAGCCCCGGAGAGACTGGCAGTCAACATAGTGGGCCTGATACTGTAGTTTATTAAGCAGCTCTGCTCCTGATCCAGGAAAGGACTTAACGATGGTGAACATTAAACATGGGAATAATTTGAATTAAAATGAATGGGACACATGCTTTGAATTAAAAGTATGCAATGCACATTGCTGGGTCAGGGGCAGAACAGACAGTCTGAGGAAGAGGGCTATCTCTACCAGCGTCATTTAGTGAGCTGATGAAAATGCTCTCAGCTGGTCAGCTTTTCTAAACAGAGGTCCAGTGTTCTGGTGAGAAAAGCTTAGTGTTCACCTTTTCTCCTTTAAAAATGTCACTTTAATATCTCCTGGATTTATAGCTGGATTTAAAAGGGAGATGAAATTCTTTAAGTTAGATTTCTATCTGTAGACATTGAGGTGCTGTACCAAAAGAAGTCAGCCTTATCATTCTATTTTTCATGTTGGTAAAGATAGACACTGGAAAAGGATGTGACTTGCCCACACACGTCATAGAATCACAGAGTCACAGGATGGTTAGGGTTGGAAAGGACCTTAAGATAATCTAGTTCTAGCCCCCCTCCCAAGGCAGGGACACCTTCCACTAGACCAATTTGCTCCAAGCCCTGTCCAACACTACCAGGGATGGAGCATTCACAACTTCCTTAGGAAGCCTGTTGCAGTGCTTCACCACCCTCACAGTAAATAACTTCTTCCTTATACCTAACTTAAATATCCCCTGTTTAAGTTTAAACTGATTACCCCTTCTCCTATCACTACAGTCGCTGATGAAGAATCTCTCTCTGAAATCCTTGTAGGCCCTCTTCCATTTCATTTGATTCAGTTTTTGTGTTTAAAATACTGGACTTCATGTCCAGAGACTTTCCAAAGGAACAGAGAGTGTTAAATTAAGTTTGTAATAGACATGTGGGTGGGGTGCTATTTTACAAGTGCACCAAATGTTTTTTTCATTAAAATGTTTGAAAATTGTAAATGAGATATGGATTTAGTTACTGGATAAAATGTCCCTTGGGCTTTACACAATGAAAGATCACCGCAAGAGCATTCAAATTCCATCTTAGTGGAATTTCTTCTGGATCTTAACAACATCTTCAGAACTTAATACTGCTTTGATTTCCTTCTAGAGTCTGCATGACTTATTCGTAGTCCTTATAATTACAAATCCAGATCTAGTAATGCTTCTTGAAGAGATATACCCATTATGAAAGCATAATTTTTGGGATGGCAAATCATAAAATTGGCATTACTGTGTATTGTTAAACTACTGCTTTTTCTGTCATAGAAGACCACAATTTTCAGTCATTTTAGTTTAGTGGGAAATAACTTTTCCTGCTGTACTGTGTATATTACAAAACTTGGCTAATGATGTTTCCCTTCATTCCATAAGCCATAAGAGGACAATTCATTATGTACTGCGGGCCTTTTTAGAACTAACAGCTGCACTGTAATTATCTTCACACAGATATTTGTAATCGGACTTGAAACTTGGATAATTGAACTAATGTGTTTTGATCCATGAGTTTTTATATTGAGCTCTCTGAATGTAATTATACTTTGTAAACACTAGCCTTTTTTTTTTTTTTAATCAATCAATTCTTTCTTAGAAAACTAAGTTTCTTTGGTGAGTGGCTGCACAGGAATAAGAACACAAGGTTGCTTGTGAGGAGTGAAAAAAGGGAAATTCTTCTAAAGTAGCTGTTGAGTAGATAGCAAGTGAAGCGCTCCTTTCAGGCTCCAAATAAGAATGATTCAAAAACATATGCGATCAAACAAAGCCGATGTTGCAATAAAAACATCCCACTGTATGTAGAAATCAGACTACAAACAAAGTACAAATGAGACATTTGTACTTTGTACATTGTATACAATGAGACATTTGTACTTTTGTTTTTTTGTGGTGTTTTTTTTTTTTTTTTTCCTGAGGGAAAGGTAATGAACTGATATTGATGCTTTTCTTCATGCATTTTTAATGCTAAATGTTCTTTCTATCTTACATTAAATACTCGATTTTTCCTGTTTTCTTTCTCTCTCTCTCTTTTTTTCCGCCTTTCTAGTTATTTTTGCTCATATCCTCTGTAATGACTGAAAAGGTTCGAGGTTATTTCTGCATTCAGATCTCAGCACCAACTGTTTGCCTTGGGGAAGGATGCAGGCTCTTTGGGGGCTACTAGCTTGACCCTTATCTTGAAATTTGATTATTGCATTGTGGTTGTCAACATTATATTAACTCATGTTGAAGAAAGAACAATGGAACCAATGGCTAGAGTAGTTTTTGTCTGTAGCAGAGGTGCCATCATTTCAACCATTAGGTTTTTGAAGGTTTGTGTCAGGGAGAAATATTAAGAGAAAAGAGAACTTTTTCTTTCAGTTTTGAAGAGAGCTAAAGACCCAAAGACATCTCTCCCAGAGAAGTTACGAAGAATAAAACTGAATGCCTGAATGGTTCCTTTCAATGTTGTTAAACGAGTTAGGGTTATTTTGGTTTTGGTTTTGGTGTTTTGGTTTTGTTTGAGTTTTTTCTTATTGGTGATGGTGGTTTTGGGTTGGTTTGGGTTTTTTTTTCCTTTTTCCTGGGGGGCTGTAGGAGGTGTGTATGTGTGTGCAAATATCTCATTCTGTCAAATTAATTCTGCTTGAAAAGCCTCTTAGTTTTCTTTACAGAATCTCTAGTTTGCTAACTAGTCATATTGATGACAAGCTACAAGAATACTGGAAAAATAGAGTTGTCCCTGTACCACTAATATTCCTTAGAAGTAAAATGTTAATACCTGGAATAGGGACTTCCTCAGTCACTGTAAGGAATGAAGTTCTGCAAGGAATGAAGAATACTTCAGTGTAACTTGTTCTGTTTTTCAGACCCATTAGTTTCTCTGAGTGTTTTAAATTCCTGCTAATCTCCTATTGGAGATCTGTAAAGTATTCTGTGGATACATGTCTGAGGGCAGCATACATGTGTGGCCTCATCTGTTTGCTTTTTAGTATTTTTAATGCAAGTATTTCTGGTGATAAAAAGTTGCTCTTTTCAATATACTTTATTGTAATATACTTTTTGTTTGTTGTATTAGCTGCTTGATAAAACAGGATGTGAAAAACATACAGGTTAATGCTGTTAAGTCCTTCAGGCCTGGAAAAACCAACATAGTGTTCAATAAAGAGAAATAAATCTGGGTATGACATATGCTGGCCATTTGAAGATTACCCAGTAAGCATTTATTTTCCTCTTTGAGGAAAAATATGATTGTTTCAGTTTTCTTACTTGATTAAACTAGCTATTCCAGCAGAAAATCTGCACACTAGAAGCTCTTCAGAAGTTAGATTCATGCAGACTACTTGCCCTCTGAATATAATGTTTATTATAAAAGATAATTTCTTTTATTCTTATTTCTCTTTATCCGTTTAATATATTAGTTTAAGAATCCACAACGATTTCTAACTAGAAGTGGTGTAAAAGTACATTTCAGAGGAAAGAAAACAAAACCAAAAAAAACCCAAAACCCCAAGCAAATGATATTTTTGAGAAATGTGAGACACTGAAAAATCTGGTTTTGTTCATTTTTCACTTAAAAAAGGAGGAAGTTTGAGAAATGTGGGATGAAACTTTTTGAGTGGGAAGTTCCAAGCAGTCTAAAGCAAAGCAGTTACAAAATCATGTGACTAATAAAAATCATAATCCATGGTACAGAAAGGTTAGATTCATTGGTAGGTGGTCTCTGAAACGTGCTGGTTGGTCTACCAGGAGAGAGAAAGATTTAAATAGCTTTTATTCCTGATGTTTAATGGTAAATTTCTTGAGGACAGTGAAATGCACAAGCTGGTGTGTAGAAGGTAAATTTTAGGCAGTTTTTTAAGGAATTTAAATATAGATGATATTCAGTGGGACAGCTTTCAAGGAGAACATAGATTTCCTCAGTCTCCTGGCAGGCTACTGGCCGATGAAAATTCTTTTGAGGGTAAATATAGACATAGTTATAAAACACAAATTTTATAATATGTATTTTAATGGTCTAGCGCTACTGATTTGACAAGAAGCCATTACCATATTAGCTGCCAAAAAAAGGGCTGTAAGAAGGTACTTTTAGTCACAGCTCAAAACTCACTGATAGAGACCATTCCTAATAGATCAGTTCCTCAGGAATTTATATGTTGCAATTGTGAAACAATAACTGGAAAGCAACAGAAGGTTCAAGCTGCCTTGTAATAGGTACCTACTCAGCCAGGACTTTGGTAGATGACAGATTAGCGAATGACCCAAGCAGACTTGTTGGACCAAATCAGAACTGTCAGTTTACTAGAATTCCCAACCCCAAACTAGGACCACAACTAAATGAATCCTATAATAAAAATGTTGTTGACAGTATTTAAAAGATCAGCATAAGGATTAGGCGGTTACTTGTGGATATCCCTAACCTCGATCTTGGTATGTATCCAGTCTGACAACCACGTTCATTTACTGCCAGAATGCAGAGCAGTTCAGGTCGTCATGGAGGAAGCTGGGTATGAAATGCCAAACAAAATGCGAAGGCAGTAGAGTATAAGGCCACAAGGTATTCTGATTACTCTTTGCAGCATCTTAAACTGCTTGGAGCCTGGACATTGATTTGGGTTAATTTGGGCCTGTTTGGCTGAGAGATTTAAATTGTTCTGGTGTGATATGTGTGTGTGCATATTTCTGACTTGCCAAGTATGTGTCACACAAATGCTGCGTCTGGCCTTTGCTGACAGCGTTTGGAAGTATGTTTTAAACTGCTGAGTCAAGCAGCTTGTTGAGAAAGACCCTCAGAGAACACAAGGAGCAGATTGTATGCCAGTTAGCAAGTTAGCCCTCATCACTGGACAAAAATATGTAAAAGGACAGTGGGAGCAAAGACTTTGTCTTTGCCTGTTGAAGTTCAAATACATTCGATGGTCAGCTTGTGCAAATATCTGGCGTAGCTGAAGAAAAGAAAGAGGACAGATGGCTGGGAAAGAAAGAGTTGATAATAACCTCTTGATAGTAGCCTTGTGTGGAAAGATGCCATGTTGGCTAACCAACACTTGTTAAGGAATGTATGGGAAAGGCTCAACTCACCAAAGTGCTGAGTGTATGAAACCCTGCTTTATGGTGCTGAAGTATTCTGATGAAAGGGGTGGTTTGGCTAATAGAGGTGTAGGATTATAGCACCCTGCTTCTAGAACATAATTTATGAATGCATATAAAACAACAGATACGTTTTGTTTGTATGTCTGTGTTCTTGCTTTGTTATTTTTTTCTCATACATGAATAAAAATCCAGCCCTTCATGCTGGCCTTTAGATATGGCTGCGTCTGTTTAGAGGTCTGGCTAGGTTGCAGCTTAGGGTGGAGGTGTGAGAAGTGAGATGTGTTAAAGAGCTGTGAGGTGTCCACCAGATTGTCACTGAGCAGTCTTTCCCTCATTCAAGCTTTAGACCATGGTTCTTGTCCAGAGGATGGAAAACAGCTACTAACATAGTAGTAAAAGTTCATATATAAGCACTCTAGCAACAATTCCACTGAGTGCAGAAAGGTTAGAGAGGGTACATGGTAATGTGAAGTCTGACCCTTCTGGGATTTAGTTACTCATTCTGCCTGTTGAGCTGGAAAATCATCTACTCTAAAATAATTTTTCCTGACCATAAGGTCAGTATTCCCCTAAATTCTGTGTGAGTAGAAATTAGTATTTCTGTGTCACCTTTAAAGGTGATTAGATAGTGGACTGTGTGGTATATTGACTACTAAAATTCTGGGACCCACTAAAGCATACTAAACTTTGAGCTGCCATGGTTACGTGACCCCTGGGCAAAGGAAAAATTGTAGAGGTTTTGAATTTTTATACACCTAACTCTTAATCCTCAGAACCAGTTATACTTAACAAAAGATGATTTAGGTATTTCCTTTGTGCTCACAGGCATCTGGGAGGAGGTTAGGTACAAATAGTGCAAGAAATAGGAAGAGCAGCATGGAGAAATTCTCATCTATACATTGAACAGGATCTTCATAACCTGCAGTGATCAGTATGCTCTGGGCTTAGGTTAGTACCTAAGGTCAATTTGGGTGAAATCCCTTTGAGAAAAAGTAGTGATCCAAGAGCTCTCCTTTTCATCCTGGCAATTTAAGATGGTACCCTTTTTGAGCCTGACAGGATTATATCAGTCTGAGAGACCTCTAAGCTACTAAACAGTGTTTCTCCTGTTTGTAACAATCAGTTTATTAAAATTGGCTAGAGTCCTTTCTGATGTAGCCAGACAAGCAAGCATTTGTTCACGTCCGTTTGCCTTCAAAGAGATGTGTGAAGAATGTTCTGTAATAGGCTTGACTGGATAATCTCTGCTGTTCAAAAAGGAAAGTTTAGAATTGGTTTGAATTTTGCAAAATAAACTAGACCCCAAAATGCATATGTTAGTGACATTCAAACATTATTTGTTTCCACACCTGAGGCTTACAGTTCTGCCACGTCTTTTACTGGTTTTCCTCTATATAATCAACCATTCAACTATCCCAAGAATAATAAACACGTGAGACTGTAGCATCTGAGTTTTTTTTCATTGCTGTATTTGTTTTGGTTTGTGAACTCAGTTTTTAGTGCAGTATGAATGGTTATCATAGAATCCCTGGGTTCTGCTGAAATCAAAGAGAAGAAAAGGAAGAATACAAGTTTGCTGATTCACAGTTTGGAAAGCTTGAATATCTTGCATTGTTGTTACTGTTTTGATATAGTTTGCCCCATTTCAAAAATCTTATGCCACATGATGTAGATTGTAATGTTCTGTGCAAATTCAGCTCTTTTAAATTCAGTGACTTCTGAGACTATTTCAACATTTAATAGTCCCAAGTCCAAAACAGTTGTATCAAAGCTGTAGGTTTCATACCGTTTTCACAACAGTGTGTCTTTATGTGTTTCAATCCAACTATAGGATATTACCAGCCTGCTTCATACCATCTATGAGGTAGTTGATGCATCAGTAAATCATTCTCCTAGTTCCAGCAAAACTCTGAGAGTGAAACTTACTGTGGCACCAGATGGCAGCCAGAAGAAAAAGAGTATCTTGTTAAATCATGCTGGTAAGGATGTACAATCAGCCTTTGGGAAAAATACAAAAGATTTCAAGAATCCCTCAAAAATGCAACTTCATATTTTGTTTCTACAATTAAATGTATACATAAAGGCAAATAATTATGTGGGTATTTGAAACCCCGTGAATCTGCTTTATGGGTGCAAAATTGCCTACCCTCCTCCTTTCAGTGTCCCTTAAGCAAATTAGAGTTCCCTTACCTGATTGATTGTTCCTTTTTGGAGGCAGCAGTAGGCCATCTGGTGTGTAATACCTTTGTGCACCACAAGGCAGATTTAAGGCCTTTTCAACTTGTACCACTTTAGCTCTGCTGATACTACAATGCTCAGCTTCTGTGGAAACTGGTGTAGTGGTGTAAAATGTTTTTTGCAAGTGCAGAACTGTCACTGCTGCTGGATAAGAATAAGCAATTCAGCATAAATAACCTTTATGAAACTATACATAAAAATTGAACTTTTCTATAGTGGCAGAGTCTGCCATTGAAAATGACGTATACTCTGATGGCTAATTCACATTATATTCACTATAATAATAGTTGTATAATTACGTCAGTAGGTTAAGTACTACAAATACTTATTTAAAGTAATTTAAAGTATTTAAAGTAATTTAAAGTATTTAAAGTAATATTACAGTAGAAAATGTGGGCACTTTTCCCAAAAGGAAAGCCTTGTTACCTCAGGTTTAATATATCCATCTACTCAGTCAAGTGCAGACATAAGAAAATTTGTGCTTCTGGGGAGCTCTGTGATGCATTAGTACAGCTTGAAGCTCCAAGCTGCTGAGCCTTCCTGAAAGACAAGTGTATCAGTGTGAATGCAGCTCCGTTTAACCTGCCACATGGCTTGCAGCCTAATGTCCTACAGTCAAGGTTATGCCTGTCTAAAATCTGTTGTGTGGACAAAAGCACTTTTGAGAAGGGTACATGAAATAATACATTACATCTTGATCTACCAACAAGAAAAATGTATTTGCAATGTGGCATGTTAGTTATGCTTATCAGCAAGGACAGTAATGTGAGAATAATGTCCTTTCTCTTGGCAGATTTGCAGAGTGCCAAGCATAGAGCTGAAAGCAAAGTTAATGAAGAAGTAAGAAGCTCTGAGAAGAAGCAGCGGGCTTCTCTCAGGTAAGGGGAAAGAACCCTGTGTCCTAACAGGCCCTGGGTACATCTGAGGAAACCTCAACCATTGATTTCTTGTTTGCTTCCTTGCTTTAGTTTTTAAAATTATGTTAAAACAAAGGAATTACAGGATTTTTGCTATGGAACCATCAGCAGATTCCAGGGGTGAATACTTTGTACATTAAAATGAAACCCAGAAAGCAAATCTGTAGGATCGATGACCCAAATTATCTTCTGTTAGCTCTTTGGAGGACATGCAGTGCCTTTTAGATGCTATCTGCAAATATTGTGCCTACTACTGGAGTTTATAGCACGGACTTTGGCTAAAAGTGTCCCAAACCCTTTTAATCTCCACAGAGGCCAACTCTTGCCTTTCTCTGTCCTCCACAGTGACTTAGCAAAGGGGCCATCTCTGCTGACTCCCACTTGCTAGACATGCTTCCCTGCTGCCACGTCAGCTTTAGGTCAACTTCTCCTTTGCAGAACTAGTTATTTGGTAGTACCCATGAGGAATTAGCCTACTTGCTTAGAACTAATATATTTAATGTAATCTTATGGGAAAATTTAGACTTTTTTTTCTTTGTAAGTTTCAGAATATATTTCACCACTTGCAAAATATGTCTGGTGTCTTTCAATGGACTCCAGCTTGTGTGGCACAGGGTGAATCCATTTCCAATACAGCACAAGCACAGTGGGCTTCTTTTATGAAGAGATGCTGGTAGACTTGCAGCCATCTATGGATTAGATAAAAAACCAGTTTCAGTTCTTCCCTAATAGAATGCACAATATTATTCTGGATGCCAATCCAGGCCTTCTTCCTCTGAACATGTGTAATCATGTGTATTTATCCTGTTATCAAGGGTTCTACCTATCTGATAGATATTACCTGCACTGAACTTCAGAGTATGTGATAATCATTTGCAATGTATTTTTCAGGTACTAAAATTTTTTACAGCTAAGAAAAATGTTAATCTCTCAGTCACATGTAGGTGTACTATTCCTTTTCTGAATTCAGTATTCTAATGGATAGAAAAACAAATAGAAAGAAGATAATTTTGATAGATTTGAACATAGAGCAGTTGCTCCAAACAGGTCATCTTGGTGTATAGGCTTGATCTGTTTTAGGATTTTAAGTTTAATTCTAAGGCAGAGGGAAGTGTTCATTGAAGTGCTACAGCAATGACATTGAATCATTTGTTACATTTGTTTCTTCAGTTGCAAATTTAAGAAAAAATAAAAATCCACTCTTGGCTTTCCTTGGATTTAGGGATATTTTTCCAAATACATAATACATTTATCAGGAGAAGGAGCATTCAGTCTTATTAAAGATGACAACAAAACAGTGCCTCCCTTTTTTGGATAGAGAAAAAATGCCAGTGAGTTGTCCCAGTGAGTATATCCCAGTACAATCAAATTTCAGATTAAAAGAAGACTAAAATGACTTCTAATCTTCTGTTAGGAGCAAAATCTTCTGTGAACTAAAGAATACTCCATGGTTTTGCTTGCTGGCGTCAATGTGGCATTCAGATTCCCTCTGCCCATTAGCAAAGGTTTGCCCTGTGTGAATTTAAAGGCCTAGTTTTTGCTTGATAATCTGTTGCAAAAATCCCCTTTCAGTTGCAAAAATCCCCTTGAAGTCCTGGTTTTGCAAATGTAGTGGTTTTATGAACAGCAGCCATTTCCTTAAATCCACAGTCACAGAGGCATCAAATGTTGGGGTAGAATCTTGGCTCTGCTGTATGTCCTTCTCATCCCTTTGCATAGAGGCTTCCTAGACAGAACAAACCTGTATCTTGAGCTGAGCAATCAGCATCAGACAACTGTCAGTATGTAACAGGTTTTGTTGCATCTCATAAAATGTGGACAGGACAAAGAATGTCCTGTTCACACTGTGTGTGTTGCAGGGATGTTTTCATGCTCTGGCCAAATTACTAACCCTTAGGAAAGCTCTCTGAGGCTCATAACAGAATCTCATAATATTAATGCAGAGGCTTCTCCTTTGAAAGCAGCAATGAGGACTTTGTGGGAAGTGCACACATTTCAGAAATTGTCACTTAGGAATTCTAGGCAAGAGGTGATTAATATTCAAGATAAAGTGGATAAAAGTGTTTTTATCCTGAAGGTGGGAGGTAGATGGGTTAAATTTTTCATCTGCTGGAAGCTACAGGCAATTTTCCCCTTTAGGGCTAATGCAAGTATCAAGATAAGTAGCTACATTCATAGCTAGCTTGCCTGGCATGTATGGTACAAAATGGATGGTGGAAGAGCACTGGCAGGCAGCTTTGTGGGTTGGGAATCTTTGTGCTATTCTAGTTCATATTTCACATCAGCCCCTAAAACATCTGCTTTTTACCCACAGATACACATCTCACTCTTTCTTTCTTTCCTGCTGAAGCGATTTCTTCCTGACTGGCTTAAATTCTGTTATCAATGAGCTTAGCTTTCAGGAAATGTCCTTGCATTTTTCTACCCCGGGCTCTGTCACTGCGCTATTCCCCTTGCTGCTATATCATTGTGTGCTTATTATCATCAGCATGACACCCCAGGGTAGAAATTTTAGAAAGGGCTTTCGTACACTCCACAAACACTTAAGCAGATGCCTTTTTTTATTAAAAACAAAGCCAAACCAAAAACCAGTGCCAACACTGCATATGTTTACACAACGTGCTTGATGCATGGCTGGTGCATGCCTGTGCCTTCCCATCTTCCCATGTGTACACAGGAGAGCATCATGGGGCTAGATGCCAGATGCTTCAGTTCTCTGACTTAAAGTTCTCTTTGACAGTAGATCACAGCTCTCACCAGTATATAATTGTTTCATCATTTATTTTTGCCTGAATATTGTTGAATGGCATCTTGCATGTAAGAAAGCTATTGGAATTCAGGAGTGTGGCAGTACTGGCATAGTTTTTCTTTACTGTCTTGATGAGAGATAGCATTTATTACAGTAACAAAAAACCAGGTTCCATGCTAGCTTTTTTTTTAACAGACAGTGCTGTATACAGTGTTGCTTTTTTGTGTTGAATCAAACCCAGGGATGTTTTTCTGGGTTAACTGTGTGTTGTGTGCAGCATGTGTGTGCATGTCTCTATGGTTTCCACAGGCAGTTCATGCCTGGCAATTCAAATTACCCAGGGTCTAGGCCCAGAGATCTTTTATGTAGACCTGTGAAAGTGTAATAACTCGCAAAGGTGTGTCTGGGGCAGGAAAGGTACTGAGTTGGCTATGTATCCTAAAGAATAAGGGATATCTGGACATTCCCTCATTTTTGACAGTACCGCATGTCACTTCTGGAGTTCAAGCTGACTCAGAGTCTTTAAAGCTTACCTGCTATCCAGGCAGACTTTCCTTCATTCAAGAGACTCTACCTCTATCAAAGTAGAGCAAAAAATCATCTTCCAGGTAGGTCAAGTCTTGCGACTTTTATCAAAGATACTGCAAACCTCTGTCTCACAGTGACACAGGGGACTCAGCTCTGTAATGTCCCTGAACAGTACTACACTAGACCAGGAAAGCAGTTTGTGCCAAAGCTCAGTGGGATCAGCAGCCTTTGGAAACCTGGAAATGTGTTAATAGATTTAAAGCGGAGTATTAGGCACCATACAGTAGAGAGCCCAGATTTAGCAACTGGTGTACGACACAAAGTCGAATTCTGGTCTAAGGTTGACGTCAGTGCAATCTCACAGAGAAATAGCAAAGCCTATCTTGTGGCCTTGGAGACTGAACTATCTGAATCCCAGGCAGCAACTTATTCAAGAGTTTTCTGCTTATCCTGTTTGTTATATTGAATATATTGTTCATATCTGCAGGCGTCCATTTAAATTGCGGAATTAACTTGTTCGGCATTATGGGCTACAATACTGTAAACCTCTGCCTGATTTTTTTCTGCCTCATAAATGAATGGTATTTCAGATATTCATTCTCAGGAAATAGTTCTGCTATAAATAAAATTGCAAAGCTGAGCAGGAAAAGGAGCTGAGATTCTGAAGCCAGCTTATTATCTGACCCTGTTAATTGTATTTTGGAAAGTGGCAGTTATCTCTGGGTGCCCTACCAACACCTTCGCTTCTCAGGCTCTCTCTAGTTACTAAACCTGTACTGTTGCCTTTCTGCAGCAGATACACATGAGTAGCCTGACATGAGGCTTTCCCCAGTGCTTCCTCACAGTGGTGGGAATAGTCATGAATCAAAGAGCAGGTTCTCTTTGGCATGTCCAGATTGGGTGGAATGATTTGGCCCTAAGTCACAATGTAAGAAACCCTAGGAAGAGTTTTATTTGTTTTTGCATGTGTAATGCAACTTGAAGGCCTCCCGTGCTTTGCAACATTGGGGTTGATTTTATGAGGGGAAAGAACAGTCAGTTCAGGCCTATCAACTTAGCAAATCCGGTCATCCAAGACTTCAAGCATTTGTTGTTTCTTTGTGAGCAACTCATGTCACTTCAAAGAGGCCATCAGTTGTTGTTTTGCAGATGGTGATAACAACTTTAAAGAAGTTCTGCTGAACTGTAATTTTGCTTCCTGCTGACAGATATCACCAGAGTGAGAACAATCCAGAGCAAAGTGGGTGCTATCGTCATTGTGTTGATGAGAACATTGAAAGGAGAAACCACTATTTGGATCTTGCAGGAATAGAAAACTACACATCAAAGTTTGGGCCAGGTAATTTGATAATTTACCTTTTCATCTTTCCTGTCTTCAGTTGCATGTTCCACATCAGGGGCAATGAATTGTGAACCTGTGTGATCTGTCTGTAGTGACTTACTGTAAGAAACTGGACTGTGTGAATACTGCAAGATGATTGCTAGTGAAGGTGGCATCACAATAGAGTGGCTAATGTGCTGCAAGCCTGCTTTGAAGTGCTTGTTTGTGTAGCTGAACTTGGAGGTGAGCCTAGGAGAACAATCTCTACATGTAAATAATGAAGTTTAGCCTATGGGTGAGGTGAGGACTGATTTTTGGATGTTAGAGTTTGTTCCCAAGATGATACCAGCATATATTTTGTACTTGCTACTGACCAAAAAATAGAAGAATGTGCATTCATACCTGGAATTTTGGCTTTTGTCCCCACATTAAAAAGATTTAAATTTTCTCCCTTTCCCTGTCCTTTGCCAAGATTTTACTATTCCACTCACAGATATTTTGGTGAATTTCAGACAGATGATGACCAAGGGAAGATAATATAAAGACTTTTATACATACAGACATTCACTTCTATATAGATATGTACTTGTCTGTGTATTATTTACTAGCCAGAATTATTAAGTGTAATTAAACTAGACAGTTATAATTGTATTCACTTCCCTAGGAAAAATTCATTTTGCCAGTAATGCTATCCCTGCCAACTGCATGCTACTAATTAAAACTTTGAAATACTAGATGACTAACTCAGCTTGTTATTTCCTAGGATCTCCTCCAGCAGCTCAAAAACATGACCCGCCATGCAGAGTTGTGAATCAGACTAGATCCCGTTCTCATGAACCTGAAACCTTCCATGCACACCATAGGAAATCTCAAGTGGTGGATCCAAGCCACATCAATCTGGCTGAAAGTTCGTATGCCAAGATTGCAGAAATCCAACAAAGGCTGCGGAACCAGGACTCCAGCAAGCACTTTGTGAGGTCTCCCAAGGCCCAGGGCAAAAACATTGCCCCTGTGCATCCTGGAAGGGCAGCTAGAAATAAACCTTTTCAAGGGGCACCCATGCCAATGGCTTCCCCTAGTGCAAGGGTGGGACAGAATCTTCCTTACCTCCCCTTGCAATCTCAACAGGTTCACAAGAAGCATAAGCAGAGGGCAAAGGAGAATCACCAAATGTGCAAAACCTTCCATTCTCCAGGGACAGTTGTGGAAAAGGAACATGTAAGAGACCTACCCACAGTCATTTTATATGAAGGCCAAGTTGGACAGATGATACAAAGACATGAACACCACCACCACCACGAGCACCACCACCACTACCATCACTTCTACCAGACATAGAAGAGATCCTACCAACATCCTCCAAGAATCATCCCATATGAAGGAAATGTGTTCTTGTGATACCAGAACTAAGGCATTACTATGATTAATATTATTGTTACTCCATTAATATTCAGCTAGCATATATTTTAGAGGTTATACAGAACTCCTGAAACTTACCCTATTTATATGTTTTGGAATGGCATAGCTTACTTAAACACCTTTTTGGTTTGTTTGGATTTTTTTAAGTGGCTGTAAAGCAGCAAACAGCCACAGCTTTTTGAGCTGTGATTTATTGCAGATCATCAACGCACTTCTTTAAAAGTACTACTTCCATTGTAGTAGGAAAAATACTTCAAACACTCTTGCAGACACCTAGCTTACCACTCTGCTGTATGTCGGCTAATCGCACACAAGCCTTCTATCAGGGGAGCAATGTTCGAAGGGTTGGACTCCAGAGATACTCGGAATAATGGAAAATACAAACAGCTGCTACCTCTAGTATTATTCAGATTTTATTTTCTTTTTATTGATTGTAATGTGCTACAGAAGGGGAATTTCAATATACTGCGTTCGTGTAGCCTGTTTGTGTTCACATCCTTTCAAATTATCTTAATAATTACAAGGAAATATTAGCTATCCTTGTCAACAGAGCTACCTTTGTACGACTTACACTTTATTTTCTTGGAGATTCTTCACTGACACAAATATAGTCTGTTATATACTGGGTAATATTTAAATATACTTCTTTTTTTTTTTAATTTTTTTTTCTCTTACTCTCCATTCTGTTTGGAGTAACCATTTGAAAAGTGGAGGATGTGAAATGGGTTTTTCAAAAGCATCACTAAACTTTAGTGCTTGGGCCATAAATATAGTTCTTGGGGGTTTGAGAAGGAGAGAGGTTGTTTAGGGTTTTGTTTTGTTTAAATCCACAGTTCTTTGTTTTGAGAAAGAATTGAGGAAAATATACTTTCTCACTTTAAATGTTGGCAAATATATATAAAGTATAAATATAAATATATATATATAAATATGCACACTCTCAGGTACCTTTTGTTGTGTTTTAGAAATCTGTGGTTTGAATATTAACATTATAATTATTTTTTTTTTTCACAACAGTGACATTTTAGAAGCATATGCCATGGCATTTTCTTAGGTGGCTCCAATTTAAATTTCCCCAGCACCTACCAACTTTTGAGACAATTCAATATGTAAAAAACCATTGTTCACAGTCATTCTGGCCTCTTTTACTTTTTTGATATCGTAGGGCTTCCATTCTATAAAGGAGAATGAGACCATACTCACAAGACCTTACTGGCTGCTGAGAAATTTGAAGGTCAAAAGTAAACCAGAAAAGTGAAAAAAAGGGTCAGTAGTTCTAGTTCTAGGTCAAGTTCTAGTTTCTAAGGGGCCCACATCTATAATACATTCAATTGTGTTTTGTACAGATCACCATTTTGCAGGTAGAAAGTGACTGAAAAACACCTATGTTGCTTTTGGAACATTAGAGAACTCCTGACATCAAAATATAATTGTTCTATAAAAGTATTTGCTTTTGGTTTTAATTATTTAAAGTGTTGTGGTATTTTGTCTATAGTATATATTGTAAAATGTAATTATCCCACATTGTTATAAGCCCTTTATGATGAGGGTATTTTTTTTCTGACTAGAGCTTTCATCAGCCCAAAATGGGATACTACCCCATTACTGCTGACTAGTTTTAGAGGGATGTTGTCCTTTCTAAGAACATGGAGACATCAACCTTGAAAGAAAAATTGAAAGCCTTGCCTTCGTGTGGAATTGGAATAGAATCACTTCTTCGTGGTAATTAGGTCTATCTCTTGTCTCTCTGGATCAGCAGTTGTTTAGACTTATTGTCCTTTTTAAAAAATCTGGTTTATTTTATTCTATTTTTTTTAGCTGTCAGCAGTGTGTTCTGTTAAATCTAACAAACTGTTTTTTAAAATATGTTTGATCTGTGTGACAACTATACTGTTCTGTTTATTTTTAAAATTCCTAAAGTCCAAAAATATTTATATGCAGAATTTTCTGTATTGAAAATATGAAAAGGCCACAAATTTGGTTAGTTACCACTGAGTTGTTCTATTCTAAGCCTTTTTGCTGCTTGTGTATCATTCTTTTTCAATGTATATATAATTATGGACTGCAAAAAAAAAAAAAAAAAAAGATGGCATTTATATGTCTAGTAGAAGGAATAAGCTTATTTATATTATAGTGTTAACAAAGTCTGATGTATTCAAGTAACTTACATTATACCGCATGCAGAACACAAAAGTGTACATTCCATCTAAGAAGGGATGCTATGCTATTTGTTTTGAAGATGTAATTAAAGCTGTTCTCTTTTCAGGGGAGCACCTGCCAGAAAAACTGAGAGGTGGGAATTATTCCTTAGTCAATTTTTTTTAACACAGATTGTTGCCGAAAACCAGAAAACGTTCTGGAAAACAAGAGTGCTTTCAGAACTGTGGGTTTTCCTAAGAAGGGGCAACAGAGGGGGATAAATCTTTCACCCAAAGATATTTTGCTGGAAAAGATAACAGCACGAATAACAAAATCCTATCTGATTGAAAAGCGTTCAGTACTAGCTTTGCCAAGTCAACTGTGAAGTGTAACACAACTGACCATTGGTTATAACCTTGCATTGATTTGTTTTGGTTTTTTGTATTTGGGGATTCAACAGATAAATTTACCTTGCTCAGATTCTGTGAAATACAAATATATTTAATAACGGTGCACCCCCATACTAAAACTTTACACCAGCCATCTATAGACATACAGTATCTACATACTGTGTTGCAGTTGTGTTACGTGTATTAAGTGTGAATAACATGTAGCACAGCTTCTTTTCACAGAATCTTGAATTTCTGTATCTTTTAAAAATGTTTGCTTTTCAGTATTTTGTATAGTAAATATAGATGGTTTTGACTAAATGCTTTATTTATTTAACAGCAAAAACTGTGCCAAGAGAACCCCCTGATAATTAAAGTTTTACTAGTTCAGAAAGTAGATTTCCTTCTTGTTGTGGATTTCAGGGGCTTATTGCAATTGCTGTCAGTGCTTGCATATCCCACTGATGAAAGAGCTTGCATTAACATGTTTGAGAACAGGTTCAGGCCATAAGGTATGGACTGGGTATGCTTTGGTTTTATATTTAAACTATCAAGTTTCAAAGTTAAATTTCTTATCCCCTACTGTTAGACCTGTGTTGAATAGCTGATTTTTCAGCTTGTTTTTAAATCTGAAAACCATTTAAAATATATATGTATATATTTCTTTAAGTTGCTCAAAACTGTGGCTGAATCTGAATTTAAAATTGATTAGTTTCTGGTTAAACAAAAAATTGCATTTCTGAGAAAAAAAAGAAATTGTTATTATTTAAAAGTAAAATGGAGTGGCATAAAGTAATTCCAAATGAAAACTCTAGTTTTTTTCACTTACTACTTCTGTTTTTACAAAAAAACAATTCAGCAAAACAAAGTGAATCCCAAAATTTGAACTATTTGCTGAAAAAAATTTCAGTGGAAAAATTTTGCTCACCTTTACCAGCTGCAATTTTTGGGAAGCCAGGTTTTTTTGAAAATGAAGGTTGCTAAGCTCTTCTCACAACTTCATGACCAGCTTACACAAAGTAAACTAAGCTAAGCGTAATGAAGTAAAACCTTTGTCCTAGTGAAATCTTTGGGAAGACTGCAAGATTCCCACTGGCTTCAGGGTGCCTATAATTTCATTCCAGGAATGTGGGTTTGAAGTCTACATAATATGCAGACAGTGATTTCAGTATTTATTTCTTATGCATTTTACTGCTGATGATTTTGTAGTAGCTAATATTAAATGGACATTTTACTGTAAGGGATCAAGCTGGTAAGTTAATGAAGATTAGCAGCAAATATTGTGCTTTATACTGACGTCACTGGAGGACCTCAAGGCACTTCCAGATGTTTTTGAAACATCCACATGTTCTTTAGTCACTATTAGATATGAAGACCCAGTTCTGCCTTCCAATGATGAAGTACCAGTTCTCCTGGCATATTGGCAGACCAGCCTCTTAAGGCCACACCAAATTAAAAAGCCAAATACATGACTCCTATAACTGCCTTCCTACTGTAGTCATCAAAAGCACAGAACAGCAAAGTATAGCTGGAGTACTTTAAAGGTGTATATGTGTGTGTATATATATGTGTGTGTGTGTATATATATACATGTGTGTGTTGTCTAGCAGAAGTTAGTGAATGGCACAGGATGGATTCTGACAGAGGTGATCTTTTGTAGAGGGATAAGTACTGTGTGTGCTCAACAGTCTAGAAGTTGCCACATAAATATACAGATACGATAAATGCTTACTGTTCTCCATATCTCATTGTGTACCTCAACTGCTGAATGACAGATTTCGTTTGTGTTCCAATTAGCAGGAAATTTAGGCCCATTGAGGCCAAGACTATACTTCAGAAAAATTCATCATGCTAAAAAATCTGCAAAACATTCACCATGATTTTTGCCTGGAGTACAGGCAAGAATGTTCATGTTTGGAAACGTGTCAGCTAAGCAAGTCTCACCTTTAATTACCTTGATGCAATTCATCAAGATCTGAAAATATGTTTTCAAACATGACTTATACATGGTTTTGTTGGGAACCAAGTCATATTCAGCATCCTGTTAGTTGTCAGGCTCCCTTTTTTTTTAAATGTACCAAGCAGAAACATGTTTGAAAATCCATGAAATAAAAATTGAACTTTATGTGTTTTCTAAACAGCTTCTGGAAGATTTCTTTCTTAATGCACTTAGCAGGAAAAACAGCCTCAGTTTATCACTTTTTTTTTTTTTTTTGCGTACTTTTCAGATGTTCAGTTGATTTAACTTCGAAGGGGCTGGTTTTGGTTTTTTTTTTTTTTTGCTTGTGTACATTTAAAATGTGCTTAAAATGAGCTAAAAAGAACAGACACAGAAAAGCAAATAACTTTATATTGAAATTATTTAGTAGACATTGAAATGCATCTTATTTGAAATTTGGATTATAGTTATTAAATAATGAGGTTTTCATTTATGCTTTAATTTACTTTTATATTTCTATACAATTTAGATAATTTGATCCTACTGAGCTAAAATGATAGAAATCATATGGATGACTTTTAAAATATGCTTTAAAATAGCAGGACTTAAGGACTATGAGCTGGATTACTGTGAAAGTTAGAGCTGTGAAGAAAGACTGACTAGGGAAGGATGAAAAGATTTGAGATATGTATGGATAGCATAGAACTGTTTGATAGGGGTGCAGAGGGAGACAGACAAGAGGCAGGAAAACACTGTATGGAGAAAATATATTCATGTTACTTTTTTTAATCTCTTATGGTACATTTATTGCTTATAAAACAGCAAGAGTAGTTCATAGAATGCTTTTCACTGGGAAAGCTTGAAGACTTCCTAGAAGAGGTCAATCTCCAGTGTGCAGTGGGAGACGCAAGGAAGAGAAGTAGATAATCACCACTAGGGCTGTAACAGGGTAATAGATGATGCCCCAGTTCCCAAGTCCCTGTCCAAGCTGAGGGAAATTTTTTCAGAAGCAGAGGAATGTGTTTCTACAGATGTTTTCAATATGCCTTTAGAATGTGTTTTGAATAGTAGCCTCAGTTCTTTTTCTGTTAGATTGCAAACATACATAAGTTGGTCAAACGTTGCCCAAAGCTTCTATGTCTTTTAAGGGGATTAATAAATTTGGCAATGGGCAAACGTTAACAAAAACAGGCTTAATGGTAATGATGTGCACTGTGCTTTCTGGTTTTCATGACATGCTTATGGAGCGGGGTCTGTGTCTTCCTCTGAGTGCCTAGTCTGTATCGCCAAAGCAGTCTGTAATTGCTGCCAGCTAAGAGATGTACTCTTTTGGTGAGCCTGTACTTTGTGGATGAAGATAGGGGTTCAGATCCTTCTGGTGCTGAGTGCTTATTCTTGCACTTAATCCTCCCCATTCTGTTACATTCAAGAAGTATAGCACTCTGAGGCTTTGTGAATTTTCTAATAAAACACCAAACAAACTGGGCCAAATTTGTCTTCAGCTTCGCAAATGGAAGCCAGAAATGCCCCATGCATGTCTTGGAATTTGGACCTTCAAATGCAGTTTGCTGTATGAGTCATCATTTTTTCTTGTACTAATTTCAGATATTTGATAAGCTCTTTTTATTGTTTACAAGTTTAAAAAGACAAATAAAACTTTGTAGATTAAAATATTTTGGAGGTTGTATTTTGTCTGTTCTCATTGAAGTTCTGTGAACTGTCTTTTTGTGGGCTTTAGCTTAAACCTACAAAGTGTCTTTGGAGTGGGTGTTTATAGTTCTTCACTTGCTTGTTCACAGGATAAGACTGTTGATAGATGAATAAAGTGCCACTTGAGGTTGTTAACAACCAGGACTGGCAACGCTAGTGCAACTAAGATAAACAGTGAAATGCTATGGCAATTGAGCATTAAGGTCTCACTTGTCCAGTGCTGATTTTTAAAGTGGTAGATACAATGCTTTATAGATACCTCTGGCCGTGGGGACTGGAGGTATTTTTTCCACCCTTCTCTGAGTGCCGTATGGACTCCTGTGCAATGCTTGCTCAGGGCATCCTTGCATACTCAACGTGCCATTAGGAAGCAAGAGTATGAAAATTGTAATGTTTCAGTCTGAAGCAATTAACCCTCTCACCCTGCAAGGGATGTAGGGGAGGAAAAGCTCAATTAAAGAGACTCAGAATTTCCAGTAAGTGCAAAAGTATGAAGAGAAGCAAAAAGCAGCACTGTGGGCCTTGAATTCCTTCTGTCTCTTTACAGTCTTCTCAGGGACTTTTTTTTTTACTTTTGATGTGTTTTTGATGTGCCCTGTTACCCACCTCCCCAAGGATGTGCAGGATGGAGTCACTCCAAAGAAGCGGTCTGAAATTTCCAGGCACATTAACTATTTCCAGGTATGTTCACTATGTGTGTAACCCTGACAGAGAAATTTTAGGAGTATGAATGAATTTGAAGCAAGTAACTCTTCCTTTTCTTCAACAGGGGCATCAGTGCTTCATACTGCCTCATCACTGCCCTCAGTGCCAGTCTGTGGGTGTTCTGGGACACGGGACAAGCAGATGCTTGTACTCAGTAAGGCCATAACTTCCAAAATGTCCTCCCATCCCTTAAGTTGAGGATAGGAAACGTTTTGAAAGATGTCACCGTGAAAAGAAATTGAACAAGACAATTTTTTTGCTGTTGACTCTCTGCTGTGCCCTTTCATGGGTTTAAAATCCACTTATCTGAAAGTGTGCAGTTACATTTTTGTCCTTTTTCATCATTTAAATGCATCTTCTTGATCTGAAGAAATAAAAGCAATTTTAAAAATTAGAGATTTTGTTTTCATATGTGCTGCCAAGTCTGATACTGCAAAGTAACTGCTGAATTGGCACAAGCAGTTTGAGAGAGCCAGCAGATTTAGGAAGGGAGAAGATAAACCTTATTATGTTTCTTTGCCAAAGGAGAAAAGAAACGATATTGACTTAAATGTGGGAAATTTAAAAGGGGCCATATGTTCTCACTTTGTGCTTTGTTTCTAATAGATAGACAGAAATCTTTGAAGTGTGGATTGGCACAGTAGGGTGCATGCTTCTGTAGAGAAAAGATGCTAAATGGGGAGGATGTGAGGGGGCACATGAAACTCTATTAACCATGCAACAGCAAAGAGAGAAAGGCAAATCCAATGATAATGTACATCTGTTTCAGGGAATTTATAAGCTTTGAACATTTTTTATGTGCAGATAAGTGGATCCTTTTCTTACCATAACTTAGAACTTCAAAGCAGATTGTGTGGATAATGCAAATTGCTGAAATATGAGATTTTCCTACAAAGAGGTTTCCAAAAAAGAAAAAGAAAAAAAAGAAAAAAAAGAATTAAGGCTAATTGATGCCACAGTCTTTTATGTACAGTGTAAAAACTCTACAAAAATTGATTTTTATGAACTAAGAAATTGATGAAAAAATATTGAAGTCTGCTGTTTGCATTCAGGGACTATAATTTGAAACTGAGGTTCTGTGAATTAAACATTTGTCTCTGATATCACTACAGCAATACTGTAACATAAATTAAGATATGTAGCCAAGCTGTAATTGTATCAAAGTCTGCCATGTTGTAGGAATGTAAAGCTCATGAGTGTGGCATGATATGCAGCACCTGACGTTAACATCACTGTCAAGGTAGCAAGGCAGGAATTTCTAGGATGTGAGGAAAAAAATTATTACAAGAGACAAAAACTAATGGAGGCTGGGGGGAGGCAGGAGGTGGAGGATACTGATATGGTAAATCTTGGGAGTAGATGAATGTGTAACTTCTTAACTGCTCAGAAAAATTAGTTACACTCTGAACTGGGGGTTACGGCTGGGCCCGGGGATGCCAGCTGCATTCCAGCTAGGAGATAGGAATGTCCCAGCTGAAAGTACAACTCTATGACACCCTGTGAGAGAAATTACAGAAGCAAAGAGATTTAGAAGACTTCATCTATCACATGCACTGCAGAGGTGTGCTCCCTTCTTCCCTTGGCACCTTTAGACAATAAAGCCAGCTTTGTATTTCTTCCTGCTCAGCAACTGCTGGGCACAGGGGCTCTGATGATCATCTTGATGCTAAACACATAGGCAACCAGAAGTGGGAGCTCACGCCTCATTGCTGAGTCTTTCCTCAAGCTTGGGTTCAATGCCAACTTGGCATCTTCAATAGCTGTTTCCTGCACTCCAGCCTGAACAGATCATCACGACCTCAGCCCTGGTTTGCTTTGGGGTTCTTTTTATTCTTAAATCCTTGCACAGTCCTGGTCACCATCTGCCATGGTGGGAAATCTTCTAAGGAAAGAGTCAGGCCTTGATATCCTGAAATAAGCTATATCCTTTCATACTTTCACAATGCATTTTTACATCCAGGGCTTGTTCTTCTGCCCCAAACCCACCTCAGCTGCAGCGGGATTCACCATTTGCTGCCACCACAGCCCCTAGGCACACCAGCTTTGCTCCCTCAGCTGAGGTATGAGGCATGGTAGGGTTGAGGCATGGTGAGGAGGTATGGTTGCCCTCTAAAGGGTGATTATTTTCCATCATTTGGCTTTGGAGGGCAGTTTTAGGGATGTGAGACTGTGCCAACTGTCTGTGTGCTGGTGGTGTATCTGCAATTAAACAAAACTCCCATGAGGAAATGAAACGATTTACCTCATGATTTGGGCCAAAACTTCCTGGTTTTGGCAGCTCATCAGTAAGCCGAGGCCACGCTGGCAAAGGGTTAAACCTGAGAAGACCTCACCATGTCTGTTTACAATTGTAACCCAACTGCAGGGAAAGGGCAGTAGGCAGCGATGTTGAAAAGAACAGCTGTATGCCATCAGAGTAAAGATAGAAACATGAAGCATGTGGGCTAATTAAGTTCTCAAGTGGCAGCGTACAAAATGTACAGACCAAACAGAACAGTGCCTTCTGCTTGTTTTGATCAGCTCTGGTTCTATCACTGATGAAAATAACCTCTTGGTTTGTCTCACTATGGCTGGCAGGGGATCTCTCACAGCCCTGTGGATGCTGCCCTCATGGTGAGTGGCTCAGTCTGGACACGGAGCCATTTCATAGCCAGGGGGGACTGTGGCCTCTTGTCTGCAAGTGGGCCATCAGCAGCACTGTCAACCAATAAAGTGTGAAAATTGCTCAGAACTTTCAGGCTTACTTGCCTGCATTTTATTTTTCCCAGCCAGCTATATTAGACATTTTTATCCTATATAGGGGAAGTGGGCATGCTCTGACCAGCTTAGCACAGCAGAATGGAATTTAGTTTAGTTTATTTTCTCTCCCCTGATGTCTTTCAGTCATTTCTTTTTTCCTTCAGGGTGACTTTTGGTTAGGTTGGTCAGCTCACCTCCTAACTGGTTTGTGGCTCTGGCAACTTTTGATGTAGACTGCATGGGAGCCAGACTCTGAGTTTTGAGTGGAAAATTACCTTAAGGATAAACATGCAGAAAAAAAAAAATCTGAACTATCTTCAAAAATTAATTTTTGATGTTTTAAAGTTTCTTATGCTCCAACGGGAAGCAGAAGTAGCGAGCTCAAGAGAGAAAGGCATGGCACAACTGTGGCTCTGCAGCAGATTTTAAGTTGTGAAGCTGAAGGACTGTGACAGGTTTGAATTCTTTGCTTGTAATGATGTTCAGATAGAGACTTAAAGATGAAAATGCTCAGTGTGAAAAGATGCTCTTTCTTTCAAGTGTAACAGTCAGCTCTATGTTAGCATTGCTAAGTTGCTTCAATTAGAAGTATAGGCCTGACTTCAAATTTCTTTTATTACGTACAGCTTCCAGTGAATTCTGGAATTTAAATTTAATTCTATTTTAATTCCACACTAAATGTCTCAGCTGAAATCTTAAGTTTTCAGAAGGCAGTATCATTAATGCCTGCTTCATTCCTGATTCCCAGTAATTAAGTTATGACAAGGTATAGACACACACACACACTTTTTTTTTATTGTGATCTTTCTTTCTAAAGTGTCCCTGGTTTAATTTTGAAAGAGCCCCATTGTTCATTTGTCGAGACCTAAGTGCTCAGCCTGAACTTGTTGAACTGTACGATCCACAATAGTGGCCTCCTTGAGGGAAATATGAATCAACAAAGCTACATCTGCATGCACAGGAGACCTGGCGTCCTGTAAGCTGTCTGGCCTCACTGACGTACAGAACATATCGTTAAGGCTGCTGTGCCACTGATGAATCACATAAAATGGTATTCTTTACAGTAAGAACCTAAATTGCTCATGTATTTTATCATGATTGAGTTTCACATCTCTACTGAGAGAAGGTTAGACCCAGTCAAGTCCTTAATCATTTTGTTTGATATAGTAGTACTTCAATTAGCAATAAGAGTGTCAGCTCTAATTTGCTGTGTTGGCCACTTGCAGTGGAATGGGGGGGGGTGGGGGGTGTTAATTATTTTTTGTATTTCTTTTATTCCCCCTCTTCCATTTTGCTTACTGCTGAAGGAGTTTGCACATCTAGTTCCTACTTCTGAGCTCTTCGGATAAGGAGGCTAGTGTGTAGATAACATCTTTAGATTGAGAGATGTAATAGTTCAAAGTGTGATAACACTTCTTAAGTCTTTAAATATACATGAGCTGTTCTTCTCCCTTAAATGCAACAGCAAGTGCAGTTGGGGGAAGGTAAATGAGAGTCTGACATTGCAGTGGTGCTATGTACTATAGCTGTAGTGCCAAACAAGAAATACAACATATCCCTTGTTTTCTGGAAGGTTTGAGAGATGCTGGAAAGATTTAACAGAAATGTTCGAGTCACTGCTGTGTAACACTTATTATCTGCCAGTGTGGAGGAAATGGACCAGTTTCCTTAACCAGGGTTTACAGCTACATGAGATCGGTTAATTAGGCTAGTAATGAGCTGGTTTATTTATGAAATTTCCAGAGATCACAATGCCTCATAAAGGTCCCAAATCCGCACTAAATAAATACTACCAAAATAGGCAATGCTAGCAGGTATTTTAGCTTAGCATTGCAATTCTGGCAGCAGCTAGGGCTGCATGTGTTTAAGGGGTGGGATGTAAACCTGACCATTGAGAAGTTAATTCCGAAGGTTTCTCAGCAGTCAGAAGCTTGTCTGGAGGCCTGCAGTAAACAAGTGATTCTGTTCTTTCAAAAACTCCCAATCCCTTGTGCAGGGCAATGGTCTTGCTATTATAATTCTGATGATTCATTTGCCATTTATTGACTGCACAGAATTTAGTTTTCTACTTTTGTTCTTGGGTTTTAGCCTTCTAGTAAGGGGTGGGTTTTCAGGGAGGGAGCGGGGCGGTTGCTTTTCCTCTTGGGGAGCTACTGAGCGTGCTCAAGCAAGATGCTGGAGTGTCAGAGGGTGCTGGCAGGGCTGCAAGGAGGGTGAAAGTAGTGCAGAAGCAGGAGAAGTTGCCATCTATGCTTAGAGACCTGCAGACCCTGTTGGCTGCAGCTCAGAAAGTCCTGGGGCTGGCTGAAACCATTCCTGGAAATTAGGCCCATTCAGACTGGGAAAGTTCCATAGCCTGAACCACACTGATACTGGTAGAGAAGTGTACTGCTGCTGCTGCAAAAACATAGTTTGTGTCAGGATGTAGGCATCTTAAAATGGCATAACTGCTGCTCAAGAATGTAGTCAGCTTCCTTTGCCTTGCCATCTCTAGTCTGCTGCTAAAAAGAGTTTCTTGCAGCTGAGTTGGTACTGACAACTGTTTCTTTAAGGTTAGGATAATACTTAGTGAGGATGTTTGTGGTGATTTGTAATGTGACCAGGACTCACTTTGGGCTCAAGAAAAAAGGATAAATACAGCTTATAGATGGTGTACTTTTCAGTGTTTGGCCTGGGAAAGAAAGGGAGCATGCAGGATTTCACCTGGCTAATCCTTATGCCTTCCAACAATTCTTTTCAACAACATCTGATAGGCAGCCTGAAAAAAGTGCTGTAGTATTGTATATGGGTGCTAGCAGCAAGGGGGATGGGTGTGTGAAAGGAAGTGAATGTGATGTTGATAAATAGTTCTCAATAATGTACAACCTTCAAGCACAGCAGAGCACTAAATTTTTGCGGTATTACTGTAAGAGATATACATAATACTGTGAACATTTTTCTGTTAGACATTTTAGTGCTGGTAAGCCTTGGCCAGCTAATAACAACAGAGAAACCAGAAAGATTCATATGCATCCTAGAGATCAACAAACAGTCCTCCAAGGTAGACTGAGTCAGTGCTTTGACAAGGAGGTAATCTTGCTGGAATAACACTGAAAGCAGAGAACAGAATAACAATGAGCGTCAGGTATTGAGTCTACAAAGGATTTGAATGCAGAGGGCAACAATGACAGAGATTGAACTCCAAACGGCAGAATTAAAAAGGTTAGGTCAGACACACAAAACTTCATACAGTCAGAAGGTGCTGCAGAAATCTGCCAAGTCTGTCAAAACCCCCCTGCACTAACAATGGTATTTTTAGGCAATATCATTTTCCTCAAAATCTGCATTAATTCACAGGCTGGTTTTTTTTTAACCTGACACTCAAAATATCCGCTGAAAAACCTCTTCCGTTCTTCAGCAAGTGCTTGTCAGCCAAGGGGAAAGGACTGATGCTCTAAGGTTTCCATTTTGAAACCTGGCTTATTTCAAGAGCCACCTCTGAAAACTCAGTGCTCTTTTATCACAGGCATCCATTTTTGTTGGTTGGCTCTAGCAGCATAGAAAATTGTCCAGATAATTTTTCCTATGTGGATGTTATAAGGTCTAAATTACACTACAAAAAGAAACATTTTTAAGCACATTGTGTGTGTCTCTCCTTCTTTTAAATCTAATGGATATTTTTTTTTGTATAGGCAGACAGAACACAATAGAACCTTACGCTGAACCATCTTTTAGCCTTTGTACCTACAATCTTGCTTGTTCTGCTACTAAGTAGTGGTATCAAAACCAGAAACTACAGCATAAAATGGTGTTTTCTTTTAAACACCTCAGAGACATAAACTACCTTTCAGATTTCTTCATTTTATAAGGTCCACTGACAGTCTACAGGTTTGGTTTTTTGCAAGAAAGTGGAAGTGGTTATTTGGATTGACCTGTATGAGTAATTTGCTCTTTAATCTAGGTCCATTTTTAGCTTTGATAACGGTTGTTTGTTGTTTAATGAAGATAGACTAACAAGGATTTTCTCTCGGCTGCCAGCAAACTTTGAGCCAGAAGAGATGGTATGTTGTGAGCTGAGCTACTTGGGTTTCATTCACCTGCAGTCACATCTGTGTGTTTTTGCAGAGCCATCTTCAAAACCCTACTCATTCACTTCTTTCAGAGACAGACATCAATGTGGTTTATGGCTAAGCTAATTTTCTAGGCCAGTCAGAACTTCACAGGTTTGAATAAAATAAAAGCAAGGTAAACAAAGTTTAGCTATTAAACCTCTCTGTACCCATGCTTAGTTGTGTGACACAATTAGGATTACTTGGGCTCCACTGGGTAATCAGATCAGGTTATCAGCCATATAGGTGCCACCTGGGCAGTAGGGTTCATGTCTGAACGTTGAAAAGCTGCTGCAACAATGGAGAGCAGTTACAGGATTAGACACACAAAAACCCGTCCAAACTCCCAGTAAAATCAAATGGCATCTTTCCTTTGACTCTGACAGAAGATGGATCAGGCCTCCCATGAATTGTAATGAATAGTTATATTAATCCACTGCTATGTAGCTGTGAAAATCCTGCATCCCCTTCACTGAGATGGTGGTGCAAGGCTAAATCACTATGGATATTCAATTGCATTCTGGCACATGTAGTGCTAAGAGCATTACCAGGCAGCATTTTATCTAAGATGAATGCTCTCTACAGTACTCACAACAAATCTCAACTTATTGAAACTCCAGTGATTAAATGTTTTACAGACCCCTGCAACATCAGAAGACTCTGTGAAATAGGCATGGCTGCTTTCCATATGATCTCATAGGGATCTGATTACCATTTTGGCTTTTTTCTCACATTCATTCAAGTGGACCTTCAAGCAAGTGTAACCCTTTCACTTTCAGACTTTTTGGTATGCAAAACACTTGCTCCAGGGTAAAAGCCTAGAGTAGAAAACCTATAGCACTGGAACCAAATTGTCAAACTGATTGTATCTGTGCTGGTCTTTAAGCACAGTACAGCAAGAAATGAGGTAAAGTAGCTATACATGTTGGTTTGGAAAATTTCAGGCCCTAAACTGAAATTAAAAGGTCTCTCTACAGCAGAAAGTCTGGGCTAAATAGATTCTTGCTGTATGAATTGGGGTAAATGTTTGACATATGTTCTTGCATTGACACCAATTATAGATAAAATTCTATTTGAAAGGAGTAGCTGACACTATGGTATGTGCAGAGTATACTCACATCCAGTTGCTTAAAATGTAGTTCCTGCAGATCAACAGTGTGACCAAAGTTTTCATTCCTCTCCTTTTGGAGCAGTACATTACAAATGCACATCAAAGAAAATGAGCTCTATTCTGACTTACAGTCTAGGCATGTTCCTGACAAACCACATCTGATGAAGAGTCTTAAAGAAATAGCACAAGCAACACTGCCGGCAGCTAAACAACAGAAGGGCTGGCCCCTTCCACCAATGAAGGGAGGCTGGTTAATCAAAGTTTTTTATACCAGGGAGAGGAACTGTGTGCTTTACATCGAAGCAATGCAGTCAAAAAATACATATGCAATGACCTGGCTAGGCAGCATTCTAACAAATCACATTTAATTACATATCTTTTCCTCTCATGATACTCTTCTCAGTTCCACCGCAGTCTGGGAAATCAGTAACAAATGTTCATTTTGCATGTCTTTATTCTCTAGCCTTGGACTAATTATGTACATTCCTACTGTCCTTATAAGGACAGGGTAGCTCTTCACTTGAAACAAAGAAAAAAAAAACATGCAAAAGAAGCCTCCCTTGATACTTTTCAAGGCAATAGGAACACAAATTATGAACCAAATTGAATCTTTCTCAGTGTGGAGTGCAGCACCTTCTGATAAGCTACTACTGGCCTCTTTCCAGGGTTATTGGCACATTTTGTGTCTGTTATAGTGCTGAGCCCATCGCCTTTCAAAACCAGAGAGAGCTGCCGAGTCAAGCATCCACATAGGAATCAGGGCTGCTCTGTTTAATTGCTGGCTATTTGCTACCTTGGCCAAACCAAATAAAATCTCTTACTGCACAATTGCTTAATCTACAACATAGGCCTGACCATGCTTTTCTAAATCCCTGTCAGTGATCTGTGAATGAAAAACACAGCGCATGCACTGTTATTATCAGCATTAGTGAGGTGATGCTGGGGGTCACGACACCTGGAGTGTGTCAAAGTCACAGGTGCGAAACAAATAAGCTCTTTGTTAAATAAAGTGTGTGTGTGTTCCTTCAAGCCACTGTAGTTTAGGCACTGGGGTCTGTATTTAATGGACTGCCATGAGATGTGGCTTGTTTTCTACCAGGAACAAAATGTTTATACAAGTTTGGTGAAAATAAAAAGATTTTCACATATTCATGGGAAAGCTGTAATATTTCTTTAAGGGAAAAAAGAGCAAACTACAAGTTCCCCTGGTCTTGGCAAATCATGAGGCGTTTTTCATTTTGTAACATCAAAGTCGGCTCCTCTTCTTTGATGTCTTCACATGCTGTTTAAGGTAAAGCATGAATGAAGAAATGTCAATCTGCAAGGTGTCCATGTAGTTTATGCTGAACACTGAAGAGGACTTGTAGATAAAAGGCAAACACAAGGTTTGATAATGAATGTCCAACAAGGAGGTGTGCATATCTAAAAGGAAACACTCAGCTGGAGAACAGCTCTGCAAACCTTAAAACTCTGCTCAACCCAAGTTTAAAAGATTAAGGAAAAGAGGATTTTTTTAAAGTGTGGAACCAATACAGTAATGCTGTAAAAAAACTTGTTAATTTATAAGAAATGAGTTCTCTTTTAATGGTTTAACTTAACAATCAAAAATGTGCCACCCACTGTGCTTAATTTGACAATGTGTAATTTTGAGAAGATACAGAGTTAATACTGGGAAAAGCATCAGAGAAGAAAATATAAACCAGCACAGTATATTTTCAGAGTTTATAGTGGATGCTTTGTGGTGTCTAGTGTTTCACCACTGGCAAAAGTTATGTGCTGAATTAAAGTCAATTATTTAATTTGGTTTGTACCTATCTAGATCTAGAGACTGTAATGGAATTATAGTCATGATAGTCACTCTGGGAGGTGAAGCAGGTTTCCCATGAAGGGAAAGAGACTTTCTGGATGCAAACCCCACACTTTTCAATCACAGAATATATAGTCATGTCACTAGAAGTGTGGCTACAGAAGAGGGTATTACTACTGTATTATTTTGCTGCTTACATGAAACAGTGAAAAGCTTGGTTTGATGAACTGTGTGTGCTTTGCTTGACTTACTTGCAGAGCAAGTGCACCAGGCATGCTGCCCTGGAAAAGGGAGCATCCCATGGGGAGTACGAGGGGAGCTTGGGCTCTGCACCAGCCAGTCTTTTTCTTTGCTGAGACGACTCTGCAGGGTTCAAGTCTGAAGCATATCAGTGTCTTACTATTACCATCTGTCTACTAGAAACTGGATTGAGACTGCAAAATAGTTCTGATTAATGAACAGGGCATAAAACCCCTGCAGTGGGTGCCTGTTGCGGTAGGGTGTATCAGAATAAGTATGTGTAAAGGTGAGTTTCTAGACATAGCCAAACTCCCTTTGTGTGCATTAACTTGCATGACACTAAAACAAGCCTTACCCATTAAGATCAGAAATATTTGTCAGAAAATAGATGACTGGATGTTTGATGTGTGGCAGTTGAGGAGTAGATATCCACAGAAATCCAGGGAAACGGGAGGCAAAACTCCATAGTTTTGGTCAAGTCACATAAATTCTTGTCAGTCTTTTCTTCTGTTGGGAATAATTATAAGAAAATAATATTTATGAGCACTTTGAAGATGGGCAAGAGACAAACATAAACATAGCGTGACTTTTTCTGTATAGGCAAATAAGTCATTCGGAGCTGCCCAAATGCAGCCTTAGGATGCTAACTTAGAAACGTGTGTTATAAAGCATGGGAACATTGGTACTTATCTGTTTTCATTCTTATACATGGGACACCTTGTGAGGAAGGTTAGTAGGGAGGATGCTTACGTTTTCTCTGGAAATCTGTCTATGACTCCTAAAAATCACCTCTTGTATTTGTTGAATTTTCCTCTATTTCTATTCTTCCTTAACAAAATAATGTGCAGAGACAAAAAATAAAATCTGAATAAAAGAGACCTTTTCTTTCATCCAGATCTCCCTGCCAGATTCAAATGGTTTTGTCTGAAGAGGATTAGGTGTGGAAGAGGCTCAGGGAAACATTTTTCCAGAAACAACAGCCGAAACATATTTCTTTTCTCAGTGAAGGCAGGACAAAAGTGAGCTGGCTAGAATATACGCTAATTTACAGATTCACTGACATATCAAAGTGAGATCTGGCTTAATTTTAATACTCAGCTGTTAAATAATTTCTCTAGACTTGGATTTTTTTGAGTTATGTTGTCAACCTGTGGACTTCGTGTCCATTAAAGTAATGCCTTGGAAAGTTTAAGAATAGAGGAGCTTCCCTGGGGATGGTGGGCCACTATACTACCTTTTGGAGGACTCTTGGGAAAATTCCTGCTAAATGCCATTGCGCACAGGTAGAGCATTACTGAGCATTTCCCTACCAAAGCTGAAGGACCTTATTTTGGGATTTCACCAGGTCATGGGAGCAAGAAAGAGATCCTTGGGTACAGGACAGAATGAAAACTGGCTATTGTATAGGAACAGAAAGATAGAGGGTGGGTTCTTTATTCCTGCATCAAGCCCTCCCAGAGCTCAGTTATTTAATCTTGTACTTTCAGGTTTACTTGCAACTGTACAGTGGAAGAAATGCTTTTGTAATAATCTGACTCATTAGGTTAAACAGGCTACCCGTAGCTATAGGAGCAGCTGAAGTATACCGCGAGCTAAGCCAGTGCGCAACATCTGAGATCTTTCTCCTTAAGATCTAGAAAAAATGGCTGAGGTCTCTTGTTGCTATTCAAAACTCAGACTTAATTCAAAGTGTTATTGGATTTGACAATTCTGAAAAAGAATAACAATGTATTAGTAAAAAGATGACAAAAATATTCCCAAGACATTTTCAAGGACTTCAGACCTATTTGTAGCTCAGTGAGGGGATCCCATATACCCTCAAGTTCACTTTAGATATCTCAGGTGCAGGTGGCAGGAAAGCTGTCACAGGGTGGAATTTAGCCAACTTGTAAAACCTGCCTGGGCTACTGAGCATATTCAAGTCTGTGCTACCATAAAAACACTAGGCCGCAGCCAGGCTGGGTTAAGGTCAGTTTGGAAAGCTGAATGCAGCCATCGCACCTCTCAAGGCCTTGTAGGTATTTTCTTCACTGTGAGCCATGTTTAATTGCTGACATATTTGCCTCACTATTCATAGAAACTCTGGTTCCCACAGACAACAGCATCCAACTTAGTCTTGCATTTACAGCGATGAATTTTTAATTCAAATGTTTTGTTTAAAGAGTTGCAGTTACATAGAAGTCTGGGCTGAAACTGACACTGTTTTGTCTCAAGTATGTTTATAGTCAAATTAAATCCCAATTTTATACTGTCTTTACCTCTGTGGCAGAACCATTACACAAAGCCATCCACACTTTATTTGTCTGGTAGACATCCAAATATTTGCTGGGAAATATAAGTTCTGAGAAGAGAGATGAGCTTTCAAGCTCTGAGTCTTTTAAATGTCAGCTCTCTGAAAACTACTGACAGTCAATAGGTGGAGAGTTGGTTTTGTCTGACAAGGATATTTGAGGGGAGCAACTTCAAAATGCAACACAGAAGAAAAGAATTTCATGACTCTCAAAAGACTTTAGAAGCAAGAAAGTTTTACCCCTCAGCATTTGTGCAGACAGAACTGTATTTATTCTAGGAGGCTTAATCACCTCTTTTTGTTATAATCCTCAGTACAATTTCTCCAGACAGAGGGAATTGAAATAGAACTGGCAGGTAGGAGTGATCTTGGCATTTGAATCTTGAAAAGACAGAAGAACCAGTGGCTTAATTTGTTCAAAGTATATTCTCTTGGGCTGCTGGACTGCAATATTCTTCAATGGAGTGCCACACTCGTTCAGCTTACAGCAGTGATGATGATTTTTTGTTTCGTGTGTACTTTAGCTGGGCCTAAAAGCCCTATTCAGCTTCACTTGTGTGAGGCACTTTGTACAAATCTTACACAAAGATAATCCCTGCTTAGTAGAACAGATCTGCTACAGAATCACTTTTCTGTCATACTCTAGCTCTGAAATTCAGGGCTGTTGTCACAGAAAGGCAGATATCTCTGTGGAATAGAGAGAAAGGTAGGGTCTCAAATAGATCTTTCCTGAATTTTCTGATGTATATGAGCTGCTGAACACTAGAAGGTATGTGACAACCAAAGCCCCCACCCCACCCCATTTTGAAACTTTCCATCCAGTTAATCCCTTTTATATAAATTTCATTTTTTTTAGCCTTAAAAGCTTTGATCTAGTTTGTCCTCCCCTAGAGAACAGCTCTGATTTTGTTCTGTCCCTCTTGTTTCTTTTGCATGCTTCCCACCCTTCTGTTTTCAAATCTCCTCCCTTGTTCAACACAGTGTCATGTGCTGTGCTTCCTGAGCCTGCAACTTCCCTCAGCGCTCAGAAACATGCCTGCCAACTGAAAGTAAAAACACTGTCCCCTTTGCCAGTTCCCTGAAAACCTGCTGCAACTGCACAGCAGTGAGCTCCTGGGGAGCACTTGCAATGGGAACCATATCCTGGCTCCAAGTGATTTGCTGCTCTGCTTGGACTGTAGGGCTGCTTGGATTCCCCTCTTTCTCATATAGTGCAGAAAACTCTGACAGTACTTAACAAGTAGCGGCTAGTAAGAGTGAGAAGAGTCTTCAAAGAGTTATATTTACCTGTGAGAAGATATGGGGCTTTATGTATATCAGATGGCCCAAAGCAGGTGGATATTATAATGTAAGCTATGGCTTACTGCAATGACAAGAGGAGAGTGAATGTTGTTACTAAAGCGGCACCTTAAGGTCCTACCCTGGGCTGTGCTATGACTCCTGTTTTACTGGCACTGTACAAGTGTATCGTGTCAATCACTGACATGAAGAGATCACAGTCTAAACAGACAAGGTAGTTACAGAGTGCAGTGGATACAGAAAGACTTTCAAAGGCCCTGCAGCCTGTCAGAAGCAGAGCTGGGACTCCAGCTCAAGGTGTTTTAGTACAGACTGAGACTCTCAGTCATTAGTCCTTGCTGCTCTTAACTAAATTGGCTGGTTTGTTTGTTTGCTCTAGATCCTCTAGCCTGAAAGCCCAGCCCTTTCTGTAAGCAAAGAGACCATTAGGACCCAAGTACCTTAATCATTTTAAAGGCTTGGTGTATTAGTTCTGAAGATCCTTGTCTTGAAAAAAAAAAAAACCTACAAAAAAACCACTCTTCAGGAGGGACTGATGTAGCGCAGCAGTGAACATACAAGACTTGTTTTATGTCATATAGCCAGGTGGTGATGCATACTTTTTGACATCCTTTGCATCACTAGATGGACTGAGCCCTTCAGATGCTCAGATTGTACGTTCAAACTCTAGCTGTAGCATTCAGTGAGTATATTAAGTTTGAAATACATGAGAAATTTCAGGCTCCATCTGAGTACCTCTGTCTGAGTTTACTCAATTGCTGTGTAAGTAAAATACAAAATGAGGTCTACGAGGGATCCTGGGAAAAACTGGAAAGTGAGAGCAGAGTTTGTCATATAGAAAAGGTTCAGTGAGTCCATAAAGAAATGTGGTGTATTGGGCAGGAGCCTCTGGGAAGGTGAATCCTGCTGCTAACCTGCTGCAATCCAATAAGGTGCACATCAATGCTTTGATTTTCAAGGTTCCATACAAAAGGTTCTTGAAGAAATTCCGTTGCCAAGACGTTGGTGGACAGGTTATTTCATTAAAAGACAGGAAATAAAGGGTTGGGTTTATAGGTTAATTCTCCATTGCTGGATACAGAATGCTAGTCTAATATGGTATTTCTTAAGTTCTTGAATCAGCCACAGTCTGTTTTCTAGAATAAGTTTGCAAAGTGCAGTATGAATGTCTTCTGCATTACCTAGAAGCAACTGGAAGTATTCTGCTCCCTGTGTTTAGTCAGGAGTGATTTACAAAGAGAGGTACATACACTATGCGGAACTATAAAGAGGCGACTTTGGGCCATCCTTGACTTAGAAATTTCTGAAATAAAACATAAGTTCCAGCCCTGTTGGATCTGGATGTTGCTGTCTCGATCTTGGAGCACCTGGCAGCTAATTTACTTGTGGATAGAAAGTTCATTTTCACTGTTCCTGAATTTTAGCCTAAAGCTCCATCAGATCGTGCAGCTTTTTACCAATGCATTCATTGTATGCTGTATTTGAAGAAGTAATAGGCAAATGAACTGTCAGAAACCCAAAAGGCATGATTGTAATTTTCAGTTTATTATGAGGAGAAAATACATCTGGAGTGATCAAAGATAAAAGCTTTGCCCTCCAGAGCAAAAGCAGGCCCTATGACAAGCAGGCATATTGTGGCACACCTGGAGGTGAGCCAAAGGTCAGGTGTCTGAGTTTTATTTTTTAAAATCTTCATTTAGAGGAGAGGAGTAAGAATGAGAGTGGAGGGGCAGGAGCTGAAAGGGAATAAAGTCATGATTAAAACAGACTGAAGATTCCATCCTTGGCCAGCTCAGCTTTGCTGCTGGGTCTCACATGCTGCTGCAAGTTTTCAAAACCAGCAACAACCTTGTTTCAGTACAGAAGGAATAAAACAAACTTTAGCTCCTGCTCAGTGTCTCTCTTGGAACAAGATTTTTTACTGTCAGTCAACCTGGTTTTTTTTGACAGAAGCAAGATTTTTCCAACATGTGATGGGAGAGAGGGGGAGTAATGTAGAATCAGCTTCCTTGTAATCTGAGGCACTGGAGCTGTGTTTTTAAGTATGTTAGCCTCCCAAACTAGGAGCCTTGGAGACAGGCAGAGCAGGATCACATGGTTCTGTGATACTGACACAGGTGGAAATCAAGAGTATTACTTTAAAGAACCTTGAGCCAAAAATGATCATTCAATATCACATCATACAATGAATAAAGAGAAGAATATCCTAAAATAATCTGAATAGAAGAAAGGGACATCCAGAGCTATGACTAGACATGTATGAAATTACAGGAGACAATTGACTTAAAGAATTGGCATTACAAAAAGTATTTGCTATCACAGAGTACCAGTGAAAACAAAGGCAGGGAGAAGACAAGCTTTATTTGTGAGAATTAGAGGTCTTTCTGCTTTTAATGTATTCAACAGTTCTTAGGTAAATTTAAGCAGAGAAGGTATTCTGTAAGCCCTTTGTACAAACCCTGGATAATACTATATTCCTTGTAAAAGATGCAAGTGAATGTCATTTAAGTACATTCAGATGCAGCAGAGAAAAAGCTACATTAGTGAAAAAGTGTGATGGAATTAGAAAATACCTGCTCAAGATGATGAACCTTTAACATTGCCTTTTCCAATGGCTTCATTCCTTAAGGTATATACAAACCTGAGGGATGTTCTGGGCTCTAATGCGGTAAGAATACAGAAAGTGGACAGCTTTCTATAGGCCTCAGCTCTAATCAAAGAGGTGCTGCCAAGGAAGTTTGGGTTAGCAGGATGGACTTCATTGCTGCATAGATTCTGTGGTATATTGGTTTCTACATAACTCCAATTTACCATGCTCTGTGGTTCTGTAGAGAGTCAATGGCTCTGGATAAGAGAGCCCTAGAGCAATCTGAGATTAAGGGTTTAAGGACATCTTGACTGGCATGAAAACAATGGCCTATTTTTAGCCTGACCACCCATCCCACGTATTTCTGCAAGAAGAATGACTGCTGAGAACTAAATATCAGACAATGATAATAACTGGGTTATTGCACACTGGACATACCACACCCCACAAAGCTGATACTTGTGTCTCGTCATGCTAACGGCAGTTGTGGCTCCCTGCACTCTTTCTGACTTCCAGTGTCTGAAGCAGGCTGATGAGAACTAAGCAGATCTGTTCTGATGCTTTTAATCCTCTGATTCTTTCTCTTTTTCATTCTGCAAATGTCATACCAAAGGGAAAGGAAACAGCTATCCAACTTTAGGCTTGGGAACTCAGGGAGGCATTCAATGAAAGCGTCATAATTTAAGTTCCAGTTTATGTTACAGAATAAATAAGCCTAAAATGAGGCCAGGGTGTTCAGAAAAACCTTTGGAGAATTTTTTCTTTAGGTGTGCTGTAACTTGATATTAAAGATGCTCCTAATTGTTCAAGTACAGTGATTGCAGACTTCTAAATCATTTGGATCTAAATCATTCGGCTCTAAATCATTCATGCTGAATTGCTGCCACATGGAGTGGAAGCCAGTGAATAACTTTACTCTCCTCTTGTTAAGCTCCCTTCACCCCCTGCCTTGGTGTAAGGAACACAGCACTAAAGTTTCATCAGGTCTAATGAAGTCTTGCCCTTTACAGATCCAAATTCTCCTCTTTTTTTTTTTTTTTTAATTTTTTTTTTCCTTTTCTCTGAAGCACTTCTTGGTAAAAACAACTAAGCTGAATTAGGTTTTATTTTAAAATGATCTGCCACTGACAGCTTCAGATCTACAAGCAATTGAAAATGGCTGGCAAACCTTTATACAAACGGCATGCAAAATATCACGTAAAGCCTAGGGAAGAAATGGCTTTAGATGTAAGGATTATAAAAGAGTGAATATAATTTTAAGGTAAAATACAAGTGATTAAGTTAATGATGGATAATTTCACCAGTTTGAAAACTATAATTAATAGGAATTAATTGTATATTTAGATGTTTAGCATAGCTCAACTATAAACGCTATATCAAACATAATGATATTTGAAGCCTATATAATGAAGAAATGATCCAGATGTTCATAAAAGCTTATAAAGCTTCAGAAAAAAAGGGGGCTGCATGAAGAAGCTCTAATGATAAAAAGATGCCACTTGCTGTTCTGCTCTTCTTTTAAATACATCCTTTCTGAAATAATGATTATCATTTGCACTTTCATCTTAAGTGAAATAGCATATGGCTTTGGCTGATTAAAGCCCCCTCCTGGTATTAATCAGCATCTTAGTATCATGTTTCTAATGGAGGCAGCAGTTGCCCTGCTGATATTGTAAGCTCTTTAACAACATCTAAAGTCTGTGGATCACTGCTGCTGGCAAGAAATAGCTTTGAGCCTCCTATGTATAAGAGTGTTGCAAAGATGTCACTTACAGGTGCAGTTTATATGAGCTTCTACAACATGCTATATTCTAAACATTTGCTGAAATTAAATAATTACCTTTAATAAGTAGTTACCTGTTTTTAAAAGAAAATTGGAGAACTTTTGAGCACAGTAACATTGGATACATAGAGGCATCACGGGACCAGAGATCACACACTGTAGGGAAGCGTTTGGGTGCTTTTGAATGTCTATAAATCATGAAGTCTGTCTGCATGGCCGCTGTTATTGTATTCTGAGCCCAGGCCACCAGTGATGCTCACAAGCTGACCTTACAGCTGTGGCACAGCTTCATGCATAAACAGCCTCCTACAATGTCTGAGGTTTAGGGTTGTTGTAGATTTGTCCCATCATCACTAAGATGCAAAGGGAGAACTCCAGACAGTGCTGTGGTGGCAGCATAGCTTCTGACATAAATACCCGTGCTCATTGTTTGAAGCACCCTGCTCCTACCATGCCAGGCTGGATGGAGCACAAGGAGACTGTAGAATTTAATGGAAATCGTACTGTTCTCTGTCACAGAGATGTTTAGAGATGAGGAGGGGGCTGCGCAAGTTTGACATTTCCCACAATGACTCTGCCCATCCCAGCTTGGCTGTAAGGCAGAAGTGGAGCCCTGGGGCAAATGGCTGAGTGCAGAAAGCTGTACCATGCTTCCTGCATCTGGTTTGGGGGTGATTGGTTGGTTGGCTGCTCTTTTTGTGTTTTGGGGGGGAGGTTGTTTGTCGTTGGGGTTTTTTTTTTTTTAATTCTGGTTTTTTTTTTCCTGTTTTGTTTGTTTTTGTTTTTTTTTTTTTTTTTTTTTTTTTTTTTAGCTTTGTTTCTCTTGAAACTTGTTCTCATTTACTATTGAAAATTAACAATGCCCCTCAATTTAGTTACCAAACTTGTTTTGTTTGTGCTGAATGGTAAAACACATAAACAAGCAGAAAGCAGCAAGAAAACTGATGTTAATGTAAAAGATATTATAATAAAATATTAATAAAAATACTATTATTTCAGAGAATTTTGATGAGAGGAATATCTTGATAAGGCTGACAGGCCACACAGATCTTCAGCACCCCCTTTTCTACGCATCAAGCAGTTCTGAAGACTTTTTGTCTTGTGTGTTGCATTGATAATAATTGAGTTTACATGTATATTTTCCCAGGTATATTTTTAATGCCTCAGCATGTGGCAATCCTGTTGGATACTGCTTCCATTTGCTGTTTGATGTAGCTATTCTAATGCATTGTGGACGTACAAAATCTTCCAACCATCTGCTCCTCATCTGTCTGGGTTACTGTATTAGAAACCTGTAGCATGCAATATTTAATTCTGTCTTACAAATAAAAATTAGCAAAGCAATACAATCATAACTTTATTGTTGCCACTTTCTCCTTAATTAGTTCCCATCTTTCTTTTCTTACTTGTTATAGTAATGTGTTCATCTAATAACTTCCTATATGCCAAGAAGACAATTACTCCTTGCCTTTTTATAAATGGCAGTTATTAACCTCACATTTCGTCCTTGTCTTTTGGAGCTTCTGGGCTCACTGGGTATCAATGTCCACCATGTTAATGCAGGTTATCTAATATGGCTCAAAATTCACTTGAGTACTTCAGCTGCTGTGTTTCATTTATCTTGCACATTTTTCCTGTAGCGTGTCCCTTTGGCCATGCTTGTCTGCTGCTTCTATCCCACAGGTTAATTTAAATTACAAATCTTTGGCAGGTGAGTTTGAACTTGAATTTTTTCAATTCTAAAAACAAATGTATGATTGTTTTACTTACTAGCATTCTTGACTTTAAAAGTAATCCAAGACTGTGATTTTCCCACTGTTTTAGACTCAACTTCTACTAGCAGCAAATCTCTAGGATCTGTTTTTTCTGTCTCCCTGACTATGTTTCTTGAATTAAAATATTTTTAAATCTTTATAAATAATATTTGCCTTATTGATAACCATTGGCCATCTAAATATTTCAAACTATTTCTCTTTCGAATGCTAGACCATACAAATCATACTCATGCGTTGAATACATGGAGTCAATTATGCAAACAATTTAATCTCTTTTTCTTAGTCAGAATCAGTGGTATTAGAACCAATTTACTTCCCAGAAGAGCTCCTTTTGGCAGCTTAATGTCTTTTTATTCAGTTATTTGCCATCTGTAACTTGTTTCTGTTCTATTTCTTTACTGGCTATTGATGGGGTCGAGATGCTGATTTGGCAGTTGCTGCTGACCACCTGTTTCTCAGCTCGTGGTCCCACATGGTTGCCACAACATCACATAGATAGTACAGAACCTGCCTCCATGCAGTGGTTTACTCATAATCGATTTCCTTACAAGCCACAAAGAAGTCCCTTTTGCCACTGCTCTGTCTCACTGTTGGCAGTGGGCCTGAGATCTCTTAAAGAGGATGTTCCAAAACAACTGTTCTCAAAGGCTGTGCAAATTTCTGTCAGCCTTTCTATAAGTAACAGGAGTATCTGCTTCCTGTTTCAAGAGAACCACTGACATTGTGTTTCAGTTAGCAACCAACCACACATGCCTTTTTGCAAAAATTCCTCTTTGATCATTACAGTGCCTTCATTTTTCTTCGCCTCTCTCCAAGAGGAGAACATGGAGTTACCACTGGCTGTGCATCTTGGAAAGCGAGCAGCAGCTATTGCATCGTGGAGTGGAATCTGTGTTTGAGAAATAGAAAATGGGGGCCACTTTTCTCCCAGCTTTCTAGAAGAGAATCTTAGCAGTAGCATAGAAACGGTGTTTCTAGCAGCTGTGTGTTTTCTACCCTTGAGAATTATAACCTGGAAACAGAAAACATAATTTTCTCATAATTTCTCTCACCTCTCTTATTGAGAAAGTAGTATTCTTAATGATTTTATAGTGATATCTACAAACTTACTCATGAAGCATTAGCGCACTGTACTAAATGCTGTAAAATGAGCAAGCTGTGTTTCTTTCAGTGTCATATATTTGCTCACAAGTTTGAAAGTCAGTTGTTGAATTCCAGATAGAGCTGCTTCTACAGAGGAAGCAAGCTGAAATTCAAGCAGCAGGCAAGTTGTTGCTCAGCTACTTCATAGCTCTTTTTTTTTTTTTTTTTGGACATTTCACAGCCCAGTCCTTGTATTTTTGTTGGATATCAGGAATAAATTTGAGGAGGTAAATATGGATAATAGTAGAAGAATATGTGCTTGCAGTGTTTCAGCTTTCACCAGTCTTTACTCTGGAACTGCTTACCATCTCAACCTCTGAACATGTCAGCTGAAGTCTACCTCTACAAACTCAAATGATAGAAAGACCAAGCATTTTCAGTACTGAAATGGAGTGGGCTTACTTTGAAAAGCATTGTGTGCATGGTAGTAAGAAACTGCTCTTACGATTTCTTTTGGATTCCTCATCCTTTCTTCAGATTCACAAATGTTTTACTAATAATATACACAATGGTCCTGTCAGTCTAAATGCAGAGTCTGCATAGCTATAAATTGCATGACATGACAATTATCATGCAATTTGGGGGTTGTGGGAGCTGTAAACATTATAATAATCTGATTTAAATACTCAGTGCTCCAACAAATTAGGCATGATTATAGTGAGTTGAGTTCTGCCTTGAATGCTAATGCAGTTTCATCTAACTCCAATAGCAATTCCATAAAAGTACACAGAGAAGAGAGCATATGGCTCATAAGGTATTTTTAAAAAGGAAAATGTTGTATATATTAATGAACACAAAATAAAACCTAGGGGGAAATATAAATATACTTTGTGATGCTTATCTCAGGGATAATTGTTTAGATTTTTACATCTGGAACAGCTAGCATTTCAAAAGCTAAATATTTGATTCATACAGTTTATTTTATCTATATTAGACATTCTCCATGTGTCTGAAATTTATCCCTTTGCTCTCGTCTTGCATCACTTGCACCCTTATCTTGCACGATGAAGCTGCAGTGTTACACAGGCATTGCATGGGCCAGATGTCATGTGCTAGTAATAGGCAGGCATCCAGTGTGCATGTACCTGTCTGTGCTTCTCTGGAGCACTGTAGTGTGTCGAAGCTCTGACTGTGGGCTGGTACCCCAGATCTAGTTCAAAGAAAGAATAAAAAGTCAGTCCATTTGCCAAAGCTGCCATTTCTAAGACAAGAAAAAGCTGATGGATGTGGGCAGGCAGGGAATAAAGGGAAGCAATGACAGTATTGATCTGTACAGCTGTGCACACCACCACATGTTGTGTTTAGCTGTCTCCTTCACAGAGTGAGGACTGTGGATGGGTATCTTTATGCAGGCTGGCTTAGTTTTGCACTGGGATAGCCAGCTAAAAACTGAGGGCATATGAAGGATAAAATTCACACTTGGGTTTAAAAGATTAAAGTGCCTGTGGGGAGCTAGCTGTGCCTGTCTAGAGATGAGGGAGAAGCACAGATGAAGTGTTTTTAACATCCGGATTCTACCTACTCAGCTTTCTTAATTGTTTTGTGTTGGAGTCCTACAGGTAAATACAGACCCTATCCTGAAGCAGAATGATGCACCGCAGGTTGTTTGCAAAACAGTAGGAAGAGCTCTGTTCTGTGGCTGACAGCTGAACCCCTGGAGCACAAGACACGGTGCACCTCGTCATCCTGTTAGAGAAGGGACATCACAGTGAGCACTATAAAGGTAAAACTGACATAGGAGAAAGCCCAGCGTACTACCATAGACAGAACAGAGCTGTCATCAGAAATTATAGTACCTAAGGTATCCGTTTCCTCCCCACACTGTGTGCATACATACACTTGTGACTTTCTGTACCTTTCCCCATCTCCTTTAAAATACGCTATGATGGACAAGCCTAGAAGTCCAACTATATTTTTACCATCTGCAGCTGAAACAGCTGGATGAGTAGATCACCATGCACTTCAGAGGTAGTACCAATGGCATGTGTTAGGTGGTCTAGCAGGACCTGTTTCAGAACAGTACAGGCACCCCCCCATTTCTGGAATGGTGCATCACTTGTGCTGAGGCCTGAGCTGGGGCTTTGTACAACATTTTAGCTGTCATGCTAAAAGACTGGCAGCAACAGAAGCTAAAATGAATTAAGTATCAGCCCATTGCGTATCTGGTATAAGCAGAAACATTTGCAGTGATCAGTCAGCAGTTTATTGGCTCAGATCAACAACTGAGATAACTACAAATAAGTGGCTTTGCAGCCTTTTCTTCTAGCATGTCTTTTGCAATCAGTATGAATTATTACAGTGGGTTTCAAGAGGTACAAAGAAAGTTCAGCTAACAAGAAAATAGATATAAAAGGAAAGGATAAAGGAAAAGCCAATGTTAATGGCTTTTCCTTACTAAAGACAGCTGGAGTTCATAACTGTATCACTATTATTCTGCACAGTGTCATTGTCAGCCTGAAGACAAAAAAAAAAATCAATGTGCTATTTTCTTTTCTCTTTGAGAACAGAAGAATGTAAGAACTAGATTAGCATAGATTAGTTCAAATATCTGGTCTGATGGCAAATAACACTGGGATCAGAGAAACAAAAATGCTGTATGAACTCCGGCCAGAAATTCCACATTTACTGGGAATCCAGTAGTGCTGTTGTTCTCTACTGGGATGCTGTGATCATCAGTGCTGTCCTGACTGTTCTCTTCTCTTAGACACAGAAGAGGTTTCAAAAGTAAAATCTTCCAGAGAGATGGCCCTGTTTTAGCCAGAATATTTTGTGCCATGACTGCAACTGCTTTCACTTAGAGTCAGTGCTCAGTCTTTAAGAAAAAACCTAGTTCCAAGCCAGTGCTTGCTCACAGCCAACATCCCAGTATGATCCAAGGAGAAACTCAGCTGGTGATGGTGCAGTGTGCCTTTGAAGATGATGAGAAAACAATTCCAAATGACTTCTTATTAAAAATCCCAGTATTTTTCTATAAGTAGGGATTTCTTGCCCAGATTTCAATGTGAGTAATATCATTGTTAAATCCCCTTTGCTGACCTAGCCATTACTCGCTTCTCTTGATGCCCAAAAGGGCTATTGAAGGTTGCTCTGTCTCGCTGAACAGCTGATGTACGTGATCTCTAAAAGCACCATTCCAACAGTTCCTGAATGAAGCACTGCAAACCTGCAAGTTAATTGAAAACCTCACAACACTTTTTGTAAAGCTTCAGTTCCTGGACTCCATGATTAGGTGAAAATCTCAGTTTCATAAGAAGGTAAGCACCTCATTTTATGAAAATGGATATAGAGGAAAACTTGATTATATGTACTTTTATAGCATCAGGAAATATCAGGCTCTGAAGAAACTGAAACGTGCTATATTTTTAGAACAGTCTTGAGTAAAGAACAGATCTGCATGGTTTTAATCTTTTGTTTTGCATACTGAAGTGTAGAAAGACACTGAAAGTGTAAAAATTTGAATTTATTAATTTGCACATTATTTCATGAGATTTGATATTTAAAGAATTCAATGGACTGAACTTCCAAAAAGGTAGATTGTTGGTTTATTACTTGTATATAAATGAGGTGATGGGAATACATTGTATTACTTTTTTATAGTTAATCAAGAGATATCTGATTATACACAACGTAGAAAGTAGACCTTTCAATTCAGTATTAATGCATATACTTCTTCTTATCCCAAGATAACTTATCTACAAAGGAGGAAAGAAAAAAGAGGTGAACTTTCAGTATTTTTCCCACATGTGAGAAAAGAGCCCGTAATCTGTTGATAACATAGTAGCTGGCTCTAGAAGGGAAAGAGTGACATGTCTAGTTCTGGGAATGCCTTGGAAGAAACCTTCCCATGACAGACTGTATGACTGCTTAGCAGGTTTCTATTGTCCTTCCCAGAGGTTTCTTAAAAGTTCTTGGGACTGCCATCACCGCTTTTGGATGTATATTTGTCTTGGTTCTCAAAGCTGTATGTTTCTATCTGGTATTGAGTCTGTGTAAATTTCCCCACCTCATCAACTGGCTTTGGAACCAGCACTGATTTTATTATGTGTGCTTTCTCACTTCTATTTATGGATCAAAATTAAAAAAGAAAGAAGGAAAAAAGGCTTCTACAACAACTGCTGCCACCTAGTGTCATATCGAACTCGGAAAATCCCACACAGGCAGCTCAAGCTCTTCCCACTGGAAAAATCCTCCACAGTAAATCCAATTTCCATTGATTTCATTTGGCACCGACTTCCTCAGACATTAATGTTACAACTTGTATAGCAAAACTTATATATTTGCCATCACTATATCCAGGGAAATAGTTTTACATAGGATACCTGCGAGCTTGTGTGTGTGCATTGATGTGATGACAGCAAATTTAATTCTGTACTGCAGCTGTACACTAATGCAGAGGTGGACATTCCTTGGCAGCCTGTGGTAGGGTGGCAGCCTGTGACAGCAGTACGTTTTGTATGCTGTTAAAGCAAGGTTGAAAAACTGACACTGACAGCACTTACATGTATGTTCCAGGGAACAGCACTTTGAAGTACATACTATGTTTCAGTGTTTGCTGTAGAGCTAGACCCTGAGTCCAAAAATTTTGTCTGTGTTTGCTGTTGGATCAGCACACTTCTCAAGTTGCTGTAGCAGGATTTAGAAAATGAAAGGAAATGGGGCATTAATAGTCAAGGAAAAAAAATAGGAATAGTCAAGAATCCTGAGTGAATGCTCCATCTGCTCCTCAGGACTGTGAAGCCATAGCCAACACGACACAGACATTCTAGAGCAGCTTATGACCTCTTCAGTTATGAAAACCTAAAGTAACTGAAGTTACAAAGGAATGTTTGAATATTATCTTCTTGTCCCTCTAAGTGATCATCATCAGACCTGGGAAAGTTTAGAACTGCAATCTGAGAATAGTCTATGAACTGTGAAGAGCATAATAACTGGCAATATTTCTGATCCAGGAAAATTCTAGGCAGCTGTTTGATTTTCAGCACATGAATGTTCCCTGAAGTTTAGTGTGTGCTCAGCCTTTGCGGGATTGCCACATTAGCACTGAGAGGTTAAAGGACTATATTCCACAAACCCTTCATTCCCAGTGCTTTGAACAACTGAGATACATTTTCTCTTACATAGCATCTTAGTCCATGCTCCTCATAATATCTTGTTATTTCAGTGGTATTGCTCACAAGGATGTCATACTCTGACCGTACCTATTTGTCTCATACAGACTAATGCAGATAAAGCTTTTGCAGTTGGAAGAGTCAGCTACAGTTCAGGTTAATATTAAATATATTGCCTCATTATCTTTCCAAACCTACGAGTGAGGAAAAAGCAGCGAAGATATATTCTGTTTTTCTTAACTAAAAATATCTCTCAGTTTTTAACTTTTCTTTTCATCCTGAGTGTAGAGTTTGAAACAGCCCTGAAATATTTCAGAACTTACTGACCAAATATTTCTTTACTCTGCCTTGCAAAACATCCATGAATGTGTTAACCCCCTATTGTTTTAACTTGACATATCTTGGCCTAGTCACACACAGAAACAGGAGGATCAACAAATGATTTCCATTCTGTGAAATACATTACAAATAATGTAATTACAATCTTGGTCATTCAGATTATCTTGATCTATGGATAATCTCCAGCACCATATTAGACTCAAGAAGAGAATACCTCTTTGGCATTTGGGCGAACGTCTGCAAATCTATATGGGTAGTTTCAAGTCTTTCCGCTCCAGGTGTTACTAACTTTAAGAAAGAAAATCAAATCTGTGTACACAGGTAGAGATAATCATAATATCTGCAAGGTATTTCCTGGCAGCCTACAAAATTTCCTGGGGCCTACAAGGATGCTGGGGATGGACTCTTCATCAGAGACTGTAGTGACAGGACAAGGGGTAACGGGTTCAAACTTAAACAGGGAAAGTTTAGATTGGATATAAGGAAGAAATTCTTTACTGAGAGGGTGGTGAGGCACTGGAATGGGTTGCCCAGGGAGGTTGTGAATGTTCCATCCTTGGCGGTGTTCAAGGCCAGGTTGGATGAGGCCTTGGGTGGCATGGTTTAGTGTGGGGTGTCCCTGCCCATGGCAGGGGGGTTGGAACTAGATGATCTTAAGGTCCTTTCCAACCCTAACTATTCTATGATTCTATTATATGATTCTAAAACAAAAACGCAATCACAGTGGGAGATTTCTCTACTCAGACACAAACTTACAACTAGCCTGAAAACTTGGTTATAACATTGTTTGAATGTCTGTCTTGCCTATTATATGAAATAGAGTACGTTAATATAATTTCTATTTTGTATCACTATTAGTATACTACACATGACAGTTGAACAGCTGTCATATGGTCATTCATCAGTCATAATACCTGATTATGTCTTGTTTGTATTACTAAAGTCTGAGTGAATTTAAAGTTTTAGTAAGCCTGAGCAATCAAAAATGAGTAGGCCACAAAAACCATGAGGATTTTAATCAAGAGATCTAGAAGTCTCATGTTGGGCTCTTTTCTTCTGGAGTTTATGTTCTGCCTTGCAAGCAAGATGAATATAAATGAATCCCTTCCTTTTCTTCTTTTTTTTCACTGAAAGATGAGACAGATAAGCAAGGACCTGAAGCTTTAAAGAACTAAAAAGTTATAGGGCAAGTAATGGACTATCTGGATATGGTAGCACGAAGTCAAAGAAACTGCCTATTGTTCTGTACAGATGTCTATTTCTTGGAATTCTTTTAAAAATCAGAGCCAGATTGTGTTTTGCACATCCAAAGCAGTACTGAATAGTGGGGAAAGATACATCAAATCCTTTCCATTCTTGCCTGTGGTCAGTGATACAAAGAGAGACAGAACAATATTATATGAGCATCAAGTTTTCGCTTGTTCTGCAGTGTTGTGGTGGTTGACAGTCCACTGCTGAAGAGTGGCACAGTGGAGCCATGTTCTGTTTCAGTTTCTTTCCCTGATTTCAGAGTGCATTTTTACTTCAAAAATTAGAAGAATTTAAAAGCCTCAAAACAGATGGGAGATTTTTTGGGAGCAGTCCCAAGTGCCTAACTTAGTGTGTTCAGTGCAGGATGTGTCCTGGTGAACGTGTGCTTTGAGAGGAATAAGGATAATGCAAGCACTTGAGGGAGCCCTACTTTGACAAAGTTCAAAGGTAGAGACTTCCCACTATGATTTCTGAACGAACATCAGCATTGGGGATGGTTTGGACATACCCAGGTATATTCTTAAAAAAATATCCTCTTTTAGTGTGTATGTCCTCATATTTTGACCTGGGAAAAAAAAAAACCCAAAAAAAACCAAAACCAAAACCAACCAACCAACCAACCAAAAGCAGGAAAATAAGCCATGTTTCTACTTTTTTAAGCAGGTACCCTCAGATTCTTGGTTTAAATCATACTTGCAGCATTCAGCCATAGTGCATCGATTTGGTAGTAGAGCAGAAACCTCAAAGGTCTTAGAACTATTGGTATTATGGGCTCTAGACAGACTTAAAAATAAACAATGCCTCCTTGAAAGAACTTACAATCTACATAGACTAATATAGAGCAGAGGAAGAATGTCATACAAGTAACTGTTTTGACCTTACTTTGTGATTTTAAACATGAGCTTTATAACTACAGAGAGGGGAGAGCAGAAGTCATAAATGGCTATATGTCACTTTTCCATGTAGTGTAGCAGTGGAGAGAAATAACGCTTCCTGGCTGGGTGGTTCAAATGAGATGCCTCAGAGACACATTTCTCAAAAGGCCTGTGAAAGAAATGTGGATCTCCATGGCCATGGATTTTTGTATACAAAGGCATTGGGCTCTTCACAGTCTGTGACACCATTTGTAATCTTGAGTTGAACATGTATGCGATTATTGAAACTTGGTAGGGGGTCTTCTGATACGGTCCCTCTCTGAGTGGTTTCCTGTGTTGATTCTGCCTCCCTGTCCCTTGTTTCTGCCTTCATGCTGGTTGATTTTACAAGTGACTGTTCAGGTCTATTCAAATCTCTCTCTTTTTTTTTTTTTTTTTTTTTTTATATTTTGTAGCAATTGAATGATAAATTATCACACAACAGTTGCTTCTGTCATTATTTTATTGATTTCTATTAATTTATAGCAGAAGTTATTAATGGCAACAGTATTGTAGATTGATTCAGCAGAAGGCTATCAAATACACTCTAATGAAAAAGCTATATAGAAAGCATGAACCTGACATTTCATCACTTAAACTTATATTTAACTTTTAAGCATGAGTAGTCCCATAGGTTATCAATAGGAAGTGGTTTTATTATCTGAGCTGAAAGTACTGGAGCTTAAAATACTATACGATTTAACCAACATATTAGGGACAGAATTGGGGACAGAAGGCTAAAGGAGCCTTGCTCCAGAGACATTCAAAATTGTCATAATGTGCTGATGAGCAGAGAACTATTGTGTTCCAAGGATTTTTTAGCCTGGAATGAAACAAAGGGACTTGATTCAAACATTCATAGGGAGAAATCCATGCCCCATTGAAGTCAATGGGAATTTTGCCATTGATTAAGAAGGCCAGGATTTCCCACATAATCTAAATAGAGATGCCTGGGAAAAGATGAAAAGCAGACATAAATTCAGCAACAACACTGATTTCAGACACAATGATCTCCATGTCACCTTCCAGCAAGATGCCTACCAGTAGTGAAACCCTAATGAAAAACATTTTTTAAAAAGTGCTTTCTGCAATGTTTTCTGTACTAGTGGATAAGTCAATATGCTGGTAAGAAAGGAAGCTTATAGAAGAATGCATTGGTCTTGCTATTGCAGTAATACTGATTCATGACAATGTAGTAGTGTTTAAAACTGAAATATTTGAGTTTATCTGGAGAATAATGGGCTCTGTAAAGACTCTTGTGCACCTCATAATCTGTATTGACAATGTATGGCAAAATAAATTTTGGCTAAATCATCATTCATTGTAATACTGTACACTATGTTACTCTGCCTTTCTAAATTAGATTAAGCAAGGACAAGAGGACTAATGTACTTAGAAAATGGGAGGAAGATGGCTTTATATTATCTTGGAAATTTCCAAGTCACACAGACGTTTGGGTGCAAATTGCTGTCTCAGAAGGCAGAAATATTTCCTATGATTTTGATAAGCACAAATATCTTCTAATATCTCATAATTGTTCTCAAGAGTTTAAAAAAGGAAGACTCTTAATATTGGTGAAAGTAGATGTCTGATTCTAGAGGATTAACAAAAAAAAATCTCTTCTTGAAACTTTAAGATTTTACAGGTTTGTATTGATCTCTCCTCCTCTCAGTTAAAAAATACTCTGCTTTTTTAACTAAACTATTAATCAATGTTTTGGGGCTAGCAACTGCTGTTCTTGTGGCTCACCTGAATCTGATCCATCAGTGGATCACCTGTTTCTTTTTTCAGTGAGAGAAGAGCTGCAAACAATTTAATCAGTGGCTTTGTCAGTTTGCAGCAGCTCTGGATCTGGCCTGGAAAGAGGTCAACATCCTCCTAGTCTGTCTGTTGTATTTAGCTTTGAGAAGGTCTGTTCTTTGGGGAGTCTTGGCTCTTAAGAGGCTTTGTCAGTGAGGAAACTTGGTGAGCACTCTTTCTAATGTAAAGATTATTATGCTTTTATGGCACAAAAGCATAATACTTTTTTGCATCCCTATATACATAGGTATTCATTTGGGACTTAAGTAAAGAACAGGTCAATAAAAAATGGAAGTGAATTTCAGATCATCTCTCTTTTTCTCTGCTTTTCAAAGACAAGGTTCTTGCACAAGTTTTAAGTCTCAGCTTTACTGTTCTTCCTTCTATTTTTGATACCTTACTGGCATATTTTGTTCCTAAACTGCTTTTCCATAGTGCCATGAGGTACTAAGTGATGCTGCCTTTGGGAATTGCCATGCATACCTTCTGGTACACAGCTATGACAATAAATAGGTTTACCAAGTCAGCTCCAACCTCTAATGCTGCTGGAAATGTGAGAGTCCTGCTTCCCTGTGGAATGGAGTTGACTCACAAGAGGACATTTTTAAGCCCACAAGTCAGGGTGGGTATGAAATGTGTGCAGCCGAGCTCTCTTGGTCTTAATGAAAACATGCATCTGGCAGCAGTGAAATTCCTGCTTTAAAATAATCCCACTCTTTGGGGGTTGTTGACTCAATAACACTGTGGACCCTTTCTCTCTCTCCTAGAGTGCCTAGGGATTTTTTCTTTCTTTTTTTTTTTTTTGTCACCAGAACAACCAGTGACAGATATTGTATTCCACCTCTCTGTTATTTTTTGCTTCCTTTTTAGACCATTTTGAGTATATGACATTTTATAGAGCTCAGCAATCAACCTCATTTTAACATACCATTTTAGTTCTAGCACCCTCTTCCATACTAACAGGCAATCCAATCTCTCAGCATTGCCTATATCGTAATCTTTGTTTTCTACAGTCACTTATTTAGTGCAAAGCTTCACCTGTAGCTTATTAACTTTCTCAGCTTCTGGTGTGTTCATTTTTCATGGTTCAAAAGACCTGTAGTTCTGCCTGCAAACTTGAAGCATTATCCTATTATCACTAGGGATCAGTATGTAATTTTACCTCCAAAAATACTTTTCAAAGGTCTGATTTTCCCATGGCTACTCCTGTGTGTGCTCTTAATTATAGTCATAACTAATTTTAACAAGTTGGACAATATTAATTCTGTATTGCTCTGAAAGATCTTTCCCAGCTGATTTAGAAAATTAGGGCAGTTTAACTATAGCCATTTAGGTGAATTGTTTAAAGAGCTGGCAGACAGCTGCAGTTGTATGAAACTGCACAGGCTCAAGTTTAAACTGTTAGTACACATTGCTGGAGACAGCTTGGAATAAAAAACCTTCAGGCTCTCCAATTTATCTTTAAAATGTCAAGTTTGAATGAGCTGATTTCTCCTCTATTTCTTGGCAATTTGTTCTTTTCTTAAATTTCTAGCAGAACTTGGAAAAATTATCTTTTGAATCTGCCTGCCCTCTGACATGCCTGAAGCTGGAGCTCTGCACTGGGCCAGAAATTTGGATTTGAAGCTGTAAATGTTGAAGGGGTATCTAGGTCTTAAATACACCAAAAGTTATGCGTTAAATACATGCAAAATCTATTTTACTCATCTTTTCCATCACTGTAAACCAATTTCCTCAACCACACAGCCTGGGTTTTCTAACAGTCCCACGCCAGCACTTGCTTTCCTAAGAGCTGGCAAGGGACTAAAAATACACTTTGGCTGAATTCTCAGGTATACTATAAGTCATAGCTATGAACATCCCAATTAGCAAGAACAGGCAAACATTTTGCAATCCTGCATGTTAAATTAATTTTAAGAAAATAAAAAGGTGGTTATTTAGCTTTTCATTTCTCTGTGCTTCTTTTATTACTTGATTTACCCTGTTCATCTTCTGTTTATGTTCTATAGTGACATAACAAATCCAGCTTTTTCTATCTTTAAACCCTTTAGGAAGAAAGAGTGAGGATATGATTGTTACAATAGATATTTCAGGTTTATTTTTCATATGTGTGAGGAGAATTCTTTGTGGTGGCAGATCTGGGGAAGTAGAAGGAGTCAGGTAAAAGGATAAATGCTGAAGAGATCAATATCTAGTTACTGAAAAATAAAAACCTGGGCTTGGGAATGGGAGAGAGAAGCCAAGTTCTGGCTAAACCTCTAATATTGTTCTGTAAAGCAGAAAATCTAAATTAATCCTGTGTTTGGTTTTAGATTTGTGTTTTATAAACACTAAATGCACCAATTAGTATTTTCTCTTTTCCATACATGACAAACTGAAGCTAAAGTGTTCCCTCTTGTACCCTGAAATAATTCAGGCTTGCCTCTGAGAGGAATGAATATAGCAGATGTGCAATGGTCCCTGTGCTTGTTACAGAAGTGTTCTCCAGAGCATGAGATGACATGACTGCAGTGCATAAGGACTCTACCATCCTGCCAAAACCACCACCTATTTATTTGTGCCCATGAGAATTTAAAGTAGGGTTTGCTGTGGCTCAAGCTCTGCTCCTGTACTGAGAGCATGGGACACCCCTGCCCTCTCTGGCCAGGCCACAGAGTAGGACACCCTGGCAGCTAGTACATGTGTAGCTGTGATGCACATCGGCACTTCAGGGACTCTGTGCATGCAATTGAGTCTTTCTTCAATGTGTGGTGTTTAATACCTTTCATCAGTTACATCCAATGCACTCCATGATTTTTATGACATTTTCATGTCTGCCTTCTCTTCTGCCCTCTTTGCTCTATGCCCCATTTTTCATGAGAGCGAATTCCTCCCCTCCCTCTCCTGATCCTTCTTTTCCATTTCATTTTTATATCATTTGCTTTTTATATTTTCTTTGCAGTACCTGTGGCAGCTGCTTTGCAGGTCCCCTGCTGTGCAAATCGCCCTTCACAGAGGAATATCTTCCTGTCAGTGACTGACAAGAAGTGCCAGGAGCAGGCTAGGAGACTTTTAAAACCCGTGAGTCGGCAAATCAGCAGGTACCTGTGTGCAGTTCTGGATACGCCCCTAGCATTAGTTCCTATCTTGTATCAAAGAGTTTTTAGGATGATATGGCCCACAGGCAGAGTTTCAGGTTAAAAGGAACACACTCGTAGCGTTTGGCTGCAACTCTCCTCTCGATTTTTTTTTTTGTTTTAAATATAATGACACCAGCAGTTTGTTCTTGGGGAGGTTTTTGGTTTATGTTTTGTTGTTGGTTTTTGTTTGGCTTTTTTGTTGTCGTTTTGTTTTACAGCGACTGTGTTTACAACAGCCTAAACTAGGCGAAGATGTTCTTAGTACTAAACAGCTCCTGTTTTATTTCTCCAAAGAAATAAAGATGCCTTTCATATTTTCCAAGGCTGACAATGTTGAAGAGGCTAAGAAACATCAAAGACTGAAGGGAAAGAGGAAGGGACATGCTGTAACTACCAGTTTCTTTAGGGAAAGATGTGGGATGAGACTAGGAGTGCCTTGAACAGTCCTCTCTCCTTGACATACAGGAGAAGGCAAAGGGTCTGAAGGCATTTGGGAACTTGATTTAGTTTCTGAACCGTCTTAGAGATGGTTAAAATGAGACTTAAGTAAAAGCACTTTGCACAAGAAGATGTAGCTTTCAGGCAAAACAACACTTGAATCAAATGCAGAATAAATAGCCTGAATAAAGACACTGAATTTGGTCCACTGTGATCATTTGATCTGAGTGGCTTAAAGCTTTGCATGCTTCATACTTGCAAACCAGCTGTAAAATGCAGGAAATACAAGTAGCCATGGTCTGACATTTCCCCATCTGTTCCCAATATTTAATAATTTGATCTCTTCTCTGAGCATATTAAGTCTATTTATAAATTTGAAAAATATGTTTTATTTTATATCATGAGCTTAAAGCTATAATGGCCTTTTTGCTCCAAATTGCTCAAAGCACCCTTCTTTAGCAGATGGACGGTATTAATTTTTCTGCAGGAATTTGTGTATAAGGTACAGATGGCACACCAGGATTTTGCCTTGCTGTTCTGCATGTGTTTCTGTTCTCTAGAGCTGCTGTGCAGTAAGTGACTATTTTGAAATGCCTAAATTCTTTTTTGCCTTGCTTTAAGGATGATGGAAAGTGAGAAGTAACCTCTAGTTCTCACAGCTGAGACTAGTGCTTTAATAACTGGAAAAACCCCTTCCCTTTAAAAAGCTTGCTAAGAATCATCCTCAACATGTTGGAATCAGTAAGACTTTTGATGTTGAGCTGAACAGTACTAAACACAACTAAATGGTACTTCAGTTAAGAACAGCTTTTAAAACATTTTAGGGAAGGCTTATTCTCATATATGAGATTAGAAGTGTTGTTGATAAGAAAAACATACTGGGTCTAAATGTCACTGTACCCCAAAACTGGCAGATTAAAATCTCCAGATTTATGCTGATAGTACCTCACCTTAGCTAATGCTGTGTCCACACTCATTCTGTGAGTGGGAGGTGGTTGTTCTTCATAACCCAGAATGCTACACTGAGAAGAAATGCTGACCTAAATACTGCTCTGTCCTCTGTGCTTCGTAACTTTGGTTTCTACAGCACAATATCAAATCTTTTTATTCTGTAGGATAATAATTTTGAGGATGTTTCAAACTAAAATGTAAACATCTGAAATAAAAATATAGCACGGGCTGCCCCCCCCCTCCCCCTCCCCCCCGCACCTGCTTATACTTGTGTAGCAATCCAGTGAAGTGAATTAAAATACGTCAATTTATGTAAAGATTCAACCTGGCTCAAAAGGAGTTGTTTTTCAAAAAAAGATAAAATTCAGTAAAGGCAAGAGGGTTTTCAATTTAATAATACTTTGTGCAGCTCCTTTGTTATAATGTATAGATTGATTCACTATACTTTTGTTTCCCAGCAAACTGAAGATGAGAAGGGGAGCTGGTTAGATGGGTGAGAATAATTCTTTCACAGTGAAAGAATCCTTTCTGAGTTTTGTTTCGGATGCATTTGCACTCTCTCAAGACAATTTTGTTTATAAATCAGCGAAAACCTCTGGTGGCTACAAATTAATCCCACTTTTACTCTTACCAAGATTCTTAACTCTTCTAAAAAGTGACCAGGTTCCTACCTAAGCTGAAAATTAGTAATTCTAATGTTCTTGGTGTTTAAGTAAGCTGCTAAAACTGATATAGTACTATATCTTTAAAAACATAATTGTAATGATGAGAATAAAATCAATCACAAACCATAAGAAAAATAGATATCTTCAAACCAGCCTAACTTCATTTTCTGAGGAAATTACAAGTTTGGTAAAGGAAAATAACCAGATAAGGAAGATATTTAGGCTTCTATAAATCTTATGGCTATTACATAAAGAAAATTATAGTTCATCTATATGGAAAACATTAATTAGGAACTGGGTGATGGACTTATCTTACAAATAGCTGTCAAAAGAAATTTTAATCAATAGCAATATTTCCAGGACTGTTATATATCAATCTGAAGCTTGGCATTAATTGATATTTTTCACCGTATCATCACTGTTATCACACTGTTGATGGCAGAATGCCAACCAAGGGCAAACCTGTTCTTCTGGGTGACTTGGATTGCAAAGTAGGATTGGAGCTGGAAAAGTAAAAATCTTTCGTTATATACCCAAAAGCAAAGTAATAAATCAAGTAATGGGGACTATGAACTGTGCCTGGTGATTAAGAGAGGTATTGTGAAAGCAGACACTGTGAAATGTGTTTGAGTATCATTGTGGAGAAGCAACTGAACACACAACATAAGTAGTGCAGCAGAAAATGGAATTTGAGGGGGTGTTCACCTCTGTATGGCACTTCTGATTTGGTGCAGGACTGTAGCATGCACCTCTAGCCTTACATTTCTAAAATTCTACTAAAAATTGGCAAGATGTAGGGGCTGCCCAGCAAGGGAGATGATATATAGATTCAGTGGATCTACAGCTACAGGATCTGTAACTGACTCCTTATGGATCCTGTGTCCATGGTAGTTATGTGTCTGTCCAGACAGCTGTAAACCAGATGAGGTTTTGGTCTTCATTTTGGGGGGAGCCTTAAGAGAGAAGGATTCCATCTCCCAGTTTTTGTACTTGTTGTGGACAGTGTTGCTGATTTTTACAGCGATTCAGTCTTACTCCTCATTTCCATGCAGCACTAAGCCAAACTATTGCTCCACTTCATTATCTTGGATCTCTCAAGGATAAAAACGAGCACAACCTAAGTGATACTGAAATGTTGAAGACACTAAAAGCAGTATGAGTCTTCCAATTTGAGCTATGTTGTTAAAAAAATACTTACTGCAGAAGTTGTTCTATCACAGGTATATCCTGAACATCCCTGGACTCTACTGCACTGTGGCCTGTTAAACCCTTACGTGAGTGTCTGTGGGCACTTGGGAATGTTAATTCACAGCTACAGTTCATTCAAATTAATTTTCCTGAGGTTTCCTGTTTAGGAAAGCCTAAATTTATTACAAGAGGTCTGGCTAACAGCCCTGAAATGGAATTTATCACAAGTATGAACATTTCAATGACATTCCTGTTACAAGCCCTCACCACAAATATTTTTCCTTGAACACTCTACCTCTATATCCTAAAAATTACACAGGTAAATCCCTAGTCTTTCACACAAATTGAAAAGCCTACTAAGTGTAAGAAATACTGTAAGAAGTGATCAAGTATAAAAAGCTGCTTTGGCTGAGACATTTCCCAGAAGTGATACAACAAAATTAAAATCAACTTATTCCCCTGGAAAAACATTAATACATGTATCACTGCAGCGGTTCCACAAGACGTTTCTCTAAATTTAATACAATTTCTGGAATAGCTTTTTAGAATAGTTTTCACAGAAATTGCTGAAGGAAGGAGACTTTACCTGAATAAATAATAAAAAAAAATGTGTGAGGCAGATGGTACAGAGATCTAGGATCTAATTTCTGCCAGACTTCAACTGTGGCCATTCATCTGCCTTTGAATTTTCTATGTGAGGATAACAAAACCACCTTTGGAAAAACTCCCAGCTCTCCCTATAATCTTTAAGCAATTTCTAAGCAAATCTTGGAGATGTTTTGGTTTTCTTTTGACAAAGAAAAGTCCACAATGTTCTTAGAGCTGTCTAAAACATTTTGACATGGAGCTGCAATACAATTTTCCTTTGAAAAATTTCATTTTCAAGTAAAAAATCCTCACAGTTTGTGGGGGAATGGGAAGTTTCCAGTCAGATTTTTTCTTTTTTCTCTTTATTTTTTTTTTTGAAGAAAAGCAACATGAAAAGAGCAATGATTTTCTTGCTGAAAATAAGTAAAGACTGACATTAAAGTACAGCTTTGAGAAAGCCAGTCTGGATTTCTGTCTAGCATACCACAGTAACTGAAATCTGCATCTTATGTTAGCTGTCTTTCTTTTCTTTTTTTTTTTCCACTTTTTTACTTCTATAACTACCCTCTTATTTTTCTTTTTTCCCTTATGCATTTTATTTGTTATATTTTAATTGTGTCGCCATTCCATTATTCTTTTAAATCCTTCTGTTCCTCACTCATAATTTTAAACCTTTCTGACTACTTTTCTTCTTCCTTTTTTTCTTTCTTTATCCTCTTTCTTTCATCTGTTCTTTCATCTATTTTTTTGCATAAGCTCCCTTTTTAGAAATTCTGAAATTCTGCAAGTTCTGGTATGCTCTTCTTTCCCCATGGAAGACAGATGGTCAAGGTAGACAGAAGACTACTCTCTTGGTCTCTGTTTGCACAAGGATATTGGGTTTGTGTGGCAAGGGTGTGGTAGCAGGGGGGGCTATAGAGATGGCTTCTGCAAGAAACTGCCAGAAGCTTCCCCTGTGTCCAATGGATTCAATGCTGGTGGGCTCTAAGGCTCTAAGGCAAGACCAAGCTCTTGAAGTTAGCACCTCTGGGATAACATAGTTAAGAAGAAGGAAAAGTTACTGACAGCAGCAGTTGCAGCCAGAGAAAGGAGTGAGAATATATGAGAGAAACAGCCCTTTCAGACCCTAAGGACAGTGAAGAAAAAACCAACGAAACAAAAAATAAAAGATCTGTTACTTTGAATACAAGAAGCACTGTTTCTCTGCAAGTGTTTTCTACAAGGGAAAGCTGCAAGGGCAGCATTTGTGAGCTTTAAATGATGTGCCTATCTTCCCCAATCAATGATTCTTGCAGTGAATATGATCATGAAGGAAACTGAATTCCTATGCTAATTGGTGCACACATTGACTCTCACAAGTTAACGGTAACCCAGACAGAATCAAAAGCAACTTCTGCTGGTTTTTGGTGGTTGGTGTTGTGCAATTGTACTTTGGTTATTACAAATAGTCCTGTTTTAGAAGAAGAACAGAGCCCTAAGAGTGTGTGTGATTGTGACCTTGGATGTCGGACCCAGTTCAAGGGTGGCATTAATTAGTGGTTCAGCCCAGTGAAACTAATGGCCAAAGAAGCTGCCACAGGGGTTCTATCTTTTTACGTAGCTTCACTCTCCCTTAGGCTACTTCCCTGGCTTAATCCCTCCCCTACCCAGCCTAGAAATCCATTTCTTTTTCTTATTTAAGATTCCATAGACCTTTCATATTTAATATTAGTATAAAGGGAAAACCGCACCCCAGGAGAAAGATCAGAGTTGAGGCATCAGATTCATTCTTCCCTTAATGAAGAGGAACAGCAGGATGGATAAAAATCAATGACTTAAAAAATAAATTGGAGTTTTAATTTAAGTTTAAGAAAATCTTTATTGAGTAAAACCATTTAAAACTAAGTTTTAGGCCTATATTTAGTCCAATTTATTCTGATGTATTAAATCATTCAAAGTTCAAAGAAAAAAATCCCAAAATGTGTTGCTGGCAAGGTACATCAGGCCAGTGAGTCACTACTCATTAGCAGTGAAAAGAAAATAGTTGTTCTAGGTTCCAATTACTTCATCCAGTGACTAAAGTCAACACAGAGAAAATGGAGATATTTGTTTTTACTGTGTAGTCTTCAGTTATTATCCTAAAAAGATAGCAATATTTTTTTTCCCCTTTGGAATTAAATATAATCCTTTTGCTGGCACTCAGCACTGGGTCTGAAAGAGCAGAATGCCTATTTTCTTCTACTACCTAAGGTTAAAAATGAAGTGTAAGATGAGACTTAATCATTTTAAAATCTTGAATGATATAATAGGCAGAAACAGCCATTGCAAATCACTTTAATAAGCCTTCCTTTGTTGATTAAAATAATTTGTTTGAAAAGCAAATTATATTTTTTTTAGCTTTACGATTTTCTTCTTGAGGACACTTACATTAACTTGTATTTATAAATACTGATTCATAATCTATATTTTTGTAAAGTATTATCTTCTATAATATGCTTTAATAAATGTGTATAATTAGAAAACTATGTATGTAGACATGATAAAATAGTTATACTTAGTTATAAATCAACATGTTCTAAAATTTACCAGCCCAAAATAATTAGTCTCTCTTTAGGAAAATAACTGAGAAGTATCTATGCAAAACAAGACAAAAATAGGTCTTGTTAAAAATAAAATAAACCAGCAAGTTTTCTGTTTGGAAGGTCATGATTCTTTCTCAGGCTGTTCTGTTCTAAATGTTCATACAACTTGCTAAGAAGCCCAGAGGTCCAGCTCAACAGGGTTTAATATGCAATCCATAAGCACATGTGACAGCACAGGTTTTTCACAGCAAAAATCATGGTGCTACCACGTCCTGGCATGTCCCTGTCAGTCTTGAAAAACAAGAACACATTCTCTAGGCATCTGCCATGAAGGAGATGTTGTTGATAGGTGTGTGTGAGCTGTTATTAGGAGGAGACTATGTAAGAAATGAGCCTGATTTTTGCACGCATCTTTGTTTTCTGTTTAATTCAGAAAACTGTGACTGCCTGTCCTACCTTAGCAAGATGCCTATCCGGGTTAGAGAAATACAAGCAGCCCCTGCAGATAAGATATTGTTCCTCAAATCTGCAGAAGCAAATTAGAAACAGGAATTGGAGGAGGAATTTGCTCAGAAGGCAGAGCAGCTCTTCACAGCACAAATTAAAATCTTGCCAGTTTTTGGGACTGGTCTCAATGCACACACACTTCATTTGGTCCATGGATATTATTCCAGTTGTTTCCAGTGTGAGTGAATGGAAACACATCCACTGTTTTAGGGCCTGAAGATGTGCTAACTGCTTTCAGTCCTCATCGCAACGAAGGCCTTTGCACTAGAGGGCAAAATTCACTTTGAAGCTGAAGAGTTTTACTCTGTCAGATCCTGAAAAAAGTAATGTAAACCGCCACTGAGCACTGAGGGGTAAAGGCCTAACTTGGATTTGGATTCTGATTTTTAACTCTGCTGTATCATGGGGTAGGGGGAAGCTCTGTTATCTTTTCAGCATGTACAATGTTTGTGTGTGAAAGCAAATACTATTGCACAAAGAAATGAAGCTCCACTTTGCACATGCAGTTGTTTCAGGATTTACCCCAATTCAGATTACAGATGGGAATAATATTTCTGTTTACTCATCAATACACAAAACAAAAAAATTTTTGTTTCTTTTGTAAAAGCTTCCCCCCCCCCTTTCCCCACTCCCATCCCCCCGTTGTCTTTATGCCTAGTATTTTTCCACACTTTATTTCCTAAAAGACTAGCGGGTTTGACGATGCATTGTGATTTCTTTTCTACAGGGCTTTATGAAGGAAGCTGAAGGCAGTTCTCATTAGTCTCACTGACATCTTTTATCACTTATCAGAGGAACAAGCAAACGGAGAGCAATTCCTTTGATCATGGCAAAAGTAGAAAGAGTATTAAAAACCCTATGAAGATTCACTAAGTAGAAAGTAGAAAAGACAGTCTGTGGCATGTTTCAAAGAAGTAACATGATTTAAAGTTGCCAGATTTACTTGTATATATTAAAGAATTGTTAATGATGCTTAATGATGATAATGATGTTTTTTTTAAAAAAAAAACCAACAAACCAGGCAAAGATGTTCTTAGGTAGAATGGATGGATTAGATCAATTGGAAAATATCTCTAAAAGGTGAGCTGTGGCAGAAGGAAATTCTGTGATTCAATGAAAATCCTTGAAAATAAAAATAAGGCTGTAACAGTGGCACAATGGATTGAAAAAGAAACTTGTTCTCATGGGAGAGTGTTAAGAAATCTGGAGTTCCTTTTCTTTTGAAAGCATTCTGTGGTGAATCAATGTATGTTTGTGAAGACTGCATGTAGGAACTGCAGTGCATGCAATTATCCAGGTATACCTGGCTGCCTAACTCTCACCTTAGAGTGCCACTGCTTTCTCATTCTATGGAAAAATAAGATTTTTCTTGGTGGTTCTGAGTATTGATTCAGCTAGCAAGATGCCCTGGTTGTGCGCCTTGCATCATTGCCAACAGGGCAGGGAGAAAAAGGGAAGCAAATATATCCTCCTACAACTACCGAGTATTATGCAGCCTAGACCCACCAGTGCTTTTCTGTATGGATACAGCTCAGTTATCCACTGTTTATAAATCCCTTTCCAATTTCTGTATGTGATCAGCTCGTATCTCAAAGCATCAGATTTAAATCGCACTTGAAGACCCTTGTCTTAACCTGTGAAAATACAGAGATCACTTATTTAAGCATTTTCTGTCAGCATAGACTCTGTGCCTGCTTTGTCCCTGTAGTGTTTTTTACTGCTGTCGTGGTTTAAGCAACATAGCTAATTTTCAACTACATTGAATTTGATTTGGATATGATGCAATGTAGTACATTTCTATCACCCCTTTTGTGCAAGCATCCCCAGAGCACTTTCTGATCAAGCTAAAATTAGCTCTAAACTACATGCAAATTCCTAAAATATTAATTTAAAAAACTGTTAAAAAGAAGGTTGAAATGTATGCACTCAGTTCAAAGTTCAAATGGGCAGAGGGGTAAGTTCTCTTTCACACCAGAGTAACAGAGGAGGACCTAATTCAGTGTATTTCTTTGTAAACAGGCTTGGAGTGTGATTCTTCAAGCAGTGCAGGGCGCTGCTCTAACAGTACTGACCAGAATTAATTGCATGACTGCTGTAAATGACCTGGAGGTTGCAGGTGAAGCAATACATAAGTGGGTTGTCAGAACTCCATTTATGTACACATTGTTCTAACATTTGCTGCTTCTGATAAGAAGTGAGGAAGCCACACAATTCTTTGTGATACATGGCCTCAGTCATCTTTGAGGAAGACAGTGGGAGGAATAAACAAATAGCTTTGAGGGATGTGACTCATGGACCCAAAATGATACAGATCTTTTTGCCAGAGCAAAGGGCTTGGAGATAGAGCAAACTCCAGTTGGTTTCTCAGGATTAAAGAAAGAAGATTGTTGCCAGAAGTTGCAGGGAGGGACAGGCTGACAACTCGGTGACATGCTGAAGAAGGCTAAGAATTAGATCTCTTGCTAGACCTAGAGATCTTGATGAAAATCAGACTAGCATACTATCTGTTTCATTGTTGTAAGACTTTCTTTTGAAAATCTTTTCATTTAAATAAATGTTTCTTTAAGGCAGTAATTTGATCAGTAGTGCTGCTCCTTCATGAAAGTGATCTATAGGGCCTCAGCGTTGAACCTGCTGAGAAAATTAGAAGAAAGACTGCTGCCTGGTGATGGTTTGAACTAGCAGAAGAACTGAACATACTTAGCTGTGTGCATGTTTGTTAATGGCTCTGCCTGTACCAAAGGTGGTAGTCAGGCTGGTGAAAGTCCAGCTCCATGGCTTATGCCTGCAGCTTGCAGAGTAGTGAGACAAAGGGCATCAGTGGCAACCTGAAATCATGGCAACTGTGTGATCAGTGCATATGCTTTGAGGGACAGCTGCAACAGGCAAGAAATCCTTCAATGGCAGGGAAAAAAAGGAAGAAAACTTTTACAGCCACATGGCTAGGAAAGAGAGCATTTGAAGTCTGGCATTGGTTACAAAGAACAATGAAAAAAAATCAGAGAAAAGTCAGATTTTTAAATGCAACTGTACAAGGAGACATGAACTCTTGTAACCATGGCTAATGCATTAAGCAAGTCACACATTTTGTGGAGATTTGTTTTCTAACACCTCATGGCCCCCAAACTGTAGCTGAAAACTTACTACAGAGTGCACCTAAGCTGTACTACAGTATGGCAGGAAGGGCTGGAAGTGCGTATGTCTGAAAACTTCGTTTTAGGCTGAGCTTTTTAGGTGTCTTTGGCTATATGTGCTTCTGTGAAATTATCAACTTTACTAAAATAGAAAGATAACATGTGGTGAGGATGTACATACAGGATACAGCATTCAGTGAATAGATCCCATTTGAGCTTGAGAAAAGAGCAACAGTATAGGTCAATTAGGAAGTTAAGGACACCTCTGGAGCCTGTCCTGCTGCAGCTGGTCCTTTATGCTGTGGTGAATTGTCAAACACAGCAACAGAGAAATGGTGACTCAAGCACATTATTTATAATTTAGAGACCTTTCCATAGCTAATAAACTGATCTACTTTGCTTCAAATGTAATTGCAGAGAGAAGGTTTGTGGAGCCACATAGCGACATTGTGAAACAGATGCAAAGTAGTAGCTATCAATACACTCGATGGAAAGACTGAAACTCTGGACTGACATGCAAATAATCTGCCCAGCTCTTCCATGTGCTTCGTCTGACTGTGATTACCTGTGTAATTGTTCTTTGTCTCAGCATTCCACTTATTTCTGTTTATTGTGTTTACTGCTCCCTTACCATCTCTGTTGTGAGCATCAGTGGCATGCTACAGTGTGGCAGAAATAGGGAAAACATGCTGAGATCAGATGAAGTGTCTCCCTCGCACTGTCTTCATGCGCTGCCTCTTGAGTATTGAAGAGCTTTGGGGTGGCAGCAGCAAACAAAGGCTGTTTCAGGGTGCTCTGCCTTCCCAAATGGAAATTAATTCCTTTCCTATACAGGAGATTTATCTGGCGAATTAGGTTAGTTATCATTAAGCTACTGCATAGCAGGACAAATCATAATTTTAAATACATTTAAAATATATCCTGATGCAGCACAAATCAAGCCTCTTACAGCTGCTATGTGGACCATGAACATGGTCAGATGAACATGGAGCATAATAATCAAGGAATAAGTTAGTTGGGTTTACTGCTGCTTGTCAAGACCATATAATTTATACCATCGTTTACTTGCAACCAAGTATCCTCACTGCTGTCTCCTCAGGATAATAAAAATATAAATGCATAAACCAAAATGAGTTCTTCCTGTCAGTTTGAGTTACTTTTTTTACCTTAAAAATCTGCATGTCTCTTTGTTCTCCAGAGGAGATGAAATGAATGGAAACTTATAGCCTTCCTTTGCCAGAGTTTCCCAACATCAGCCCTAAAAATGCAGTCATCTGTTATGCAATTAACCAACCATTTCTTTGCTTCTTCCAAGATTTCTTCTGTCTCTTCAAACAAATAGCAAACTCTTCTTCCTGGTTCTGCCTTTTTTGAGTCTTCTTTTTTTTTGATCATCACAATCTAGTTTCATGACAGACTTAATAATCTCATGGGCACCAGAGCTCTCTGCCAAGGTTTATGCAGATTTAAAGCCTGGATTAATCTGGCCTGGTATTTGTAAAATGTTCTGAACATGTGAAGCACTATAAAAGCACTGTATATTATTACTGAGTCCATGGAAGTCTGACCTGCTAACTCAGAACACATTTAAGCTGATGTTCCTGGAGGTGAGGTGCAGTGACAGGAACAACCAAATCCGTGTCTCGTCTTGTAAGATTATCTCTCTCTCTCTTTTCTTTCTTTTTGTTTTTTTTTTAATTTTCCTTACAGGATTTCTGGAAAAATATTAATAGAGAGAGACCTCCTTCAAAGATTTCAACTCCTGAGACTATTCTCTCAAAGTCTTTAACGTAGTCATCCTTTGTTTTGCTGCCACTGGACTGCCCAGTTCCTGTATCCTGTTTCCTAAGCACTTAAAAGCTAGCTGAAGAAACCTTTTTGGAAAAAAAAAAAAAAGAAAAAAGAAAAAAAAATCCCCCAAACAACACCCCCAAAACAAACAAACAAACAAACCGAACCAACAAAACAACAAAGCAACAACAACAAAACAAAACAAAAACCAAAAACAAAACGAAACAAAACAAAACAAACCAACCAACCAACCAAACAAAAACCCACAAAAACCACCAAAATCTCCATGCAGGAAAGTTGCTTTCAAACCCTGGGCTGCAGATAGCATGCAGTGGGGGAGAAGTCAGCCTTCAAATCTTGGCCATCCCAGCACCCTGATAAAAGTCACTAGCACAACTCAGGGAACTGTAAGCCAATGCTAGCCAGACCTGCTAAACGTTTCTATGTTTTGCTACTTAAAGCACAGATGAAGGAGATGACTGACAACTACAGCCCAGGTTTAGTCATCGTGTTTTCCTCTTCCATGTTATTAACAAGAGGACAAAGCTAAAAATCAGCTTGTGTATGTATGGTGTTTGCAGTATATTTGTACCTTTATATAATTAAATTAATGGAGATTTAGAATATTTTATAGTAGCTGGATTCAAAGCAGGGTCAGCCCTCTTTTTCACACTTGGGAGTGCAGCTATCTAAAATGGAGTCAATGAACTTTCCTTGGCACTGTTCAGAAGGCATTATGGGCCCATTTATTTTTACTTCCCTCCCCCCATTATTTGATAGTTCTTTTAAGAGTTGTGAGTTTTACTTGGTTCCTTTTGATCAGAAGGAAAAGGTACTGCAGGAACTGAGACGCTGCAGTGACTCTGGCTTTGAACTCACCAGGTCTAAAAGCCTGCAAGAACATTTTCTCTTTCAGCTTTCTAGCCAGCTCAGAGAGCTGGCTGATAAAGGGGTATGATAAATTGTCCTGAAGGACAGTTGGAAATCTGGGTGCTACAGTCTGAACTAAAAATGGAATTGATATATATATATTTAGTTTAACCATATTAAAATTCAAGTGTTAGACTTTAGAGTAGATTCTTTTAAAAAATCAAGTCGTTAAAAAAAAAAAAAAAAAAAAGAAAAAGTTTATTTTCCGTTTATTTCAGATTGCAGGGGTCCTGAGCTCCTGCAAATGCTGCAGCTCCATCTAGTGGCACTGCAACCAGTTGCCAAGGGGGGAGGCAAATGTTCTTCTACAAATGCTAATAAAGAAAAACACTGGGCTTTAAATTTTCTATTTTCCGTAAAATTCTTTAGGATTTTCTTTTGGATATCTCAGTTAGAGTCTACACTAGTGCTGTCTGGAATGAAACAATATTTAAATGTCACTAATTTAGAGAGATCAGTATATCACAGTCCATCCAGACAATTTCTCTTCAGTATTTTTCTTGCCTGAATAATTACAAACTTACAGATGTATTCCTATTTCTAATAAAAGAAGGTAGTATGTTGATCCAAATTTATTAAAATGCTTGGCAAACATTTATTAAGCATCAAACCATTTAAATTTGTTTGTTCTATCCACTTATCCATCCATCTGTCCATCCGCCCATCCATCGTGTATAGAGATAGTGCACGTTTATATAGACAGTAGAGTTATTCTGCTCTTGATTACATTACAACTTAATTTATTTCAGTGTAATTACCCTCACGTCTCAGTGGTCTGACATGAAAATTAGTTTCTTGTTTATCTGTATATATAGCAAATATATACTCGGCAAAGTGTGATGAACATATGTTGTAATGTGATCTTAATGTAAATAGGTTGGTTCTTTGGGGTTCTCACCTCATCCAGATGGGTATTGACATTCGGTATTTTACACCATTGCAACTGTGTTTAGTTTTTCAACGCATCTTGCTCCTGCCTTTGATCTAATCAGAAGATAAACATTCTTGATTTGATTTGCTCAGCTGCTGTCTGAGGCATACAACCTAGATTTCATCTTGTGTCCTGAACTCGACTCCCATGCTGCTTGTACAAATCTGTTGAATTCAATAAATGTATTTAGCCTTATTAAGATTCAGGAAAGCAAATATTATCCTCCAGTGATACCACAGACAACAGGAGTTAATAACAAGTATGTGATAAAGATCACAGGATTCCCTGTAAACAAGATGCTGCATTGCACAGAGCACATCTTGTCTGCATATGTTTCATAAATAACTAGGCATTCTCATGGGCTTCTTTAGTTATTTTAGAAAGTTGTGTAAACAGTATTATCTACTTAATGCTCCAAATGATATAATAATTGATATGGAAATGGGGCAAAGCTCAATAGATCATAATACAACTCTCCATGGAATCTTTGAGATGGTTCTGACCAGATTTTATTTAAATTTTCTTCTAGCTTTTATGCATACAGCCTGTGGTTTGTTCGACATGCTAGGAAGCTGTTGGTTGGACAGTGTTTTCTTTTTTGGCATTTTTTTTTTTTCTGCAAAAGTAATTTAATGTGAATTTATACTTGGCTTGTTATCTGCTGTAGGTATACTTCAGAGGTGTCAATGTGAAGAGTAAGATCATATGGAAAGCTCTGTTGGATTGTGTGCTGTTGTTCAGAAAACTGGATACTAACAGCTTGTTAACATATGTGATACTCTGTAGTGGTTGTGTGACTCTTCTTGTTTAGGCTACGAGAGCAGTTGAAAGAAATACCAGAGTTCCAAGAAATCATTAAAACTGGAAAAATGTATTTGAAAATATTTTTCTATTCCTTCTTGTGGAGAATGATATTGAAGCCTGAAGGGTTTTTTTAAACATATTCTAAAAAACTCTTACACAAGACTTTCTGCTTTGTTTGGTTGTTTGCTTTGGGGATTTTTTTTTTTCTTATAAGGTAGTGGTTAGAATATTTTCTCCCTTCAACCACTTATTAGCTCTTCAAATTAGTCAGACTTACTAAACTGTTTTCTCTACCATACACAGGCTATTGTCTCAGGTGTATGATACCAGGCAAAATTAAGCTGTGTTGTGTTTCTCCATGCAAGGTGTACTTGAGAACATGCAGCTGTGACATGTCTCTGTTTTCAAAGCTGTGATGCCAGTTGTGCTGAAATATTTCTCCACACAGTTAGTGTGGTCTCTAGACCACTGAATTTGACATTCGTGAAAAATCACTTTTCTTGTTTGTACAATTCCCAATAATACTGGCATTTGAAAGAAATCCAACATTTGATTAGACTTAATCAAGGTCACTCAGTGGGCTTGTGAGGTTGCCAAGAGCAGAGCTCGGGTAACCAGACATTGTCTGTTGACTTCAGCTGCTTTCCAGGTATGGAGAATGGCTGATGAATGTTAATATTGCACAGGACAAATGCCAGCAACTGCTTATTTTCATTTATTTTATTAAACTGAAAAAAGTTTTTGTAAAAAGCACACATTGTTTTGGGAGACAGGAAAAGGATTTATTTATAGAACAGGTTTTTATCACTCAAATATTGTACGGCAATGAGGAGTGGAAGTAAAACAGCTGTCTGGGACAGGAACCACCAGCTTAATTAATTTATATTCTGTTCTTGCAGATGTGGTAGTGCTAGAGCTTTCTTCTTCCAAAATAGCTTCACTGATGCAGTGCTATTCTCTTTTGCTGGCCCAGCATGTGGAGAGGTGGGATATGTGCTCTGGAGACAGCATGCAAGCCCCATGGAGAGTGCACAAGGTTTTTAGTCATTGTTTCTCCAGTGACTTCTTAACACAAGTTAAGGAAGAGCAATAGATAAGCAAGACAGGTAGATGCAGATGAAAATACCCATTTCCTTTTTAAGCCATTCTTAGAACATTATTCAGAGGAAAACCAAGACACAGTCGTAGGCGGAAAGCACCAATTTAACCTTTATACCTTTTATGAAAAGCCAGGACAGATTCAATTCATGGATGCAGGCTTTGCAGCCACTACTGTATTCCTGCACCGGGCAATGTTAATAGGGAAAGAAACTAATCTCTGGTTCTCTGCAGGAAATCTGCCTTACCTGGCTATATGTTTTGAACTGTGGAAGATAAAGTTGCATGTACAGGCAGAAGGAACCCATTCCTTGCAGGCTGTCATTCGAAGTGGAAGATAGGATTGTCAGTATGGGAGCAGGAATTCCAGTACCTTTTATTTTAGTAACTGGTGAATACTCACATTGCTGTAAAAACCAAGTGAAAAAGAATTTACAGAAGCTGACTTTTGAAATGTGAATAAATGAAAGCAGAATTCTTTCGGCAGGTCCAAACAGCCTCTGAGAGAACACAGCTAAGAAATCAGAACTGGCTGATGGCCCATGGGGCTGATGAGCCAGCATGGTCTCACTGCAGTCCTATGCAATAAATAGATAAATTTTGTAACTTCTCTGGTATGTGAGGAAAGTAAAGTCTGAGTTTAAAATAAAGACTGCATTAGTAAGAAACTATGCACACATATTGGCAACTTACTGCTTCTAAATTCTCTTCTATGTCAGGATACCTTGAAGAAATGAAATAGGCTTGTATAAAACAAAATTGCTTCCATCTCAGTTCACATTTCTACGTTAAATGCAGGAGTTAACTTACTGGGTCAAGTTTCACAATTTTTCTGTTTAGAGACCACTGAAAACCTGAGTGAGGAAACTTTACTGAGGAAGTAGTCGATGAGGAAATAGGGCACAGAAGCTGTTATTTCTGCAAAGTTCAGACCACCTCTGTGGCAGAGCTCCAGGTGAAATCCAGGCCCATTGGTCCCCACTCAGTGCCATCACCATCCTAGCTTTCTCTTTCCAAGGATTTTCAATGTCATCTCTGAAGAGATAATAAATCCAAAGGTCATAGGCTCTGCATTTGCAGGAAGGGAATGCATGCGTGATTTGCTGGGGGGATGTTGAATTGTGGGGATTTTAATTCTGCTGTATTCTAATAGTAATAAAATCACAAGCTGATTTTATGAACATTATGCTTGACCCCTTGATGGCATGTGCTTTGGCTGTACAGATTCCTACATGAAGTGGCTTGACTGGATGCTTCAATGCAGCAGAAATTGAAATCAGACCTCTGAGTGATGTAGATGCTATGATACGCCCTTCCTGGGTAGTTCTGAGATGCTGTGTCTGACTGATGGCTACAGATATCCCACTGAAACGGCTTTCCATTAAAGAAGTTCACTGTGGTGGAATTAGCAACAAATACATTGCTCTTTCTTCACAGCATTCCTGTATTTATCTATTTCAATTTCTCCCATAATACAAGGAAACTGACCTCTGCCTTCTAGTGACAGATACAGTGATTCTAGAACTATTTTGCTGACAAAACTCTGCTATACGGAAAAGCATTCTCAGAAATTTGACTTATGCCAGCAAAACGGGGGGGGGGGTGGGGGGGGTGGGGGAGTGGGGAAGTGGGGGGGTGGGGTGTGGTGTGGCATTGCTTATTTTAGTGCCTTCTGAATTATGTCAATTTTTCTCTTAGCCAAATTGCATATCCTCATATTCCCAATGTGTGCTGCCATGCCAACAGAAATTGGTTAGTTTTGGATCACTTAACCCTTTGGAGATGAAAAATTATAGAATTACCACAAGCAGAGGTTAAGTAAGATCTCTGATGTGCCATTTTCGAGGTATTTGTCTTTGCTAGACAGCATGTACTTACAGACCCTCTAATCTTGTAGTCAGCTGTAAGGTGAGAGCCTGTGGACACAATTAGCTACTCATGTACAGTCCCACAGGAAGCTGAGGAGAACTCAAGGCATTTGTTTGGTCTTTCAACAAAAACTGCAGTGGAAACAGAGCAGCGTGATGACCGTGATTCCCTTCTACCTTAACTTCAAGTTAGCTGAGTGTAACGCAGACCCCGGACATACTTTCTTTTTTGACGCATTGTTACTGATTCAGACATCCTCTAAGAAGGTGATACTTTTGATCCATTTTAACTGACCTGCAATATGGTATGTTGTAGGAAAATTAGTCCATAAGTTTCTTGGTTAATTACTCTTAATTCTCTAACTTCTAACTAGAAAAAATAATAATTGTCAAATAACAAATAATCTGTAATAAAAAATAAACCACGACAAGCATTTTGACACTTAGCTGTTAATAGCTACTCAAAATGTTAACTTTCCACCCTAGATACTCATTATTCTGTGTTTTTTAAAAGCCATCCTTTTTGTAACAATGTAAAGCAATGTTTCTGAGGCTCAGTGTGCTTTCAATAAACTGATTCTTTCATGTCTAGGAGATAAGTTAATACAGTTATTCCTAACTTATAGACAATGTCCTTGTGATGTGTGTGTAGCATCTGTTCCTGAGGTACAGGCCTCAGTACAAGTGCTCAGTGGACTACATTCAGCAGGGAATAATGACCCATGCTAGCATGACATTTAATTACAATATTTATGAGAATTAATTTACCAGATTACTAAAAAAAGTGTATGGGAGAGACAATAGACCTGAGGAAAACTACAGAAGCAGGTAAACAGAGATATTTTTTCAGCTCTTAGGAAGCTTTCACAGAAGCGTTAGGGCTAAGACAAGCTTAGAATTTGTACATGTGGGTTGGATCTCTGAAAGAATTAGCTATGATATTGCAGTGCCACCAAGATGATACTCACATGGTGTACCAGGCTGTAAAACTAAGGCAACGCCTAATTTACATAAACTTCTGAAAGGCAACAGGGAAGCACGTGCTTAACCCAGACTCTCTGATAACCATGCCTTACAGCACAATTAAATGCTAACATTATATTAGCCGGATATTTTCCCCAACAGCAACCTTCTGTGGTTTCTTTGCATTATGTATATAGCACACCTGGCATGAATTTTCTACCCTGGACAGATCTTTACTTAAAGATCACCCCAAACAAGAATGTGTCATCAATGCGAGTTATAAAACTGTATTAGCTACAAAACGGAAAAGAAGCATGCTCCCTCATCTCTGACAGAATGATCGTTGCCTGTATATCATGCTGCTATCAAATTTGATTGTAAACCTTACCCCTAGGTCCTCCTGCCCTCAGCAATCAACTTCAGTGGGAATAGGACCAATCCCATCATTCTCAGAAAAGGCAAAGTGCTGTTTGACCAGGCTTCAGCTGGAGAACTAAAAAACTAGTGTCTGAAGATAGATCCTTTAGATTGCATTGCCTGAGAAGGTGTTTCTCTTCTTGAAAAGTTTCCACATAAGCAAGCAATGCCTCTGGTTCTGCAGATTCTTAAGGGCTTTATTAATTTTATTTCCCTATTCTGACTTTTCACATGAAATAGGCTATTTTAAAAATGACGAAATCATAAACGATTTTTTCTTGCAAATTTTTTTCCAAAAACCTTAATAAGCTCAAGTGCTCTTCATATCTTTACAGTAAGTGTAATACTTTCCAACATACATGTAAATGTCTCTACTGAACATGAAAAATACATAATTTTTTTTCTATTAACGCAATATTATGTTAGCCAACCAGATAATTTCCAGTTCTTATTCTTTCAAAAGCTTGTGTTCGGGAAAAGAAGCTGACAGCTTTGCTGTTTAAAGAAATTGTTTCTTGTGTTCATTGTACATACTCGCGAACTGCAAGTTCTTTTAGGGTAAAAATACGAATGGGATCCTTTTTCGCCTTCCATTCTTCCATTTTTTCTTGCAAAGACAGAAAATCCTTGCCAAGTTCGTATGCCAGAGTGATCATTGTTTCTAACAATGGAATGTAATACTTGTGGCTAGTATGCATACAAAGGTGCGACAGAGCTTTTTCTCCATATTCAAAGGCGCTTGCTGGGTTTTCCAGGTCCTTGTGGCACACCACTATGGCACAGAGAGTAGGGACAATTGAGAGAGGGTTGCCTCTTGTCAACCGTGCCTGCAGACCAATGACTTCTAAAAGGATTTCCAAAGCTTTGGAGTACTGGCCGCCCCGCAGGCACCCATATGCTTCCTGAAGCTCTGGCCTAGTTAAAAAATCAATAAATTTTTTTGATCTTCTGATATATTTCATAGAATATAGAAGTCTCAGGTAGTCCTTGAAGGCTAATTTTCTCTCATTGATTATTTCTTCTGTGAAGTTCCCTGTCAGAGTTTTTTTGGGAAAGGTCACATCTTCCATTTCTTCACTAAACTCCTCCAGCAGATTTCTGTGCAGTTTCTCGAAATCTGAGTAACGGCGTTCAATTACAGACTTGTTGCTGTCAAAACTCCCTGTTTGCAGAATGATGATTTTATACATCTAAACGCAATGAAATAGAAAAACAAGCATGAGAAGGACCATTCTTGCCCCAGTGCACTCAGATTTTGTCTGCTTTAAAATCTGCAGCCATCAAATTAATAATTCCCACCTCCTGTTGTGCTATACTTTTGTCACCAGAATTAGCATTAGCATGTAAGCAAGTTGTAACGCACTAACAGATCCCATCCGGCAAGGTGCTGGGAACTGTGAATTAGCAGCAGGCTGATGCCAAGTAAAGCCACTTACAAAGCATTTCTGTAGCTGAATTTTGTTTATAACAACCATAGCTGCTGCAATCAATAATCTACAGTGAACTGAATGGATTTCCCAGACTCAAGATTGAATATAATCTATTTTACATTGGTCGCAATACTCAGAAATGCTGTTTGTATCAGACATTTCTAGGGATCTGTGGGTATTATTAATGCTGTGGAAGTAGAGGGAGTATTTGGCAGTAATGTTTGGTGTGTGCAAAAATAAGATGGAGCAACTCCAAAGCCTTTTCTGCCTTTTAAATCATTGTCCTGTTATTCAAAACTTACTTGGCATATAAATAATGCAAAAAAGTGACATTTCTACGGCAATCTGTTTGCCATTCAAAACCCTTCACTAACAGAAAAGCTGTCCCACATTAACAATACTCAAGAGTATGTCTTCCTCAGCTCTTCACTACCCTCAAAGTGACAATAATAAATGTGATATTAGAAAAATAGATGCAAAATAAAATTGTGTGTTATGTGATGTACAAATAGATTCTTTTCTAGTTCTGATGCAAGCACAATGATGCTGAGGAAGGGCCAAATCCTTGATGTGTGTAAACCAGTGGAGCTCCACTGAGGGCAGCTTAACTGCATCACTGCACACCAGCTAAGGACATGGACTGTTGACCTTGCTGGCTTCTAAACAATGACCAGGTTCATATTCAACTTGACCCTGTTCTCATTAAATTATACAAAAACTGGAGCCATTGTACTCATGCTAGTTGTTTTCTTTGCTGCTGTTGAAGACTGCAAACCAGTATCAGCATTATCGTCTGTCTGATTCCCTTCCTTGTTTTTCCTTAAAAAGAAATTCTCTCTTTTAATCTTCATAAATGATCTTTACAGGTGCTCCTTGAAAGGTTTCTAAATTTGAGCTGACTTCTCTGATCTCTTTTCATTTGTAAGCACTGTGACATTTTCTTATACTTTTTCCTACTCCCTGCTGAAAAGTATATATATGCCTGATGCATATCCAAAACAATGATAAGAGCAGTTTTTTAAGCTATCATTTTATCAAGGGCAGCTAAGTGAATAATTTACAAGTACTTGTTCTTTTCTTTGTGGAGTGTGCATGAAAAAGGGCCTAAATACCATTTAATTAGATAATCATTCAAATTGGCTCAATTTTGTTGTAATATACATCTCTTTGCCTAGGCATGTAATATGGCTAAGTCTAACTACTTGCACATATACTGAATCATACTCTTCTTCTCATACAGTTATGCTAAAATAATTTTTAACTATTCACCAAGCTAGATACTATTGAGTGTATGCAAGTATGGCAGCACCTAAGTAGGTGTGTATAGCACGCAACAAGATCTTCGGACAGTCTCCCGAACATTTACTTGCTCCATATTCTACCAAGCTGCACCACCCCATATCAGGAACTAGTACGATTCCTAGCATTTTTCGTCTACAGATCTCAGAGCTCCTTGCAAACAAGGAAAACATCTCTATCTCTATTTCATAAGAGTACTAAAAGAGACTTGCTGTAGTCTCTTCAGTCCCCCTGAAGGCCAGGAGCAGAAACAGAAATATAAACCAAGTGTCAGTACTGTGAGTAAAGATACAAAAATCTCACTTGTTCTGTTGTTCTGTCCCTCATACTCATGCTTCACCTTAAAAATATGACAGAATTGTGTCATCTAATGGAGCCCTATATAGGTAAGGGGAATGATCCTAACATTTGTCAACATCAAAGAATTTTGCACTTGTGCTAACGTAAATCTCTGATGGTGAAATTATACAAATGCAATGCAGCTGCTACAGCAGGCTAGCTCAGTGGATGTGCAACTATATTGATATTTTTATACCTGTGTGAATTTCCTCAATGTTGACAAGCCTCCAGGTGTTAAGGACACTCAAGCGACTAATTCACATATCACGTTTCCATTGCTGCAAATATTGTGAACTGATTGTCAGAGGGTATTTTAGGGGCAGATTCCATCAGTTATGCCCATAAGATCAGTGATAACAAGTTCTTTCTACTCAGTATGATCACAGCTTGCAAAACTTGGCCCTCAGTAAGGCTTTCATGTAGTGAAGCATGCTGTGTGCTGTGCAGACCCCTGTAGAGTGAATAAAAACTAATGATCTTCTTACATATTCATTTTTTAGCTTACCACATATTTAGACAAGTGATGCTCTACAATTCTGGTTGATGGGATTTCAAAAACAAGTTTGACTTGTTTGCACTGACGTTTTTCATTCCTCCAATATTCCTGAAGCTCCTTAGTGGTCATTGAAGAGTTGGGACTCAGGGATGCATTGGAATCTAAAACCGATAAATTTAGTATGTCACATTATAACTTTTGCATTTGGAAAGAAAACTTATGCACCTATTGTGAAAGGAAGCGCTAGAATTTCTGCTGCTGTAAGACCTAAAGACTGATAAAATAAGTGATTTCACTGCTAATAAAGACAGGTCCAGATTCTTTGAGGAAAGCTACTGTGGTCTGACATTTTGAAAGACACTGAATAGTCTGTGGAATGCAAAGTAATAGAAAAATTACTGACAAAAATTATTGAATGTCTAGGTTGCAAGCTTGGGCACAGTCTGAGCAGGAGGTAGGCTTCACCTTCCCAGAAGTAGCCCCAAGAAACGCCGACTCAGTCTTCTGAATCAGATGTTTCTCCAGGCTTCTTTGTTGCTAAAAGCAGGAGATAATACAGTGCATACATCCAAACACTGAGTCTACTCAAATATTGGGCTTGTGCAGTAATGGGTGAAAGCTGAGAACACACAAATGTCCTAGACTGACAGGAGAAACTTGGATATCCAGCTCAGCCAAAGGAGGAATTCTCATTTCTTCTTTTGTAGCTAAGCTGATGCAACAGTTCAGCCACAAATATTTCATATACCTCCCTTCCTTCCTCTCTCTCTCCCCTCACAGACACACACACAGACATGCAGACACACACATACATAAAAATGTAGGACAGCTGGTTGAAGACTTTGCTTACAGGGGAATTTGTTGTAGTTTTTCAAAAGGGTGATATTCTGTCTTTGAAATCTACTGACAACAGTTTTCATCAGGCGGTGTATGGGCTAGGAAAGTGGATAAAAAAATTGGAATATTCGTATTTCAGTGGGCACACCAGTCCCCATCTCAAATTAATAATGTCTCTGTCAATGCAGTCAGCTGAAGTCAGTCTGCAATATATCTAACATTCAGTCAATGGGTCTGAATGACCACAAATGAATGGGAAGATAACAGTTTGATGCAGCAATAGACTTGTAAAGGCAACACAGTACTCCTTTACTGGCCCCAATTTTACATGTTCTTAATCATTTGGCCATACAGTTTCAATTATCAAGGCCTTCGGGGTTTGGCTCAATCTCTATGAAGCATATATTTTCCTAAAGGAGGTGGTGTTTATGACATCTTTGCAGGCTGAAAATCTTGATGAGATTATATATATTTTGGATTATATATAACATTTTATTTAATAACAGATGTCAGCAATCTTAGGCATAGTGAATGTTCAATGCTCCCTCTCCATGGGGTATGTGAGAGACTACTGCTTGAGGTTAGCTTCAGTCTTGGTATCCTTGCTGATACTGTCAAGAAGTTCAGATTTTGTGATATGCAGAAAGTTCACTCCCGGGACAGGCCATTTGATAATCACTATTTTGATCCATGGTGTGTAAATTAAATCTGGAATACATTTTACGGGCAAGGGATTGAAAAGGAAAGCTCTGTGTGTGTATATACACACACCAGGCTGTGCATCTGTTTCATTACTGCCACATTATTATTCCAAGTTTAATTAAGGCTTATTTTCAGCGAAGTATAGCAGTGTAAATCTGGACTACAGATAAATAAAGCAAAGTTTTTAATAAAAAAGATAATGGCATAAATAGCTACATGAAAGATAAAGGGTAGCATCAACCTTGCAGGTCATCTTTTTCTGGGTTTTCTTTTCTCACTTGACATGAAATTTCAGCTTGGGGTTGATTTTGTTCTTTATCAGATGCACTTCTGGAAGAAAACGTAGTAATCCTGCTTACAGCTTCCAACAGTTCCCTTTCTGCTGTGCAGTGCGAGTCTTGGTCCATTGCAAACTATCACTGAAAGATTACAAAAATGACATTTCTTAGTAGCCTGCCTTTAGAGGATCCAGACTGGTAATCTTTTTTATTGACTTACTCATTGTTCTCTATGAACTTGTGCGAGGGCAACTGCAGTTTCATAAAAACTAAAGTAATAAACAGAAATATCTAGATAGGTACCAGTGAAGAACCATTTCTATTACCATTACCACTGAAAGTGTTTAGATATCTTCTTGGCAAATTAAAATCAAACATGAAAAACTTAAGAAGTTATGTTGACTAAGATGAGGTGTGGAACTCCACTCATCTGTGAGAATTTTGGCATACACTTCAGTGGGGGTAGATTTTTTTCTACTTGTATTTTGCTCTCAAGCTTGCAAGTGTGAATTCAGATGAACTAAAATCTTGGAGATAATTAGTGTAACTAGCAGCCTGGTCCCTTTACACTGCTAGGATTCACTGTTTTTACCACTCCAAAACTAGTCATCTGTTCTTAATCACAACTTGTAGGACAAAAAAAGGCAATATCTACTACAGTATAATATTTTTTTCGTATTTCACAGCTTCAAGTTCTCTCCAGAGATTTGTCTCTGTGCTATGAGAACAAAACAATTGAATCTGACAATGGCTAGATGGAAGGAGAAGCGAGTTTTCTAATTATTGTACAGAAGCATTCTCCCATTACTTGTCCTTTTAACTTCTATACTGTGCTTGTAGTAGATCTATATTCCTGTTCTGATATGAAAGAACTATTATTTTACCACATGCTGATAAAATGCTTAACACAGTACTGTGTTCCGTTAGCATGAAAGAACTGTTGTTCACATTTCAGCCAAGGGGTGAAAATCAAATGACAAAACAACCTACTTTTTTGAAAAACAAATCTCCCTGCTACAGAGGTAAAATTAATGCCCAAGCAAAGGCTATTAAGCAATGAGAAGGTTTAGTACAGGGATGTTGCTACATAGCATCTTGCCTCCACTTTTTTACCACACAGTTATGCAATGCTGGATACAAAGGTGAGGAAACCTCTTCAGCAGGTATATTGATTTCTGGCAAGCTGCAAGGCCATACGATGAAAAGCAATTACTTTCCCCACTGGAAATATTGGAAATGCAAACCACTTTCCTCTAACAAAAACCCTTCTTCCTTTGCCCAACTTGGATAAGCAAGTACAGATATGTCATCCTCCTTAATAAGAGCATCATGTAAGCCCTTAATTTTGGACTTTGCACTAGAAGGTGAAAGTTCTCACTGTTCTTCTAGTCCTTAAGATCTTCTTTCTGAACATGAAGAGTAGCACTTATTGTCTAACTTCTCAGTCTTTGCAAAACCATGACAGTTTATCCCGAGAGCATAAACTTGCAAATATTAATTTTTAATGTAAAGATAATATTAAATATAGTAGATTAAACAAGATATCTGAAAATGGCCAATTTTAAATTACAACTCTTTGTTTGAAGGTGATATCATCTCATAAGCACAATTGTATTTATTCCAAAAATATGTATCATTTTATATATGCATAACTTTATATACATACAATATGTATTCATGTCTCTCTATATAAACACCTCTTTAAAACATGATTTACCAGAGAAACACAACACACTTGTAAACAGAAGAATGCAGAAGTGAACATTACGATATACAAGTCTTCTGCCTTGAATATATGTCTTGAAAATTACCAGTACTTCATAGAAACAGTTTCAGTTTTACAACTAAAAATCATTGTAAGCTCTTTTAACTAGCTGCAATTTATTTTTACATATATATATATATATATACAGTACAAAAAAAGTTGAAACAATTCAAAACCCCTGCAACAAATTACAGTTTTACTCTGAACCGAAAGTCATCCCATTCCGTTTCAGGGTAGATGCCAGCCCAACTGCCCCACTGAGTCGTAGGTAACACCAGAAACCAAAGTGCACAGTGTACCAACCTGGATACTGCTGAAGACCTTTCAGTTGTGGTGCCTGCACAGTGTGTGCAAAGTCACAAAGAGCCTGCTTCGCATTTTCAAAACACAGAAAAATATGTCTGTGCTTTCTTCTAACAGGCACATTCTGTGTTTCACAAAAAGGAAGGAAGAAGCCTTGATTAAATCAGACTTCCTCATCCAATTGGCTCACTGGTTCAGTGCTGACTGATTACGCATGAGGTTTCCTATTTGCCTCGAACAGCTCCTGCGCTGTCTGCGAGTGAGACGCGGCCTGTTGCCCGCAGTGCAGCTCCCGCAGCAAGGGCAGGTTTGCAAACCTGAGCATCAGGACTACACCTGCAAACACAAGGTTTGTCAGAGGAAAGAGTTCAACAGTAAACACAAGTACAAAATCAGTGAGAACTTCTCTGCGTGGATTTCTGAAACCAGAAAAGCACACTTGACAAAAGAGAGGTTAGGAAAAAAGAGCCAAATACGTGAATGTACTTATGCGGAAAAAAATATGCCCCTTGGGACATCTTTAAACTACAGACTTAGCATCCAGTTCAGAAAAGAAAATGCAGATGGGACCACAATAAATAACCTCACTTTATCTAAACTTGCAGTTCTGACAGAAATCCTGGCTCTGCACAGTGTTTAAACATGATTAATTTCAAATATCTGCTTAATTAAAGTTCAAAAAGAAGCATTATCATATCTGACGTGACTACTGAATTTGAAATGGTCTGATGTGTGTGCCTAAAATGAATCCTATGCTTAAACTCTTTGTTGAACTGAGGGCAAAGTGAAGAAGAATGATGCATTAATTCACAGGTCCTTTAGCCCAGATGCTTCTTTTTGCAGTTCACCTTGGAAATTTGCTATGAAGCATTGGAATAGCTATTTCTTGGGTGAATAATATGGACACTATCTTTTTTTAGTAATGTAAGTTTCCTATTGCCAAAGCTTACTCATTGAAAAACTAAGTAACTATAATGCAACACAAATGTGGGAGGCAAACATCCAAAGGATCACATGGATCCTGCCTCACACATTCCTTCAGAATGAACAATTTAAAATAATGTAAAACCAGGGCCATAAACTGGCAATGCTTCTCTTCTGCTTTATTTGCAACGTAAAACAATGCCAACTTTAACTTGGATACAGTCTAAATATAGAAGTTTTGCCAAAATAGCTGTCAGAAGGATGAAAAATCACTCCCATGCAGCTACAGCCACACTGGCAAAAGCCCTAGTGTAGATGCTGTTACATTGGCAGTCCTTTAGCCAGTTTAGTGTGTTCCATGCAGAAAATGATTTAAGTTATACCAGGAAAGAAATCTGTGCTTGCCAATAGAGCTCTAAGGTGTAGCTATACCAGCCAACCCTTTTAAGTGTAGACAAAGCATGGGTTTCTGGCTTAAGTCTTATTCCTTTAAAGTTACATTTATGGGTGTGGTTACAATTGTAAGCAAAAACTAAGGGGGATTTCAGTGCATTTTCCACTTATGCTGACAGTTCACAGATGTATCTGAACTTTGAATTCTGAATCTGTTAATTTATGTGTTGCCAAAAAGCAATGTATTATTTTGTGATGCTTAGTGCTATTGTCCTGCTTTTGATAAAGCTGAAAGAGGAAAGTATATTTTTTAGTGTATCAAGTGTGATCTCTAAATTATTTCAGAATAAGCAAGTCCTAGTCAAATGAACCTGGATGATTAAAAAAAAAAAAAAAAAAAAAGGTGAAATCTGTTATTATGAGCATGGCTGACTAATATGAAATAACTACAAATCAGGGGTGTTCTGCAAGAATTCTGCCTGCTTAAGTCAAGCCAGTTGTTATGATCACAGCTGGTTCCTGAAGGGGTTTTTCATGCCCAGTAGCTATGACATTCACAGGTTGCTCGTCCTCATCCTGCTCCCATAAGCTTGGGTTTGGTCCAAACAGCTGTTCACTGAGATCCAGTGCCTGTAGTCTGGCAGCATTTTAGTTCCTAAATATCTACCTGATTAGCACATTCAAAAAACCGATACAGTATACAATGGTGTTTGCTAACAGTATGTTTGCTAGCAGTATGAGTAACTAGTACCTTTTTCATATTCTCAGTTCCACTTCCAATAGTCAAACACCATGTAAAGGGCAAAGAAGTGGAAAAGCGGAATTTTCACAATGGCAGCATACCCTTCTGGGAGATGGACAAGTGCACTGACACCATCAATTTATCTGACTGTTCATAAAACTGTGGTAAATTTTAGTGCAAAACTATGTCATAGTGATGAAAAAGGGATCCTCATGCACTGACTCACTAAGAGTCTGTATTCTGTGAAAGCACTGATTTTGGCATACATAAAGAACAGTGCTAAAATGCATCTGGCAAAGGATATGGAAAAAGAGGGCTCTGTAACAACATAGGAGCAAGGCAAGGTCAAAATCTTAATGCTGCAGTACATGGAAGTTGTCATAGGAGTTAAGTCCTACACACTGATTTAAGATGAAAGTACCCATTTTAGGAAGACTAACCTTAAAGTCTCCGTCCAAAACTTGGCAACCAGCCACCAGATGAGCTAGCCTTGCAATGCCATGTATTGCAAACCCATGTTTGTGCTTAGATTGTTAAAGAACTAGCTGCAATAGTGTAAAACGTCCTGCCTTGAGTTATACCCTGATTTGGGCAGTTCCCATGTTCCCAGTCAGATAGATTACATAAACACAGACAGGAACGATATTTAACCATATAAAACAAAGCCGGAATCAGCTTGAAAAATTGTGAGATAAAACAATGTTACACACAAGCTGCAGTTTACTGCCAGATTTTATTGGAATTTTATTATAGGCACAGCAAGGTCTTATTCTTGTTCAAGATTGTGGCTGTAATACCCCTATTATAAAATACTCTTCAGCTTCTGTCCTCAGAAATACAGCTTCAGGCAGCTTCAGAGTCTGTGCTGCTTTTCCCTCTCAGGCCCCAAACTATGTGAGTAAGCCTTATTTCTTTTACCACATCATTCATTAGTGCTGTAGGTAGTGAGAAACAACAGGAGACAGAAATACCCAACGTATTCATCCAAGTCCCCTTTTATCACATAAGTAATATTTAGAAAGTGCTGTAATGTTGTCTTTGATGCTTCTACAAGAACATTTCCTCTCTTCTATTAATGCAGCTGGATAAATACCTACCATTTCCATATTTGAAGCAGCAGAGAAATTTGGCTGTTCTGCATGAATAGTGTGAACTTTTGTGATATCTTTTGTGATAAATGAATACCATATTTCTATCATGGCATAGCACGAAATTCTGCTCCATGATATTCATATAACGTTTAATTGTATAGTGTCATTTGAAGTGAAATTTGTTCACCAAACTTTATTATTACAAAACACATCTCCTTTAACCCAAGTGTGGTTTAAACTAATTCACTGTTTAATGGCAAGTACCTCGTGCTGGTGTTACTGACAGGGTTTTCAACATGAAAGAACTGTTAGCAAGCCCATTTTAAGCGGCTGTTATCACTCTAAAACTCCTTTATACTTCTACAGGAGTACGAAGGAGCTTTAGAGGAAACAGAAGTCTTGGCCAGGCTTTCAGCTGGGGTCTGCTGGTGACACAGAGCTGTCACAGGAGCCTCAGGGGTCAGTGGGGTATGAACTTGGGCTGTGTTTCACAAGCACCATTCTGTCTGTAGAACGACACTTTCTAAAAGGTCTGTGATAATTTTCCTGCTGAAATCACGGAGAGTTAAGTACATATTTACATGGACTAGAGAAATGTTTTTAAAGAGTTAGTTTTGAGTAATTAGGTATTCCACATAGCCATTCCTATCTAGAATTTTGATATTTTATTCTTCTGAAGTCTCTGTCCCCTTTTCTTCTCAAATATAATTACTGTGTACTCAGGCTTAGAGTTACATTCCGCGTGTAATTTATTTATACCCCAAATGTAAACATAATGATAGGACAAGAGGTAACGGGTTAAAACTTAAACAGGGGAAGTTTAGATTGGATATAAGGAAGAAATTCTTTACTGTTAGGGTGGTGAGGCACTGGAATGGGTTGCCCAGGGAAGTTGTGAATGCTCCATCCCTGGCAGTGTTCAAGGCCAGGTTGGACAGAGCCTTGGGTGGCATGGGTTAGCGTGAGGTGTCCCTGCCCGTGGCAGGGGGGTTGGAACTTGATGATCTTAAGATCCTTTCCAACCCTAACTATTCTATGATTCTGTGATTCAGGATTTACAGCAGACATGCTAATGTATTCTGCAGTAGGATAAAAGGCAGCCCCATGAGCAGCGTGAAAGGCAGCTGCTGGGTGCAGACAGCCACCTCGAGGATCAGCAGAGCATAGCCGCAGATCGCTGGGTGCCCTTCATACTAATCTTACTGGCTTTCCACAACTCTTTATTGTTAAAAACCGAAATGAGCCTTTAAAAAGCAGTCTCGCTCTAAGTGACTAAACAAAATTATTAGTGTCAGCACTGATTACGTAACAGATGGTATCTCATTGTTTCCTCAGGAGCTTCCAATGAACTCCGGCTGGTTCCCAACACTCAGGCCACATCTTTTCCATCCTGCTCATGGCTGCACCAGCCAAAGCCCATGTTGTACCTTCCCAGCTGCCTGTCAAGAGCCGTGGCAGTGATACACATTGCTTCCCAGCTCAGAGAGCGGTACCCAGCCTTGACCTGGGTGCATTGGACCTGCTTACCAACTCCCTCTAGATCCTGGGTATCTGTAAGGAATAGCATTGACTGGAACACTTTTCACTTTGGGATGTTGAACTGAACGTATTCCTAAATCATATAGAAACGCATATTAAGGATGTTAAAGATACTAAGAAATGAGGAAAGTGTTTATTTGTATGTCAACATTATAGTAGCCACCTTAGATACATGGGCTAGCCTTCCCAAGGATGCTTCCTTTGCAGGAAGCCCACTTCTAGCAGCATATCATTTCAGAGTGTATTTAAAATAGAATGGCTCTTTAAAAGCATCAATTTAGAAGACAGCTTGATTGAAAAAATCATCTCTAAAAATAAACGTTGTCTTCTGGAAATGCTGCAAGCATGAATGGAGCGCTTAAACATAGCCGTCCTGCTGAGCAACACTCTGTTCCAACGTTTGTCCTCTCATTCGTCCCTCGGGAAGAGCTCTCCATGTGTAAACGCCACCGCTGCCAACCGCTTAAACCTAGCGCGCTCCCGCCGCCGCCCTTGGCCGGACAAAACCGCCCTCCGCAGCACCGCGACCGGACACGCGCAGGCGCCGTCGCCGTCAAATCAGACCCGCCGTAGTTCCCGACGTCCCGCCCTCGCTCTCTGGCTGACCAATCAGCGCCCTGACTGGGAAGCGTTCCGCCAACCGTGCCTTGCAGAACCCCCCCCGGCGGCTCATGCAACCCTGATGCAGTGGAAATCCCCGATCGCCCTGTAACCTGGCACCCCTCTTAGCCAATAGCGCTACGAGGCGGCGGCGGCGCTCTTTGATTGGTTCTGAGAGACGCCGGGGGGTGAGAGGGCGGGCCTTCTGAGGCTGCGGGGGGCGTTGGGTGTTGACGATGCGTGTACGCGGCGGGGAACGGGTCGTTGCGGGTTTGTGAGCTGGCGCCTGGAAAGGCTCGTGGGCGGGCGGATGCGTGCCGGGGCCTGGGGCTGGGATGAAGAGGTGAGTGACGGACGGAGCGCGGGGCCGGGCGCTGCTGAGGGGCGCTGCTCGGCTCGCCAGCTGTGGTGAGGCCTCGCCGCACCAGGCCGCTCTCCCCCGCTGTTCCTGTGCCCGCTGGCCCCCCGCCTGAGGCGTGGCGGTCGCTGCGAGCCAGCGGCCAGGTAAGGCCCAGCGGCGGGGCCAGGCTGGACGGGCTCGGCGGTGGCGTGGGTGGTCGGGCCTGGCCCCGCTGTGCGTTCTCGATAGCTCGGCGCTAAGGTCGCGACCACTGTCTGCTCCGACTTAACAAGTGCTTCGGGGCTGTCCGTCTCTGCTCATCGCCGCCCAGAGAGGCATGGAAAATCATCTAGATAGGGGGTGGGGAATAATTACTCTCAAAAAATTAGCTTTGCCTCGAGCCTTGTGACTTACACGTTATATATCGCATCTTGTCTTGCTAGGCGATAAACAGGTGCATCAGTCTTGCTATTAAGTGTTCATTACTGAACAAATGTCTTTTGGTTTTCAGTTAAAAACCTGAGCACAGGCCTTTCATTTTATTGAAGATACTTGCGTATCACGTCGGCAGAGGGGTTGCCTGCACAACTGTGAGGATGGTGCATTGGTGTATATTTTCTCAATCGAGTAATGCCAAAGGATGCTGATGGTTGATAATGACTTTTATTCTTTCTCTGAAGTGGTATATTTGCATCAAATTTAGACCAACAAACAAAACAGTGGAGTTTTCCAATTGCATTTCTTTTAGTAAACATGTTGCCAATATGAATTTATTTGTATCAGGCAATATCTCACCTACTATTTTGAAGAAACAATTTCTGTTTTTTCCACTCGTGGCTTGTATTGCAGTTATGTAATTCTGTGCACATTCAGCTGCAACTAAATTTACTTACTCCTAGTTTTAACCTTCCCTTGAAAATTAATTTTGGACTGTGAAGAACATAACTTTGTGTCTCAGCTGTTTAAAGCTTGGTACTTAAAGTGAAAGTTCTGTAAGAAACTGTGCAACTTATTTTAGCTTCCTCATTTTATACTCTGAATCAGAACTACAGAATTGTGTGTTCATGCTGAAACCTGATAGCAGATTCAGACATGTCTGTGTGGTTCATCTAAGGTTACTCCAGGGTAGAAACAAAGTTCTCATATTTCAGTGCTAACTGTTTTTATGATGAGATGACTCTGTAGTGACAGCAGTGACTCAAGACTGGGAAAAAAGAAAGTTAGGGAAGCTTTGCAGTTAGGTGGGTTATTATAGCCTAGTTCTGACATTTTTAAAATACCTTTTTTTTCCTGAAGTTGCAGTGTTGCAGTCATAACTGTGTTTTGCCTGTTGCTCCCTAAAATCCTTGTGTATGAAAATAATTCAGGTAGTAGGTGGAGTTGAAGAACACAATTGAACGGGCTCTGAGACTTAGACAATCGTGGTGATGGTATAGTACTCTCTGGTATGCACAAAATTTTATGGTTGCTGGTATGTTGTGGAGTGTAGAGATGACTTGTTGCTAAGCATAATTTGTTCCCAAGTTAGTTTATACTGAGGTCTAATGTTCATTCTGGTCTTAATGTGGTTCAGGTGTGCTGTTTGTTCAGCAAGTATACTTTGCTTGCTGGAAAATGGCTGTAAAAGAAAAAGAAAAAATCTTAAAATTAGTGATTTGACATATATTTCGGGTCTTTGCCAGAACTTAACATCCTTTTTAGCAAACTTTTCTGTGCTAAATACTAATTTAGCACTTTCATTATTCTAAAAGAGGATCTGGGGTTTATTGCTGTATATTTTCTTTGATAGGGGATAGCGGTGGTAGATAAGTTTTTAAGGGAAGACATTTTCTATAGTGATGATGAACTTCTTCATACTGGAAGACCTTTTGGTACCGTATTCAGTAGCTTAATAGCATTTCTGTAAATGACTAGAACTTTGCAAGGCTGACCATGCCATGTAAAGTTACCATTGTGTAATCTAAATGCAGCTGTTAACATGTTTTCGCACAAAATTCTTCTAAACATGTGAAGATTGTGTGATATTGAAGCAATTGACCTGCAAGCAGAGTATACTTATTAAAAAAATAGATAAAATAATATTTTTAATAAAAAATAAAATGTATTATTTAAGCTCTTGAGCAGACTGCTATGTTAATATTTTGTTTCCATACATACTTATTAAAATGAATTATTTCTGTAAGTGAAATAGAAAAGATCATGAACCCTATAATGTCGGAGATTCTTGTTTGCAGTGGATTGGGGGTTGATTAACTTTATGGAGTGACTCACAAAGAGGAAAGTTAAGTAAGTGCACCAGTCTTTGCAAGCTGAGAACATAAACTGGAGCTGTGAAGAACAAGACAGTATCTATTTTTTCCCAGTGTCTGGAAAAAGTAAGGGGAGGGAACAAGACAGGACTTGGATAGAACTCTATTTTAATATCTGAGTGTACGTATACAAACTAGTGGTCATTTAATTTTATTTCCTTTGTCTGGGGGGTGGGGGTGGGGAGATCTGTTCGTTATCAATGTCTACATAAAACATTGCTATTTCAATCCAGTATTGATATCAGACTTTCATGTTAATCATCAACAAGCATTAAAGCCCATTTATGTGAATGAAATAAAAATGAAGAAATATATTTCTTAACTTGAAAACAGATTGACAGCCTACCAGACTTCATCTCAATGAGGCCTGAAACTGTCCAGGTTTTATCCCTTAGGTGTTAATTACTTTGCAGGTGGAAACACTTTAAACAACACAATTACTGCGAGCTGCTGCAGCAGCAGTGTCCAAACGTGGTGATGACACTGACACCCCCATAGCATCTGGGAGAAGTGGCTTATGTCCAATTTGAATGGCTGTGAGGTTTCAATGGCCTCACAGGAGGCTTGGCAAGTCAGCATAGATGGGTAGATTCCTAGTGACAGAAAGATGCTACTCTGCGTACACTTCAGGTCCTTTCTGGTTGTTACTACTTTTCTTTGGGGGAAGGGGTTTTGTTAAATACCCTTTTGTTTAAAAACAGGTGATGAATACAATTACAGTACTACTAGATCCCATTGCTTTCTGTTAGTTTCTGAAGCTCAGATCAAACTGAGTAGGATGCGTAACAATAGATTTTGTGGTATTTGAATTCCATCAGAGAAAAGATCTGGAGGAACAGGGTAGAAAGAGGAGGCAGGAGGATGAAGAGTATTTGCTTTTTATGTACTGAAGTTAAATCCATAAATAATTGAGAATCTCCTTTAACTGAATGCAAACTGTCATGTCACAGGTTACTAACAGAAAAAAGTTACATGCCAATATATTCTTAACTTATATGCTACCCTTTTCTATCATCTTTAGAAGTAAACAAATCCTGTTAAGGTACTGCGGATCTTCTTCATGTATCCAGAATGATCTAAACTATAGACATACATACCCATGTATCTATTTTACAGGGTATTTTATTAACTGATACATTTCCTTCTACTTTGTTAAAGTGAGTCATCTTTCTAAAATGACTGAAAGAAAAGTCTTCAGGTTTTTCTTCAGAATTGCGTGTTATAATACTGGTGCAATTTGATTTTCATACATTGTTTATTGCTTACTGGAACAGTCAATTTTTATTATCTAAAGAATAAAGAGTACAAAAGCATCCATTTTCTGTTCTGTTACATTGACACAATTTTGTACTTTACTGAATCAAAGTGTTATCTGTGATGACAAATGCAGTACACTTTGTCAAAAATACCTTGTCAGTAATCACCTGAAAAGATCTTCATAGAAGAAAGCTTCCATAAAGTATTGTTTGTAAACTCAAGCAGGATATTTCTTCTTCCTGCTCATCTGAAATTAAGTTTTTGTTTCCCTTTTACTTATGTGTGTTCTCTACGTCTCATTATACTTTTCCTTTAGCTGTTTGCTTCGAGGAACTAGAGGAGGAAAGGAAATACACAGCAATTACAAGTAGAAATGGGTATGTCTGTGATCAAAAGTGCTGTGACTGTTTCGAGACTGTTCAGTGTCTTAAGATTTTGCTGAAATATTTTTATCTGTAGGGGGAGTGGAGCTGGTCATAGATTTAAGGGCTTTTCTGATTGGTGTTTTTGGGTGGGTTTTTTTTTTCCTTCTTTTCTTTCTTTTACTCAAGAGTACGTAGTTCCTCAGTTTCATTTTGCCTTTTTTCTTTTCCTTTTTTTTTTCCTTCTCTCATTCTAGGCTTTCTGCTCTGAATTTGGTTCCTTGCAAAATGAATATTGCATTATTTCACAAAGGTTGGACCCTCCAATAGAATTTGTGAAGATACGTGCCCGTAAATCAACAGCTTGTTTTTCTTGAAGACTTCTATGCAGCTTACAAAGTTTTAAACACAATGAATTCAGGCTTATGGAGTCAAGAAAAAGGAAGTTCATCCTATTGGGAAGAGCGGATCTTTTACTTGCTTCTCCAGGAATGCAGTGTCTTAGACAAGCAGACGCAAAAGCTCTTGAAAGTACCCAAAGGTAGCATTGGGCAGTTTTTTCAAGACCGTTCTTCTGTGGGACACTCCAGAAATATTCCTTGTAAAGGCAAGAAACTGCAGATTGGATTAAAGATTCTGGAACAACCTCATGCAGTCCTGTTTGTGGATGAGAAAGATGTTATAGAAATAAATGAAAAACTAGCTGAGTTGCTTTTGGCTATTACTAACTGTGAGGAAAGATACAGTCTGTTTAAGAGCAAAAGCAGGTTAACTAAAGGCATCCAAATAGATATTGGCTCACCTGTTAGAGTACAGCTGAGATCAGGAGATGAAAAATTTCCTGGAGTTGTTCGTTTCAGAGGACCCTTGATGCAAGAAAGGTCCCTAACAGGGATATACTTTGGAGTAGAGTTACTGGTAAGTTCCTTGCTAAGGGGAAGCATCATACATATTTTATAAGATGAGCTAAAACTCTTCTATTTAAAGAGGCAGTCATAACAATTTTGTTTTCTGGAAGCATCACTACCCCTAAAAATTCTGTAATCTTCAATCTTTTCGTAAGTATTGTTATTAAATACCTGTGAACACACCCTGTCACACCTGCCGTGTATTCTACATGTTAAGTAAATCTTGAGGGGGTGCATGGGCTGGCAAAAAGAATGTACTCAGACTCTTCCAGCCTAGGAAAATTAAATTACTTACATCCCCACTGTGGCAAATATCTGTCAGATTTCTTTTGAGTACTTTGTTTTTCCCCGCACACGGCAGGATAGAGTCCATAAATGCAGGCTTGGATTTCAGGGCTGCCAGCTCCGTAGAGCTGTAAAAGTCAAATGGCAACTAGTTAAGATAGAGGATGTTGCTGTTGTGTGCCTCGCAAGATAAATCCGCAAAATTAATGTTGGCCAAAAGCTTTTGAAAGGTTAGATTCAAGGGGGTGCCATTCTGGCATTAGAAATATGTTTTTCAATGTCCTCTTTAAGCTTACCCCAGATTCTTTGCATTTCCCACTAAACCTCTGGGAATATCAGGGCCAAGTGCCTCTGAAAATTGTCTCTCTTTATTTGGCGTCTAAGTAGAACTTTTGAACGCTTAGCATTATGTCTAATACAAATCAGTCTTGTCTTGTTATGGCAAAAATTTAATGATGGAAGCAAGATTTGCACCTGAAGAAAACATGCTTCTCCAAATAAAAAGGCTTTTGCCGGCAGCTACTCTCCAGTCAAACAACATCTTACTGTTTATTCTCCTAAGATAGAGCATATGTTTGCTGCAAATTCCAGCAACACATTTCTCCAAATATAATGAATATAATGGTAGTTCACCAGGCCAATTCTAGTTGCAGTTTTTCTTCAGAGCACTGCATTATGTTACAGCTTTTGTAGTAGTCTGCTTCTGCACAAAATACACTGCTTTTTCTTTTTCTGTTTTTTTTTTTTTTTTTTTTTTTCCTTGCTTTCCTGTCCCATCCCTACCTTCTCCTCCAACACTTAGGAAGAAGGCCGTGGTCAGGGCTTTACTGATGGACAGTACCAAGGCAAGCAGCTTTTCAGATGTGATGAGGATTGTGGGGTTTTTGTTGCTTTGGACAAACTGGAGCTGGTGGAAGATGATGACAATGAACTGGAAAGTGACTATGCAGCTCCTGTTGAAGCAATGCAGGTAGAACTTCCTCCTCTGGAAATCAACTCCAGGGTTTCTCTGAAGATAGGAGAGAGTATAGAGTATGGGACAGTTATATTCTGTGATGTCTTACCAGGAAACGAAAGTTTAGGATACGTTGTTGGAGTGGACATGGTAAGAAAATAATCTGAATTTAATAACTTCTGCATGTGTGTTAGCAAGTAAATTACATGCAATATAGAAGAAACATTATCCACAAGCTACTTCAGTGGAGGCTGACCTAAAATGGGAAATAAACACTTGTGTTCAAATATGCCCCTTGGCAGTCATTGTTTTTTTGGCATCAGGTAAATGATATCCTGTTTGATTCTAAACATTTCAGGAGAAATACTCTGGTTACTCTGAGGAGCCTCCACTGAGCTACTTGTAATGTTAAATGTCAGTCTTGCTGTAATGGAGTTGAGTGTTTGTCTTGTGAGGCTGGCTTTGTTCTGCCTTTTGAAACAGTAAGCTGAATGTCTTTGTGAGCTGTTTCTAAGAGCTTGTTTTTCATGTAACCTTGGTTTGTTTGGCTTTGTCCTGTCTTAGAAATACTGAGTTTTAAGTACAAAAGTTGATCTTTCAAGAAAATGTGAAGCTTGCCATTAAAAGTTATTTCTAGCAATTTGAATTTTTTAAAATCAACAGCTTTCAAATATTTGATAGTTAAAGGCTGTTTTGTTTTTGGAAATCATCAGGTGCTTCCATTGTCTTGATTGCGGTAGCCATTGCCTAACAATGCACTAGAGTTCTAACTTGTTTACAAGTAATTAATTTTATTTCAAGAATGCTTGTTAAAATAAGAAATATTTTTCAAAAGAACAGTTTTTGAGTTCATGTTCATCTTTGAAGACTGTAATGTTTGAATGTTCCAAATACAAAATTTGTTACAGGAAAAAGCAGGTGTTGTAAAACCCTTTATCTTCTCACTTTTAAAATTTTTAAAGACATATGTGTATTTTGTATGATATAAATCTTTTCTTGGGATACGTGTAACATGTCTTCCTTTTTAGGATAATCCTATCGGAAACTGGGATGGAAGATATAATGGAATACAGCTGTGCAGTTTTGCAAGTGTTGAAAGTACACTTCTTTTGCATATCAATGATGTTATTCCAGGTATGCTCTACTTTCTTAACCAGAAGGCAGGCTTTGATAACATCTCAACCCAGGCAAAGTTACATGATTAAAACAGTACAGTGGAATTAATATCCTAAATTCACTCGAATTAGCTTCACCTTCTGTGTTACACTTCTTTTCAGTTTCCTCCTTTTCATTTCACTCTCAATATTAGAAAAGGTTTAATATTGAACAAAATTAATGTCAAATTGCATAGTATTTAGAGTTATGTAAAGTTAACGAATATGTAAGTGTCTGTAGCAGGAATCTATATTTTTAATGTCGTTCAGTGTCCTGCAGGAGTTTTAAGTATCCTGGATCAGAAAGCTCTTCTTTCTGTGCATGAAATATATTGGTAGTATTATCTGTTATTGATAGAATTATTGATAGTATTACTTATGCATTCTGTGAGTAAATACTTGACAATTCCTAACAAAACCGTGGAAAGTTTCACTATCCACAGTAAGTCACTGAATAATGTTAACTTGTAACCACCACAGTCCCCTAATTCCTTGTCTTAGTTGTCTGATCTTGTACAGCCTGGACGCTAACTGTTGCCCCTTCTCTTCAATTTGGCTGATTTCTCCTATGTTCACTTCCTACTTGTTGATCTAGTTGGGATGCATGTTTTTACATGAATTCTCCCCTTCTTTGAAGAATTCATGGGAACTTCTCCATTTTGGGAAAGAGCATTTGTTCCAGATGTGTTGGTGGAAAACAAAGTTTAGGAATTCATGCATCTGTTCCCATAATGGAAGCACGCACATAGATTGATTTCACATTCTTCAATGTATTTGGCGTGTTCAAGAAATAATGGAAGAGTTCAGAGTAAAGTAATGGCTGATGTGGTAGTAGCAAATCATATATATATAAAATGTTGGTTATGAGCCAAACAAGGTTTTGCTCCATTCAGTTTTAAAACTTATGATGCTAGACCTTGGTTCAGTTACATTTAAAGTTGAACTTCTCTCTGACATAGTGAAAGCATAGAAAAGGGAATCTGATATTCTCTTTATACTGTGTCATAGAGACTGTGTCACAGGACAGGAGACCTCCCAAGCTTGCTTATACCTCAAGAGGTGGTGGTGAGAAAAGCTTGTTCAATCATAGTAAGCCAAAGTCTACCGGTATGTATGGGAAGTAATTTTCTTTACAAATTTCTGTTGCTTGGGGAAGAGTGTTGCCTTGTATTTTTGATCACTTCATTTATTATTTCAGTTACATATCAAGGTGAATGTCTCTGAAGTAGAATATTAGTGTGAATTTACTTTATCATAATAATGTAGGTGGTTTAAGTTAAGCCTGCTCAAAACACCTTCACTTTCATGAAAAACAGCATGAGGTTTAGCAAAACTTCAGGAAGCATATTAGCTTGTTGTCTGTTATAACCATTTCAGAGCTGTATTCTGTTTTCTGAAAGTGTGGCTGTTTGTTTTGTTTTTTATTTTATTTTTTAATAAATATAGTCTCTCTTCTGCAGGACTAGAAATGGCCAGATTTTTAGCCCAGGGGCAGATCTACTCAATAGTAAATAGTTAATTTTGCTGCAATTCAAAACCAAGATTGAATTCTTGAGTAAACTTCTTACTCTGGTTTTGGCCAGCTCTTCCAGGGGAAGAATCCTTCCCAGGAAACTCATTCAGGGGAAAAAACAAAACGAACAAAAAAAATCCAACCAACCAACCAAAAAACCCTAAACCAAAACCTGTAAGGGAAACTGTTTAGTTTTAAAAAGGCAGAAATCAAAATTCAGTGTTTTGAGTTTACTAGTGTCTGGTTTGAGTTGTAGAATACTAATGACAGTATATCCTGTAAGCTTTCATTCTGCCTGGCATTGGATGCTGACAGAAATGGTCTTCAGTCAAGTAACTGTGGTTTTGTGTTGGCCCAAGTCATAGCTGTGTGGAATTGGATCCGTAATGTATTTGCCTACTCTGATTTTTTTTTTTTTTTCCTTTAAAACCCAAACATACCTGCTGTATGCTGTATCTCAAATACTTTCTTATATCCGTAAATTACAGCAATGAAAAACTGGCACTTGCGGGGTATATTCTGCTGCCATCAGGTTGGTGACTTGAAATTTCAGTTTGGAGGATTAAGTTGGTTTGGGATAAACTATTACCTTGTTGCAAACTTAGACCTGTGTTACCTTCGATGGGGGAGTTTGCTGCTTTATGGAAAGGCAGTTTTGTCCTCTTGAAAGTATAGTAACAAATTTATACTATGAAATAAGAGTGTAGCTAACCTTTTATAGACGGAGATTAATCTCCTGATGTTGTTTTCCAGGATCTACCTCTGAAACTGGAAAAAGAAACAGATCTGAAGCCTTCTACACTTTAAATGGCTCATCAGTTGACTCTCAGCCTCAAACAAAAGCCAAACCCCCGTGGTATATTGATGAAGGTAAAGAGAGATTATAGTCTTTCATGTGGGCATGCACTTTATTTAAAAAAACAAACAAAACTAGAGTGTGCTGATGTTTCTCAAATAAAATGAGTTTAAATTTAAAGCAGTTGGAATATATGGTCTTAGGGGAAGATATACTCTATCATAAAAAGCATATTGGAAACCCCATGGAAACATCCTCTGTCTTAATTGACAGACCTGTGGTTTTATCCTGCATGTAGGAGACTGCATTCTTGGCAGTGTGTGCGCAGCTCTGTGGGAATACACGTCTTGCAGGCAAAATAAAAGCTGAGGCTTGGAAGGAAGATACGAAGATAATCCTTGCAGCCAAGTGTATAGAGTAATTTTATTTTGTCTGGTTTTTTGTAGCTAATATAGACCTAAAGAAACTGTAATATTCTGCCATGCCAGCTAATCAGTCTGGGGTTGGGGTTGTAATTAATCTGAATAACCATATATTTTTTTTTACAGTATTTTTTGAGGTTATTTTGTAAAATCTCTCCCTGAATTCTTCCAAGTATGGGTGCACATACCTAACGGATCAGTATATCTTGATTTGTCTGAAGTGTGGCTGGCTGGGTAGTGACTGAAGGGGTAAATACTAGACTAATAATGTTAGTTTACAATGGAAGCCTATAGCAGTAGTAATCCCAGAATTCCATGAACTGTAAAAGAAAGCAGATTCAAATTGTTCTTTGAAGATGTTGTTCCAACAGTTCGTAACTGTTTAAAAATTAGTTTATTATAATATTTAAAATAAACAAGGAAAATATCCTACCTAGAAAGGTCTGTGGAAGTAAAGGATTAAAATTTTTGGACATTAACTTCAGTTAATAAAACAGCATGGGGAGAACAGATGCGAAGAAGAAGCTTTTGCTCTGTGAGTACCAGTTGTATATTGAGGCCATGTAGAGAGATAAGATACAGTGCTATTACATTTAGTTGTGATCTTATTTATCAAGCTCTGCATTTATCATTACTTATTGAAATCCTTAATTCTTTATAGACACTGATAGATTCTTCATGTTAGAACCAAAGTATATTGTGATGGAGCAAGGGCAGTAAATGTTTTTGCATTTGCAAATCATGTCTGCAAGCAATTACACATCTCTGTGTGAGCTGAGAACCACTTCCTTTCCTCAGTCATGCTGACCAATGAGTAGTCCCTAGTTTCGTCCATTTCTGTCATAATCCTTGGGGCTGTTAACTTGAATTCAGAGACAAAAATCTGATGTGGGGCTAAAGGGCTTAAAACCCTCCAATGTTTTCAGTCTAAACCTTCTTGTAGTTTCTGGCTAACATCTCCTTTCTCTCTGTTGTTTGTTTCTGTTGTTTGTGGTAAAAGTGGTGGGATTGCAGCAGTGTCTGCTCAGCCAGTTCTGTCTCCCCAGTGTTGCCAAGAGACAAACATCTTCCTACATGTTCCCACCTGTTAGTGCTTCCTACACAGGGCACCCATTAAATCTGATGTGCTTGCAATACACTTCATTGATTTGATAGCTAAGTATTTCCTTTTGTAAGATGAGAAGAAAAAAAACCATGCTAACATTAACTGATATCCTGGTTTTGATTTTAACAGCTGCTGAAGACCCAGCGAAATCACTTAGTGATTCATCTCCTGGATTTGGACATTCTTCACCACCACTGCAGCCACCTTTAACGAACTCTGTGTCTACAGAAAACAGATTTCATTCCCTCCCTTTCAGCTTGACAAAAACATCAAATACTAATGGTACTGGTACTACTATTGGACATAGTCCTCTCTCTTTATCTGTTCAGTCTGTCATTGGTGATGTAAATACTACAGCAAACCAAGAGAGTCCATCATCAGCAGGCCCAGTTGGGAACACGCATGGTCTTGAAGCAGGTTCCTTGGCTGAAGTTAAAGAAAATCCTCCTTTCTATGGAGTAATCCGATGGATTGGCCAGCCCCCTGGAGTAAATGAAGTATTAGCTGGACTGGAACTGGTAAGTATAAATCATAGTTCAAATTAATGTTAGCTTTGTTTTGGAGAGTTGGTGCCTGTATACTTTGCAAAGCAGTCAGTCTGGAGGAATTTGTTAAATCAGGTTGCCATGTGATCTTTTTATAGAGCAGCTGAGTTCTCAGATGAGCTCTGACTTCTGTGGCTGGCCTAGACCTTACTCTGCTGGTAGGCCCTGAGATGTCTTTGTGTCACAATGGGCAATGGAATTTCTAGGGCTGTTCACTTACTTTTAAAGGAGTGCCCTTCACTTATGTTATGGAGATACTAATTGAGAAAAGTTAAAATGCAGGTTTACATAAAATGCCCTGGCTGTAAGAGTCTTTATGGAATATCAATTGTGTGTTTATTTTTTGCATACCAGCAAACAGGCAGTGGTCAGAGCCACGACTGTCAGAGAGAGAACACTGGTTCTGATAGTTGCTAGTAGTGATTACTATTAATTTGACAGCCATGTGCTTGATGTGTTTTATGGGGCCTTTGTAAATTCACAGTTGCTGCAACCATGAATTGCTGCTATTTGCTGACAGTTGCTCTTTGGCAGCTGCTGCCAAGGTTGTGATTGGCTATCAGCTAAATAAATGTGTATGCAATTAGGGAGATGCGGTTCTTTATTTTGGGATCATGTTCAGTAACATTCAGGTAAAGCAGTGTACAATTATGTAAAACAACAGACATCTTTAGCAAAGTAGGTGAGAATGTGACTGAAATTTCAGCTTGATGTTTTTTTTTTTTGGTGAAGCTCAAGCTACCATTTGCCACAGGTGTTCTGAGGCTTCATCTTAGGGTGCCTTGTGTTGAACCAGGGTCTTGGACTTGCCCATCAGGCATTTCTGTGTTAAAACCTAGCAGTTGTTAGTAAGCAGACAGTATGCCTTAAATCTTCTTGTCAAAGATCACTAATGATAACTTGTTATTTTTCATACCTACTTTGTGTTGTCTTTCCTTGATTACATTTTGTGTATTCTGCCCACAGAAGGTATTTTTCTTGTGCAGGTGACAGTCACCCTGGAAGTATTCATGCTATCCAGTGCTTAGTGATTTTAGTTCCATTTTAAAAGATGCTTGGTAGTGGATGCTTGTTGTTTCTAACTTCAGAAGGTATCTGGAGTTACTGGCTAGCTTAGTTAAGTTCCTAATGTTGACAGGTTTAATTCTTGCTCTCCTCTTCCACCTCCCCCAAGCTGCTTCTGAAGGAATTTTTATTTTGGATGGAGTGAAAGTTTAAGCATGAAGGAAAAAAAATGAGACTCTTAATTTTCTCAATAAATCCAGTTAAAGACTACCTCAGCTGAAGCTTTGCATGCTAAAATGCAAGAACATTGTATGTCAAGATTCAGAGTATCTGAAGGGTGATCTATGGGTACATAATACTGTCAAATGTTTTACTCCAGAATTGTAGAAATAAGAAACATAGTGAATTCTCACTTGAATTTTCAGGAAGATGAATGTGCAGGTTGTACAGACGGCACATTTAAGGGAACTCGATACTTCACGTGTGCTCCGAAGAAAGCTCTTTTTGTTAAACTCAAAAGCTGCAGGCCAGATTCCAGGTTTGCCTCACTACAGCCAGTTTCCAACCAGATTGAACGCTGCAACTCTCTAGGTACTGAGCTTCTGCTTACTTATCAACTGGGAACTGACCTGGGGTTTGGTTTAATTTATGTCTGCAATATGTTCTTTGTATGGAACACTTGAAAATCTCTACAGGTATTACATAAATGAGATGGATAATTAGACTATCAGTCTGTACAGAACGTAACCTTTCTATGGATTACCTTTTAAAACAACAAAATGTTCATCCATTTAAAGAAATTCATAAAATTAAGTTGGGGTTCTTTTTTGTGTTCCTCTGTAAATCTTTAGCAGTTACAAAGCAATCTTGTTGAAAATGGTATTTGCAACGCTAGCAATAGCTGACTGCATTATCAGAAATCAAGATAGTTATTTTTCTGTAATGTCAGATTAGTGTTTTCCTAAATCTTAACATAGAAAAGCATGTATTTGAATGGTAGAAGTTAGTAGTAGAAAACTCAGTTTTTTTCCTGACTTCAAATATTTGAGATTTCTTGGGTCATGTTGTATAGCTTGAGACAAAAGCAAAGAAACAAGTGTCTGATACTTGTAAGATAGTGAGTACAGGGCATGTATAATGAGAAAAGAACGTCATTCCTACTGGATAAAATTAATTCAATGCTCCAAGCTTTCTGAAGCACTCTAATGTGCATTGTCAGTGGAATGTAAAGCCTTGTTCACTGTTTGGAAGCAGTGAGTCTTAGCTATAATAAAATGCTATGCTAGTCCAGAGAAGGAATGCTTACACAGTAAGGCAGCAACTTAGCTATAAAACATTAATAGGAAAATCTCAAGGAGGATAAAATTTGAGGCTTTAAAGTGTTTTCTGAAAAAAAAACTTTCAGCCTTTGGAGGTTACTTAAGTGAAGTGGTAGAAGAAAACACTCCTCCAAAAATGGAAAAAGAAGGTTTAGAGACAATGATTGGAAAGAAGAAAGGTATCCAGGGTCATTACAACTCCTGTTACTTAGACTCCACCTTATTCTGGTAAGTTCATAATTTGTACAGTGGCATCCCATGCTACAAATGCACAACGCATTATCTTTATTTTAATGACTGTCTGTCTGTATTGCTGCGCAGCCTACAAAGTCATGCACTGCAGCCTTTGACACATTACTATGCTCTTCCAATCTGAACAGCTTCTGCAGCATTTGCAGCAGAGCACAAGTGCTAATCATGTCCAAATTGTGCTGGCTCTTATGTATCCATACTCTTTTTGTCTGAGTCCCTGGCCTGATAATTTTTGAAGGATGAGCGTGCACAGGCTGGGTGGTGGAGGGAGGGAAATAATCTCTTATAATTTGTATTTGCAGAATCCTGGGCAACTGATTTTGTACTCTGCTGTAGAAAGGACTTTGGATTAGATTGGTCTTTTCCTATTTAGCACGGCTGTGTTGTCCTCTGTCCTTAATTATATCTTTCTGAGTTTATTTAGTTCTATTAATTCTTCCTGTGGCTTTGCTTGGTTTGTCTTATGCTCAGGCATCTTATGTCTTTTGCTCAGGCATCTGAATGGTTGTATCTTCCAGAATCAAAACAACCTTCCTTTTCTTTTTTTCTTCCTAGCCTGTTTTCTTTCAGCTCTGTTTTGGACACTGTGTTACTCAGACCTAAAGAAAAGAATGATGTAGAGTATTATAGTGAGACCCAAGAGCTGTTGAGGACAGAGATTGTGAATCCTCTGAGAATGTAAGTAAAGACATTAATTGGTCTGTGGTCTAATATAAATTTTTACACCAGATTCTTCTTTGTATGCATTCCTATTGCAAATCTAAAGAGTTTAGCTAGCTGCTGCTGCCAGTCTTCTCCCTTGGTTAGACTGAGTATATTTACTTATTCAGCATGGTAAATTTAAGCAGTGCTAACTGGAAATAGTTATTCGTTGTTTGCAAAATATTTTCACTGATTTCTATTTGGAAATTGATCAGCATAAAGCTATTGTAAAATTTGCATTGATAAATGCAAAATATATTTATTCATAGCATTCATATTTACATGTTTTTAATGCTGTTGCTGACAAGAAAAGTATTTGAATTATCTTATGTGGAGTTCCACAATTTGATAGATTTGTCAGGGCTTTAAAAGCTTTGTTAGTTTTTTAAGTAGTCCGCAAGAAGTCAAAATACATTTAAACAACTTAACATGAGCTTTGTAATTTCTTAGGCACAATGAACAAAGGAAATATGGCAAAAATCTGCATGAAAAGTTGGTGTAACTTTATTTTTTAAACATGTAGTTCTGAAATTCTGTGGGTAGTCACTGAACAATTTATTACAAAATTTTTCTTTGGATTCCTGGAATAAAAGGACGGCTTCTGAACCCTTGTTCTTATACAGGTGTGTGTACTTTGCCTGATGTGTTCCAGGGTTTTCTGGTATAGAGGGTAGGATATACCTGGTCAGCAGAAAAAGTGGCTGAGAAGACTGAAAGTGTTACTTCTCCTGCCTTTCCACCATGCTTAAGCCTTTATTTACTTCTTGTAAAGTTTTAGAGGAAAAGATGCTCAAAACTTCAGCTTCTGTATCTTTTTTTCTCAAAAACTGAAATATTATTTTTGTTATAACAGTGCTGTTATAGTGACATTCTGAAAATGTATTAACTGATGCAAAGTAGAGTGAAAACAAATCAAAAGTAATTGACTGATAGATCAGAAAACAGTTACCCTGGTAAGTTAATGTTTAAAAGGAGGTCTTAAAGGTTATGTAAGGACATTAAGCGCTGCACTGAACTTGCGCTGCACTGAACTTACACTGCATTGAAAAAAACTGAGAGTCAGTCATAGTTTTGAAGCAACATTGTACACCGGTAAAGAGGGATCTGAGAGCCTGTATTTCAGCATTTAAGAGGTTTTTTCTCCTTCTCTGACTTGATCACAAACTAGCTAATAGCTTATTAAACCGATTTATCTTAGATATGGATATGTGTGTGCTACAAAAATAATGAAACTGAGGAAAATACTTGAAAAAGTTGAAGCTGCATCAGGATTCACTTCAGAGGAAAAAGGTAAATGGGGTCGTTTTTCTTTCTTTGAACCACACATATATGTCTCTGTAACAGTATTATCTCCACCAGAGATCTGAGTGACCATTGGGTGGTAAAAAGGACTCTTCTATTTCCTTAATATGTGAGGAGCCCTAGCTGAACAGTTTCTGCTATAAGTCAGCAGAAGAGTGGATTTCTTTCCTTGCCTTCTAGCAGTGAGGGGAGATCTAAGGCTTTTCTTTCTCAGAAATGAAGATTGTAATAAAGCTGAGGTCTTTCTCCTTTTTCAAAATGTCTCTTTGGTCCCTGAGGAATACTCTTTAAACTACAACATTTCATTGTCACAATGGTTATATAGTATATTAAGAAATAAAGTGTGTAAATCATGTTAGAAAAATAAATTCCAAACCTTTTGATCTTTTGCTGCATATAATGATTAATTAGCGTTGTATTATATAGCTGTTTGATTTTTTTTTTTTTTTGGTGGGGAGCACTACTTTCTTTCTAAATGCTAAATGCTGAAAACCAATATTTATTAGTTAGTGGCAGGAAGAGAAATACATCAGAAAACTCTCAGTGTTGGGGGAGAATAGATCTCTGGGAAGCCACTGTTGGCTGCATTCTTGATTGGAGCATTCAGTCTCTACTTTAGATGAACTTTGTGCTGTTTTGTGGTTTTTGTGTGTTACTGTGACCACTCTCACCACTTCACTGCAGTTTCATTGTTTTCTTTAAAAGCCTTTATTTCTCCTGGAACAGTTGCATGATGCCAAATGATTCCCCTGAAGTAGAGAGCATCTTTCTGATCTTTAGTGGAAAGGTTTTTTTTTACCCTGTTGAGCCTGTGTCTTTTATTAGGACTGTTGACACCAAAAGATTAAGTAGTTTCTGTCATGAAAATCTTTATAGTTTGTCATCTTACAAGTGTTAATAAGGCTCTAATAATGAACCTTTACTTCCGTTCCTATTAACATTTTGGAAACATTTATTTAAAATCAGTCTTGAATAATGTATCCGGTTTTGCATACTAACAGGACTTTTTTTTTCTCCCTCTTCCCGCAGATCCAGAAGAATTTTTGAATATTTTATTTCACCATATTTTAAGAGTTGAGCCACTGTTGAAAATAAGGTCAGTCTTTTTCTGTTTGTTGAACTTGTCTATTTGTAGAGGCTGGTGAGAGACTTATCTATCTGCTGCCTTTCCAATTGAGCTCTTAGAGCACCTTTGAGTTATGATTCATATTTCTAATAAGATTCAATATGATAAAGGTCTGTTGACAAATTTGACATCTACCTTTTTTAATAGGTGGGTTTTGCCCCATTATCCATAGTTTTTCAGTCCTTTCCTCATCACAGGAATTGTATTAGTTTATATGTTGCTTTAGCTCAGCAGTGTGAGGTAAGCGCCCACTGTCTGTTGTACTGTGCAGAGATATGGGAGCTGTGGCACTGGCTACAGCATCTGTATGCAGTATGCTGTAGTTGACTGTGTAGATGACATGTGATAGTACTGAGGCTACCTTCTGTGGTGGTTCTGTAGGCAAATCTTGAAAAAAATTGGAAAGGATGTGTGATCAGGGCATATATATGTGAATTTGGAACTGTGTTCCTGTTTCTGCCTAGACAAAGGCCTACTGTTAGGTTAAAAAAAAAAAAAAAAAAAAAACAACAAAAAACCACCACAAACCACAAAAACTAGTAACTTCAAGTATGTATTTGTTTTATATAAAGAAGTGTTCAGAGAACAGCTTGCCATCTTAAGACCCTCACAGTTGTTACTGCCTCTTTTCAATTCTAATAAATACATTCTGAGAAACCCCTGTGGCTTATATATTATTCTGGTGAAACAGCTGAGGTACCATAGTATAATTATAATAATGGTCTTTATTATTAATATAATTAGAATAATAGATCTTCATCTGAGAATGTATTTCTAGTTTTTGGTAGTTAACAGGTGTGCTGCTGTGGTAGAAATCACAGCTGAAATGAGTAAAGTAAAAGCAAATGCCTCTCACTCCACTTGTACATTTCCTCAATGTTTTTTTAACCCTCTTTTGTAAACCTTGGCCTTTGAGGTTTTTGTCATGTCTGTGCTATACAGAGGGGAACAGAAGTTAGGTTCTACCATTCAGCTTTTAGCTTAAAATTAATAATAGTGACTCTGAGCACATTGTACTGCTAGGATCCTCTCAACACCTGAGTACTCTAAAAAGCAGTGTTGTCTTATATGTTAGCTGGGATGGGAGGAGGTTGCCATTTATAGCAAATGTGATGAATGTTCCCAGGAACATTGACATTGGGGCGAAACAGCTCCTACCTAATTTCTTTCTTTCGCTATTGATTTCTCCTATGTGCTTTTTGTCTATGATAGCAAAATCCATTTCTCCAATGTGAGCACAGTCTTCTGTGTACTTTCTTACGCCCTTCCAGAGTGGGTTGTATTACTCATCTGAATGTCTCTTCCCAAATGTTGCAGATTTACATTTATGTTAGAGAAACATAACCTGAAAATATAAGTACTGAATTTTTACTTTGTTTTGAAACATCTGACCTCGAAGCTTATTTAAATTGGTAGCTTAATCTTTTGCCCCTCTCTCTATTAGTATAAAATGTTGAGGTTCTGTGGTTCTTGTTTTTTTTTTTTTTTTTTTTTTTTTTTGTGGGTGGGGAGGAAGGGGGGCTGTGGAGGAGTGGTGTATTTGCTTGGTTGGGTTTTTTTTGTGTATTGGGATTGGTTTTGAAAGCACAATCTATTTCAATACAGAGAGGATGTTGTATAGACTTTTCTGGTAGATGTTATTTTACTAGGAAATACAGTCATTGTTGCAGTAAAGATTCTAAATCTGCTTTCTTTAAATCTGTTTTTAGATCAGCAGGTCAGAAAGTACAAGACTGTTACTTCTATCAAATTTTTATGGACAAAAATGAGAAAGTGGGAGTCCCAACAATTCAGCAGTTACTAGAGTGGTCATTCATCAATAGCAACTTGAAGTTTGCAGAGGTGGGTGACAGCTGTTGCTCAGTTAGTGATGATACTTGGATGTTTGCTCATTCAGCAATGGAACAAGAGTGGGATTTTGGTGTGAGAACAAAATGCAGACATATTTGCAATGGGAGTGCTATGTCAGTGGTACAGGTTGCCTATGTTACAGAAATATTTTAAGATTGCCTTAATGACATGTATCCTTTGGCTGAACAGACCAAAGTAATTTAGGTAAAGAATTACTAAAAGAAAACTTAGTGACCGCCAGTAAGCTGCTTTAAGAGCTAGTATTTTGAGATACCTCTGTAAAAACCTTTACAAGCAAGATTTCCGCATGCCATGGGAGAGTGTAGTCCAGTACATTTACTATCCTACTTGAGTATGACTGGGACTTACGGTATTTGACAGTGGTTTAGATGTCACTTTCCTGTTGTTTGGTTTGGTTTTTAGCTATAAGCTAAAAAGCTATATTTTATATAAGCTTTATATAAGCTTTTATATAACCTATATTTATTTTTTTTCTCTCAAAGACTTCTCTTTTGCTTACCCTCTTGTTAATTTTGAAGTCAACAGGCTGCAAGTTTTAAATAACATGAATGTTTATTGCATTAGATATATCTCTCTAAATTTAGATAATTGTCTATCTCAAGCTTGTTACATTATATTCTGGCAATTTACCTAGGCACCTTCTTGCCTGATCATCCAGATGCCTCGGTTTGGAAAAGACTTCAAAATGTTCAACAAAATTTTTCCATCCTTGGAATTAAATATAACAGACTTACTTGAAGATAGTAAGTATATAACATTGTGTTTGTGTAATGAAAGATTTGTTGAGAGTGACTTGACACAGTCAAAGTAAGTACATCTGATAGTTTTGGGGGTTTGTTTGGTTTTTGATAAAATGTTTAACTGGGTAGTGTGAGATGCTCAGGCTGAGGAGAAAGGAAAGATTACTAGCTAGAATGCTGAATGCTATTTTTTTTTTCTTATGTTAATTAAAAGCTGTAATTCGGAAGAACAGAGAATATAATTTGCTTATATGTTGCTAATAACTATACAGAATATAACTTGCTTGATTATGTATTTCATATTTATATCGATTGTGTATTTCTACAAGTAAACTTTTTATTTCAAGACAGTGTGGTTAAAATTGAGTTATTAGCAGCAAAACAGTTCGTTAATATGCAGGTAGGAAATCTTAAAAGCTAAGTAAGTGTAGCACTGAGATTGGTTAACAGGTATTTACAATGTTGACTATGTTTCATTAGTCTTCATCAGTCTGTGCTGCTTGTTCCTAAGCTTTTTGTTATCAGTTCATCAAACCAGAAGAAGAGAACCTGAGATAGGGTGTAAATATGCAGCATCTAGCGATGGTGCATCTTTAAACTATAAATTGGATCACTTTTTTGTGACTGAATTTTTTCTTTGCATCACCTAAGACACCCAGTTTTAAATGTGAGATAAGAATTCATAAAACCACTAATGTGTTAGAAAAATAATCTCTAAAATAATAAAATTATAATCTCTAAAATAATAAAGTAAGAGAATTATAATTCTAAAATAATATTTTTTATTATTTAGAATAATAATCTCTGTCATGGCCATCAGCTTACGATATTTTTTATTTTATTTTTTTTCCCTGGTGTTGACAGACCTAGGGGCTAAGCTGGACCAGTATGATGAAAGAGAACTAATTTTATGTAAAAGCCTCCTTTCACTTGTTCATGCAGTTGATAGAACTTACTGTTTTGCAACTTCCTACTCTCAGTGTTTTTCTCTTATTCCACATTATGTCAAAGAGAAGTTAAATACTGTGGTACATTTTTGCTTTGATTGGCAATCTGATTCTAGCTTTTTTTTTTAATGTAGTGGGCTTTTTTCAAGTTAAAGTCATAATTGTCACTCCTTTCTATACCCCTGGTCTTAAAAAAAAAAACAACAAAAAAAGCCTCCCTGAATTGGAGACTAATACCTTCTTTTAAAATGCAGCTCCCAGGCAGTGCCGCATATGTGGAGGGCTCGCTATGTATGAGTGCAGAGAATGTTACGAAGATTCTGATATTTCTGCTGGGAAAATCAAACAGTTCTGCAAAACGTGCAATACCCAAGTAAGTTGTTGTCTTTGTTACTCTACACAGGTTTAACCCAAATGGTATATGCTGTAATAATTAAAAGAAAGGCATAAGAGTGGAGTGCGATTTTTCTCACCAGCACTAGTGTGACTCTGCTCACCAGATGACAAATTAGGGACTCCACTTGGCCCTGCAATATATTCACTGATGATTTCTTACTAAAAACATGGCAACTGCCAGATCCAGGATGGAATACAGTTAAGAGGTAATCATAAGCATATTGGAATCTGTTTACTGTTGCCTGTTTTAAATCGTACTTTTACATAAATTGTTACTGTAAAAGTTCTTTGGAGAAACTCTCTAAGACTCAATTTGAAGTTTTAGAAAGCAGCATTCTTTATTGTGGCACTGGGCGCACATGCGAATCGTTTCGCAAAGGTGAGCACACCCGATACTTGCCAGCAGCAGCTATATATTTAGCATACTTGTGCATATTTACAGCTTTTCCAGGAAACCATTGACATATTAATGAGATTTCCCAGAACTAATTGTAATATTTGCATCCTAATTACACATGCACTTTCTTGCTGAGTGGGGGTCTCTGGTGGTCCCCGATAGTCTTCCTCACTGAACGACCTCAGTGCTTGTGCATGCTCGCAAGGTCCTAGTGCTGAGTTAGCAGTTGGTATGTCCTTGCTTCTCTCCTGTTCCAGTCTCGCTCCATGTTGGGTGCCACTGTTATCTTGAAGGCCAGCATCCTTGGTCTTATTTACTGTCTCGTTAGTTGTTACCAGTCCTGTGATGTTTCTTCCCCCATCAGCTGAACATTCCTTTATCTCTACATGTTAAGAAGTTAGAGAAGTTTGGTCTATTCTGCTATGTTAAAGGCATACACACTATTATTGGTTTAGAATTTAAGCCTATAATATGGTACCTTGTTTGAATAGATAAATTCGTGACAGAACCACTTAATTTTGAACTGTTTGGTAACTTGCATGAAGCTGTCATAGCCATAGCTTGTTTTCAAGTCTGAGCTGAGTAGAAAATTGTTGCATTAAATCTGGCCTCCCTTCTAACTTTAGATTTGAATTTTCTGGGCAATATTAAACTACAGTAGTGGGGAGAAGTAGAAGAAACCTTTAGTCTGCTACTGTTACTGCGGCTCCTTCTCTAATGCCACTAATCTTCAGTTCAGCAGTAATGTTCTTTGTAGCTTTGTCTGCCACTGAAACAAATAATCTTATGAGGTAGTTTCTCTCTTCTGAAATATCATTTCAATTGTAGGTTCATCTTCATCCCAAGAGACAGAGTCATAAATTCAATCCATTGTCACTACCTAAAGACCTGCCAGACTGGGACTGGCGACACGGCTGCATCCCGTACCAGAAGATGGAGTTGTTTGCTGTTCTTTGCATAGAAACAAGCCACTATGTAGCTTTTGTTAAATATGGGAGGGATGATTCCGCCTGGCTCTTCTTTGACAGCATGGCAGATCGGGATGGTAGACCTTTTATTTATTCTTACTACTTTTCTCTTTACTTTCTGTTACTAATTTGAATTTCAGTGCCTCTTTCTTAAAGTGTTGGAGATATTAATATTGTTTAATTTGATGCATTTGATGCTGGGACACTAATCTTGACCCAGCCTTACCTCAGTGCATTGATTTTATAGCAGCCACTGATTTTCATGATCTGAATTTCATCAGTTGGTAAGCAGCTGGTATAGCAGTGACTGCACAGGTTTTCTGGTGGGACTTTTAGACGCTTTTCTATATTTTGCAAGTTTGACAAAGGGAATTAATTTTAACTGTAAGAATGTTTTTTCAGGCTATATTTAAGTAGATGTACACAGTTATTGGATAGCATGCAAATATTTTTATTGCTTTTGCTTAAATGACTTAGCTTAGATGTCTTTAGAATAAAAGAAATAGTCACACATTACAACATCTATGCCTTTTGTTTGAATCTCTTTAGAGTTATCAGTGGAAAACTGTTACTCTGTAATAAAACAAATGTCAGTAAAACAAGTGTTTTCTTAGATACTGCTGCATTAAATACTGTTTAATTCTGGTGCCTGAGAAAAACGGCAATAGATGACATGTCAGACTCATAATAACAGCTCTTTGCGTGAAGAATTCTTCAACCCTCATGTTACAGTGTGATTTGGTGGGGGGGAAGGAATCTTGCCTCCTGTTGAAAGTGAAGCTGCTGCAGGATTAAAGTCTCCTTCCTGTAACAACCAGAAGGCAATCAAGCTTTGTTTCAGAGTGCTTGAAAACGTGTAAGACTCAAGTGCGTAGAGAACCGGTTTATTTCAGGAGTGTAGATCATACGAGATAGATACTCACTGGGTATATGTCCTGCTGATATTAGAGTTTTCTCTATCACAGATACTGGGTTTTTTCAGCTATTTTCTTTTAGCTATAAACTAAAAACATCTACTGGGAAACGGTGTCATGGATGTTCACACTCGTGTTGCCTGAGTGTGCTCATTTTTGCCTGGAAAATGGCCAGGAGCAAATCCTGACTTAGTCTGACAAGTCAGGTACAGACAAACATGGTTTATAAATTCATCAGCCATTACCAGTTGTCGTATCATTAACCAATTCAATAGCATTTGAAGTGGGGTATGTATTCAGGTCACCTTCCCACAGTCACACAGAATTTTTAGTGTTAATGAACCCAAAGTTCTTGCTGTGGTGGGGTGTTTGTGTGGGTGTTTTGTTAGTAAACACTACAAGATAGTCTTGACACCAAAGGTGATATTTTTCTTGACTGATACACTTCTCTTAGACATTTACCCTGCAGTAGACCAAAAAGGCACGTTTAGATTTCTTTAGAAGGCATTTTCAAGAACTGGTGATGCTGTCATAATTAAAGTACATTTCAAAGAGCAAATGCATGTAGCTGCTATCCTAATATGTTCCTTTTTGTTTCCTTATGGTTAAAAGGAGGTCAGAATGGCTTTAACATTCCACAAGTTACCCCCTGTCCAGAAGTTGGTGAATATCTGAAGATGTCTCTAGAAGAATTACACTCGTTAGATTCCAGAAAAATTCAAGGTTGTGCAAGAAGACTACTTTGTGATGCGTACATGTGCATGTATCAAAGTCCAACAATGAGTTTATACAAATGAACAACGGCCTCTGGAAAACTGAAGAAACTGTAAGGAGTTATCGACTGCTGCATTTGCTGCACGTTTTGGTTAGTTTTAGTGCAGCTGTTGCTGGCAATGGAAGAAATTGACTATGAAAGCAAAAGGATCACTCTTCCAAAAACTACATGTGGAGTTCTGTAACTGAAGTATTTAAGTGTTTTGCAGTCTGGGAAGTGTGCTTGTGTGTTTTTGTTTTATGAACAGTCTAAGTGAAGTTACTAAAATTTAAAAGCTTTAAGCGCATTGATAACAGACTGGCTTTTTTTAAATGTTAAAGGTGGAGTTGTATCAGGAGAAACCTCCTTAGTCCATTGAGCGTGTAGGATGCACTGGGTTCTTGCTCAGTGTGTTTCTGTGGACCAGGGATGGTGATTCTCTTCTGTTTCTCTAACCTCCAACCCACCACTTCTCTGGAGCCTTGGGCTTTTTAGCACCAGAGGTTCTGTCTTCAGTAGAGAGAACAACTTCAGTTTTAGCAAGATAAATTTTAGACTATTCATTGCATATTAAATCTATTCGGTATCTGTCTACTACATTCTTTTCAGTTCACACATTTCTTCTTCAAAAATTAACATTCATTTAAAGATCTGAACTCCTATCTTCTGCAAAAAGATTTTTGGAGGGGAAGAGGGTATTAAGAGGCAGGGGAAGAGGGTATTAAGAGGAAGCATAGTTGCTGAAATACAAAATTAGCAATGAAAGTCAACAGATGTCTTTTTCTGACTGTCTATTTTTAATGAAACAAAGCAGTCTAAAACAGAAGAGCAGCTATATACAAATGATTGGAGAATCAAACAATAAAATAGTGGGTTGCCTCAGGGAACGTTACTGAAGTGGATTCTAGACCATGGTAAACAAAACTGACTTTTGTACAGTACATTAAGCTACTACCCCAGAATCTGTTTTACATCTGGTTCTTCATTTCAGGATTACTGGTGGTGAATATTAGAAATCTGCTTGGAAAGCTGAAACTGTATATAAAAGTAGATGAAAGTTTTACTGTATACCATCTAATGAAAACTGACTTGAAAAGCTGCAAAACCTGTGAACCTGTGTTGATGTAAAATATTAATCTCTGAAGTCTGTTGCTTCCTGTTTGCAGTGAAATACTGTTTTAGTTACTTTTTAGCTACTTCTGTCTACACTGACTAGCAAACTTGCAACTATATGTATACAGTAAAATCTGGTTGTACAAATTGCATATATATGAGCTGTACAGTTTCGACTAAGATGTTTTATATGGAGAACTTCCTCTTTGGGATCAAGTCTATAGAAGGAGAAGTCACAAAATACAACTTGCAAAAAGCCACTGTTTTTAAAGACAATGGAGACTGATCCCCTATTGTAGAAAATAATGTTACTTTGTTCTTGGAAAACCTAGAATCTTTCTTTGGGACACACTCTACCACAGAAGAGTATTAGCTATCTGAAAGCTGTTTGAAGGACTGACCTGGAAAGCAAGGAATGATGAGGGAGTTGATCTGTTCTGTTAGCTGCTGCATGAAGTGTGCTCTAATTTTTCATTCTCGAGCAAGAAAGTTATTAGAAATGTCACTATTGCTTTTGCCTTTACTAGTTCCATGCTCCCTTGCTTTACTTACCTAGTCTGTGCTCCCTGGAAAACCTCTTCCTTTAGTTTCAGTACTACTGCTCGCTCTTGAACTCTTTCTCAACTCTTTCTCTCCTGAAAAGTTTCAGGGAGGGTTTAGGTGATGGATTCTATAATCATCTGTCAGTGAGTGGGTTACTGCCTGTTGGCTTTTCCTCAGCTACATACCATTTGGCTCTGCTGCAGGTGCTCAGATGTATTGGCAAAGATGCCATAGAAGCATCTCAAGGTAAGTGTAAGGCTTTACAAGCACAAACCTGTGTACCAGTGAGACCAATCTGAGTGTCTGCAGTCTCTCTTCTCATTTTTCCAATGCATTATCTTTCGTGTCTTCCACGTGTTTCATCTTTCTCTCCTTCCCCCCTGGGCTCCCACACCCCCCCCCCTTCCATTATATACTGCCTAAAATTATTTTACCTTACCTCTTCCTGAGGCCTTGGAACTGCTATGGCCAGATGGGAGACTGGGACTTGGCAACCATGTTGTAGTTTTCTAGCAAAATATCTATTCTTTTCTACAAGTGCAAGTACCCAAAAATCCCATTTTTTCAGGATGCATATTTGATTAGCATAAGTGACTTAAAATAGATGGGTGTAAATGAGCTGCTTGGCTTCTTGCTGCCAGTTGTCTGGCCTTAGGCTGAAAGTGGAAAAGAAGTTGTGTGAATTCTTCCTGTGGTGCATGTAGAGAATGTGCAGAAAACCTGGAGTTTTAAGTACATTATTGTGCACGCTGCTTGGTGACAAATACTGTGTTTGGAAGTGCTGGCAGTACTCTACAGCCTGCGCCTTTGAACCACTTTGTGTTGTTGCAAAACAGTAGTTTTGCAAATGGTATATTATTACATGGCTAGTCTCTTGCTTATCAGTGAAGAAGGCAGAGATATCTTCTATAGCTAAAAAAACAGCATTGGTTTTGACAACTGAGTCTTTTCTTCTAATCCAGAAAGTATTGCTTTATGGTGTACTGCACTGGCTTGGAGATAATCTAGCAGTGTAAATGAAATGTTGTGGAAACTAACCCCAATTTTTACTTCTGGTCTCAGAAAGGAGTATACAAACAGAAAAATGATTTCACTGTGAAAGGAAACTTGTAAAATAGCTTCTATACAAGGGTAAGAAACTGTTTTTAGCCTTCAACGTTTATTGTAGGGGATCTGAATAAGCTATTTTGAAGCAGCAGCATTTATTCTAAAGCATCTACTGCTGGTAAATGCAATGCCCAAAGATTCCAGGGACTGCACCCAACCCTTTATGTGTTTAATGCATTTGGGAGCCTCCCAATCAGTTGTTCTTTTTCTTTATATGGTGAATGTGCCCATAAATTAATAATAGCACTTAGATCGTTGTTTCAGGGTTTGGCTCCTAAGTATTGCTAACAATGGCCTTAACCTGTGAGTAGGAAAACAGAAAATATGGTTCCTGGCAGCCTGTAAAAATGTAAAGTTTGGTAATACTGAAACTTTAATACTTGGGGATAAATACTGCACTGATAAAACTCTGAGCTCCTACTCTGTTAATTGCTTTTAGAAATAGGGGATCAATTCAGTAGTAGATGGGAAGACTCACCGCACCAGTAATTGCTTGCTTATTTTGAACATAGAGGGTGAAGAGAGAAGGTGTTAGTTACAGGTGATGCCTTACACATCACTAAAAAAACTCCAACCGAGCGCACTCTAGAGCCACAATAAGCTGCATGAGAATGCTTGTCTTGGCATGGGAGATAACTGGAGGAAAAAATACCGAAACACCTATGTTCAGTACAAGTCTTTCTGATGCCTGTGATGCTGATTCTGTGCTCTTGCAAATGTGGTATAGTGTTTCACTACACCGCCTGTGACCGTTCCACTTTAAGCAAGTATTGCATGTAAGAGGAATTACTTACCACAGATGGGTTTTTTTTCAATGCACTTATTTTTCTTGTGCACTTTACACTCCATGGAATAGGTGCACTTGGTCCCCATGCTCCCCAGTGATAGCTGCTCAACACGAGGCTTGAGTCAGAACGTGCTGCAAACTGCAATTTTATGGTTTCAGAACTGAGTTGGTGTAGAAAGTAGCTTGACAGCGTGGTGTGTTTTTTATCACTGTAACAAAGCATGTTTTTCTCTGTTCTTGATGTTTTGCTAAATAAACATCCCATGTTTTGTGCACAAGTAGTCTCTTAAACTTACAAAGGCTGTCTCCAAAAATGAGTTTGGGAAAGAAACCATTGTATCAGGTTGTGTTCAACTAGCCTTAACTTTTTTTTTCCCCCCCTAGTGGAAGAGTTGAATTAGTTGCTGCTGGAAAGAAATGTACCATGTGCTATCTGTATTAATTAAAATTATTATTCTTATGGCTCTATTCCTTTCTTTGGGGCTTGGAGTTTTGGGAGCGTCACAAACAGTAATGAATACAGTGTTGAATTAGCTTATTCTGTGTACCTATAGAAGAATTTATTTTTATCTATTTTTGATAGTCTCTTAATATCAGCATTTCTAGGAAACTTAGGACTTGCATTACTGTATCAAATCAGGTCTAAGTCTGCTACTTGTGTCTTACCCATTAGTTCCAGATACTGAATGGAAACCTAACACAAAGCTGCTGTATCAGCTAACTGTAGTTTGCTTGTGGGGAAAAATTAATGTATTTTTAAATGCTTAGTGTGTTGCTTACCTTATGAACCCTGAAGATCAGCGCCTCCTGGGCTCTTGCTGTAGCTTCAGGCCTGCTTCCATTTAAAAGGCCTGCACACCACATTTGCATGCATTTTCTAGCTAGAAATACATGGTTTATTTTTCTTCATTTCCTCAGTATTGTAGTAATAATAATAAATAATGAAGAAAAAGTCCCACCTGGGTCTGTAAAAGGAATGTTGTCAATATAAGTATTTTTAAAATCTTGAAAATACTTAACCACTGGTAAACATACTTGCAAACGCTGTTTTCAGGAAAATACCTACTTCTGCAGTGTAAAGGGTAGGTTGGTTGGTTTGGGTTTTTTTAAACTGAGTTTTATATCTGCAGTAAGATTATCATTTGACTTCTTAGAAGCTAAGCTGAGTCCTGCAATGACTCACTGTGGGAAGGGTGCCGGGAACATCTCCCTCCGTTTTTACAGCAGTAACATCCCTGTTTGCTCCGCGGATCCGAGCTCTGCCTGCACTTCGCGTGTTCAGTCACAAGAGGGCACTGCCTGTACCCGCTGTAAATGCCTTGCCTAGTATACGCAGAGATTTATATGTGTCTGTACAGCTATTGTAATCCCATTTTTATAGTGCCGCTCTTGAAACTACTTTTAGGCTGACGTAATTAGGTACATATAAAACTTTCATAGGTTTGTAAATTTCAAACACACACCAAATGCAATGCGGCGGGTCTTTAGCACAGAGCTGGCAGTATGTGTGGTTCATGCAACGATCAAGCTCACACAGGGGTCCCACGCAGCTCAGAGGTCCCCGCTGAGTGCTGGTGCTACCCAAGGCTGGGCTGGCACTGGTATCACAGCCTGAAATGGGCAGTGCAGCTTCATGTCCTGCGGCACCAGAACTGCGTGACACAAAGCTCAGGTGATGGATACAATAGAAACCTTTGTTTCAGCAACTAAAACAGATACAGCTGGGAGGTAAAACACCTAGGAAAACTTGGGGGCATTTGTAGACCTTAGTGGGAGCTAATGAAAACTGCAAACAAACAACTTGAACACAGTAGTAATTTTTCAAACCAAAAACTTTCATACAAAACACTGCGAAAGAAATCACAGTGTCAGTCATAGCCTTCAGTCACGTCATGAGGAGCCAGCCCAGCCACGGACCCAACAGAAAGGCAGCCCTAAAATTTTAAACAAATTTTTAAACAAATGCTTTGCATACTTCTTACTTTTAGGTTTCTAATTTTTGAGGACTCCTCTCTTCCCATCCTATTTATCCTCCATTTTCAGCTTATTCCCTTTTCCATGAAGAAAACAGACACCAGGGAATGTAAGGATAATTGCATGTAAGTTACTTAGGAATTTCTTTTTAAGCGGTCTATGGATTGGCTGGATTCACTTTCACTTTCTAACTAGCACTCGTGTGTGTTCAGATGCTGTTGACTAGGCAGCATCTCATACTCCACGCTGCATGTTGGGTTTTTTGACCATACAAACTTCCCACATATCAAAGTAATTTGCAAAGGTGATTTTGTTTCTACTCATCTAGCAAAATAATTCAATGAATAAATAAATTATAATGCAGCAATTAAATGTATAATGAGATGGGCAACAACTATTAATAAATGCAGAGCTAGTCGCCCAAAGGTGAACAGACTTCCCCTCTCCTCTTACAAGTCAGGTAATGATCTTTCTATGACTGAGAAACAAGCAGCTGCTAAACATGTAAATGAAACCAAGGGATAGATGTGTTCACACTATAATATGCTGTTCTTCAGCCTCATTATTGTTGTCACATTATCAGTCCTTCTGTGACTTTTCCTCTGAATATTTAAAGACTGATGGGCTATCCAATTATTTTTAAACATCCTTCTGCCAAATAACTGTCTGAATGAACACAACAATGTTGCTGAGGTGTTGGCTCCCTTTGGTAACCTAACTGGTACAGCACGACTGAGTTTTACCCTGTAGAGCTATTCCAAACCTAGCGTTGATCTGCAGCTATTCCAACAGAAAATGCTGAAATTCCATGAGCAATAGAAGTCCCTTTAAAAAAAAAAAAAAAAAAAAAAAGCATTATTAAACATCAAATCTGAACAAGACAACACAAGCAGGGTGTAAACTAGTGCATCTTCTAATTTAAAATATGGCTGCAAATTGTCATATCACTACTGCAGAATAAACTTAATACTGTTTTTGCTCCTGAGTTCTTCCTGCTGCTCATGCTCGAGGATGCTTCATGTTTCTTCAGTTCCCATCTATTTCAATATTTATTTCCTACTCAAAATTAAGTGCCAGAGGGTTACTATTTCACGAGAACATCCTTATTTCTTTCTTCAATAGCCACAGTAGTGGATTCCTTGTCATTTTACTCCCACTCTTCGCTGAAAGTGCTCTCTCTCACTCTGTTTCACACTCATTCTGTGTCTCATCTCTCTATGTTCACATTTACCCACATGTATGCTCCACCACCTGAGATTACATTATTCAGAAAATTTGCTTTTAAAGGAATGATTAATACATTTACTGGGTTTTGCCCCCGTCTGATCTAACTCCGGCACGAATGATCCATTAACATGGGCTGAGGAGACACAGCGTTGCCCAGAACATCAAGTTGTTTATCTAAAACTTTATTATATTTAGAAGAATAAGGGTTTTCTCCCTCCCTGCATATGCTTTGAGAATTTCAAGGGCAGCTCATTAGTTAGGAGAGACTTCAATGAAGCTACAGTGGTTGATTTATTGTAATAGATGGCAGGAAACAGAATTATCTTAGCAAATTACTTTGCCTGATAGGAAGGCTGGCCAGCAGATAAGCTGCAGTGCTGATGTCTGACCTGACCTGCACATGCTCCTGATGGTGTAATGCTCATTCACAGTTGAGGATGAGTTGCTGCACTTAACAGAAAAGCACTCAGGAAGAACAAACAAGCCAGCTATGAAGGTGTCTCAGGAGCTGCATGCACTATGCTGGCTGGAAGCACTGTCCTTGAGCCTGTTGGCTGATCTGCATTTCTGGCTGAGGTGAGAAGTATTACCTGGTCGCTCAGGGCCTTTCCCAATTAAATTCCAAATCCTCCACTCAGCAGGACACAGTTTCACAGAGGAAGCTGGAGAAGCTTTTTTCAACTGTATTCATCACCCCTAATGAAGTAATTCCTTTGGCTTTCCATTGCTGCACCTATATGGGTCTTTAAAACAGAGCAGCAGCTCCTGTTAGAGGGACCTATGGCAGTCAGTCAACATGTACAGCTTTTACTGAAGATACATGATACAATATGGATCTTTCATGCAGATAAAATCAAAAGCATTGAACTCTCCCCCAACTCTTTACTGACTATTCCCACTTTTCCTGTTTAGACAGGAAAAAAGAAAAGAAATCCCAAAGCCTTTGATAAGTTCAGTGTATGTGTGTTACTTAACACTGAATGTAGCTGTCTCTGCGGTAGTGCACAGAAACTGTTTAAAACTGTTTAAAACCAGGCAGAAAAAAAGATAGATGTAGATACAAAAAGCTCATATTTGAGAAGATTTAGTTTTGGAATTGCCTGCATGCAGGTGCATGTGCATGGGTATATGTGTATGCACATGTAGTTGTGGAGAGGCCACAGTGGTCATAGAACAATGCAAGAGCTCACCTGCCACATTTCATCTTGCCATTGTTCCCTGGAGCATGATGGCCTGAGTGGGAACTGTAGGACAAAAGCCTTCAGGTCACATTGTTGGCACATTGTACAAAGTACTCAGGAAACATTAAATGAATGCAATATTTTCTAAGCAAGCTTTGGATTTGCCTCCAACTTTATGTTGGGCTCCTGCAGGTGGCATGAAGAATTTTTCAGTGCACACTCTGACCTTGCCAGCAGGCCCCAGAAGATCCCTGTTCCAGAAAACTGACAGTTTTAATACCTTTTATCCTTTATTACTTTCATCTGAGTAATTGCCTCCCATGCCCTGGGACACTCACAGTTTGGTCAGGGATGCTGACTCTGACCTCACAAAGATTTTGGAGCTTGGTGGGGCAATTGATTTTTATGCACCAAGTCAAGTCTGTCATAGGCTCAAAGCTGCTGAGTTCCGGCAGATCTCAGCAGTCTGAGAAGCGCACAGGAAAGTCTTTTTCCCTGCAGCTACTGGTACCACTGGGTGGTCAGAGCCCTGCCACTTGTGGGACACATGGATGAACATATTTATCAACACTAAATGAGTGAGTAACAGGAGCTGTGCACTGTTAGTTAGTAGCATTCATCCTGTCTTTGCAAAGGCTGGGAAACCTGCTAGACCTCCTACAACCAGAACAAATGGCCACCTCTCTTAGTTCTTATGACAAGTGTGGGGAAATGAAATGATAAACATGAAGAGAAATACAGTGATAGAGAAAGAAGGGGGAAAATGAACCCTTTCTGCAAGGTAAGAACTCAAGTGATAAATAGATCTGTGCATATTTCCCAGCCTCATTCCTCACTTGCCAAGTCTGATGCTATTTTCATTAGGCCATGTTACCGTACATGTCATTTTATACAAAGGTGCAGTATATCACAACTGGAGGTTGAGGTGCTTGTAGTGAACACAAATGAGCTTGTAATGGTCCATCTGCTTTGATTTTATTTAGTGATCCCTCAAGGGCTGGGAGCTAGAGTGAGAATAACAATGCTTCAACCCATCTGCTATTGTAGTACCAGCTCCAGTTGAATTATCACATGTTCTGAGTGGCTGGCATATGCTGTGACATAAAGCTACAAGAAAGTGTTACTCTCCAGCTGCTGTGTTGACAAATACTTTTCAGCCAGTCATTAAGTTCAGCTCAATAACCAGGGGGAAACTGCAGCTAAAAGTTGATTATTGTTTTATTTTATTTTAAGCATTAGAAATCACTAGTACAGTATATTTTATTTTAAAATGTGTCACTAAGGGCACACATTGTATATAAGCTTTAACAATAAAAATTTCTCTGTGATGCCCATAAATTTTTGTGTTATAGGATTGGATGGACATCTCTGTAACTGACAGTGTAAATCTTAGTAATGAAACTATGGCTAACCTTGTTTAAGAAGCAGCACATCTGAGGCTGTGTATGTATAAACTTCCTGGCTTAGTACTGCTATGGGCCATGAGTGTGCCTGACCACAGAAGTAGGGACTCAGAAAGAGACTGTGATCTGAGGCCACATTCATCGCCAGGTAACTAGGCTGGGTTTAAATGGAGAAGTAAAGCAAGTAGAGACCCATGAAGAGATATTCACTTGGTGAATTCAACAGGTTCGTATAGCTTATCTGGCATCACACCTCAATGGTGCTGCAGGGTGTGACTGCTAAAAATGGCCACTAATTTGCCTTTACTCCACAGTTAGTAGCCTGCTGAAACGCTCAGGGAACTCTGGAGACAACCTAATTTGTGCCCACATGGGACACTTGCTTCAGAGCAAGTCTTGGGAGAATATTTGTGGATCTCTCCTGACAATACTCAGATTCTCCCTTTCTCTCTCCAGCCTGTCCTCTCAGGGCTGCTTTGTGTGTGGAACCTGCCACTGTGTCTGGGAACAAAATAAAAGGAATTTCCTATAGGTTCAAATGTTGATACACAGTCAGATGTATGTAGGAAATGTGCACAGTCTATTGTTCTGCTGAGGATAACAAACCCAGCAAGACACACACCTTTTGGTCACTGTTCACCTTTCAGCAGACTCATGTTCAATGAGATCCAAGCAGATAAAATCTGTTCTTGATACTCAGAAACGCTCTCCAGAACTCTCATCCCTAATCTGAGAACCCACAGTGTTGCTGCTAGTTGCTGCTACCCTGGAAGGCAGAGTGGGCTACCTGGAGCATGGCTCTTGAGCATTTCTGTTTACCATTGCATTAGGGATTCAGTTCTTAAATATGACTTCTACTTGTATTTTGTCTCAGAAAAACAATAGGCACTGCTCATACTGAAGCATTTCAGTTCTGGAGGTTTATATTTCCTATTGTATCCAAAGACCTGTGGGTGCCAGCTGTCACTGGTGCTGCCATTGTATTATGATCCCCTGGCTAGTGCAGGAATTGTTGATTATGTTGCCTTTTGAATCAGTTGATTACCGTGAATAATAGGCCAAAAAGGCTGTCAGCATTTTGACTTTAACTATAACTGTTACAATTAATTATGGGTTTAATTAGCATATATGCCTAGCAGTAGAGAATATAATACTTCATGGATAACAGATGATCCTGCAGCTGTAACATAAAGTGTGATACAGGTTGGGATACAGATAGTTATTAATAAATGGCTTCTATTGTTTGAGGTCCTTATTTATACAAATTAGGATGCACGACATAATCAACCCAAACTGTATAATTTATAATAATTGATTTCATTTTGACTGACCACCAGTCGGCCTACTACATGCCCTCAGAAGAAAAATAGCCCTATTAGGATAAGTTTAATCCTAAACATAGCTAATGAATCCTATTACTTTAAGGTCATATTTGAAGCTTTTGTTAATTGTCAGAACCATTTTAAATTGATTAGAGTTAAATTAAATCAATGTAATGTTTAGAAAAACAATATTTCTAATGGATGAGGCCAAGCTGACCTCGAATAAACATATTTATCAACCGATTTCAGTGAATGAGAAGGCTAGCAGCTGGGCTCATAATTCATGATTGTCTATAATATGGGAAATGTCACTATCTAGGCCATTAATTATGTCAGGTAATAAATCTGTTGCTCACAGTTGAGCATTTGCCAGGTGGGGTAACAATCTTCTCAGCAAGTTTATGATGTTTAGAGACACTCCTTCCCCAAATCCACACTTTACAGTAGGAGAACAGCTACATCAACTTTAAGGGAAATGAATGTGGTGTTTTCATAACTGCCAATTACCTGACAACATGCCAGACTGTCATAACTTAGTACGGAAACATTTCTCTCCCAGATTGTTTCAAATAACAAGGGTATTCTAAGCAGAAAAAGTCTGACAAACTATATAATGACTTTTAGCAGGCCAGAGAAGTCAGCATCATTAATAGTTCCTTACACACCACTATTAAGTAAGTGATTGGTTTGGGGTAAATATTTTGAGTAGCAAAATATATAACAACCAGAGAAAGAATTGTTTAGCACCAGCTTGAGAATGTGAGAAATTCAGAACTATGCTACATGATATTTCACGTGTAATGGTGAATGCAGTTTAATATAGCAGGACACAGGAAAAATGATATACAGAAGTAGGATCAGTTTAAGGTTAATCATGCATTCAGCAGCTTAGCAAAATGTCTGGCATTATTGCAGAAAAATGACACACGACATATGTCCTCTGTTCAATATTTTGTCAAAAGAAGAGCAAAGGTAAACTAAATTTTTATAAAGAAATGGTGACAAAATATATAAAAATGGCACAGCAGTAACCAGAGATAGATACATTCTCGTTTGTGTAGTATTATATGCGCAGCATGAGCTGTCTCATGTTGAACAGATCAGAGACTTTGTGAGTACAAGTAAAGTAAGACAATATTTCTGTTGAAAAAGAGTAGGATAAGTGATGAAAAGTTCACTAAATTAAAAAGAATCTGGAGCAGCTAAAAAAGATTCTTACCAGTTTTGGGGCTGCTTTAGATATTCTTTAGAATTAGACTTTTAGACTTTCCATCCTGCATGTCTATACAAGATGGTGTTTTCTGGTCAGCATGCTGAAGCAGCTTTGTGTTTGCAGTGAGGGAACCATCCTCCTGCTGAAGGCTATCCTGCTTTTGGAGCATCAACTGGATTTTATATTTCAGGTTTGGCCCTAAGCTTCAATACTGAATTTGACTATTAGCCCTGAACAGTACTAATAAAAATAGTCATATCCTGGCAATCATAATAAAAAATTAATATACCCTATACAATCTTAGATCTTGCACATGAAATGTACAATGCACTAGCAGGTTCACACTGCGTTTGCATGTATGTGAGCAACATTTTGGAACCAAAGTGCTGGCTTCATAAATTAGATGCATGTCTTCGGTGAACCACATCAAATGGCTATTAACAGCCACAAATATGTTGTGAATTGGCCTTTTTTTGCCTGAAGTATATCAACAGCTTCATAAAAAGTAGTTGTGAAAATAAGTGCTCAAATAGGAGTCATAAGCTTACATACATTATGAACAACAGATGCATTGAAAGGCCTTTAAGTCATAATATAAAAATAACCTCCTGTGAGAAAAAGAAAATACAGATGCTTTCTAGGTGCCCAAACAAGACAGAGCATGTTCAGTAAAAGTCCTGCCAGCAGGTTTTTTCCATTGTTCTATGGACAGACGCTTATGTCAGGAAATGAGAAATAAGAAACATAAGTGGAGGTCATCTGGCAGGATTAGACCCTTCTTCATATGAAACATCCAGAACTCCACCCCATGGAGAGGTTGCCTTGATCTATGCTGCTCCTCTTACAGAGATTGCAGGCAGGTCAGCCATTCACTCTCCTGTGATGGGAAGTGTTTTGGTTCACACAGTTCTGCTTCTTTCATGCTTTGCCATGAGTCTGCTTTGAGGGCTGGCCTGGCTATGTTTATGCTGTGAAAAGCAGTTGCTCAGCCACCACACCTGATATGTCTGAGCACGACCCATCACAGTGAGTAAAATCCAGCTTTGCTTTCTGTTTGGGCTAGACTCTTACATCAAGCTATTTGCCTTACTGAGAATATGACTAGCCATGGTGAAATTGAAATTTGCCTTAACACACAGACCTTTCATTTACATTGGCTGAAGCTGGCACTTGACTTCAAATCTCTGGCAGATACTTTGAAAATACTACTTGCAGTTAAGCATTTAAATAGGAATTGGTCACGTCTATATATAACATCAGCAGGTTAGGAAGAATATGAGAAAATCAAACCATTGGCTGTGAAACACTACACTGGAGAGCTGCTTTAGGATATTAAGAAAATTTGTGTGTTTGTCTGTGATGTGTGAGAAAGAATGAGACACTGTGCTTGTACGTGTGTATATAATTACTATTTCATTTCTTGGGTAAAAGTGCCCCCCTTCCTTTCCTTTATGGCAAGGAAAATTGCTCTTCTAACCTGTCTTCAAAATGTAATAACTTTACTTGCAACCAGCCACTTGCAGATCCTGACTGGACTCTGAATTATTACTGTGAGATGAAACATTTCTTTAACAAAACTGAGTCCTTTAATATCCCCCATCTCTGTTATTAGATGGACGAATGAATTTTACTTTGAACATAACATGTGGCATTGTCTGAAAATTGCCGGTATGAACTGAAGTTGGCAGGTATTTTCTTGCTCTTCTCGTCAGTGATTGCCATTTATTATACGTTGCACCTTTATCTGTCAAATACTGCAGAGCGCTATATTGATTTGTGTCTGCTGCAAAGCAAAGGTCACTTTGATCAACATACTACAAAACCAGAAAAAGTAGGGTTCTGACATTTCATTACCTGGGAAAAAAAGGACTAAAATAAATAAGAATATGTTTGAGAACAGAGCACTTCAATATCACAGTGTGCAGTAACTGTAATTAACAAAAGAACTGCTCTATTGAGGTTAAAGAGAAAAAAGAGAAGGCAGGTTTTCTTGCAGGGACTATTCTTTACATGACTGATTCTGTAACATTACAGCTGTGATCTTACTGAAGGGTTACATTCATTACAAATCAAATACATTGGCTTCTCAGATTCAGACTTTTAATGAGCAATAAACCTCAAGAACTCTGTAGGAACTGGAAAAGATTTTATGAAACTTTTAATTTTGTCTAAAAAGTCCTAATGAGACTGGGGCCTTTCTGTGCTATACCCACATGAAGAGTTGGTCCCTACCTTAGAAGTATAAGTCTAAAGATATAAAACAAAGCATGGGAGAAAGAACCAGACCCACTGCTATATGCAGTTTGCCCAAGGTCCACAAGGAGAGAAGGGCAGAGCCAAAAATTAAGCCCAGATCTCTAATTCTAGCTCCTAAGACCTTGGTCATCTTTCAGAAGAAACACATAATGTAAGGAAAGTGGTTTCTCAGGTGACCTAGTAATGTTATTTTTCTTCATGCCCAGTGCCTTTCAGGCAGCCCCTACATGTTGCTTCACTGGGATCATCGACACTTCTTTGCCTCGTGTAAATAAAATAATCCAAATATTTCTATGGAAATTTGTAACTTGCAGAAGCTTCTGTTTTACATTTTGGAAATTTGCTTTTAAAATCAGTGTAGTTCCCCTTCCCTTTCCCAGTAGTTTCTAGCTTGTTTCTGCGAGAAAAACTGGCAATTTTCATAAAGCATCTATTTTTTGCTATCAAAGGTGATAATGATTTTGTGGGGTTTTTTTGGTTTGGTTTGTTTTTTTTAGGGCACACAGATACCCTCACACAGGAGCTCAGTTGCTAGACTGGACTTTTCCTGGGACAGCATCTGGTAATTCACATCTCTAGTCTTTCTACGCAGAAAAATTAATGTGTAGTCTTACAGGTATTACAGCTGTACCTGACAAAGGCAGCAGTTGCCAAACTGCTTTCCCATCATTACTGCTGTGAAGTTTTCCTTTTCTGGTTTTATATATAGTGGTTACTTCTTCACCTGAAGTCACATTTGTGTTGAAATACAGCAAGCAGTTATACCTAAGATCTTTCGTTATACCTATGATCACTAGGGTGAATATCACAGCTTGCATGGCATATGGCAGTGCTTATCATGTCACTAATAAAGTTTGAATGATGCAATTCTTGGTTGTAATTATCTTTTTTTATTACCAAGGGTCATTCCTGGGCTCTTCATCCTTTTATCTCATGTGAAATTTTGGGCTTCCTTATTAATTAAACAGCCAGTGTGATTGAATTAGCCAATTAACTCTGCCTGAAGGGATGAGCATGGATCCAAATAAAGGGCCTGATTCTACAGACTTGTTGCTCTGAGGGAGAGTCCTGCAGGGAGTTGGCTGGTTAAAGTGGGCTTGTAGGACTGAGCAAACTATCCCAGTTAATTTGCAACTACTAGAGAACGTAAAAAAAATTATTTAGATACTTTACTATTTGGAAAGCACTGGTTATCAAACATGAACCCTGCCATAGGGATGTTTGATTTTATAAAAAAAATAATAAGTAATAATGTAAAAAAACCTGACACTCCATATAGTGTTCTGATAGTAACTTTTTTTTTGTGAGTGATTTTAAATACTTGTATCATAATTTAAAATTTTTTAAGTTTAAATTGAAAAAGGAAACAAAACATTTTAGCATTAAGAGAGGAAGCCTGATTGTTGCTCAGTACTGGAACAGTTTTACTGTAAAATCCTATATTACATAAAATGTCCCAAGCAAAAAAATGTCCTAAATAAAATATCAGATTCTGTCTTCAGTAGTTACCGCAACCCGACAATGTATGTTCCCTAATCCTAAAGCACAGTTTACAATCCCACATGGCAACAGGGCTATGCATCTCTTAGTATCTGTGCCTAAAAGGCACACTGGATAGGGATGCAAATGCAGCTCCTCTCTCTCATGCTCCACCACACTCATTCTCTTTTTTCCTCTCTTTATCTTGACATGTTTACTGTTTCTTCTACACTGTGCTCCACTGAATAGCAGATCAAACTTCAAAGCAACTTTTAGTTTGAAATTTGTTTCCAAGCTCCTAAGCTATTCTTTTTCTGACAGCAATGGATAAGAAATTGTCACTACTACTGGTGACATGTCATCGGGAGATACGGGAATAACAGATGGGCAGCAGTGAGATAGCAGGAAGTAACTTCTTTAAAACACTGTGTTGACATCACCGACTATGAGAGCAGAGGTAGAATGACCCCCAGAAGGGAACCCAATCTGCTTGGCTCTTTCTGATTCACGGGTGTTTTGTCTTCTTTATTTTTTACATAGATCATACTGGATTTTAGATTGGAGTTTTATAACAGCTATGTTAGAATCAATGGAAACTATTAATAAGGATTTAAAAATGGTGAATGTATTTAGCCACTAACTTCAGTGTTCCAAATGATACTACTAAAATATTAACTGGTATTCCTTATGTAACTGGCTTAGCTTGATGCCATTAATAAGAGTCAAGAATCCTTGACTGCAATGTGAGATCAATGGGTTATGACATTTTCATGTCAGGCTGATGGATCTGACTTTCGAAATGAAGAAGAATTGATTATGACTTTTCATATGGCTCATTATCAGCATATCTAGGCACGTCCTGACACCAACCATACATAACACCCATTATGGTATGTCAAAAGTCATCACTTTGGGTGGGTGGCCATGATTTCTGACAAAATTAATTATTCCGATTTCTGCAAAATATTATAGTATATTGCCTAGAACAAAATAGTGCATGGCATCTACGAGAAAAGTTACCATAGAAGCAAAGAAAAGAAAGTGATTGTGTTAGTCCTAAGTGCATTTTGTATGTAACAGAGGGTCCACAGAGCCTATCAGAAACCTGTTCTTTCTGAGGGTATTAGAGAAATTTTATAAAGCACAACATGGGCTTCATTTGCTGCATTTTATAAAAGTATATGCATTTGTCTCCCAAGCCAGGAATGACACAGACTCATAGGAAAAGAGATTTCTTGATTTCAAAGAGAGCTGAGTTAGTGCTAATTACTTTTGAAAATCTCCTGCCATGTTGTACTTTATATTTTAAATTTTTAAGAAAGGTGACAATGTTTTATTTATAGTATATTCCATTCCAGTCCGAAGTCCTGCTCCAGAGTGTAAACTCCATTGTGCAAAGTTGTTATACAGTGGGTAACATGGACACTGTCATGGAGAGTGCATTAGATGCAGGGCATAACAATACTCATAGAAATAAAATAATGCCTGAACAGTCTAGCCCATTCTGTACTGAGCAATACTTTCACAAGAAGTTCATATTGCAAAAGAAAATGCTAAATGTGATTTTAAAAAGGTGTATTGAATGTGGTCTGTTCACCAATGCATTATGTCTTTTTGTCTCCTTCAGAATTCCTGGAAAAGCTCTGGGCCACTTGAGAATCAGTCACAGCAGAAATTTTTGCCATAAGGTCTGACAGAGTGAAAACAGAAAATAACCAGGAAGAGACAAATTTATCTAGGGAGACAAAGCACCCAACTAGTCTTTGCTACTAGCTTCTGAATCACCAGATGCCGGATATACAACATTTCAGGCAGGTATTTCAAACAGGATGCCTAACACTTAATATTATATTAATTTAGCTTGGGGGACATCATAATGTATTGATTTCCCATCTAGGACACTAAGACATTGGACAATTACAAGTTCAATAATACCACTAACTCTGCCAAGTCTTGCCAAATATTCTGTCTTGCAACAGACAAAAAATACAAAAAAAGCTTCATTTTTGAAATGAAAAGTTTCAAAATATTACCTTTTTTACAGAAAATGAAAGGAAAATCTATTGTTAAAATACTCTTCTAAAGCAGGAAAGGATCTTCTGAAAGATTTTTTATTATTATTATTATTATGGAAAAAAATTAGTGTCTGGTTGAAATACAGTGGCAATTATTTAGGTGGGGCTTTACTTTAGAGTGTTTCTAGTAGGAGTTGCCTTTCAACTTGTGGATCAGTTTTGGAAAAGTCAAAAATAGCTAACATTTACTTCATAAATAGTTATGATTACTAAGCAATCATTTTGCAAATTCCTCTCTGTCAGGTCAAAGTGAATTGTTGTTTAGGCATACCATTTGATTTTTGTGGATGGAGTATATATGTCTGAAGAAGTGTCTTGAGAAGTGACAATTTCTAACACTTGCTATGCTGCTTGATCTGTTAGTTCAGATGAGTAAATAGGAGGTCTCTGTTGGTTTTGTGAAGTCATATTCACATGCATAGTATTGACTAATACCTACATGAGACACAATTTGCTACTGTTCTGAACTAGGCCTGAGCACACATGAAGAAATGGAGCTCTGCTCCATTTTGATCTGTTTTTTATGCTTACAGTGATTGGGTCAAATGGTTACATGAATTACAGGCCAGCAGAGCTCTATCCTGGATCTCTGTTGCTGGAACATCATCAGTCAGCAACATCTGGAGTTTTAGTTACTGTAAATCAGTATGAGTTAATGTTTTCAGGAGAGCAATTGCTTGGTGCATTATCAGATCTTAAGAAATTCTATTAATGTTACACCACCATATCATTACAGAGAAATCCTAGTAAGCAAATACTGGGCCAGGCCTTAAATGTCAATTTAGGGTCATAGCACTGTGGGCTATCTTTTTAACTCAGTTTCTTTTCATGGGAGAAGCGAGGGGGGAATAAAAATAGCAAAATCTGCCCAATCTGATAGATCTGATGTGATTATGAGCTCATAATCTATTAACCAAAACCTTCTAAGATGTTCAGCATTTACTGAATTTAAGTCAAAATTTTTATTCATCCTTAATGGAGAAGTCTGCTACAATTTAATAGTGAAGCTACAGAATACTAATAGTGGGTTTATAGAAATTGTCTTGAACATCTACAGCTTTCACTGCTACATGTTGTCCAGCTGTGGCAGTTTGAGTGCTATGAAGAACAGAACACAGCTATCCATATATTTTAAAAACAGAAAGAGACTGAATTGATTTACAGTAACTCAAATACAGGGCCTCCTGGAGAGCTAAGAAAAGCTTGTGTTCCCCCAATAGGATTTGCAGGCTCCTCTCTCACCCCTTCCCAGCACATCTGTCTGCTTCTCTGGCCTCCAAAACTCATGCTGGGGGAGACCTTCACCTGATACCTGCCTGGGTCACAAGGAACACTGTTCTTCCGGAGTTGCGTAGCTAGTATTTTGCCCAAGTCATCACTAATCCTATGACAAAAATCCTCCAAATAAATAGTTAAAATTCAGCCATGTGTCATTTTTCCCTGGCTGCTCCCCTTCTACTTATTGCTGTTAAATTCTGCTATTTATTTTTAATATTTTCCCCATAACCATTCCAGTTCCTTAACTCAATATGGCTCACTGAAAATGATGGCTTGGTTTTTGTATTGACTTGACAGTTATACATTTGGCATATATATATATATGAGCTATAGCTTACTGAACAGAAACCAAAATATAAGGTATAAAATATCATCTATTATGCACAAAAATGTACATAAATGGATTTTTACCTTGATATGAAGGTTTAACAATTGCAGAAGCAGTATTTCAACAATATGATTCTCAAACTGTGTTCCACAGATCACAGAAAAACATCCTTGAAATTGTGTTATATTACTTGCCAGGGATTCCAAGGAATATGCCCATTACAAATCTGCTAGTGTGTGTGCACAGAGGTCAGAGATACTGAAAGACCAACAGTGAGGTGCAGTCGTAGGCGATGGACACATTCATGTCAGTTCATAGACAGATCCATAAACATCCAAATGCAGGACCAAGTCTATATCTGTAACCAAGTAAAGGCAGGCTTAGTACTGTATTCCAAGCACTGTTTAGTCTTGATTATCTCTGAACTAAGTCTTTCTGGAACCAGTTCATTGTGCTTTCTAGTATGAAATACCTCATATATGCCAGTAACACTTAGTAAAGGCAGACTTAGAAAAACCCTAAGCCCTCAGCTTACTGAGTGAGGTAACTCATCCGTAGATGCCCAGTTTCCAATTTTAGGCAGTATCTGACTCTCAAACTCGCAGGGAAATGTCAGCTCAGGGTGACCAAAGCAGCTACTTCGATCTGCAGCGTACTTGGGACAATTACCTTATTGCCTTATTCATTTCTGTTGGGTGTTAACCCAGACACCCAGGAATGGTAATTTAGATGTCATGAGGAGTTATTGAACTCTTCATGTAAGAAAGATCTGTACAATTTGCCACGAGTGACATCTCATCTTAGTGTCACAAGGGGGTGATAGCTGGATGATAATGCCGCTTACTTGTTTCTTCCTGCATCAAAAAGAAGAAAAGCGTAGCAAAACAGGGAAATCCCTAGCAAAGCATCACAGTAATTTGTAATATTGATGATTACTTTTTATTTTTCAGACTGTAAAATTGTGGTGTACAATTGGTGCTGTACAACTGAGGAACTAAAGATGATCCTTCCCTCAAGATTTCATAGAAAAACTGTGTTAGCCACAGATAGATGAACTAACACAGATCAGTATAGTAGTTTGTGAATAAAATTTTTGCTCATTTGCATAGTATAAAAAGAGTGTCAGTTCTGATTATCTGAGTTTGGTTTGAAAGCTGGAAGAGTAGCACTGCCAGCACAAGCTGGAGAGCAAGTCAAAGACAGGATAGAGCTGCGTAATTATCAGAAGAGTTGGAAACAATCAGAAGATTTTCCTGTGCAGTAAAGTAGTTCCTGATCTCCCCATCCTGATTGCCTTTTTTTTATTAGGATGAGGGTCTGAAGGACTAGATTTTGGGAAGAGAGGAAGAATATTAGTAGCTTAAATAAAAACACAAAACTCCAGTGAATATAAATGAGAAAGACTCTAACCACTGCATTGATGATGTAATTTGATAGGACTGCTGCTTCTCAAAGGTGCAAAGTTAAGTGTCAGATTCAGAGAAGGAGGCCAATTTCAGTTTTAGGACATCATTAGAGCTCTTACTCTATGGAAATTCCTTCTAGCCACTTATTCAGACAAATAAAGAACTAAAAAAAGTAATCCATGGACTATTACTTAGGGCATCATTTGTGTGTTTCAAGGCTATAACTTATAGATGTGATTTTCCCCACCCCCCATCTCATCCCATCCCACAGAAAACTTGTGATTTTATGTGCTTTTTTATGCATGTATTAAACAAATGGCACAGCTGAATAGCTTTTCTTAAAAACTGGACATTCACCAAAAAGAAGTTTGCCAGCACAGACAATTAGGCTTTCTTCTTTTAACAATAGATTGACTGACTGGCACATTTGAAATGCGAGCGTATTTTTTATTCCTCCGTTCACCCTTTGAGCTGATAAACATGAACAATGGGAAACAGCTGGGACAGGAAAACATTTTAGTTTTTATTTTCAAAGCAAGCAAGAAATAAACCCATCAGTGGGAGCCAGATCACATCTTCTGCCTTAGGGGTAGTCAGCAATTGGGGGGAAAAATACGATCCATATTTTTAATCAAACATTACATATTTATTAATGTGCAGCTGGCCTATTGTGTGCATGATTTTTTTTTCTTTAACGCTGTGCTGCGTCCGTCAGCCTGACATTGTTCTGTAACTGACATTACTCTATAAGGATCTGGAAATGCACAGATTTAATAGGAATCATTGAGACAATTGCTTTCTGTATTATTAGGTCTGTGTGACGTAGGTACCATCTGAAATTCAATTTTAGAAGAAAAGATATTGTTCTATCAAGGCAATTTTGTGCACCTGTGATACAGTAAGAACATACACCCCCACCCTCCTATTTTCCTCCTTACTCATCTAACTTTGAGGCCATTTAATGATACGTGCCACTCTTTTGTTAAAAATGTTTGGGCAAATGTATTTTGATGCTTATTGAGATTAAACTTTCAGTACATCTCCCTGGTAGCAAAGGTTGGGCTGTTCATTAGTTGGAGGTTTGGCCTTGTCAGGTTCCATTGACTGTTGGCTAAAAGGATCACTTTATCATCATTTGTCTGCAATGGAGACAGTCTTTATTCAGCCTTGATTCCTCTGGGGTCACAGCTGTCATAACTTCACTTGCTTTATAATGCAGACCCCAGTTTCACAATCCCCTTAGGTAATTGTCTAATAGATTCAGTTTACCTTAATATAGGTAATATGTTATTTATAAAGAAATACAAACGAAAGGAAGGGACGATATTGCTTAAAACATCCCCCTCCTAACCTCCTGCTTGGGATCAATCATTCAGAAATTATGTTAAACTCAGTTCTTATCTTGAACCCAAAAGGGAAATACACTTTTTTTTTTTTTTTCTGTGAGTTTTACCCTCATCTTTTAGCTGCAAATCTCTAGACAGAACCCTGAGGCCTGTTTTTCCACTGGTGAAAGCTGAGGTAACAGATTATGACAAGGATATGCTGTTTTGGAGAAAAAGACCTTCATGTGTTCTTATTTTTCAAGATACTGAAGCTGAAAGAAGTGTGGGGGAGTTTGGGCTCGTCTTTGTTTTGGGGGAGTACTTTGGTTTTGAGAGGTATTGCAACACACTAAAAATTTGCAACACAGAATGGACAGAGATGTTTCATCACAAGCAACATATTTCATACTGCCTTGGTTCTCTTTTCATTAGCTGTGTGAAACCACGGCCACCAACGGGTCCATGACATAACAGGATTTTCCTCAAAACCACATCACGCCAGTGGGTAATGCAGGTCATTCTCATGCTAGGTTTAAATGGAACCCAAGACAAACAATGGAATACTGCAATTCCTTCCTAATACCATACTGAGAATACCAATTGCTCCACTCTCAGCCCCCTGGCTCCTAGTTCATTTCCAGGGAAGCCCTAGGTACTGGCCCACCGCTCTGCCTGCAGGAGAAGCAGGACTGGCAGCCAGTGACTGTATAGGACTGACAGGGTTCTTGGAAGTGAGTGCTTTTCCAAATGTGGTGTCTCCTGCAGCACCCAGGAATATCAGCACTGGTGTGAGGCACCAATTCTGGGACAACACAATTAAACTGTAGTTGAATTTGATGTCAAACAAGAAGTTTGTTGCAAGTTCAATGTACTAATGTTCTGAACCAGAAATCTTCTGCTCCATCTTCTCCAAGACTGACACACACTCAGGTGCTTTAAGGAGGGTCTCTCTTCTACAGAGCTCATCCAGCTTTGCACCTCTTGACAACATGAACTGAAAATTAAATAATTTCTCTCAAAATGAGGGCAAAGAATCAGTTGATCTCCACTTAATTTAGTAAAACATGATGTGTTTCACACAAACATCTCTATCAGGGCATTGTGAGAAGCTCCATGTTGAGGGCTTTAATAACTGATGCATTTGCCTTGTAGATTACATGTTGGCTTTCACAGAAAAAACCCCAGCTTGACTGCCAAGAGGAGAGGGGCTGACCAGTTTCAACATTTGGTTTTTAAAATTTCCATTAAAAAACGAGGAAGAAAAATCACGGCTTGATTTTCACACCATCACTACTGCTTTTACAAACTTTTATAAAATCTCCCGGCAGCATCAATTACTGTAAATAAGAGATCTTTTTTATTTTATATCTTTTAAGGACTACAGAAACAATTGTATACTTCATAGAAAGCAGTTGCCACACCATGTTCTTAGTAGCCCTACTAATGAAGCTTTGCTTTTTACTGTTTGTTATCAATACAAAGAACATTGTTTTAAAGCAGTCATGAAAGTACATAACAGACAGTTCTAAACAAAAAGTCCTAGCATACAACTACATGGTTCCAGACTTATACTTCTTTGCAGGTAACTGCTTAAGGGGAGTAATTTCACACTTTAATCATTGAAAGAAAGCCTTGATGTAAAGAAAAACATAATGCAAAATAAAAAAACTCCTGTGGTGGAAGTCTAAAGTTCAAGTTTGTGGGAGCTCGGACCCACACAATGGTCCCGCACCTTCCTCTTCTGGAGGATCCAAACACCAAATCCTCCCCACAATTCACTGACTGTCTATTTCTTTTCCAGACTGTTTTCAAAGTGGATGGCTGTATTTTTGAAACAAAACATACACACTACCAACGTCATATTCTCACAGTGAGGTTTTTGTCAAGTCCCGCTCAGTCATAGCTAGTGCCTGCATTTGTGCACTAGTATGTGTTGAATTTCCCAGATGATATCTTAAGTAGCTGTTGAATTTCATTTACGATTCTAATTCAATGCCAAAACTCACTTCAATGTAATACCTTAATTACAGTTGGAGGTTGATAAGCAAACAAAGAAATGGAGCAGTGATGGCCTGGAAAGTTTCCCTATAAATATTAGCTTTGATTTCTTTTTTTTTATTATTTTTTCCCAAATATCTTCCTTATAAGAAATTAATTCAAAACAGTTATAGAGAAAACAAACATGACATATGGGAAAAAAACACACATCCCCCCCCCTCCAAAGCAATCTTTTAAAGAGTTGCATAAAAACTGGATATAAATGCCTGTTTCTATGTTTACTGCTGCACCATCCATGACAAGAGCCTGTAAGGCAACTCATCATACAAAGGAAAATGTCACTAGATAAACTGTTGACCATTAGGTGTACTACAGTGCATTCGTCTGCTCGTACCCCACTTTGATTAGTATACAGCAAAGATGGTCACAAGCACTCAAAAAAGTTTTATTGAGGTTTAAATCTTCATTTAAATGATGTAAAGGGGCATTGAATGAAGATTTAAAACTCTATAAAGCTGCCTGGCAGTGTCTATGGCAATCTATGCCACATAAAAACTGAAATGCTTCTACTTTGTTATTGAAACATTTCTACTGTAATTCTTTAATATTAGGTAGCAGCCACAGCGTTGGGACATTATCACATCTGTGAGTATTTCTCTTACTGAGGAGCTTGCCTGCTATCAATTGTGCAGGATATTATAGAATGTACACACTGTTGATGTCTAGGAGATAATGGAAGAGGAATTGCTACTGCAATTACATATTATTATGCTTTTCAGAAGATAATGTGGGTTCATTCATGTGAGTATTTTGAACTAGCAAATATCCTAATTGCTTACATGTCTGTTATAATTCCAAATCCAGTTGATATCTGATACACTGTTGTGTTTTTATCTGGCCATTTCCACGTGTAAACTTTATGATTTTCCTTCAACTTGCATGAACTGTGCAAACAAGGAACATAAGTGCCTCACACATTTCCTTTGCAATTTTGGTCTAAGTAAACAGCCAGCAAAATTAAGAGACAGAGCAGTGTAACCAAGTGTGCTTTTTTTTCAGGAATATAGAATTAGCCTTGCAAAAGCAGGATAAGTGCAAATGATCTGATTATGTTGTAATGACAAATTTATGAAACGAAGAGTGTGTGTATTGTTTCAACTGTCCTTTCACAATATATTGGATTGACAGAGAATGTGTTGTAAATTATTCACCCATTCACTTAACCAGAAAACAAAGGGAGATGATTAAGAAGCATCAGTATTCTAAAACAGCAATCAAAATGACCCAGTGAAAACAACAAACCCATCCAGAAAATGCAGTAGTCTTGCTTTGTAACTGTAGGTTTATGGCCAGCATTGTTTCACATACTTTCCTGAGGTAGCAAGCAGGAGGATGGAGATAACAAAAGATAGATAGATACATGGGAACAGCATGGTGCCTATAGTATTCTGATGTTCACATTGAGTGACAGAAAATGTTTAGTGTGCTTTTACAAATTCTTGCTTAATAATCCACTAGAGGGAGCTTATGCATTACCTCTGCTAGGCCAATTATGTCAAAGCTTGATTCTGCATAATTAACAAATTATGAGAGGAATGCCTATACTGCTTTCTTTTCTCCACCTGTTTTGGAGCTTAGAAAAGGTGCTTCTGGAGTGTCCAGTTCTAACCAGAATAGATATTTGCTTTACTCAAGTGGGAGTAGCACTCTCATTGGCATTAGCTCAGATTCACCTTCCCCATTGACATACACAGACCTGAGCAAAGATACACACCTACAATAGAAAAGCATTAGCAAGATTTAAATTACTTTATCTTCTGTCTTTGCCTACTTCAATTTTGACTGTAAACCAATAATTCAGTCTCTATGATTAAACAAGCAAACAGCCTGGATTGCAGATGTTGCTTCCTTCTATTTCAGTAGGACAAGGCCTTAAGCACTGTGTTTGTCTGGGACTGCTTGCTCTCCAAGGGAAAACTGTCTCCTTTCTCTGGGACAGTTGATATAAAAATTGGTATCCTTCACAGTATTTAACATGGAAACATGTTCAGGTATTTCCTATAATGTTAACTAATGAAAGATAGATTTAGCTCTGTCATATCAGTAATATGAACTTTTGTTTAATAGCAAAGATGCACTTGCAATTGCAATTCTAACCAAATCTAGAGATAACACACTTTCAAGCTACATACACACATGGTACAGTCTAGCTAAGTAGTCAGATACACTATCAAAAAGCTTATCATAAAACTTGAAATTGCTGTATCCTTTACACTCATTTTGTTGTTTTTTCTTTCTATTTTTCTGTTGGAATAGAAAACTTATGACTACACTTCAGCTGTCACCAGCTTTCAAGGTTATACTGATAGGAATGAGAAACATATTCCTAATCTGCATACCAATGCATTGAGAATGCAAAGGCAGGCTTTTTGCCATTGAAGGGATGATGATAAGGTCTTAAGTCTTTTGAATTTCTTGTGTTGTACTTGTATTATCATATGATTTCTTAAGCCAGGAATGAATATGTAAATTTCTTGCCACTGACTTGCTCCAAAATAACGGACATTAAACCTGCACAGTGGCAATTCAGAGTGTAAAATTGATTAATATTTGTTTTCAAAATGACATGCAATGATGTATGGATCCTTTTACAACTTAAATTAATACTTTAAAGAGATGAATGGTCTCTACAGAGGATGTTAAAGTTCAAGCTGAAAAATTTACATATTTATATTACAACCAACTGATAATAATTGTCGAAACAGAATGTAATGTGGTTCGTTTTTCATTTTAATCTGGTTGTACTCAAACACAGGACCTCATTAACTTCCAGCAACTAATACAGCATTATCAGTCCCCATAAAACAGGCTTGCCTTGAATTTTTGAATTTCAAGGACTATTTCCAGCAGTGAATCACTGTTAAACACTAGGTCAGCCACTACCATGTGAACTCTGTGTCATATGCCATAGAAGCACAAAAGTTACCCAGGCTATAGTGCTTGAGTATCCCATGGACAGTTACCTACTTGCTACCTGATATTTGGAGTCAATATTAAAGTATGCTATAGACATCTTGCCTTTGATGGCTCATTCAGAGACAGAATGGTTTTGCTTTAAATGACCAAAGTCAGGAAATACAACTTCATTCACTTCCTAGGTTAGGTAACATTCTTTAATAGGAACAAAAGAGCTTTCTTTAATTTCTTTAAGTTTTGTATAAGCAAAATGCACAACTTTGGATAGAGCAGGTAAGAGAACTTTGACAGTTTTGAGGATACAGACTATGTAAATACTATTCCATTTGGATTTAAATATCAATAACAATTGAATTAGTAGTATATTGCTGTTTCAAGGAGAGAAACATAAAACAAGCATCCTATCAACATGTCTTAGTGCATTATAGGCATTCTCGTATCAAATTATTAGGAAAATGTACATCTGTCGAAGAAAGAACAGTAAGCAAATAACTTCACAGCTCTGTGAATTGCTTGTGAGATGGATACTGAATCTTCTAATAATGGTGCTTATTTTTTTCACTAAAAGTTGATGGCTATAAAAAGAGAGGAGGTAGTGTTTACAGTGCACACTCTTCAACTTTTTAATTTTTCCATGTAAGTACCAAATAAAGGATAGTGTGTTTAGCTTATTTCTATCAGTAAAATTACTTTGAAGGAAATAATAAACTATTTTTTCTATGTAATTTCATATTTTAACAGCTAATCTGAACCAATCTGTGGTTTTGAAATTCACTGGCCTAAGAACTCACATTGACCAATATCTTCGAGAATTCTGGTGTATGGCCAGTCTGGTAGGATGGGACAGCAAGTGTAAATTTACTTTAATACTGTAACAGCTACACATAACTAAGGTCTGCTCTCCACTCTGTTGGCAATATTTGGAGTATAGATGCATTTGCAATCTCCCAAGTATATTCCTACAGGGAAGAGAGCAACATTACTAAACTAACTTCCTAACATCTAACATCTGGTAGCCCAGATGATGTCTTTTAGCAAAGACCAGGTCAGTTAGATCAGCCCTATGGCTGCTTTGCACAGTCCTGGGAAAATCCTGAGAGGCTGAGAAAAAGAGAATGAGCATTACAGAAATGCTATAAAGAAAGTAAATATATACTTTATAAGTATAAAAGTAATATTTACTTTCTAAGTAATGTTTACTTTCTAAGTAAAAGTATATATAGTAAGAATAACTTTTATTTAAATAAATAAATAAAGTGTTAATACCTGGAATTCTATTATTTCCTATGAAGCCATCCAGACTTCCCATTATAACATCATGAAGAATGTTTTTGTAGATCTTCCTATCAACTGCCAAGCACCTGGAGACAACCCTTTCCAACTGCACAGTGATTAGACATTCAGTTGTTGCAACTTCATAATGTTGTAAAAATGGACTTGTTAGATGCCTCTTACAAAATCAGTCCACAGAATAGCAGTGAGACAGATGCCTTGTTGAATTCCCAAGCCTTACTGAATGAAGTATTCTGCATCCAGGCCATGACAGAACTTAAGACCAAAATCACAAAAAGGGCAGGTAAAGTAATAAAGTCTCTCTTCCAGCACATGAATTCTTCCATCCTACATGCTGGTCACTAAAGTATGACTAAATAATTGATTTGTCATCATGAAGGGAATGTACCTTTGTATGGAGCTGTCTACCAGGATCTGTGCTGTAACGTATCCATAACTGACTTGGAAAATAGAGGGATGCATATTCTGGCCACAATTTAGTTGTGAGCAAAACATTACCTAGAACAATCAAAACTTAAACCGATCAAGACTTGGAAAAGAATCTCTGAGCAACTTGGCAATAGAATAGCTGAAGAGACAACATGCTTACAAAAGAAAACACTGAATAGGTGGGGGGAAGGGAGGAGAAAACAATACCTCAAGCCAGAAACACTGTATGTGACTCTAAATAATTTAATCACTTAGCAAAATAAGAGAGACAGCATGGGCAGTAAATATTAACTCAATGCTTAGGCGAGGAATGGAAAAAACGTTGTATATACACAGCACCTCTGATTCATGAATACCTGTCTGTGTTCAATTGCAAACATGATATTACAGAATAGCATAGAGAAAAATAATATGGGCAAGCAACATTTTAGACTGATTTATGAAAAATTGCATAGATAGTATCCCTTTGATTAGGAAAGGAAAGCTTAAGGAAGGATTTGTGAGGATTATATAAAAACATGTCTTAAACATGGAAAGGATGAATTGAGAATACATAGACACCATTTCTCATACTACATCACTTAGGGGGCAATCTGTGAAATTACAGAGCAGTAGGCATATAGAAATATATATTTATTTACATGGTTCCCATTTCGTCAAAACAGACTTCCATAATATATTTGGATGCTAAAAATGTGTTCAGAAGGTGACTGGAGAAATTCCAGGCAAAAAAACCTCCATCAGGGATTATTAAACAAAATAATACAGATGTAAACAGCAGCCCCTGAACTCTGGAAATAGTACAATGAGTGTGATAAGGAAGCTTTCATTTGGTTGCTTCTGTCTTTTGCTTTTGTTTTTTGCAAACATGCAAGAGACAGGATGTAAGGCTAGATACTTGCACACAGCATAACCACTGCTGTGCTCTGACAGACTGAACGAATGGCACAACAGCAGCAAAATCAAGAACTGGAACACAGGAGTGCTTGTTCTACCTTAATCACAGCTAAACAGATCACAGAATATTTTGGTTTTCAACCCCACCGAAAGTACTGGTAAATTTTTGTATTGTAACAAAATTCTTAGCCAGTGAACCAGGCATTTTTAGTGTAAATTCTGGCAATTCTTATGAAGCAATGAGGGCAACTTAAGCTATCAGAAATATATATTTACACATGGAAATTGTTAGCAAAACTGCTCTTTTTTTCCCTAGAGACAGCTCCATTGCAACAGAGCTTGGAAAACACATGCACACACACACACACGCACACACAGAAGCAATCAATAGATGCACTTAGAAAGCTTGTTATACCATGTTGTGCTTCACGGATTTTAATAATATCAATCATAATTGAGTTAGATATAATTCATCTGACTTTCAGTATGCTGGGGTCAGCTGGGGACACAATGCCTCACTTCACATCAATTACCACATACAGTAAGGTGGTGGTAAGCAATTCAATTCAATAGTTTGCAGCTATAAATAATTATATGGCAATAGCAGTAAAGTTGGCTCTTGGGCACAATACAGAATCATGAATTTTCATTTACTTATATCTCAGAAGCTGTTAGGCCTGCTGGCTTGAAATGTGAACCCTGATTAGCTATATCAGTCTTTCTATTAAGACTATATGTGTAGGTGGTAGATGTTTTTGAATGAACATTGTGTGCTTTCTTTTACTTCATGAGAATATTTTCATTACAAATACGACCACATGATACATAAGGACTGATCAGAAATTGCTATGTCAAAGTAAACTTGGTCTCATGCTCCTTTAATATCCTCTTCCATCTTTCATTCAGTTTAGGGTCTGTTCTGTCCAAGTCTCTACGTGATTTCACTAAGATGCTTTTTGCATTCTGTATAATAAATTCTCAGCAATTTGAAAACATACAGAGTAAAGCAAGTTTATTAATCAGAACAGTAGTATAGAAAATTTGCAAAAAAATCAGAGATTTTTTTACTTCCTTTCTTTAGCTGGTTACCTGTTCCTTTTAGAATAGAATCATAGAATAGTTAGTATTGGAAAAGACCTTAAGATCATCAAGTTCCAAACCCCCTGCTATGGGCAGGGATACCTCACGCTAAACCATGTCACCCAATACTGTTATTTATGACATATTCTGTGTTTTAAGGGCATCAGTCAACAGAGACAGGGTAGACATAGAAATGAAGTCAGATTAGGAATAAGGTAGGAGCATGGGAAGGAGTTGAGTTGGTTTGAATCTGAAAATCAGAAAAGAACCAGATGGAGGGACACCTAAGGAAGGCTGGATAAGTACCAGAAGAACAGGGTGAAGATGAAGAGAATTGGAAGAAGTACAAAAGCCCAATCTTCCTAAAACATAAGGAGTTATCTCTATGGCAAATAAAAATGCAATAAAATTCACTTGAAGTTTTAAAAGCAACAGGGAAGAGGGGGTTGGGAGAAGTGAAGATTCAAGATGGTCTGAGAATTAGATTAATAATTTGCCTTAAAAACCCTACCTACTTATAAAAATTTTATAATCAAACCTTTTCCTAAAGGTGATGAGTGTTGGTGGGGTCTCCATGTACACTTCTACTCATGTGACATGGATAAGAAATGAAATACCCTAATGAAGTAATAAATTTGGATGTTTTCCTACATTTGAACTATACAGAATTTTTCAGGAGCATTTGCTATGTATAACAAAGCTTTTATAGAGTAAGAATTTGGTTCAAAAGGAGCAAAGAATCACAGCCTCCCAGTGGTTGTCCATATTCTTGACACTTTCAAAAATTAAGCTTTACACTGTCTTAGGGAGAGTGTCTTGCTGAAATAATGCTGAGAGTTTCGCAGAACTAGCATGCTGTGATTCATTGATTTTTGTCTTATCAGAAGGTGGACAAGGCTGCGAAATTGAAACATATCTGGTCTGTGGTCATTTGTTTATGTACAACATATTTCTGTCAAGAAGAAAGCAATCACAGCTAGCAGCTTCTGCCATATATCATATTCCACCACTGATCACAGAATGAATATAGGAATATGCTATGTTCTCTCCTAGAGATTTCTGGGATGGACAGAGGTAAATATCACTGGTAAGCTTATTTTCAGAAGTGAGTATGTCACAAGCAGGTGTTGCAGAGCACTTACACAGAATGCTATGAGCAGCTTACAAAGATGCTGGGGCTGGAGGTGCTGTGCAGGAAACAAGGTAGGGAAAAATGGTGCTAGGGCAATGACAGGAATCAAATCCAAGACTGCTGAAGTGAAATGGGGTAGACACGACTATGTGACACGAGAAGAGATTCAACAGTCAAGAACAGGAAAAAAAGATGCCTCATCAGCAAGATACAGCCAAAAGATTTAGATTTTAGGAAAGGGTCTTTCTCTTTCTTTGCCCCTGACCTGAAGACCAATTGTGAAAGTTACTAGCATTTTGAACAGTAACGAAAATCAAAACATTTGTAACCTGAGAAAGAATTAATCCAGGAAAAAGTCTTCTAACTAGAAGGAAGATTAAATGCATTAATAGATGCATTAGCTACATGTGCAATAGATGTCATAGATATTTGAACAAGAGTTAATGATTTAAAAGAGAGGCAATTACTTCTACCAAAGGAAGACATAAGTGTCATTAATATTAGATGAATCACTAAAAAACATCTAAATATAAATGTGAAGGTTTGCTGTATGATCAAGTAAAAACTGTATCTTTAATTAGGATTTGATAGGCTGTATCTAATTTTAGTAATGCAACTTATGTAAAAATTAGCACCTATGGCTTTGGGAGGCCCAGGTCACAGCCTGTATAGCAGAATCTTGCTGATCAGAGACCTAGTATTTAGCAGCATGAATTGAACGGCAATCAACAAGGAGCCTGATTTCTGTTCTAAATTGGTGTTTAGCAGCATGATATGAAATGCAATCAAGGGAGAACTCATAGCATTTTCTAGGGGGAGCAAATGGATAGTTTCCAACCTCATTACACAAAATATTTGTAGCAGTTTAAATTAGATTGGAAAAGATCCCAAATTATTTGAACATGAGATCTATGGAAGGAGAACTTTCTAAGCATGTTTCACAGCAGAAACCTGCACAAATGTAAAGGTTCTAGTAAAAACTTCGCTCTAGGTGTATCTTTTCTGATTTTTTACATTGTAAAAGCAAAAAAAAATCTGAAAAGGCACTGTAATATAACAAGTAAGCGTTTTGGGGCTATTATTTTTTTCCACTCTGTTCTTCCATTCATTTCTCTGCCCTATAACATGCTACAACACCTGTATGGGTGGCAGGTAGGGTTCTTGCGGTTTTTTCAGAAAACTATAATGTTTCCCAGAAAAATTGCAACACATCTTGATAAGAAAGGTATATTGCCTTTTGTCATAGATCAGTTTCCTGATGCCACTGTTCAGAGGGTTAAAGAGCACAGCACAGCACAAAGTAATCATCCCTAGGCATAACTACTTACCATGAACCTGATGTGCTGTGCATCTTCCCAGTTGACACTGTTTTCCCTGTAATTATGTTATCAATCAGATATTATACTCCAAAACTGATATTTCATAATATTCTTACCACTGAATATTTTAACAACCACCTTCCACACTGATTTTGTGTATTTTGTGCTTGTCTCATGCTTTATTTCATCTTCTTCCTCAATCACAGCCAACGGTCAATTTAAAGATCTGGCTACCCAGCCTGTTGCCATACCTTTGCATATTCATGAGTAAAATCTTTCCATATCCACATGGCAAACCTTTCAAACTGTCATAAGGAAGAAATAATCACCTTTTCTTTAAAATCTAACAAAGCCCACCAGAGCTGTGTTCTTTGTATAATAGTTAACATTGTCACTAGTAATCAATTTATTTTAATGGTAAAGACAGTATTCTCATGACAAGTCAAAGACCTTTGGAAACAGTACATCTGTGCCTGCTATTTAAGCACACACAGACACAAAGAAGCAGAATATATTAGAAACAAAAAATATGTCAGCTTGTATAATGGTCCCATTGTTTGCTCCACCAGAGAGGGATTGTGCCATAACATATGACGCTGAATGTGCTTTTCTTGTTCTCCAGCCTTCATAATAAAGTATTTGATGCAAATACTCTAATCACATGGAGAAGATGCGGATATTAGCTGTCTTTTCTTTCATTGCTATCCTTTCTGCCTCAAGAAATATATTTTTATAAATATTAAAAGAACCAACAAGCAAATTGATGGAATCCTGCTTTAATGTGTTACTTTGAATAGCAGGTGCTTGCTTCATACGTGCCTCAATATAAGCCCCCTCTGCGAGACACTGAAGCTACATTATTGTAATGTTCAGTAAATGACACCTGTCTTGCGGCTTCTCCATTAGGTTGCTTAATTATTTTGCATATGATAAAACAGAAGAGGCAAGGAAAGAAACAGAGACTAGCATACACTCTATGCAAATATATTAAATTTCTCTGTATAGCACTGCAACTGTATGTAGCTCTGTGCAGCATTTCCTAATGGGTCGTGCCCATGATTTACAGTGGGTTTCTAAGAAGAGGCAGATAGGTCAGTTCACTCTTCTATAACACTTTACTTCTTCCTGAGCAGGGCAAGTCTAAGGTGCAACTTCAAATACACAAAGTGACCTTAAATAACAAGGAGCATATTGACCTTTAATTATGCTGCATGGACCCTAGAATTATCCAGTGCTAAACCACCTCATCCAGTTCAATATTTCTTTTTCTCCTCACCCATTTATCGGTGCTTGATAAAGAATGGGAAACAACTACCCACAAGAGAGGGAAAAGGGCAGGAATAACTGTGGACTATAGCTTGCTGCAGGGGCCAGAGGCAGAAAAGCATCACAGGTCCTCCCCAGCTACACTGCAGAAAGTGATATTCTCTACAGACAGACAGCAAGCTGCTTGGCAAGCCTGCCTTTTCTCTGGCTGTGCACATAGCTCTGCACTAACTGCTTGAAAACAGCTCAACTTTCTATAACGGGAAAAAGGGGCCCTCCAGGAAACGAACAAGACAGGGATGCGTTATTTTACCACAGCATACTTTGTATACAGGTACACAACACTTCTATCAGAAGCAGCTGCCTCAATCCTACTACCTACTGTTACACATCTCATGAGAGTTTTGCAGCAGCTTTCTGGATTATACAAGTTTCCAAACTTCCACTTTGATGCACCTAAAGAGTTTCTTCCTGAGTCATTTAGTATGAATATACTTGATCTTTTCTGCCTATCTGGAGTTCGAATGAAATGACAGGGCAAGCAGACATTCCTCTGCTTTCCCTTCCTCGGCACTTATTAATTGGACTATTACAAGTATGTCTACATGGGAGTACTACATGTGGTTAAGAAGAACATGGGGCTTAGAAAATCCATGGCTTCCATGTTAAATATCAAATTTCATAATTTTTTCCTTATGGAAACCAAGGAGACTTCATGTATGAGTCAGCTACTGCAGAGTACACCGAAACCAACATTAAATCAACACTAATTAAACTGATAGACTAAATATTGCCTGCTGCAGCATGCAGCTACTATGAAACACAAGAAATAAAATCAGAGATGCAATTAAAATGGTCTGTTAAGAGTACCTGATATCATGCATCTAGGTCCATGTGGCCATTAATGTCTGGCATGAGCAGAAGGGGCCTAGAGTGGTTAGTATAATGGTTGAATCTCCTCGGGACCCATTAAAAACTTTTGCAACCCTTCCCCCAGACACTGGACAATGTAACAGAATTCCTACATCTCAAAAACCCCCTCTATAAACAGATGAAATCTGAATATTCAAACCTCCAGCCCTCCTGCTGAGCACAGCTGAGCATGCTGCAGCTTAACTTCAAAGGCAAGAGAGCCATGAGAAAGGAAGCGAGGGCTTGGAGTGCACACTTGACTCAGCACTGGTGCCTGGCTAAGCTAGATGACTATTGTGTGTGCACTATTAAACCGTACTGTAATGTACACAGCAGACCTTCAGCTTTGGAAAAACAGACTCAACATTTGGCTATTCTCACACAGGCTCAAATGCACCTAATTATTACTTGACTATTATTTTGTATTTCAAAAGGCCAAGCCAGCTCTGAATATATCACTGCTATATTATAACTTACTGTGGGTTAAGATAGTAATTCAGGCTATGCAGTGAGAGTCACAGACAAGCTTTCCCTCTGGTATTACAGAGGTTAATTTTTGCTGAGAACAGGTGCTTCAGACCATGGAGCTTTTGAATCCTGCAGTGTGCGGATGGGATTGTAAAGAGAATGGGTACCAACCTCCATACGCTTGGTCTGTGCAGTGAAGCCAGAGCTGTAAGCTGCAGCTGACTAAGGCTGGAATTCTTATGCCTGGGGCACAAGAAGATTCAGGCTCACACTGCTATAGCCAAGACTGTGGTGATTTAAAAAAAAAGTGCTCAGGGATTTGGAGATCCAACTGCAGTTCCCTGTATTGCTCAATTTCTAAATTCACATCTTCTGTATGCCAAGCAGGTACACAAACCAGTGGTAGTTCAGAGGATGACCATAAGTCACAGGTCCTCCTAGCTTAACAACGTTCCAATTTCCTTCTCCCCATCCCATTCTGTACTGCTGCACTGAAGCAAAAGCATCATTTCTCTAAAGTATTTCCCAAAATTACATGTTTAAGATTTAGACTGCAATAAAGTAGTAACCTCCTTGAGGGAGCAGTGCAAAAAAGATATCTTTATCTGACTGTCTGCCTATGGACTATATCCAGCATTTTCATCTAGCATTCCATGCTAATATCTTTAGTGAGACCTTAATACACTCAAGTTCATCTCTACTGGACAGGCACGAAGGAGTCTGGGAGCTTGCTTGTAAAAGTGCAAAAGAGTGCTTGCAGGAGCACTGTTTCTTTCTGAAGGAGTGACCAGGCAGCTCCCATTTAAGTAGGATACTGTGAAGAAAATGATTTGCCCATTTTTAGGACTTTTACCATGGCAATTGTTGTTTTCTTGCTAGAACAGTACACAGCTTGAAGTGTTTGTAATTAACCACATAACTATAATGCAGCCAGATGGTAGCACAGCTGATATCCCTGGCAGACCTATTAAAAGTTGCCACATCTGAGGCGAAGATTGATTTACCTTTCTTAGTCCTTTAGAAACACCACCTGAACTGTAATCTGTTTGGTTCTGGCGGCAGACTTGTTGCTTCTTTTATCCTTAATAGGAACACAACTATTTACCTTTGAGTCACTCGTAATTTCTGCTCTCTCTCTGAGCTCTCAGACTTATACCTTGTTATGCCCTTTTAGCCAGCACTTTTTAATTATCTCTACTGCAAGCCCTATTCTAAAAGATAAAAGTATAAGAGAATTTGTGCAATCTATGCCAAAATATTTCAACACACCCTTGTCAGGCTCTAATAGCATCATTGCCTCTTGCTGAGTGTAGTGGTTCTCTGAAGTCTAGATGGCAGCAATGGAAATGTGGGCTGGTAATACATTGATAGACTCAATTTTTCACTGTCAGTGAAAGCATTTTTATTAAGAAGATATGTTAAAAGTGAAAGGTTTTCAAGAACATGCAGTGAGGTGAATTGCAGTTGGGAAAGCTATCGTTACACCGAAAGCAGACACACAAGTCTATCCTCATGGGTGTCTTTAAAGAACACAGATCTGTGATTAATCTTACTGGCCATTGTATGTCATATAAATGCCATCAAAATCTCAGCATGTATCTGGCAGTAAAAATACCTGATTGTTATTAAATAAAAAGTGAGGTGATGATGACAGTTTTCCATAGTTCAGCACATTGTTTATTTCATGGATCACAGGTTTGGGGCTTAGAAGAGTAGGAGCAGGGCAGAAATGTTCATTTCAGGTCCTGATCCTGAAAACTTTTAAACCGTCTTATTTAGCAGAGAGACCTGTATGTATGAATTACATATGTGCACAGCTGTAAATTCAGGCACTAAATATTTAATCAGTAAACTATCTAGTTGGCATACAGCTTTGACTCAGTAGTGCATCGCCACAACTGTAAACTGAACTGAAAATCAATATAATTGACAAAAATTCTTTATCAGAGATTATTTTAATTAAGCAACATGCCAGAACTTCAAGATCTGTCACAAAGAGAAATACATAACAAGAAACATTTGCCTTAATAGAAGAGAATGCATACTTGCAACTAAAGATCCTACATTGTGCCAAGGAAAACGTACAGCTGCTTTTTTTTTCAATTGCTGCCTACCTTATTTATCCTACTAAGGTTGGACACAACAAACTGAGTGACCATCAAGGAGCTCTGCTCCTTTAACACCTCCCAGAATTGCTATCTCTAATGGAACTTTGAATGCAGCAAATCAAAGAAAATCTTCACCCATATCTGCTCTCATCAGTATCAAGAAGAGCCAATCTCTCATTGCGTCCACAACATTTACTAAGACAGTAAGGAGGGCAAAGAGTGTCTGGAAAGATGTTAGTGAGATTGCTACTACATCATTTACAGGGAAGCCAAAGCAGCTTTAGTTTTTGAGCTGATTAGTTACTTACGTCATGGTTTTGAGATGATTAATACAGTTATGCTCAACCAGCCACTATTTGTGCAATGACAGATTAAATATTTATTTTAATTACTACCTATAAACCAAATTTTTTCTGAAGGTGCTGTTAGTATATTTATAAAACATGTTTGATGTTAGCTCAGCTGACTAAAAATCATAGGTAATTAGATGAACAATTTATCACAGTTTTTACTAATTCAAGACATTCTTGGTAATCCTAGCAGACAAGGCAAAGTCTGAATTTATATGGAGCAAAGACATCCTAATCAAGCCCTCAAAAGTGTTCCATCACATCAGGGATGGGACCTGTGCTGAAGAGAACACTGTCTTGTTAATGACCAGGCTGGTGTATGTAGATGTACAGGCTACCAGCACAACATACCAGTATCCAAATTTTCCAATCTATCATGACATAAAGAAACAGTTTTGCAGAGTGAATGTGTGAAGTTCAAGTCTGTTCATTTATTCCTCACAACAATGTGACATTATATTGGTTTTATTTTCCCCAACCTGTTTGACATAAAGCAGTATTCATCTTCTAATAGGATACTCCAAAAGTTAGGGATATCAGGAGAGATGGGTAAAAATCCCTTTCTCAATCTGCACAGATTACTTTATTCAAAGTTTTTGTGAGACGAAGTCATGATGATGGCAGGTAAGCATTATCTAGACACCTCACATGATACTGTTTCAGGGTACTTCAGATACCTAACTTAAAAGCACATTTTATTAGAAGTACAATGATAAATATTTTCTTGTCAAAAGAGTCAGAAAAAATTAATTTTAAGAAATTAATCATGTTTTACTTTTACTCTCTTTTTCCTCTAAAGATGGAAAAAAGTGGAAATCGAAACGCCTGTAGAGCTCAAGAGCTCTAAAAGTTGCCATTAGATTTAATGAGAAATCAAGGATATTATTTTTTATAGATTTATTCAAAAACTTTCTGTTAGTCATGGCAGATTGCAGAGTAAGTCCAGGCACATCTACATCCTGAAGGCCAAATGAGAACTCATGAGCACTAATGCAAATGCAGAATATGTCCAGTTGATTTCTGCAGAGTTTGTTTTTTTTTTTTTTTTAAGTACATAAAAACCTTTTGCAAAAAAGTTAAAACCATTATGAAATGTTCTTACCTATGTTATTAAAAGGTGCCTCTACAGCCTTATCTAGCTGTTCTTAGAGAGAAAATATTGCTCGTTAGTACCTGACTTGTGACTTGGAGTCACCTCTAATACAACTATCATTTTAGTTTAGCTGACACTATCCATTATTAGGCAGAAGTTAGCTATAGATTTAATGACTAATTTCTTCCATATCATAAACTATGAGATCGGATGAGGAGAAAAAGTTGCATTAAAAATAAAGCATAATTCCTTTTAGTATTATTTCCCATTTTAAAAGGAAAAAAAGGAATCTGACAATCAAAGTAAGCCTGTTATATTTCCCTTGCTCTAATAAATGAAACTATTCTGATACAAAAAGATGAATTAATAATTCCTGAGTATCACCATCAGAGACTGCCTATGGAAAAAAATAACTCTTTTCCATTTGGATTGTGCTGGTAACATTTATTTTTCTCTTTCCATCCGGAAACACTGTGGGTATCATGAGAATTGTAGTGAAGCTGATTGGGGTCATGTGTGAGGGCACTGGGATCATAGCCAATGTCACGTCCAGCCTCCCACAGCTTCAACAGCTCCCAGAGAGAGTGTAAGTACAAATCTGTGGCATATTGGGAAATGAGGGTGGTAACAACTGAGGTCAGTGGCCAGAGTGTTTCAAATAGTCTTGGGAGCAGCGATCAGGATATATTGAATGGAGTTTCAATAAGGAATGGTGTATCCCACAGGAATGATGCTCTAATTCTGTGGCTTTATGATATTTGAATTAGAAATGCATAAAGCTTACAAACTGCATGTAGAGAGCCTTCTGTCTTCATCTGCCACAGAAGTTACAACAACAGATCTCATGCTTTTCATTTATTTACTTGTTTAATAGCATTGCTGAGAAAAAAATTAGAAGACAATGAAATCAGTATTTTAACTACAGCAAGACTTAGTTTTCCAGTCTCTCAAAGAAAGCCAAATGCGACTAAAATCAATAGCAGTAGGAGTAACAGTAGCCTTTGACACACTGCTCATGCAATGTCTTCCTAAGAGTGAAAACTATGTGGAAGATGTGCTGTATATGCTGCATTTCATATCAAAAGACATGAGTTGATTTGTCTCATATGAAATTGGATTTTGTACAGGAACTATGAAACATCATCTCAACTTAACAAAGATGGTGAATCACATAGTCTAAATGTGCTACTCAAGGTCACACAGAAGATCAGCAAGAGCTGGGACCCCCCACCCCAGACTTCACTCCAGCTATGCACTGCTACGTTCTTAGAAAAGCTGGCACATAAACTGTGGTACAGTGACTTCAGAGACAGCCATATTCACTGCCTTCACACTGCAACACATCTATATTGAAGTCAGCAGAGATCTTTGGGAAGCATCCTTCCCTATAAAAGCATACAGAACCACGATAAAAAAATCTGTAAGGAGAAAACAGTGCTGAGTAGCAGATGCCTTCTAAAACTGCCCCAAGAGCCTGGCTGTTACGACACTTCAGTGTGTTGAACACAGTGCACTAACTGCCCTAAGCTATGGGCCACCAACCCTCCTGGGAGCATACTGAAGACAAGACACATCTGAAAGCCCCTCTCTCTGATGAGCTCAATGTTATGATTACAGTTGAATATAACTTCTGCCAGAGCACATTGTGCTCCTGACTCTATTTTATACCACAGTCTGGTAGCTGGAGCATTTACCCATGGTGTGGCAAAATCCAGTCCTTGCTCACCTAGTCCTGAGAGTGTTCAGTGTTCCTTGGAAGAAGGCTGGCTACAAGGTAGCAGGAGGTAGCTGGGTAGAGGTAACACTGTAGGATGCTCTCTGGATTCTAGTTCTGATTCAGATGCAGAAACCAGTGCTGCTTTCTTTTCCTCTTTTCACTGAGAATCAGTGGACAAAGTACCTAGGCAACTGGACTAGACCATGCAAATCCAAAGCTCCCTGTCTTCCAACAGGGTTTGCATCACTGAGCTTGGATCATTCTCCTTCTTGCTCACACCTTATGAATCATGTGACAAGACAAAGGAAACTGAAGCCCTGCCCTAGGAGTGCAGGCACCAACGTAGGCTCCTCAGGGAATTTGAGCTTATGTATGCCAGGTCCCTGAATCCTACCAAGCCTAGGTATGAGATACATAAAAGCACACATATCAGTCAAGATGACAGCTGTTGTAGGCATGTGCAACTGTCCCGTGTTCCAGTAGCATCAATTAAATATACTGTTAAATACACCCAACTTCTCAATAGTACTAGCTACAGAAAACCACTGATTCTTTAACTGAGGTGGAAATGAATGTGTGAATCCTCCTGCAGAGGAGGTATTTTTCTAATGAAAACAGTTTGATAGCCTCAATTGACATTATGACCTTTTGTTCAGACAAAAGTGAATTCTGTAGGCTAAGGAGTCTGACTGAATGGTATCATCTCCACAGAGGGTATATTCCAATTTCACCTTGCCACTATGCAAAGAACAACCAAAGATTCAACTTTTAATCTTTCCAAAGCCATGAATGTTTTTATTGAATGTAAGTAGGCATGCGATGTGTTACGTCATGTCCTGTCTCAGAACCAACTCTGAAATTACTCAGAACTCTAAATGTTCTTAAAAAGAACCTTTTATGTGATTATTTGTTACTTTACAGTGCCATACATACGTCTATAAACATGTGCATGTACATATATCTATGCCTGTATACGTGTGTGTGTTTACATATGTATATGTATCTGAGGGAGAATGGAATAGAAATCAGCAGCAGTGCTTTAGTCTACACCTATACTTTCCACCTCCCCGAAAATACAAGTTGCTGAATCATAAAATCATAGAATAGTTAGGGTTGGAAAGGACCTTAAGATCATCCAGTTCCAACACCCCTGCCATGGACAAGGATATCTTACAGTAAACCATGTCATTCAAGGCTCTGTCCAAACTGATCTTGAACACCACCAGGGATGGAGCATTCACAACTTCCCTGGGCAACCCATTCCAATGCCTCACCACCCTTACAGTAAAGAACTTCCTCCTTATATCCAATCTAAACTTCCCCTGTTTAAGTTTTAACCCATGGGCCCTTGTCCTATCACTACAGTCCCTAATGAAGAGTCCCTCCCCAGCACCCTTATAAGCCCCCTTCAGATACTGGAATGCTACTGTGAGGTCTATGAAGTGGCAGATCACTCTTGGATTTCTCCCCAGATCATCAGCAACATTTCACCATTACACCTTAGTGCTTCAAGAGTAGATGAACATGTCTTCTAGTTAGAATTCCCTATTATTCAAAGGTAGAGTATTGTTAATCACATGCTCACAACTTGTAAACAACAGTAAAATCAGTAGACAACTTTCAGAAAAACATTCTCTCATGCTACCCTGTTAAGCTATTTCTGGACTTTAAATTGTGCTTAGACTGCAAAACACATAGATATCTCATAAATCGAAAAATTCCTTGCTATGTTTTGAGATTTCCTTTGTATAAATTAAATTCTAGTTCAAGTATTTACTTACCCACTTAAATGTGAGGTTAAGAAAGCTGGCAAATACAATATGCAATGCACTGTATGCTGCTGGATTCCTAGCATGTAAAAGCAGATTCTAATGGGAGTATCACAGACTTAATTAATAATTAATTAATTAGAGATGTGTGCATGACTATGGGAGTATGATATAGTAGGCATCACAGAAACATGGTGAGATGGCTTCTACGACTGGAGTGTTGGAATGGAAGGTTACAGGCCCTTTAGAAAAGACAGGCCTGGCAGGTGGGGAGGGGGAGTTGCTATTTATGTTAAGGATAGGCTGGAGAGTATGGAACTCTGTCTGGGGACAGGTGAGCAGTTGACAGAGAGTTTGTGGGTCAGGGTTAAAGGGAGAACAGCGATGGAAGACATTACTGTGGGGATCTGCTACAGACCGCCTGATCAAGAGGAATCTGTGGATGAAGTGCTCTATAGGCAGATAGGAACAGCCTCACGCTCGCAGGCCCTTGTTCTCATGGGGGACTTCAACCACCCTGACATCTGTGGAAGCAACAGTACGGCCCGGCACAACCAATCCAGGAGGTTCCTTGATTGTGTGGAAGACAACTTCCTTCTGCAAGTAATAGAGGAGCCAACAAGGAGAGGTGCCATGCTTGACCTCGTGCTCACCAACAGGGAAGGGCTGGTTGGAAATGTGACGCTCCAGGGCAGCCTTGGTTGCAGCGATCATGAGATGGTCAAATTCGAGATCCTCAAGACAGTGAGAAGAGCGTGCAGCAAGCTCACTGCCCTGGACTTCAAGAGAGCAGACTTTGGCCTCTTCAGGAGCCTGCTTAGTAAGGTTCCATGGGATACAGCCCTAGAGGGCAGGGGGGCCCAAGACTCTTGGTTGTTATTCAAGGATCACCTGCTACAAGCTCAGGAGTGTTGAATCCCAACTAGAAAGAAGTGCAGCAGGAGGGCCAGGAAACCTCCTTGGATGGATAAGGAGCTGCTCAGGAAAATTCAAAGGAAAAAAGAGGCTTATAGAAGGTGGAAGCAGGGACAGGCAGCCTGGGAAGAATGCAGGGATGTTGTCTGGGAAGCTAGGGACCAGGTGAGGAAATCTAAGGCCCAGTTAGAATTGAACTTGGCTAGGGATGTTAAGGATAACAGGAAGGGATTCTATAGGTACGTAGCGAGTAAAAGACAGACTACCGACAACATAGGCCCCCTTTGGAAGATAACGGGAGAACTGGCTACCCTGCATTTGGAGAAGGCTGAGGTCCTTAATGACTTCTTTGCCTCGGTCTTCACTGGCAAAGTCTCTGACCGCACCACCCAAGTCTTGGAAGGCAGATGCAGGGACTGTGAGAATGAAGACCTCAGGCCCACTGTAGGAGACGACCTGGTTCTAGACCATCTTAAAAACCTAAACGTACACAAGTCCATGGGACCAGACAACATCCGTCCGCAGGTCCTGAAGGAGCTGGCGAATGAAGTTGCTAAGCCACTGTCCATCATATTTGAAAAATCATGGCAGTCACGTGAAGTTCCCGACGACTGGAAAAAGGGAAATATAACCCCCATTTTCAAGAAGGGGAAAAATGGATGACCCCGGGAATTACAGACCAGTCAGTCTCACCTCTGTGCCTGGCAAAATCTTGGAGCAGATTCTCCTGGAAGGCATGCTAAGGCACATGAAAAACAAGGAGGTGGTTGGTGACAGCCAGCATGGCTTCACTAAGGGGAAATCCTGCCTGACCAATTTGGTGGGCTTCTATGATGGGGCTACAGAACTGATGGACAGGGGCAAAGCAGTTGATGTCATCTACCTGGATTTGTGCAAAGCGTTCGACACTGTCCCACATGACATCCTTGTCTCTAAATTGGAGAGACATCAGTTTGATGGGTGGACCACTCGGTGGATAAAGAACTGGCTGGATGGCCACATGCAAAGAGTTGTGGTCAATGGCTTGATGTCTGGCTGGAGACCGGTAACGAGTGGTGTCCCTCAGGGATCGGTGTTGGGACCGGTCTTGTTCAACATCTTTGTCAGTGACATGGACAGTGGGACTGAGTGCGCCCTCAGCAAGTTTGCCGATGACACCAAGCTGTGTGGTTCAGTTGATACGCGGGAGGGAAGGGATGCCATCCAGAGGGACCTCGACACGCTTGTGAGGTGGGCTGATGCCAACCTTATGAAGTTTAACCATGCCAAGTGCAAGGTCCTACACCTGGGTCGGAGCAATCCCAGGCACAGCTACAGGTTGGGCAGAGAAGAGATTCAGAGCAGCCCTGCAGAGAAGGACTTGGGGGTGTTGGTCGATGAGAAAATGAACATGAGGCAGCTTCAGTGTGCGCTCACAGCCCAGAAAGCCAACCGTATCCTGGGCTGCATCAAGAGGAGCATGACCAGCAGGTCAAAGGAGGTGATCCTGCCCCTCTATTCTGCTCTCGTGAGACCTCACTTGGAGTATTGTGCGTGGTTCTGGTGTCCTCAACATAAAAAGGACATGGAACTGTTGGAACAAGTCCAGAGGAGGGCCACGAGGATGATCAGGGGACTGGAGCACCTCCCGTATGGAGACAGGCTGAGAAAGTTGGGGCTGTTCAGCCTGGAGAAGAGGAGGCTGCGTGGAGACCTCATAGCAGCCTTCCAGTATCTGAAGGGGGCCTACAAGGATGCTGGGGAGGGACTCTTCATCAGGGACTGTAGTGACAGGACAATGGGTAATGAGTTAAAACTTAAACAGGGGAAGTTTAGATTGGATATAAGGAGGAAGTTCTTTACTCTAAGGGTGGTGAGGCACTGGAATGGGTTGCCCAGGGAGGTTGTGAATGCTCCATCCTTGGCGGTGTTCAAGGCCAGGTTGGATGAGGCTTGGGTGACATGGTTTAGTGTGGGGTGTCCCTGCCCATGGCAGGGGTGTTGGAACTAGATGATCTTAAGGTCCTTTCCAACCCTAACTATTCTATGATTCTATCACTTGAAAGTGAATAGGTATCAGAGCAGTATTTTTTCGATCTGTTAATTTGCTAGATCCCATTTGATAAGTATGGCAAAATCTGAGAAATGGCAAGGGCCAAAATATTTTTCAGAGACATGACCTAATCATTTAACCTTAGCCTGCAAGGAAATGTAGTCAGCACAAGTGTGATGAGCTCCAAAATTTAGAAATCCTATAAAGTAGAGCAGAAATTCTCTTGCCAGGTTTCACTAATTTTAGAACCAAGAGAGAATATTTGAGCAAAACATTGTTGACCAATTTGTTAAAAGCTGCTCCACTTCTCCCCAGTTAAGTGGATAAGTGTTAACGTAATTTATCAGGTATATTTCACCTCAAAACAAGTTTCTGACTAAAACTGGTTTTGTTTGTTTCAGTTATGAAATGCATCTCATAGTTGTAAGAGATCCTACTGCAAATTATGGGAAATGCCTGGTTTGTTTTCAAGCATCACAGTAGCTTCAGTGCTACCAGTTCTGCAGCTTGTGTTATAACCATGAAGGAGAAACATGCCCCTGAGGGAAGTAGGCCTAAGTCAGCTTGCATTTGAATGAAACTTTTAAGTTTTCTGTTAGTAGAACCAATATAATGAGTCTAGAATGGCACAGCTGCCCATGGCACCAAGAGTTACACTGCACAATATGCAGCTGTTGGAGACCTGCTGCTGTAGGCAAGTCCTGCGTCCCTTGCTGGAGCCCAGCTACAGCAGGGGTGTGCATGAATTTTCCTGCACTTTCCAAGCACACTCAAGACACCCAAGTTTTTGGGTGCCAGCTGCAGTGAAGGAAAGTCAATATTCATAATATTTTACATTGTCTATTTCTACACGAAAAGCTTACAAAATCTGTTTATAGCCAGGAGCTACAGATATCTTACGCTATCACTGGGTTCTTTTGTACCTTTAAGCTGCCCTTTTCCATTCCAAGTGTCATGTCTCTCCCTTCCCCCTCCAGTTCTCTCCCACCTTCTGCTTCCTCTCCCCCAGTTAATATGTTGCATCTTATTTCATGCTGTGACACCATTAGTGGAATCTAATCTCTTCTGTAAAGCAGAGTATTAGTGTTGGTTGGGGCCACTTATGAGGTCATACGCTCACACAGCACTTATCTGAAGTAAATGCCTTGTAGCTAATCAGGAAAAAGTAACATGCCGTCACCCTGACCATAGCTTCCCAGCACCCAAATTCCACTCATTTACAGTGAGAGAAACCCCAAGCAGCCCAAGCTTTGTTTTTGGTTTTACATGACAGAAGCCGTAGCCCTTAAGTGACTAGGATGGAATGAGAAGGGAATAAACAATTAGACAGCGCTGCTGGAACAAATCCTCCTGTTTCATTTTTCTTCTTCACTTGTCTCAGCGGGAGTAGTTTTACCTCCTATTGACACCCATTGTGCTCTTGGCTGCTCGCTATGATGCAGCTGTTTTCTTAATGCCTATCAACCCTCTGCCTTTTTATGATGCAAAGGTGATTTGTTAATACAAATGTTGAAACCTTAATAACAATGAATCCCAGTTGTGATCAATGATATTGCACCTTGGCAGGGAATGTATCAATGCTTATGGATTCATTTAAAAGTCATCTGCACAGTGCTGCTGATCTTTTATTTAAAAAAATCTACACATAAGAAATATACCTGCTGTGTTACACTGATGTTTCTGACTCTACTGGGTGAAGTAATATGACATTAAAGTGCTACTGTTTCCTGTGATACCTGCTTAGTCTCATATCTACCATTTTCTATCTGCTCTGAAGACTGCATTTAAACACAAACTCAGTCCTCTAATGAAATCTTCAAATCCTTGTTATGCTCAGTCCTGTTAAAAAGATACTTTGATGTACCTGTTCATTTCCAAAGGTAATTCCAAGGCAGAGCAAACAGCCTCTTGATTCTCAATACTCTTTTTGTTTCATTATCAAGACCTCAGCACAAACCAAATGTTATCACCACCTAAGCACCAGCTGAATTGTCTCTGGACTTACTAAGCAATGTGATGACATCATTTCAGAAAGGACATGATCTATCAAAGTTGCATGTGTGAAAGGCCACACCTCAAAATACCATTGTGTTCAAAAGTAGATACACAATCTTTAAAGACGACAGACTGGTTCTTCTTTCCTTTATGGCACTGGTGCATGGATATTGTTTTAATCACATCAATAGATGTGTGCTAGTGAAAAGTGATATTAGATTAAAAGCAGGTCAGCAATAATAAAGTTTAATAAAAATACCCATGTATGTAGCTGACATTAGTGTGCATAATTTATACAGAAGTGCTTTTTTTAAATGTGAAATAAGCCTGAGCAAACTTCATTCCTTAGATATTCTCAGTTCTTGATCAGGGTGTTCTAAGTAATTTCCCACTTAAGTCACTCAACCAGAGACACGATCATTGACTATGCAGGGATCTGTTTGCCCTAGAGAATAAAAAGATTTTGGTGTTAAAAACATGAAAGCTGAATCATTGAGAAAGTGAGCTACACTGCTATTGTAATTCTAAGTAGAAGAACTGTGTAACACAGCTGCTTTATGCTTTGAAAACTGTTTCCAGTTTCCAGTGTCATATATTCCTCCACTCCAGATCATTACACTCTTGCATGAAACTAATCAACATTACAAATTGAAATTAATGTAGCAAACACACTGTTTCTCATTATAAAATTATTAGGTTGCATTACACTATTTAAAAAATCCACACAGGGATTAGCTGGAATTTTGACAAGTGACAACTGCAAAAGCAGGAAAACCTTCTAATTTAAGATTTAGGTCTTCAGATTTTGTAGCTCCTTATTGTGAACAATAGAGTCTTTTTTGGACCTTTGGTTTGTGCTAGGACTCACTCTGAGTCACCGAATATTTCATGGTGTTCACTGAACTACAGTATGAGTCATTCATGAGCTTTCAAGTATTTTTGGAATTGTGCTATTTTGCTTAAAATTGCAGAAAAAAACGACTAGCAGAAGTGATAAAAAATGCAGCATTGTAGATTTAATAAAATCATGTGATGGAATCAGAACATATACACATAAGCATAAAAATTAATCTAAGCAAAAATTAGGTCTACAAAGGAAATGAGGGATTCAACAATGAATTTTTAGAGTTATTGTATTCTGAACAGGACCCATTTTACTGGAGCTAGTTATGGTTGCCAAAAAGTTCTTGCCTCAGAAGCTGTCCGTGCTTACAATACTTATTTCCACACTCTGCTACAGCTTACCATTTCTACATCATTCTGCATACATGCTAGATTTTTATGAGTTCTAACTGATTAAGAGCTTGATCATAGAAACATCAGATACCATACAAAGTGCACAATCCAAAGCTAATTTTAGTTGAAGTCAGCAAAGAAAAAAATCTCATTGAAAGAGCCAGTAATACTACAGTCTATGATACAGAGAAGTATTCCCACTGCTAAAGAGTGATTATTCCTAAACTTACATAGGGGTTTTGGTTTTTTTTCTTCTTCTCTTTTTGTTCGTTTGTTTTTGTTTTTATTTTAAATAGTGCCTAAAGCCACTATATATAATAAGGAAGGGTTTTAGCACAAGGATATGGATTATCATCACAGGGAAAATAAACTAAGATTTACACAAGGCACATGAAGAGCAGTGGCAGAGCTCAGAGCTTGCAGCCTTGTGTTTATGATGATCGTCCAACACTGCTTTTCAAACAGGTTCACAATAAATGATATTTAGTCATGGTTCTCTTGAGCAGAGATCAGTTTTGGCTTTTTAGCAAGGCTGAAATAAAGCCATTTGGACTGGAGAAATAATGGGAAGAATTGTGTCAAAATCTGGAAGCTTTTCCTCTAAGGAGAGCCAAAGTTCTATGTCACAAGACTTTGCCTGAAAGAGAAAGTTTTCTTAGATGCATGACTGTGTTGACACTCTTATTCTTGCTTGAGAGTGGCTTTTCATGTTTTTTTTGAAACTCCTTACTAAGCAGCATAAAATAAGTCAAATAAGAATAGGCTCTCAGGGCTTCTTTGGGTGGAACTAACAAATTTACAATTTACTGAATTCTGAACAAGCTCTCTCTGAATACACAAGATCTTAGCCAGTGAGAAGTTCACCATTTCACAAATTGAAGCTTGGTCATTTGGACATCAAATGGATGGATGTCCAATGGGTATGAGAACAGGAGATAACAGTCAAGCTGCTTCCAAACATTCTTCACTGTTACCAAGTTTTTGAGTGAGTAAGGGAAAAGGTATCTGCATTTTCTACTGTCATACTACGAAAAAGACAGTAACTTACATCCAGCCTACCCAAATTATTTTAGTACCCTTTCCTACTGCCTATCCCCAAATGTGCTGCTACTCAAGTGTCACGCAAGTGATGGATCTCGCTTTCCGTGCAGTTAGTAGTCTGCTGGATACAGTTCTAACAACAATACAGTATTATTAGAACTGGCAGGGCATCTTTTGTAAAATATTTGGTCAGAACACCATGGTTTGTCAAAAATGTTTTATACTGAGTGTTTAGAACAGGTCTTCTGTTCAAGTGAAAGGGAGACAGTTGGGGCTAAGTTCTCAAAAGGCAATGCAAGATAGTCAATGCATGGAACTAGTCAAAGTAGAAAGTCTCTGTATCACTGTTGGTCTGATAGGGTGGTATATCACACAGTATAAATGAGGTGTATTTGTAAATAAATGGTAAGATCACAATCATTATATAAACTACTTTTTTAAAAATGAAAAATATTCTAAGAACTCTAATTGTCTTGACACGTAAAAATTATCTTTGGCAAAAAAAAATTCCCCACACAGTATTAATGCATTTAACTGCTGAAAAAAACAAGAGAAAGGGTTTGTCTGTCACTAGAAAATCTGCAAAAGTAAGATCATTGCTTGGACTTCAAACTCCTTCCTGTCATGCATGAATGACAGGTGCCAGTTGCAGTAGTTTTCTATTCTCCTTTCTGGAAAATGTGAATTGTGCTTCCCCAAAGGAAAAGCTGGCTGCCCACCCACATTCATCTGCAAAAAGTAGGACTTCTGCAAAATTTCCTTACCTTGTGTGGAGGTAAATTCTCCCGTTTCAAGCTTTAGAAAAATGGCTGCTTAAAAATCAAAAGGCCAACAATAAAGGGTGCAGAGGGTACTGTTTCTTCTGCTACCCTGTCAAAGGACAGAATGAGTTAAATATTTTTCATCAAAAGGTAAGAAAAAAGGTACTATCACTTAAAGACACAAGATAAATGTTTTGTTATTTGGTTAACATTTTGGAAGAAAAGTTGTCTATATTTTTGCTGACATATTTTCCCTAAGCAGATCTAACAAACATATTGTAACAGTGTTTGTCTCATTCAGTCTAGTGCATCATGTAATCATATCATTCAAGCTTGTTTCAGGTATGAGTTAGTTTTCCATTAATTATATTCCAAGCACATGTATACATATCAGTGCAGTTGGGGTGTCTATTTCTATTAGTTTAACAAGCCCTGGTATTAATGAGATTGCTCTATAATTGAACCTTTTCATGGGTCCCTTGGTGATGAAATTATGCTAATCTGAATCTGCAACCACAAGGCATCCATCATACTTGATCAAATAGTAAACATCAACAGTGATATGCTAGGAGTGTAAATGTGCCGTTAATTATTACATAAATGAACAAACCCCATTGTTTCATCTTTATATTTGCACAACTTAATAAAATGGGTGAAGACAGAATGTACCAGACTTCCACTATGTGGCAGCATGGTCCACTTAACAAGAGCATGAGCTTGTAAATATTGTGGTATCTTGAGGGCTGATATACTCTGTGTGTATAAGAGAGGAAAGAAGGTGGATATATTTCATCTGCTCTGAGTCACTGTTGTGGGAAACAATGATACTGATCAGTTACATACCTTTAAAAGAGAAAAAGCATCCAATTTCCCAGCTGCTATAACTGTTTGCTTCTAAAGCATGTGTGGTTTGTGGATCACCAAGGGTTTTAAGTGAGGAACATATATCTCAGAATGTCTGCTGTGAGATGATTTATATCAACTAACAAAAAATTTCTCTAAACTTCAGCAGGTAACATCTTACATACCTACAATCACAAAAACAGACGGATTCCCAGAATGTCTGTGTTCCTGTAGGCTTTACTCCCCACCTATGGTCACACCATACTAAAGAAAACAAGCAAAAATATCAGGCCACTTTTAATTAGTAATATGAGGATGAACGGAATTGTCTCAGTGAAGACATAAAAATTAAAATGCCTTTTTGCCCATGTTTTTTATTAGGTGCACTGTGCCGTATAACTATCTGAGCAAGTACTAAATTTCAGTACAAGTTGCTTTCATTTTAACACATACAGATGTGAATAGAAAATAAAAAATGAGACTTTTCTGTTTGATAGCATTTTAGTTTGACAAATGACAACTCCAATATTTATCTGGTGACCAGAGTATTCTTTCACAACTGTTCTGCTGAAGGAAAACTATCTTATCAGAGATCTTACGAATATTGTAAGATATGTACGTCATTGATGTGAAATACATCAGAGCCAGATTCAGGGACCAATTCCTAAAAAAGAGAGTAATTTTCCCTGTTTGAATGTACTTCACTAATTTGTATATAATGGAGTGTGGTGTGGTGATTATATTAATTCCAGGTTTTAGCCCAGTTTGACTCATGCCTCGCCTCTGCCTTTTTAATATTTAACAGAACTATTTAAACTGTATTTATGGAAAAAGATATTCTGTAAGCCATCAAGCTACACACTCAATTAATACAAAAAACATAGGGATAAATATTTTGCCTTTTCACTCTCCCTTTCATAGAAGGAACATTATAATTCAATAAAGGAGTATTCAAAAATTTATTCAATAATTTCCAGACATGGTTCAAAATAAGTTCCTTGGACTGATGCAGCCCTGGGACTGTAACATATAGGAATACAAGTTGTTCACAACAAGCTGATTCTACTGCCTCTAAAATCAAGAAGAAGGTCCCTGTGACAAGGTCTGTTCCAGTATTTATGTTACCTCTATAAGCAGGTGAACTACAAAACCTTATGTTGATAAAAAAAAAAAAAAAAAAAAAAAAAAAATTGTTGTTAGGATAACCTAGTAGATTTCTAAAAACATTCTGATTGGGTTTCTACTTTTAACATACTTATTCAAAAACATTCCCATTTTAAAACTTATGTCCTGACTCTTTTATATAAACAATGACACAGGAATAAGATGAGAGAGAACTGCACCTCTGAGCTCTCAGGCTTATCATATATTTATTCACACCCTGATAATGACATTTGGTATTCCTGAGATAGTTTGCCTGAGCTTTCCTTTATTAAAATAGAATTATTTTGAGCTAGATATCAGCTGTGAGTTTCATAACACAGAAACAGCATAACAAAAAGTCCAAAACCATACTCAGTCTTGCAATTACTTCTCTTTTCAACATTTGAAAGTGGAAGCACACGGGACTGCTTGTGCAGCACTCCTCTCCAGAAAGTGGACTCTCCAGAAAGCGTTCTACTGATGCTCACTTAAGCTAAGTGACACAACATTTAACAAACCCATCTACCAGAATGTGGCTGAAGATCAGGAATCAGCACTCTTTCTGCACACAGCAATGTATAACACAGATTTACACAGACGTTTTTTCAATTAAGAACTGCAACTGAATTTAGTCACAGAAAACCCACCTTAACTTGTTGGTTGTGAAAGGAGTGAAAACTGACTCTCATGGGTCTCACTGACACCTTCCAAGCCAGATGTTGCACCCGCTTCTGATCCTATTTACACTATCATCACTGTTCATTTCAGCAGCCTGACTTACTTCAGTTTCAACCAAGACTAGTGTCAGGCACTTTATTTTTAAGAGATTGCTTCCACCCTTCCTTTTTCTTGTTTTTGACAGCATTGCCTAATGCCGTGGTTTCCCTCAGAAGTATTTTTATAACTGTCTCCTGCTGAATCAGGAGCCTCTCATACTGACTGTAGCCATGCCAGCTAGATTAAGTTCACTCTGTTCTGTGCAACCACCTGTGAGTCAACCTATACAGAAAAACCCTGTGATTCAAAAAAGTAAAATGTGAAGGGACCTTGCAAATTAGGGGGAGGTGAAGGAGAATATCCACACCTGGAAAAAAAACCAACAGTAAATAAAAAATTAAACCATCTCAGGTTTATGTCATTGAATGAATTAGACCATACAAAGGCTTTAAATTCCCTTCGTAGGACTGCTGACTGAGGATACTGGCATCTGCATTGGCAGGCACTGCTCCTAGAGACTTCCAGGTGCTCTGTGAGCCTGCAAAGGCTTACACTGGAATCACTGGGTCTTCACAAAGACTGTTCATTCCCTCTAGTAAGGTAATGGCACAATTACCCCAGCAAAACAGTACTGAGGCACTTAGAAAATCTGTCCTGCAGGTATGACTCCACAGAACAAGTCTTTGCTTTCAGATCCCTGCTCAACCCTTTGTGAGCACAAATGCATAGTCTAAAACCTGCAGTATTCATGAAACATTTCCATCACCTCCACAACATAGGCCAGATGCTATATAAGAATGCCCTTAACTTGGGTTAAAAGAGGACATTTTTAAATATTCACATTCTACTCTCCATGTTTTCAGTGTTATCACATTATTACAGCCCCTGTAATCAGTGCTCATTGTCTCTCTTTTAGAAACCTGCATTTTGTATCACCTGAGATTGTCTAATTTCAGATTCCAGTTTTAGATTGAAGATTCCTTTAGCAATGAAGATATATATAATAATCTTCTAGATTTCTGTTAGGTAAATGATTGCAACCATAATTTATCATAAGTATCATGTGATAGAAAAGCATAAAGCAGCTTCTCCCAAAGACATGCTTATTGAACATTCATTCTTTTATTTATAATTGTACCTGATTTTATTATAACCAGATAGCACAGTAAAACTGCTCACTGAGTTTCTTTTGATCTTGGTGTTTTAAAAATAAAAATTTCAGACTGTTCTGGGGCTGCAGACCAGTAACACAGGGTGACCCTAAGGGATTGGTGTCGGGACCAGTTTTGTTCAGCATCTTTGTCAGTGACATGGACAGTGGGATTGAGTGTGCCCTCAGCAAGTTTGCCGATGACACCAAGCTGTGTGGTTTGGTTGATACGCCGGAGGGAAGGGATGCCATCCAGAGGGACCTCAACACGCTTGTGAGGTGGGCTGATGCCAACCTTATGAAGTTTAACCATGCCAAGTGCAAGGTCCTACACCTGGGTCGGAGCAATCCCAGGCACAGCTACAGGTTGGGCAGAGAAGGACTTGGGGGTGTTGGTCGATATAAAAATGAACATGAGCTGGCTTCAGTGTGTGCTCACAGCCCAGAAAGCCAACCGTATCCTGGGCTGCATCAAGAGGAGCATGACCAGCAGGTCAAAGGAGGTGATCCTGCCCCTCTATTCTGCTCTCGTGAGACCTCACTTGGAGTATTGTGTGCAGTTCTGGTGTCCTCAACATAAAAAGGACATGGAACTACTGGAACAAGTCCAGAGGAGGGCCATGAGGATGATCAGGGGACTGGAGCACCTCCCGTATGAAGCCAGGCTGAGAAAGTTGGGGCTGTTCAGCCTGGAGAAGAGGAGGCTGCGTGGAGACCTCATAGCAGCCTTCCAGTATCTGAAGGGGGCCTATAAGGATGCTGGGGAGGGACTCTTCATCAGGGACTGTAGTGACAGGACAATGGGTAACGGGTTAGAACTTAAACAGGGGAAGTTTAGATTGGATATAAGGAGGAAGTTCTTTACTCTAAGGGTGGTGAGGCACTGGAATGGGTTGCCCAGGGAGGTTGTGAATGCTCCATCCCTGGTGGTGTTTAAGACCAGGTTGGACAGAGACTTGAGTGACATGGTTTAGTGTGGGGTGTCCCTGCCCATCCAGGGGTGTTGGAACTGGATGATCTTAAGGTCCTTTTCAACCTTAATTATTCTATGATTCTATGATTCTTACAGTTCCTAGTTTATAAGTCATCAATAGAAATCTATCCTTTCTTTGGTTTCATTTCTATATACAATGCCTTTGTTACATTTTTCTATATAACTTTTAACAATTAGTTTCACTTTCTCTCCACACAACAGTAACAAACCATACATAAAATCCTATTGCTTTCTTGCTCATGAGTTCTTAATATTTAAAAAAAGTATTTGAGCAGTCTCAATCTACTAATGCTTCTATTAAAACCAGAAAACTTTTAACCTAATTTACATTTGCAAATTATGTAAAATGTTTGTTAAATATTGCCTTATTATTAGAATTGTTATTATTTATGTACACTATGTAAGTTTCTAATCTATATTTATTTTGACTACATATTCTAACTAGGGGTTTGATTAGCTGCTTGGTTCTCCTGTTTCTAGAAGTCATCTATTATAAAATTTGTCTGCAATAACACTGATCTTTTTCTGTGTGAGACCATATATTTTCAAGTTGTTAACGACAGTGAAAGAAGTAAACACACTAAAGTAACAGTAGATTGCAATCCTCTTTCATTTCATCCATTCAGACTTTCCTAAATAATTTTTTATCTGCTGTTCTAATTTCCTATTCATACAAGTCTTTCCACTAGGGCTTAGTAGCAACTTTGATCAAATTTATTATTAGCAAGCAATTACAATCCTTAATGGTTTATTAGAAATTCAGAATTGTTTCCTATCTGTATTCAATATTGCATAATAATATACATATACTTAATCAGTTTCCCTGCTGACAAGTATATTCATTTTAATTTTAATTAAGAATGACCATATAATATGAATATAATGTTCTAAGTGTACTTCTATCTTAATAGTTTCCCTTGTGTCAAGGATATCCTTCTGTACTTTGAAAATCGATAGTTGTGATCCTTTCTTGACTCCTTTGTCTTCCCAAACCAAGCAAACAAACAAGTAATCCCAAAATACAACCACTAAAGACCAGCACTGAAGTTGAAAGGCAACTAAGGTTATGTAATTAGCAGAGATTTTTCTAAAAAGTTTTTATCATTCAGAAACTCTGACACTTGATGGCCAAAATTCTACCCCTCTCAGTATTCTGTTTCTAACTAATTTAACTCATGAAACTCAAGAGGAATGCCAAAACAATTACATGCAGATGTGAAGCTTTCAGGTCAATTTATAGGAGTTATACTCCACACTAAACAATTAACATTATTTTCTGGACAATCACAGTGTTAGTAAGAAGGAAGATCTGGAAGTCTGTTAGTCTAAGCCTCCACTCAAGCTCGGACTGCTGTTAGCACTAGAACAGCCATTTCTTTCTGCAGCTGACTCTTGAAAATCTGCATAGATTCCACAACATATCTGTGTAACCTGTTCCAGTTGTGTAGCCATATTTGGATCACCACTGTCCACGATAAAATAATTAAGTATCCAGAATAACATAAAGACCCATAAAGATCAGAAATTTTCAGGTGGTCCTGGAAGATAGATGTCCATCTGATTTAGATACGAAGGGGTAAATCTGATGGTTACAGCTACCACAAGAATTTGGTCCACACCAGCCTACAATATTAATTTCTCTCAGACTCCATATAATCTTTTCAGGTAACTTCAGATGCTTGTAATTTCTAATTCATCTTACAAAAGGAAAAAAAGAAAGTATCACTGATGCTGCAAGAAGAAAGATATCAGTGCAAAATATTACACTCCAGAGTAATGATATGCTAAATTTTCAAGAAATTAAAATTCCTTTGGTTAACTATTACAAAACTCCTGAAGCAGATTTACTTTTGCACCCTTCTTAATATCTTGTGCCTGTTAATACATGTCACCCATCTTTTTCTGGGTAAATATGTCTCAATCTGTAAAACTGAGACAAATGAAATGCCTGCGGATATACACATGCATTAAATAGGCATGCATGCTCAGAATCACTAAGGGATGAGAGAACTAGCCACCTAGAATAAAGCACAGAAATGGAAATCTTGCATGAAGAGTTCATGTAATTGTTTCAGTGATATTCCAGGAGTAAAGGAGTAAAGATTGTAAAATTCTAGCTGAAAACTTTAGAGGCAGTGTAGGCTTAAATTGTAGGTTTAAACTAACAATAGTGCGTGTGTCCTTAACATAGTAGAATACAGCAAACTGTTCTAACTTGCTAACACATAGAGAAAGGAATGTTTGGCTGATGGGGAAGGAACATCATGGGACTGGTAACAACAAAGGAGGCAGTAAATAAGACCAAGGATGCTAGCTTTCAAGGTAACGGAGTGGTGCCCAACGTGAAGCAACACTGGAACAGAACAGAAGCAAGGACATACCAGCTGCTAACTCAGCACCTGGACCTTGCGACCATGCACAAGCACTGAGGTAACTCAGTAAACTCAACAATGCCCACAGACTGATCAGCTGCAACCTATTTGGCACATTTCATTGACGGGATAAGGAAGGGTAAGTTGTGACCCTCAGAGAAGGGTACCGTAGACATCACAGCGTAAAAGTAAGAGAGATAGAGTGAGCTGAAGGGAGCACAGGGGCTTTGGGGAAAGAAGAAGAAATAGCTTTGGAATTGGATATGGCTATGTGAAACCAGCTTAGTATTTGGGAAATATCAGGTTGCTTTGGAGTGGGACTGGAATAAGAAGTGGGGATTTAGGAACTTGAGGAGAGACTGAGGATGCCATGAACCAGCCTCTTGCCCTGCAGAACGCCCTAAACACATTTCAGACTGGAAACATCCTCAGGACTGGTATGAATACACCTACCTCCATTGGACCATATACTTAATGCCCCGTTTAGCATAGCTTCTACTAAGCAGTACAGTCTGCAGTTTTCAAATATACAAGCATAGTTTTTACTGCACTACTAAATATTTCCAGTTACATTTAGACTACACGGCAAAAAGTTGCCACCGACAAACTTGTTACGGGTGCTTAAATTTGCTTACAGACTTTTGTAAACAACCTGCTGCCTTCTCCAAAACAAAATAATTTGTAGACCATCCTGATCTGTGGAACTCTAACCTGTTAGATGTTCAGAACTTAATCTGTTCCTTATATTTATTCCTTAACTATTCCACTCACTTGTTTGGCCTTCCTGGGTGCATCTAAGTTTTAAAAACTTTTAGTGCAATCATTTAATGAGACTTCTTATACAGTAATATGCTCCATGGTAATAGGTTGAATAAGGCCAGTGCCAGCCAGATTACATGTTGTGCAGATGGGGTCATGTGTCAAGGAAAATGGTTAATATTGAGAAGGTATCAGCTAATTCTTGGCTCTGTCCTTTGAAAGAAAATAGGTTTAGTAAATGAATCATCATGTAGTTTTAAGGATTACTTCACTTCCATACTTCCTTCCCTGTGTAAGTTTATGTCTCTGCCTTTCCTTACTCAAAATATTGCAGACTTTCTTAATTTCACAGAAGGGAGACTATAGCTTCATATAAAGATCAGATTCAAATCTGCAAAACTCAGGAAGTTTGTAACAGTTAATTTAAGATTATATCCCACTATTGAGTTATAGAGTTATTATGTTCATTAGCGCAGCTATGGCTGCAAACCCCCAGTGTGTTTACCACTGCAATAGTTCTGTGAAAAAACATTATGCCTTCAAGAGGTCATACAAAACCTCCAAAGTTCTACTGCAACAAGTCTGTCTGTTTTTACAAACCTTTCACAGTTTTATAACTTTTAACGGATAAACCATAGCGATAATACCTTTTCAGGAGAAATGAGTTATCTTTGCAGGACAGACTTCATAGCTATACAGTGGATATAGATCATCTGGGAAAGGGGGTGAACTGAAATCTAATTAGATTTCATTTTAAGTCTAGCTGAGGCAATTATGACTTCTGAATAAAAGTGGTTATTTAGCACGGTAGCCTAAGCAATGCACATAATTATTATAATTATTGTGTACCTAATGATATCTAATAGGAGTCAGCATTGTAAATAAATGCTGTAGACTGTTCAGCAGGGTGGCCTGCACTTCGCAGAAAACTAAATAACAAAGGTTAATAAATATGTTTGCAGATGATTGTTTTACAGGAACCCTGGGCATCACTATCTGTTGGAGATTAGCTACATTAGGACTCAACAGACCAGAAAACATCCAGAATAATAGTCTTGGTACTAGCTTATAGATGTAGTGTATTAAAATAGTTGAACCAAATTCCTTCTTTCCCAATTCTCCCCAAGTACAAGTTATGCAGTTAATTTTTTTCATAAGATCACTTAGTGGACAGAATTCAACTTCTTTATTTATTGAATGGTTTATATGAAAATGTGAGATCAATCAATCAGTTCTTCTGTTCAAAGCTCCTACTTAATTCTCAGAATTTAAGAATATGCTGTTTGAAGTGTGGATTACAGTAACTGCAGATGCTGCCTAACCCCTTTTTGCACTGTATTAGCAGAAGAATTGTATTTATGTAATGAAGGCAATGTCCACTGCTGATATAGATGACACGTTGCAGATTTAAAATTGCATATGTTTGCAAAGTGGTTCAGAGCCTTCAATTTCCGAAGTCCATTGTGTTTTCAATTATCTTCCCACCCAGGCAAACTAGGGAGAGACTAATCAAGCACAATGTCCTCACACACTTCCCACTATGCCTTCCTTAGAGAGGTCAAAGGGCACTGTCAAATCACGGATGCAGCTTGCTCTGCCACGGGAAACACTGGTATGATTTACAGTTTATAGCCTGCATCACTAAATGTAACCATTAGTAACAGTATCCTTAGCTACAAAACAATTAAGCATTTTGTTATTTAAGGTTCTCCCATATGACTTTTGAGATAATTTTGGCATTTAAAAATTATTTTGGTAGTGGTCAAGTGGTCAATTACGTTCCAGAAAACAAAAACGTTCCAGCCTATGGTAAATGTTACAGTAATGTATGTAAGGCTTATGCATTGATTTGAATGTAAATACTTGGTTTTGAATAACACATAATACAGGCTGTAAATGAAGGGAAAGGATATGTATCTGTCACATGTTAGTAGATGTGATATTAACTAATTGGTCTCCTAGAATGAAAAGGCACAATCCAGATAGTCACCTAATTTCCTACTGAATTGGAGGTTTGTAGGTCACCACATAAAAGCTATCCTCAAGAGAACCTTCCATCAGAGATGAGAACTGGCCACTCATCCACTCAGTCACTCACCCCTGTGCTGAGACTCCTCATGTTAAACTATCATTGCTGTGAAAGCGAGTACATTGTCACACTTCTCTATCACATACAACAGGCACTGGCATTATCAGGTCATCTGGGGAGGAGAAAATTTATCTGAGGTTCTGCAAATGACTTCATTATGTACACCCAAAAGAAAGAGATTTCTAGGACAGCTGAACAGGATAAGAGTAAAAATCACTCCTGTCTATGTATGTGCCCTTTCCTATATTCACTGTTAGTGGAAGGCAGAACAGCTTAGAAGTTTTATCCCACTGTATAGATATCATATAGAAGCCATAAACGCATAACTAGAAACAGTACATAACAACATGTGAATCAGAATATAGTTCTTTAAATATATGAAGCATATACCAATAACACTAAAGAAATACTGCCTTTAATGTAAGTTGGGCTTACTAGAATCTGCTAAAGTTGCAGCTGCCACAGTGAAATTAATCGGTCAACTGAACATTATTTTACAATATTAAAGATGGTAGCAATGCTTTTGGAACAAAGAAGAGGACTCCTTTCTGGTTCAGCTTTCAATACAGGCATAACGTGAAATTATGAAGTTGATTCAGCTCAGAAAAAGCATAATTTTTTAATCACAATATTTTTTAAGCCACAAATGGAGTTCATTTTAACAATTCATGAATTAAAGATATGCTTTGAAATTGAGTCCAGCTTCCTAAAAGCATATATATTATATCTACACAGCAAACTTACGCACTAATGCAAACCAAGTTCCATTTACATTTTGATTGCTACCTCATATCTATCAATTAATGTACTGTACTCATAAAACACAACCTTCAACACCCAGCTGACGTGAAGAACTTCCATATACATTTCAGGCTCAGTCTCTACAGACCACTTTGCTGGCAAAGCTATGTGTGAAGTTAAGTTCTGTCTTCAGTTTTTATCTATCTAAAATTTATTTAGCTAATATTCTATCAAGCAATTTTTCTTCAGTGAATTCCATGCCTTAAAAAATACAACCTAATAAGAGCATTAAAACAACAAAGAGTAGCCTGTTACATACATGCTAACAGAGATCTAACAAATTGCATTTGAAATCAGAAACCCCATTTTTTTTCACTGAAATGAGTAATAACTTTGATTCAGACAACTAACATTTTCCTCATTTGAAAAAAAAAGCTCTCCCTAACTTTCCATTTGCTTTAACAGGAGTTTTTGATAGGCAGAGCTGACAACTTGAGCCTATCTATTAGACATGGGAGGTCAATGGGCTGCAAGAGTCTTTCAGTAAATAAAATAGCCTAAAAAAGAGGACAAACTCCACTTCTTTCTCTCTATATATGATTTCAGTAGTATGATGCAGCTTAACAAGGGAAGCTGAACCGGTGTTCACGTGCTTGTTTATATATGACTGACCCAAAAAACAAGCAAAAATATGCCCAAAATGATGGATTTGATTACACAGATAACAACTGAATATTCAGATGGAAAAATAGGACTCAAAGGTATCACTAAAAATTGCAAAGCTCATCCCTGTTTATAAATAAAAATTCCATACATAAGCTATGAACAATATGGAACACTCTTCTCTCCCTTTCTCTCACCACTTATAATCAGCACTTTCAGCAAACTGGATCCAGTTTATTGAATAAAATTGAAGGAGGTGCAAGGAAGGAGGTGGTTGCCTACACTGAAAGAAACTAGTCAGCATGTCAGAGAAGGGCTTTTCATAATAAGCCACAGCTTGCTGCTTCAACCTTCTTTAAAGCAAGAAAGATTATTTATTTAAACCAGGTTGAGTGTTTGTGTTTTGTTCTGTGTTCAGATCCCTTGATAACCACCATTTGCCTTTCCCCTGAAGCTGGTGCTGTGAATACAAATGGTTAGTTAGTCATGGCTGCACTGGGCTATTTAAGCAGATCAGAGGCTATGGAGAACATCAGCGTGAAGCGAGGAATAGAAACTGTTTTGCTTTGAGAAAAAATGATGCCGTAAGGAACTTACCATGCTAAACCAGGGCTAGGGCATGTGTGTAGGCAGTACAGCTGGCGGAATTAGTGATCACTTGTATGCAAGTAAGTTGATGAAAAGCTTTCTGCCATTGCAGTGGGTCAGTACCCAACAGGGTGGATTTCATGGCACTGGCCACTGAGCTCTTGAAAGATCATATCGCAATGTCTCAGTTGAAAAGATGCTTTGAAGAGATCTTTGCTATTTCGTTTCAAAATCTGGCTCCAGTTGTATCAGTTATACTGGATGAGACTGCAAACCTGTTCCAGTAACTAGAGTTTGTTTGTATTTATTGCATCCCTCAAGAGCCTCCTCCTCAAGCAGGAAGTCTCGTGCGCAGTATTGGGAAGCAAAATTTGGGAGCTTTTGTCTCAAAGCTTTCTAAACATTTGACAGTTTTCTGTGTAATTGGCAAATATATGTAAGTGTTAACCAGGCAAATAAGCCTCCTAACTCAGGTGCCTCAGTTAAGCACTATGTTGCTCAGGGTAAAGATCACCATTTAATTATAACGTGCTAAAATTGAAATGCTGCCATTATGCTTAGAAAGAGATGTTTCCAACAGAAAGAAGGCGTGTCATTACATGAAGTGTCAAAATTTGCGAAGTTTAATCTGTCAGAAATCACTTTTCTGAAATAGACTTCCAAAGTTGACTATAATCTTGTCTTTTTTTCCTCATTCCTTTATTTTCCTGCACTGGGAGGCTTCTACTGAACACAATTAAAAAAAAAAAAAAAATTGCAATAAGAACAAACCTGGTACCAAGGAATTACTTCTTTGTCCTTAGCAGCCCAGCAGAAGGATAAGTGGCAATTTAGGCTATATTTATTTTTTATAATAATATCTACAGATTATTTTGTTATAAATCCTTTGGTGAACTTTCTCCTTAAAAAAAGGCCTCACAAATGACTTCCTTTAAAGGCCAATCTTGACAGCAGGTGGAAGAGACGCAGTTGTTCTTCAAACATTATTGAGCTCACAGCAATGTATTTTTCTGTCTTTTCAAAGCCCAAAACTTAAAAAACTTGCTGACTGATGGAATCTTAAACACATATTTGAGAATAAGGAATAAGCTGAGGTAGTTAATGCTGCCTCAATCTTTTATAGTTACACCAGCCATCCTCAGGGTACGCAGCTCCCTGAGCTGGATGGCAGAGATAAGGAACTGATTGAAGTCCTCATAATTCAAGAAGAAATTACTAGCTACCTCCTGCTCCACTTAGACACATACAAATCTAAGAGCCTGTATGGGTTACACACAAGACTGTTGAAAGACCTGGCAGAGGAAGTTGCTAAGCCACCCTCCACCATCTACCAGCAGTCCTGGTCTAGTGGGCAGGTACCAGAGAATTGGAGGTTGGCCAATGTGATTCATCTTTACAAAAAGGGCAGGAAGGATGACCCCAGAAAGCACAAGCCTGTCAGCCTTACCTCAGTGCTGGGGGAGGTCATGGAACAGATGATCCTGAGTGAGGTCATAAAGCATGTGTGGGAAAACGGAGGGATCAGGCCCAGTCAGCACAGGTTCATGAAGGGCAGGTCCTGCTTGACCAGCCTGATCTCCTTCTATGATAAGGTGACCCACCTTGTTGGTGGGGGAAAGGCTGTGGACATTGTCTAAATGGACTTAAGCAAAGCATTTGACTCCGTCTCCCGCAGTGTTCTCCTGGAGAAATTGGCTGCTCGTGGCCTGGATAGGTGTATTCTTTGCTGGGTTGGATACTGGCTGGATGACTGAGACCGAAGAGTGGTGGCAAATGGTGTCACATCTAGTTGGCGACCAGTCAGTAGTGGTGTCCCTTAGGGCTCAGCATTGTTGTCCCTTAGGGTCAGCATTGTTTAATATCTTCACTGATGATCTGGATGAAGGGATTGAGTGCACCCTCAGTAAATTTGCAGATGAATACCAACTTGACTGGCAGTGTTGATCTGCTGGAGGGTAGGGATAGGCCCCTCTGCAGAGGTTGGATCACTGAGCTGCGGCCACTGGTATAAGGTTCAACAAGGCTGGGTCCTGCAACTGGGTCATAACCACCCCATGCAATGCTCCAGACTTGGGGAAGAGTGGCTGGAAAGTTGCTCAGCCGAAAAGGACCTAGGAGTGCTGACTGACAGCTGAACATGAGCCAGCTTGTGCCCTGGCAGCCAAGAAAGCCAATGGCATCCTGGCCTGTATCAGCAATAGTGTAGCCAGCAGGGCCAGGGCAGTGATCATCGCCCTGTACTCGACATTGGTGAGGCTGCACTTGAATACTGTGCTCAGTTCCGGGCCTGTCACTACAAGAAAGACACTGAGGTGCTGGAGCAGGTCCAGAAAAGGGCAACAAAGGTGGTGAAGGGCCTGGAGGATGAGTATGATGAGGAATGGCTGAGGGAACTGAAGTTGTTTAGTCTTGGCAGTCCTGGAGTAACAATTGAACTCAATCATCTTAAATCAACCTAGTTGATTCTATGTTTCTGTATTCAGCTTTTAAGGCACAAGTGAGTAATAAAGTCAGATTAGTTCCTAAACTATAGAAGTATCCACATATTGAAGTCTTCAGCATTGTGTATTTACTCTTTTTCTCTTTTTACAGACCCTTGCCATCTCACCAACTCCCTCTGCAATGTTTAGAAGCTTCCTTTACTGTCTCTAAGCCTAGCAAAGATGATAAAGAGTGTGAAGAAATTTCTCAATCTTTGCATTCATTTCTGGTGAATGCAAAAAAAAAAAATTAAGAAAAAATATTAAAAACCTGAATACTAATATAATGATCATTATGAAAGTTATCAGCACTAAGCCCTCAGAATGAGTGGACTAATGTATGTTTAGTTTGTTTCTCAGGATTTTCTCCAGTCATGAAAATATCGAATATGATACTGGAGTAAGCCTCTCAAGTGTCTTCTCTTAACTGCCCATGGATTGAAACCAGAACTGCTTATTAAGTCTCCCTCACAAGAAATTATTAAACCAGTTAGGATTTGTGTAGATTTATGTATTCAGATAGAATCAGCACATAAATGGATTTTTATGATAAGCGTATGTTTAGGAGGATTATTTCAATTTGTTATGTAGATATGACCTACATTTTCAAAAAACAGTAATAATTTCTCCAGAAGACTTTGATGCTACCTATGCTTGTCACTTCACTATGATTGAGAACAAACTGCTTCTGAAATTTTGAGGAAAAAAAAAATCAAGTTTTGTAGTTAGTATACATGTTTAGTTTGTTTGTTTTTTAAAAAAGATACCTTTTTATTTCTTGTATCTGTGGTTTAAGATGATGTAAAGAAAACTCACATGTTGCTTCTCCATTAGTACCAAATTTCTTTACTTTTTGAAACTGTTATCATGTATATACTTGAACAGGTTTTTGATAACTAGCTTAAGGAAAAGGAAAAACAAAGCATCATTATTACACAGAATATTTAGAGAAGATAACCTGTAGTTTCATATGAGGGTCTATTTAAGGACAAGGAAAATTAGTATATTTCTTTATACATGAAGATAGATTTTAATCTAGCAGAGCACCAGCACTTGCTAAACAAATGCTTGCCATATGAAAGCATTTACAGTGTATATTAGACAAGTAATTTACACTTTTTATGAACTCAAATCTAAGGCTAATTTGAACATCAGCTGTTAGACTGGTGACTTCAAAAGTCTGTTTCAGGTTTTTATGCTGGTTTTGATTGCATTTCCAACACAGTGGAGGAAAAAACCAAACACTTCACATTCTAGTTACGGACTCTTTTCTTATTGCTAAAAATCTGTAGCCTCAGTTCTGATTACTTTCATCATTTGAGGTATTATCTTGAAGATTACCATTGCACTGTTGCATATAAAAATATCCTGACAGCAAATTCAACTATGATAAACTGAAACCCAGTTAAGAATTATTGACATCAGAAAATATTTATTATTTTGTATTTGTGCTTTTAGCAATCTCCATGCATTATAGGAAGCCCAACAGAGAGTCTGAGGTGACTATTTTAATTTACCAGTGTAACAGAGGCTTCATGTCCTTCATAGAATCATAGAATAGTTAGAGTAAGAAAGGACCTTAAGATCATCTAGTTCCAATCCCCCTGACATGGGCAGGGACACCTCATACTAAACCATGCAACCCAAGGCTCTGTCCAACCTGGCCTTGAACACCTTCTTCCCTCATGAAACACTTTGGATTATTAAGTACAGTTCTAGTTAACTTTTATACTCATGATAGTTCTTTAATAACTTTGAAAGAATTTAATAATGTATCCTTTTAACTGCATGGGTGTCATATCCAAACCAGACTGTCTCCCACCCATGTGTTTTTCACATTTAGGTTTGGCTAATACAGACACCTAAAAATGGACCAAAGAAAACTTTTCCTGCATGTAAATTTCAAGTATTTTAGGATTTTATATCCATTTAAGCTGGTAAATATGGAGCAACAAATCCCTTGGGGTTTTGCCGTTTTCAAGGAATGTAGTCACATTACTTCTGCATTCCATAACTTTGAAATAGAAACACGGCCACCAGTTTCGCTTCTCTGAAGTTATTCTTCAAGACTGGGTAACAATCTCAGAAACCAATCAAGCAAAAATCTGCACACCTATTTTTTTACCTCCACTGTTAATCAGGATGTAGCAGTATGGTTGATGAGAGACTCTTGTGCAAATCCCTCCACTTTTTTTTTTCCAGCGAATGATCAATCCAACCTGAAAATAAAACACTTGAAATGTAGATGATTTTTTTTCCTCTCCATTGACTATCAAGTAGAGGAAGAAGAGATGATGAATGCAGACTAGGCTCCTCAACTTATTTAAAACTGAAGTTGAGTAGGATGGGTTATTATTAGTACACAGTCAAGGAAGCAGAGCAATCCAATGACAGCTACACATGAGAATGGTCAACCTAGACTGAAAATCTAGACTACAAGGTCATCTGTAGTAGGAAGGACAAGAGAAGGAGTACTTGTAAATAGCTTCTAAAGGAAATTCAGAAAGTAACCCTTTTAATAAGCTGAGAGTAGAGCTTGTGAAGCATGGAATGCCTCAAATGAGAAAGCAGTGAGTATGATGGAACTCCATACACAGATCAGATGGGCAGACAACACTATCTTGCTCCTGCTGGAGTGTTTGTTGACTGCGTACTGAACCTTTCTACTCATCCCCAGTGAATAATTATGACAGTATTTTTACTTGAAGTACAGAGCTCATAGCACTGAACTAAAAAAGGGAGAGGTTAAATTAACCAGGACTCAAAGTCAGTCGAGGAGGGATTCCCATGAGCAGTATATTGCATAGTTATTGTAATCGGCTATCAACATTATTTTTCTCATATTAGTCTCATAAGGGGCAACTTAGGTTATCCACACCACTATGTTTCTCCACTGGTCCGTCAGATCAGAAATTTATACAAGAGAATTATCTATGAATCACATGCATTATCATAATTGCCAGTAAAACTGAGTTCTCACTGTTCAGTTCAGAATAACAATAGCAATCTTGGAATCAATCCAGATTATATACAGTCAGTTTATAAACACTATCTAATTAAACTCCCTGGTATAAGTTACCTGCTTCTGAGAAACAGCTTAATGTAGATTTATAAGTTAAAATGTTTTTTCTTAATTCTTTCATGGACTGAAATTTTAGTTTATAGACAATGCTTTAATGTTGTCCCTTGTAACATAACAGCAATCACTAGGCCTATAATATTGCAGGAAATTAACTGCCTTATTGAAATAAGCATCAGATCCCATGTGTTCAGGTAAGGTTAAGTGATACTCAGAAAAGCAGCTTTTTCCAGAAACTGGAACAGATAATATGGTACATTGAGTTTCCCCCTCAAGTTTTTAACAGAAGGACTTTTCCTACATATTATGAAGATATTTTTCTGTTGAAGTGAGTGCATTCAGATAAGATACAAGATTAGGGGTTTGCATTTCTGTAGCCACTTTATTTGTCATGCTGTTAACCCTCATGTCCTAATCAAACAGCAGGGTCATAATTGTATTTTCTTTGTCTAAACTATTTCTTTTGTGGTTTAAACTGCAGTATCAAGTAGCTGGGTGATGTTCAGATTTGGAGACAATATAGAAAAAGTCACTGTTCCTGGAAGAGGATAGCCTAAACCTTTCTACTGGGTTTGTACAAGCTAGACACTGACCTACTTTAGCACCAAACTCTGTATTTAAAAACCAAACTGTAAACTTTTACAGTGAAGTAGTACCTACCCTCAATGAAGATAAACTCAAGTGATGTTTGTCTGCCCTTCCTTATAAGGGAGCTTTTGGTTCAGACGCTTGGCTGAAGTCAGGCTGAACAGATTTTATCACATAATTCTCTCTCGAATGAAAACAATGGGGTCCTCAAATTTCCTGAACACACATAATGCTGGGAAATGCAGCTTATCATAAGCAAGAGGAAAGTACTGTGAGAATTACTGGTTACAATATTGACAGCATGTTGCTGATGCACAAAAGTACAGGTGTGGAAGGAGATGAAAGTTTAGTTTAGCATGTCACTTATATTAGCCTAAGCATTATCATGCCACTTCCAATAAACACGGCATTTATCAAAGCTCTTGGAAGCAAAAGGAGTTCACAAAGATGAATGAAGGTGTGTGGGGCTGGAAAGTAAAGGAAAACTGAAGTAACAGGTGACAATTTTGCTAATTTTATTAGTTTATTAATAACTTTTATCATAATGAGATGTAAAAGAGCACATTAAAAAAATATATGTTTAAGGGGACCATATATTTTACTGTTGAAAGGGGATCTTTTGGGGGCAAAGTTACAGTTATTTCCTCCATGCAGAAGCACAGAAAAAGTCACAGCTAAAAAATTTTCATATAAGATTTCAAAACTGCATACCTGTGTCTAGCTGGAAAGCTAAATGGTTATTTGGGAAAATGTTGGCTGTAGTTGCACAGGTTAGTGAAATGAATGTGAGGTATTTGATATAACCTATGTGTTTCAGAGTAGATCAAAGTGGTAGGGTGAATTGTATAAGGTAGGAGGGGGGAGTGAGAGAAAAGAAAAAGTGCGATTTAAGGATTTAAGCCAAATAATTTGGTTCTGAGCATACAGGAAATTCAGCATTAATGCTGAAGAATCAAACCTGTGTGCCTCCAACTGTGGCATGCTCGCAGAGATGAAAAAAATCTCAACAGACTATTGAAAAGCTTGCATAATGTCTCATGCTCAGATGATTGAGGAAGTTTCTCTGGGTAGCAGACCAGTCATTGATTCTTATAAGCACCTGCTTGAGCAGAATTCCAAGATCATATCAAGCCTGTCCTTTTTGTGTAAGTTCCAGTTTTTCTGCTATTTTAATCTCCAAATTCAATCTTTAGAATTATCCTGTGGTTACTTCATTGACATATTATGACTTCAGACTTCATACTATGGCATATCATACTATGACATGGCAGAGACACGTAATACTCACCAGAGCTGCCTTAAAATCAGAGTCATGATTAGGAAAAAACAGTGATTTTGGTAGTCTTAGGCAGAAATAAGAAGCAAACACAGAACAAGTACAGTATCTTGAATGTTCCTGCCAAGAGATGCAAGTAAGAATATCCTGATTTCCCAACTAGTTACAGTGAGATCCTATCATCTGTTACCAGACCTGGCACAGGCTGCTATGCAAAGGTTATTAGGCAGACATAAGAATGCTTATTCATAGTATTACTGATGACAGTATGGAAAAACAATGGGACCACAAGCCATCAGAAATGGTAGTCCAGGGAACATGCACCTATTTGTTTCTTGCAACAATTTGTCAAACTCGGAGTCTCCAATTTCTTTGTTTCTCCCATTAGCAAATTCATAAGGAATAACAACAACAACAACAAGCTACCATGTAAAAGTAAATAGTTCTGTTCTCTTGGAACCTCACTGCCAGTATCTCCCCACAAGTACCACACAAATGATCTGGATGTGCTGTTTGATTGCAGTAAGAGTAGATGAGAAAGGCTCTGGTAAGATTTCATGCCTTATATTTTCCTCAATAGCCTGGGGACTTTGATGTAACAGTAAGTAGAAGCATCGCCCAAGAGGATACCTGCAGGATTATTTCACCTTTATCCCTAGAGAAGGAGGTGTTCAGCATGTCACCTCACTCTGCAAAATGCAATTGGGGTCAGAGGGGTACCATTGCTGATTTTCTAGTTACAACCTCTGTTTCCTACTGCTGCAAAGAAATTGTTAGCTTCTGAAAACTCCCAATAATCCTCTGATCAAAGTTCATTATGGGTCTTCATTTGTTTTGAAGAAATATGAAGTACAACATTTCAATACAACTAGTTCCTTACTAAAGGCAGATTGCAGTTTCAGTTTAGTTAAGTCAACTGAGTGGACAGAGGCTTGGTTCCATGAAGGTTTAAACTGCCTTTCATTCAAATAGTTTTAGCACACTGATGGCTGGAACATGATGTATGAAATACTTTTCAAACTATCATCCGCAGACAGTTGCAACCTGTTGTGTTAGTGATTTCACTTGCAGGAAGAGAAGATAGCCTCTCTGTCTGTAGGGGTGATGGAATAAAGAAACACAAAGTAGACAGCTATCAACATGCAGAAAGAAATACTGTGGGAGCATACACAAGTGGATGTAAATTCCTAAATCTATTAATATGCTCCCCTCCCTCCTACACTGCCACGGCAACTGTATAGTCCACCTGCACACCATGTGGCTGTGGCTCTTTAGTGAACAGTGGGCCGAGCTTCTCTCAAATGACTTCATTTTGTTGTCACACATTTACATAGGAACAATATGTGACGATGATAGATGGAGATCAAGATAGAAGAGGAAGATAACATCAGAGTATGCCTGTTCATACAGCTGCTGATCACCTTTCCTGTTTTTCAGAAGTTTCCCTACAGAACTAAAGCATGAATATTAAGCAATACAGTACTGTCACAGTCCTCAGCTCCCACTGCCTGCTATGAAACTAGCAACTTACAAAACACAAACCCAATGCTTAACAGTACTGACAATCATGGCAAATGCAAGCAATCATTTACGTATGCCTTCAGTTTTCACTTTCAGGTGTTTTGTTGGTGGGGTTTTTTGTGTTGTTTTTTGTTTTTTTTTTTTTTTTGTTTGATTTGGTTTTTGCTGTGGCACATGCTTTTGTCTTTCTCTCTACCCATAGTCCCTTCATGCAACAGAAAATTCCCAAGTTCGAATTTAATCCAAAAACAATTGCAGCTGTTTTTTTATTTTTGGGGTTTTTTTTTTGACCAAGCAATATTTTCAGGGGAAAAAAAGAAAAAAAAATTTGATATTTTCAATTTTAAATAATTTGTTGTTTAAAACCTTAGTTATGCTCAGTTAAAATTAAAAAGCCCAATTATTAAAAACCTCAACTAGGTGAAACCAGGCATGCTAAACCACAGATCTGATAAGAATGATTACTCTTATGTACTGCCATGGTATATAAATACTTGTGGTAACTCTAAATGAGCTGCCACCTTTAGACTGCAGGTGTGCATTGAGAAACAGTAGCCCAGGCATCAGAAACCTCCTCAAAGTGAATATAATAGAAGTACACTATTATCTTGCTACCCTGCTTTTGACTGAAGGGGTGGCTTTTTCCACATTAGCTCAGAAATCAGCATGCTTTGCAGTGCAGCACACCCTCAGACACTTTGCTGAAGACTGTTTTTAAAGTCCTAAGACCTCAAAACCCAAGTCATTCAAAAGAGAATATAGGCTTTTCAATTGACATATATTTTTAAAAGTTAGCTTTCTGTTGAAGTGTAACCCACTATTTTAGGTCTTGTTTTATACCTTTGTTTTAAGTATGCTTTTATTGATGTAGCACTTTACAACCTGAGGACTTCTATTGGGATGCAAAATAGTTCCTGCAGACTAAGACACTCACTACAATAACCTTTTGTTTTGCCAAGTATCAAACTTGATACTGTTATGTGTTCTACTCTTATACCCCAAGAGGGGAAAAAAAAAAAAAAGGTTTACAGAGTGAGAAGTAGGCAGTAGGCTTGATTTGTTCTCTCCACACTTTAAACTCAAGAAATCCTATTATCTTAAATTGTGTTACTTTCAATTTCTCCTATGACAAGACAGGACTTTACCCTTCCTACCTTTCCTTTTCTCACTTTCAATCCCTCCTTGTCATCAGATTCCCACGTGCATGAATCAAAGTAAAACAAACAAAGAAAAGCACAAAACCCGTCATTAAGATTTTTTTTCACAATCTGAAGGATCAGACCATATAACCACAATAATGGTATTACCATAGTCAGATATTGCAGATATTAAGTTCCTAATAGACTATAAACCTGAGCTATTGTATGCATTTTTTTAAAATCTGGCAGAAATATTTTGGAGGGGTATTAATTCAGTCTTGTGAATGCAGCAGACAAGAAATCACATTCAGAAATTAAATGTAAATGGGATTTTTAAGAAAAGCTTTGTTAAATATATAGCATTTGCCTGAATATGGAAATTCACATGACTTATTTAATAGCAAAAAAAAAAAAAAAGCAGCTTTGTCAAAAACCAAAACCAATTAATCACTTTTGAGCAAAATAGGGATAGTTCCATAGTACTCTGCACAGATTTATTTTATTTTATAACAAAAAACTCCAACAATAATAGTGCCAGTCAAGCCAATACAGTGCTACATTTACACTGTACTGAGAAAGTTTTCTAACAATTAAAGAAAAGGAAAAAAGAAAACTAGGCTAACAAAACTCTTCTTTTGTTTCTGACTTCGAAAGTTTGCTATTGAATTTATTTGATAATGTTTAAATCAGGATTTTTACTAAACGCTACTATAATTTCTCAAGTTTCCAAATCCTTTGGTTAACTTGACAGCAAATCTTTGTGTTCTACCGCCTAGAACACCAATACCTTCAGAAATACTCCAGAAACAAATGCTCATATTGCAATCCCATTTTTGTTTCATGTTTTCCTTTGTTTCCAAAAGCTGCCCAAGAATATTTTGCTTCTCTCCTATAAGAAATTTTGATTAACTTCCATTAAGTGACTAATTTCTCAGAAGGTATATTTCTGAGTGGTTCCATTGATGTATGCCAATTACACCAGCTGACAAACAGCCACTGCATTACAAAAAAAAAAAAAAATCCATATTTTTAATGACTCCCTTGCTGTCCTTCATATATGTGCGTATGTCATGACACACATCTTTCTATCTCCTGCACCTCTTCCTTTATATATATGCATTTTGTTTTATAAATTGCTTGGCTGTGAGGTATCTTGACATTTGACATAACAGCAGGGCTTGGGGGGGAACATGAGTGCTGATCATTAGATTATTGCTGAAGTATTCTCTCCTTTCCTTCCCCCCTCCTTGTGTTCCCTGGAGACACAGGTGTTAATAAAATCAAAGAAAATGAAAATGGGTAAATTATTGCAAGCTATGAACACCTACATTGTACCATGCCTCACTAGTTTCCAATACCACCTCATTCTAGACACAGCCAAAGAAAAAGGTGCAATTTCATCCCATAGACTGGATGATATAAGGAAAGGACAAAAGAGACAAGATATTGCAATCCAAAGGTCAGTGACCCACTCCGTTGTATAATTATAGTATTTCATTTATATCCTACCAATCTGTCTTCGGATGACTGATAGTAAATTAGTGGCTAAAAAAGAGCATTTTAAAAATTCCTTAATAGCTAGTAGCTGAGTTCTAAAGCTGGACCATCATATAAGGAGATAAGCACAAGTATTAACTTGTAACTTATTTTCTAAGAACAGTTAAAAAAATGCTTCAGAATTCATGTCAGATTTAGATCTGTGTCTCACTGCTGTACTTCAGGAAACTTGAAAACAAATTTAATTCTTATTCTACATATCACACAGATTTTGAAGAGCTTCAAGGGTCTGAACCATTTCTAAGTGCAAGACACATCCAATTGAATCTTCCACAATGGATGCAGTTTGTACCTTTTTAAAATATAAGCAGTACATTTTTGTGCTGCATTTCTCATTTCCCATGAAAAAGCACATACTAAACTGTGCTCATTCTAGCAAGAAGATTTCATGCAGTAACAAAAACTGTGTAGGAACACTAATGTTGAATTTTTTGCTGGTATATATTAACAGCTTATACCTAGCTTTGATGCTTGTGGTTGGTCCTTCTCTAGGCACTGGGGTAAACTTGTTCTAATGAACCATGTAGGGTCTTAATAAAAAAATCAACCATAGTAAGGAGATAATTCTAGTCTTGGCTTATCACATATTGCACTTGAGAACTTAAATGATCTGGATCACCTTTAGTAATGAGTGGAGGCCAACATTTTAATAGTCTGCTAGCCATTGTTATTAGAACAGCTCTTTGCATTGTCATCTACTGAACAACCACATAAGCACAATAGGAAAAAATTCTAGATCTGTAGAACTGATCAAATAATCACTCCATCTGTATCCATTCAGTATATCATGCAACACCAATAACTTCACACTTCAATGCAAGATACTAAAATGCTATATATTATGCAATTTTATGAGAAACCAGAAGGGAAATAATTCTCTCTAAAGAGCTGGTGGAACAGCATAGATCAAGCACTGCATGTTAAGAATACTGGAAACTTAACTATTAAGGCCAGATACTTCAGAGAGCTCCACTCCCTAAAACTGCTTCAGCTAATCACAAGCCGCACCCATGTTTCATTTGCATTCTAAATATTGACCAGAATACTGATTTCAAAACTACAGCTTCTTAGAAAAAACATGGTAATTTTCCACTTGCAAAGCCGTCTGTCTATATTTATTTCAACCAGACCACAGTAATTAATATTTATGAGGAGGAGTGTAAGAAGGTTCTCATAGCATAAGGGAAACACAAGGACCTGTGAAGATGCTGATGGGACTGAACGAACTGCACCTGAGACATGCATGAAGTAGGAACATTAAGTGAGAAAAGGACAAGACAAAAGTATGTATGTAGCATACTTTTTTATGTGCTTTGTTCCATATGCAGTCCAGGAGAAGTCTTGGCACATACCAGATACATTTACTACCACTTATTTAATGGTTTTATTTGACTGTTACAGACACCAGCATCTGTGACATCTCTGATTTCAGTAATCAAAATAATAGTGGCTGGCAGATGTTAACTTTTTCAGTGGTAAGTACTAGATCTGCTACGGGTTTTAACAGTGTATGTGTTGCATATTTCTGGATTTATATCTTACACGAATATGAGTAATAAAAAGTGGACAGAAGAAAAGAGCTCCGGAAAGAGCTTGCCAAAAGTATTTTCAGGTGAAAAAGAATGAAGAATAGGTGGTTTTGATCTGCAGAATGTGAAGTGTACAAAGTACAACAATTAAAACAGAAGGGTAGATACTTTGAACTCATTAAAATTTCTTTTGAAGATAAAAGTCATTAGATTTCAATGAGAAGTTGGAGCAGAAGTTCACATTGACATGAGAATATTTAACCTGTAGTCTACAGTGCTTCAAGCAATTGATAGTATGATAAATAATTGCTCGGCTGTAGTAACCACATAGAAGGGAAAAAAGGATTAACCTAATCAAATACAGTCAGTGTGGTGTTGCCTGTCTCTGTGCTCCACATTTCATTCTGAATTGTTCAGAAGTTTGCAGTTATAAAAACGGAAATCCTGAGTTCTTAAAGAGGAAATTTTAAAGGATTTTAAAGGATTTCTTTTCCTGTCACCTCCAAGAAACTTTGATAATATTCATGGTCAGTTCAGCTGGCATAGATGTGTTAGAGCCAGTGGATCATTGCCAATTTTTAATAGCTTAACATCTGCGCTTACTACAGAGACAACCCTGTTTGAGAAGTTTTTGCATCATGATCCTGCCTCTTTTTAATTTTTTTTTTTTAAGTGAAGAGAGTTAATAGCCAAATATAGAATTTGCTGTAGGGAATACCTGTTCTCCTCTTCTTCAAGGTACAAGACTCATATTTTCATGTTAGTGAGTTGCACTGGTGATTAACTCTCACTCATATTTCAGTATCACTACAAAGAACAAGCCAGGACTGTACAGTGGTTTATCACACACGTATTTTTAATGCTAGATATTGTAGATAAAAGGGAGCTCACTCCATTCAGTGCTCAAAGTGAAAAAAGCCAAATAATTATGTTAACAGGCCTTAAGGAGAGATAATGGACCCTCCTGAAAAGGCAGAGCAAGCTTGTGTTAGACAGCAATATGCACTGTAAACAGTGCTTTACAGTTAGTTCACTTTAAAGAAATAAGAAGTGTCAGAAAAGGGAAGACACTTGCACAAATAAAGGCTCCATGCTGTAAGTCAATGGCAAAACCATTGGATGTACAGTCAGGAGTGAAACCACAGTATATCCACAGTAAGCAATAAGTAAAGAGAGTGGGAGAAAAAACCCAAAACCTCAAAATATTTACTAGTAAATCTCTTTTAAATTTTTTAAACACTCAGATCTATATTATAATATACAGTGCTTAGCAATGTTCTACCAAGCCCTCTTTGAACCTTTGGCAGCATGATCCTTGCATAAAATATCCCCATAGAAGGTGAAACTGACTTCTTTTTATCATACACATATTTCCTGCATGAATCCAGAAGATAAAAATTAAGAACATGCTCTGAACTAAGAGATTCCCCTGAAGGGCTGTGTAGGCAGAGGTTTTCATTTCATTAACAATATGCAATACCTTTCTAATCCTAGGGAGTGCTTCTTTCACCCCAGAACTCTTTCTTTTAAGAAAAAGATAAAACCTTTATTTTACTCTGAAATTTCAGAATGAACCTGGGGCCAGCAAGCAGTGGCCTCAGTAGCTCACTCTGCAGTGAATGGTCTGTGGGGCAGATGGGTATAAACCTCCCCTCATTCACAGCCAGCTGACCTCTCCTTAAGCAAATCTCTCCATGTCCACACTGCTCTTAAGCCCTGAGCTGCACACAGTCAACATTTTCTTTCAAACCAAACTCAAAATGACACCTTTCTCAAATCTTCAGCTGCCTGCAGGTTTATATCACAGCTTTCCCTCATTAAGTTAATGAGGTAAAAAGTGCCTAGGTGTTCCTAGGGGCACAGCTCTGTCCTGAGTTCAGCAGTAGCAGTCATTTTTCTCCTTCTTAGTAGCTGTTGCAGTGCTGTGTTTTTGACTTTCAGCCTGGGAACAGCGCTGATAACACCGATGTTTTTAGTTGCTGCTCAGTAATGTTTACTCTGACCAAGGACTTTCTGAGTCTCATACTCTGCCAGGGAGGAGGGGAAGGCAGGAGTAAGCAGAGACAGAACACCTGACCCAAACTAACCAAAGGGGTATTCCACACCACAGCACGTCATGCCCACTATATAAACTGGGGGCAGTTACCCAGGAGGGCTGGTCTGCTGCTTGGGTCAGGCTGGGTATTGGTTGGTGGGTGGTGAGTGGTTGTATTCTCTTCCCTTGTTATTTCCCTTATCATTATTATTATTATTGGTGGTAGCAGTAGTGGCTTTGTGTTACACCTCAGTTACTGGAGTGTTCTTATCTCAACCTGTGGGAGTTGCATTTTGATTTTCCAGGAGCAGGGGGGAGGAAAAAGGGGTAGTGAGTGAGAGCCTGCCTTGTTCTGAGTTACTGGCTGGGCTTAAACCACGACAGCTCTTTGTGGTGCCTGACGTGGGGCACAAAGGGTTGAGACAGGGACAAATCTGACCAGAGTGTGTCTAATCATATTTGTGTTAAGCATTTATTGTTTCTGATTAATAGTCACTCATCACAATACCAGTTTGTTGGCTCTCAAAGTTGTTGCTCTTGATCTCAGAGTTTCAGCGTGTCGTACCTTACTTACAGCCGGTATTTCCTGTTTTATTGTTTATCGGCTGGGGGCTTGGGCTAAGGTTCTTGTTTCACTGTACTTTATGGTAATGGCTTGCAATACAATAGACTTATTGATCATGAAACTGGTCTGGCTTGCATACCCAGTGTAGTCATCACCCCTATACTTTGGGAGGTATATAATAGAAGTGTTTAGCAATTACACATCTTTTCTTTCTTCCTCGGGTAGTCAATCTATGAAGGAGACATTCCCTTACATTCCCAGCTCCCCCACCAGACTATTTACAGCATCATTTGAGAGTTCTGAAGGATATGAGTGGCCTTTGGATACCCTTGAGACCTGCCTGCTGATTGTGATGGGGATCACCATGCTGGCACACATACAGAGTGTGTTTTACCCACGACCATTTCGTCTGATCTCAAAGGTTAAGCAGAGTGCGGTTTGGGTCTTGTCTAGGGTTAGACGATGATATAGGAGGACCAAGAGATTTTCCCTGAGACTGGACAGTCATGAGTAGCAGGGTGTGTTGGATAGTATGGGCAAGTATCTAGGCCAGTGGGCACCTCCAATGCTTTGGAACTTCACCACTGAACAATTGCAAAATCCGGAAAAACTAGTAAAACATTTAAATGAGGTGTGTTGTCATCCTGGTCATACCAGAGAGGGACAAATCATGGCAACGTGCTGGGGCTTGCCTATGCTTACAGAAAGCTCCAAGAGAGACTCCAGATTGAACCCTCGGCTTTCTGAGTCAGGGATACAGAGGATCTGAGGCCAGGTATACCCCAACTGAAAGATACTGGCAGCCTATGGAGGGGTTCAAGCTGCTTTAGAAGCGATTGCCACTGAAGCACAGCTTCTCCTGACATCCCGGTTGCCCGTGCTGGGATGGATGTTCAAAGGCAGGGTCTCCTGTACACATCATGCAACCGATGCTACATGGAGTAAATGGGCTGCACTAATTACACAATGAGCTCGAATAGGAAATCCCAGTTGTCCAGGAATTCTAGAAGTCATCATGGACTGGCCAGAGGGCAAAGATCTTGGAATGTCACCAGAGGAGGAGGTGATGCATGCTGAAGAGGCCCCACCATATAATAAACTGTCAGACAGTGAAAAGCAGTATGCCTTGTTTACTGATGGGTCCTGCTGTATTGTGGGAAAGCATCGGAGATGGAAAGCAGCCGTATGGAGTCACTAACGACAAGTTGCAGAAGCTGATGAAGGAGAGGGTGAATCGTGTCAGTTTTGCTGAGGTGAAAGCCATCCAGCTGACCTTGGACATTGCTAAACGAGAAAAGTGGCCAGTACTTTATCTCTATACTGACTCATGGATGGTGGCAAATGCCCTGTGGGGGTGGTTGCAGCAATGGAAGCACAGCAACTGGCAAAACAGAGGTGAACCCCTCTGGGCTGATGCACTGTGGCAAGATATCGCTGCCCGGGTGCAGAACCTGGTGGTGAAGGCATGTCATACAAATACTCATGTACCCAAGAGTCGGGCCACTGAGGAACACCAGAACAACCAACAAGTGGATAAAGCTGCTAAGATTGAAGTGGCTCAGATGGACTTAGATTGGCAACATAGGGGTGAATTATTTTTGGCCCGGTGGGCCCATGACAGTTCAGGCCATCAGGGCAGAGATGCAACATACAGATGGGCTCGAGATCGAGGGGTGGACTTAACAATGAACACTATTTTCCAGGTTATTCACAACTGTGAAATGTGCTGCGATTAAGCAAGCCAAATGGTTAAAGCCTCTTTGGTATGGAGGACGATGGCTGAAGTACAAATATGGGGAAGCCTGGCAGACTGACTATATCACACTCCCACCAACCCGCCAAGGCAAGCGCCATGTGCTTACCATGGGGGAAGCAACCACCGGATGGCTGGAAACATACGCTGTGCCCCACGCCTCTGCCTGAGACACTATCCTGGGCCTTGAGAAACAGATTTTGTGGCGACACGGCACCCCAGAGAGAATTGAGTCAGACAATGGGAGTCATTTCCAGAATAACCTTATAGACACTTGGGCCAAAGAGCATGGCATTGAGTGGGTATATCACAACCCCTACCATGTACCAGCCTCTGGGAAAATCAAATGGTACAATGGGCTGTTAAAAACTACACTGAGGGCAATGGGTGGCGGAACTTTCAAACACAGGGATACACATTTACCAAAGGCCACCTAGTTGGTCAACACCAGAGGATCTGCCAACAGGGCTGGCCCAGCCCTGTCAGAACTTCTACATACTGTAGAAGGGGACAAAGTTCCTGTGGTGCACATAAAGAATTTGCTGGGGAAGACAGTCTGGGTTATTCCTATTTCAGGTAAAGGCAAACCAACTCATGGGATTGCTTTTCCTCAGTGACCTGGGTATACTTGGTGGGTAATGCGGGAAGATGAGGAAGTCCTATGTGTACTTCTAGAGGACCTGATTTTAGGGGAGAACAGCCATTGACTCAACTATATGCTGTTGCCTGCTATGTAGCACTTTTATAGACCACCAACTACACGTCTTCAGGTCATCAGTGAATGGCCCTGGCTTCCCTGCGACCATCATCCCAACACAGAATGAACTTTGGCGAAACCAGACGAGCTCAGCAATAACGAGTTCTGCGGTATCATCAGCAGGCAGCAATCCAACACTGCACAACATCTCTCCTGCTCTGAAAGACTGTTAAAAGGGATGGAGCCTGACACCATGGACAGGATGAAATCAGCAGCTTTATAAGGATTGGTCCATGCACTAAGGAATGATATTTCTCTCTTTGTGTGTGTGCATGTATTTGTGTATATATATATATATGTATGTATATATATATGAGACAAGAGTGATGGTATATTGAAAAATGTGGGATTTGAGCATGACATGAATGGTATGGAATAAGGGGTGGATTCTGCCCTGGGTTCAGCAGTAGCAGTAATTTTTCTCCTTCTTAGTAGCTGGTTATTGACTTTCAGCCTGGGAACAACGCTGATAACACCAATGTTTTTAGTTGCTGCTCAGTAATGTGTACTCTGACCAAGGACTTTCTGAGTCTCATGCTTTGCCAGAGAGGAGGGGAAGGTGGGAGTAAGTAGAGACAAGACACCTGATCCAAACTAACCAAAGGGATATTGCATACCATAGCACGTCATGCCCACTATATAAACTGGGGGCAGTTACTCGGAAGGGCTAGATTGCTGCCCAGGTTGGGCTGGGTGTCAGTCAGCAGGTGGTGAGCAGTTGTATTCTCTTCCCTTGTTATTTCCCTTATCATTATTATTATTGGTGGTAGCAGTAGTGATTTGTGTTATACCTTAGTTACTGGACTGTTCTTATTTCAATCTGTGGGAGTTACATTCTTTCGATTCTCCTCCCCATCCCTCCGGGAGGAGATGAGGAAGAAGTGGGAGAGTGAGCAAGCGGCTGCGTGGTTCTGAGTTACCAGCTGGGCTTAAACCACGACATGCTCCCAGGTTTTCTTTTTTACTCTCCTCTCAGTGCTGATAAAGAATCAATTCCACCATAGCTGTGTAAATGCAAACAACCAAATTCTTAATATAAGTCATCTAGGAAAGAAAAACTAAAACATTTTATCCTGCATATATTGAAAAAAGCAGTTATATTCTTAAATTTCTCCCTTATAAAGAAATGTTGAAGGAAACTAACTGATTTCATGAAGTCCTTTGATTTTGACAACAATCTTCTTTACCTTCAGGGGTTCAGGAAATACATTTCTGACTGACTTGAGTTGCATAAACAGAGTTTTGTAGGTCCACATGACAGTCAGGAAGCCTTATGGTGAGTGATCACGAGCATGATGCTAAACCAGCATCCATTCACTTCCAAAAAGACAGAAAAAGAGAAAAACCCATACTCATCTACAAATATATATATATATATATGTATATATACACACTAAAAAGATTTTTAGCTAAATTAGCCCTAAAACAATTTTCCAAGAGATTGTGACTCTAGGGCTGGACATGACGGGAAACAGAATAGTCACTGGACAAAGATGGTGAGGGTATAAGGAAGGCAGCTATCAGGAAAGAAACCAAGTCAGGAAGCAGAAAACCTGTGGGAACCTGACAGAGAGGTCATACAGAGTGAGTTAATGGAATCACTGGGAAAGGGGAAATGTGGATGGCCTCCTTTAGTCAACTTCTGCAATTTTCCAGAAAGATTTGCTTTAAATCAAGGAATGAAACTGTAGCTGGTTTATTTCTCTCCTTAGATATAAGAGTTCTACTAAACTTCAAATTTATTTTTGACACAAAAAAAAATATTTTTTTTTTTAAATCAATCTAACTTTCTGAAAAAAAGAAAGCCCCTTTTGATAAAATGTCTCCTCAAATCCTGTCATCATCAAGGTTTGCTTCAAATGAACAATTTAAAAGCCACGTTTACCCTTTAGGCAAATACCACTGACACTGTGGTACTTGCAAATAAATTTGAAATTTAGCCTCTTGGATGTACAGCTGAGGCTCATGGGACCCTAACTAACTAGCGGTGCCCTGTCAGTAGTGCAGGCCTACAGTGATGTACTGATTATTACAGAGGAGACATTTTGGACACTACACTACATATTATTTTCAAATTGCAGTATATGAAAAAAATAGTTTGAGCTACGATAAAAGCCTGATTATTAGAGCTGAACAGAAAAGGCTTTTGGAAAGTTATTTTTTTATTTAAATGAGAATGGAATCTTTGGAAGAGATGATGAATAATGCACTTCATAACAACTCAGAGGATCCAACATCCCAATAATGTGCTCATTTGGCTGGCAATGGAAGTAACCAAAGTTCAATTTCTTGTTCTAGTAAAATATGCCAAAAGTCTGCATTGCTCATATCCCAGGTGACTTCTGGACCACCCAAGATCTGCCAAGTTTGGGCATGTCTGTCTTGATGTTCCCTTTTAGCTCCTTTACAAAATATGTCATGAGAATATCCATTGAGGTTTTTTTTTCTACAAACCACTTGCAAAGGAAGGTGAACCCAGGAGTTAAGAATGACAGATGCATCACCTGGGAATGTACTCTGTTAACCAGTGATAACTGAGAGCTAAACCGGTAACCTTCCTGAGAACTTTGTTATCTGATTGAATACCTCAGATACCAACATGATAAGCAGCAACTACTGAGCTACTACCTATTTTGTCTCAAAGGAGGTATCTTGCTGGAAACCACACCACTAGTGAAACTGAGAAAAGTTTGATAGAAGCCGCTATCAGTGGAAGATTCCACATCTACTCCTCTGTAAGTGACTGTTTTGCACAAAGCCAGAAAGTTATTTTGTTACATGGAGCTGCTGAAAAAATTCTGGTGTACAGCATCTTGTCTGGCAATTTTTTCTGTGGTTGTTCTACAGTAAGAGTAGTAAAGACAAGGCCATGACAGTGGGTCACTATCATAAAGCTTTGTCTCAGTCTCTGGCAAAAGCTTCAGTCAAACAATGTGCTCTGTATTTGCACACTGTTAACTAAAGGTTTCATTAAAATCAATAAACCTCCCTGCATTCAACAGAAAACTGACTTGCGTTGTTATCTAGAACTGAAAACTCCTATTACTAATTTAAATAACCCAAGAAACTTGAACACTTTTCTGAATATACTGTAAGAGAAAAATGTTTTCTAAATATTTGAAAGGCAGGCAGGAAGGTAAAAAAGGCTAAAAATATTAAGTTAAACTTGCATAATACCTTCCCAGTACATTACTGAATAGCTGTCATTCTAAACACTGTACATTTGAGATCACTACCACAAAATAAGGTATATGTATATACTTTATATATGTATATAAAGTACAACCAGACTATTTAGGAATAAATCTGGGAACAGAACTCAGGCACACTGTAGCATTTAATTATTAGAAAATCTTTTGTCATTGCAGCATTTGTAATCCTATTATGTTAAATTTAGCTGGTCAAATTCTGGTCTTACTTGAACTTCACATCTGTCAACACAAGAGTGTACAAGGCATACATCAAGGCAGCATTTAGCTCAGCATAGGGAGAGATCTGATATTTGAAATACATTTTATCTTTTGAAAGACATACGTTTTTCCAGTAATAAATGTTGAAACAAGGTTCCCCAGAGTCACGCAGTCTGTGTTCTTTCCCACTCAGCTAAAGATGGTATTAAGGAGCTAAAATAAAACGAAATACTGTCATTTGGTTATGTAGTGTAATGTGCTTGATATCATTCTTCTGACACTTTGGACACTTTGTTTAACAAGAAAATCAACACGAGCACACTAGCTGCTGAGTACTTCCATGTTGAGAGTTTGTGACAAACTGGATTGGCAGCTCGAGGGCTGTGTGCATGCCACTAAGCTGACAAACACGGGCGCTCTGCGGCACAGCGCGGGGAAAGAACTGGCTGCCTGGTGAATGGTAGAGCTTTAGCAGCTGGTAAAGCAGCAGCATTGCAGGCAGCTGCCAGCCCTATTTGGCAGACAACAGCTGCAGACATTAAAGAGAATAAAAGAGAAAGAGGAAGGTAGAAAGATTGAGGAAAAAAGGAATTAGATCTACACTGTTTTATGAAGTAGATTAGTTACTTTTTAACTATATAAACATACACTAATATTAGCAGTTTGCCTAACTTTTAAAAAGGGATATTAAAAACACTTGCAAGCATACACATGGAGCACTAATTCCTCAAGCATCTCACTGGAGTCCCAGGGGGTTAATCCCATTAAAAAATATTGAGTACAATTGAAAAAGATGCTAAAAAAAAAAAAAAAAAAAAGTCAGGTAAAATTTTTAAGTTATTTTTCTCAGGTAAGTAGAAATCCTGAGAGTGGTAAAATTACAGAGCAGTACTTACTGTCATTACAATGTCTTAGTTTTTTATACTGTGTCCATGGAAATTGAAACCACAGCTGCTCAGAGTGCCCAAGATGAGAGAAGTCATCTATTAAAAAGACTTATTTTTTTTTCTCTGACCCTTTACAGCAGTAAACCGAAGTAGAAAATATAAAATACACTAGCTTATGCCTGTAGTGTACACAGTGTGTTTTGGGGTGGCACAAAATGCAGTAGCTTCTTTTGGCTTTGTAACAGAGGGCACAAGATATTAGCAATGTTCTAACATGTAATAACCGCTTGTACTGAAAGATGGAACGATGGTAGGGTGCCAGATTAATGCTGAAATTCAGTTTTAAATGTGTAAGCGGTGAAAGAATAGTACATATTGCCCAACTTTCAAACACTTGTACAAAAGACCCAAATTGGGCCTCTTGAACTAGATGACATTATATGCATTATATAAGGGAACACCAGTCATTTTAGCTGAAATTCTCCCAAAATATTTTTCCAAAATTTTCTGTAGTTATTTAAAACTTTCACTACAGAACAAGGTGGAAACAATAAAATTAGCTAAATTTCAATCTCTGGAACACATTGCAGTAACTAAACTTTTTTTAAATTTTTGTTTTGTTTTGTTTTTGTTATTTTTTTAATTTAGTTTATTTAGCAACAAAATAGAAACTGATGAAGTGTTCCACTGTTATACTTGTTTATTATTGGAAGCAATTGTATTTTTTTTTTAGTGAGTCCTGGGAAATGGATGCAGATTTTCTTTCCAGCTATTTTAGGTGAAATATTTATCTACATAGCTAGCTACCTGGCCACTTAAATCACATCCAAACTTACTCTGAGCTTTCTTGATGATTTATCTCTATCTCTTTTTTTTTTTTTGCTTTGCACAAAGGTATTATACTCCATCAAATAAAGCAACTAAATGTTTGACTAAGTGGTAATTCCACTGAGGGGAATACAATCCTTCCCACTTACAAAGTTAGGGATATTATACTTCAGTTTTTTTGACGCTGTTCAACAGCTCATAGTTCTAACAGCATTAGTGTGGTGTCTGGTGTTGCCAGTTGAAACACTGACATTTAAATTTTAAGGCAAATTTTCACATATAAAAATATTAGGATATTTCTATCAGCTGTAATACTGGAGTGTGCATGCATACAGCATTATATACAATGTCAGATTCAATAGGACCATTAGAAAATATCAGATAGTATATACAATGGCTTGTTTCCCAACTTGATTCCCACAAGAACCTCAGCCAAAAATCATCAGTCTTTTTTTTCCACATTGCATTTTTCCTTTTCCAATTGTTTCAAATTCTTCATAGAAGCTCTTTCCATTCAACTATCCAATATAATATAGCATACCTAATATTTTGTAAGAGACATTTCTGCAACTGCCTTTACACCTTTAGGCTTTGGGATTTGATGTCATTACGGTCTTGATTTATTAGAAAAAAACCCTTTTCCAATGTTTTTTCTTTTTAAATAGTGAACTGTAAATAACCAATTCAATATGAAAAATGTTAAATAGCTCCTTTGAAATTCTAATGAAGATTGTCTGCAGTTATATCACCCATTGTAGAATCTGTCTTGACACTGGAATGCATAGGAATGTAATCTGCATACGTGTGCAAATTTCTGTGTTGGTCTACTGGAACACAGACATTTGGGTTGGGTGCAGTTAGCATGATAAAATGGATTCAAAACTTAAAAAAAAGATTATTTTGCTATATTTGAGGCTTACAGATTTTTACTTGAATATTCAATGGCATATTTACTCTTAAATGTAATTCAACCAACAAATTTCTTTTCTTTTTTCTTATTGGAAAATATTTGATTATTTGAGTTCTGTAGTCTTGCTGGTTCAGGGTTCCTAACTCTTAAGTCTTCACTGAAGAAACTTGCTGAAAAGCTTAACTCCAGTCCTCCCTACTTTTCTGCCAGCAACAGCACTTTCTGTCTACATTGACATTATATGTCACACCTTGCTGTGAGCAGCCAAGTCTGGATGGAGCTCAGACTCACTGGCTATGTTCCATGATCCTTGAGCTTAGACCCCTAGCCCTTACTTTGTATGAACTCCTAGACTACCAAGCCTTTCTAACTACTCCACTGTTATATTTTGATCCTTATAGGCTCCATTTCTAGACCATTCTACTACTGAGCTCCATCAGCCCTTATTCTATACACTATGAGCAAGGCTTGTAGAGCTTGGAAGCTCTTTTCTCCCTCACAGTCTTAACCAAATCACTTTTCTAGGCTTCTTATTCCTCAGAACCCTGCCCAGCTTTGCTATCATCATACCAGCATTTCCAGAATGCAGTTAAATGCTTGCCACTTTAAACTTTAAGTGCTAATTGCTTAGTCATGAAAACTTCAATTGCTGGGAGATTAAACCTTTAACTGCTAAGTGGCTGGCAGAGTTCCAGTCCTCCATAACACCCAAAATTCACTAATTTAACATTTTTTAAATGCCCTTTGTATGAAAACTCTTCTATACCCAAGTGTGTGAAGACCTAAAGGCAAGGCTTTTAAGTATTTCCAGGACTGCAAAGAAAATGTGGCTGAGCTAGCAACTGCTAATTTGAGATTAAATAAAATCTCAGTGTTCATCTTAGAAACGTCTAAATCATTGAAAAACATTTCCCGCCTTCCTTTATTTCACCTGCCTGTGTTTACAAGTAAAATGATCTCTCCTGAAAATGCATGCCTGACCCAGTCTTCAGGATGGAGATTCTGTTGTGTCCTCACGTTGATAAATTTACTACTGATAAATTTACTACTGATTGACAAAGCTACTATGTAACCTGAGGAACTCTTCTCACCTTCTGAAACAGTATTCTAATCTTGATTTTCACTACCTCAGAGAAAACACTGCCAGAAACGAAGCAGCTAATTCTCTGTAGATTATATATTCTGCTTTTTTTACTGCAGATATAATGCAGCTGAGTAGAGATGTTTAATGCAGTGTTACTTGTGAAACACAGAACAGCTTATGCTGGATAATGAAAAGGAGACAGAGGTAAACTGAATCTCTAACACGCCATTAACTACTCAACTAGAAATTGGGTTGGACTGAATTCTTCAGTTTGCTTTCTAGTTTCTAAAAATGCAGAAAAGACATCATGAAAATAAGCAAGACAAAGCATCAAGCCTATCATAGAATCACAGAATCATAAAATCATAGAATCATAGAATAGTTAGGGTTGGAAAGGACCTTAAGATTATCTAGTTCCAACCCCCCTGCCATGGGAACACACTAGACCATGTCACCAAGACTCCCCCCAACCTGACCTTGAACACTGTCAGGGATGGAGCATCCACAACTTCCTTGGGCAACCTTTTCCAGTGCCTCACCACCCTCACAGTAAAGAACTTCTTTCTTATATCTAACCTGAACTTCCTGTGTTTAAGTTTGAATCCGATGCCCTTTGTCATATCACTACAGTCCTTAATGAAGAGTTGCTCTCCAGCATCCTTGTAAGTCCCTATATTCCTTAGCATATTTTCACTGTACTTAGTCCATGTTCAAAATTCCAACCCATTTATTTAAGATCTTTTTCATGTCACAGGAGCTTTGCAGAGGGTTTGGACAATGTTCCTAAATACAGAACAAGAATAGTGTCTCTTGCCTTTACCTTCAGAGCCACAATATGAGAAGCTTCTGGCACTCTGATATTCTGTCACTTTTTAATGCAAACTCTGGAAGTCCATGGACACCACACTGCACAATCTGAAGAAGATAAATCACAGTTACTTCAAGCCAGCTGACAGCAGTTTAAGCAGCTGCAATCATCAACCACCAAGGGAGTTTCTTCTTTTATCTTACTAAATGCAAAAGTATACCAGGAACTGGTAATATCACTGGACTATCAGGAGTCCTGCTTTTACATAAATATCAGCAAGCTGTAAGTAAATTCTGTTGACGAAATGTAATAAAACAAAGACTGTTTCAAATATGGCCATTCCCTGATGCATTCTATAGCCCTGTCTTACTCACTTATTGCATGCTGCTGAGATTATAAGGTTTGCTTTTATCTGTCAGAAATCAATATTTCAAACATCGGATAAAAGAGGAAATTGAACTGGGAATAGGCTGAAGTGCTGTAAAAACTACAAAGCACAATTATCAAAAAGCACTTAAAGTACTTAATAGGACACACATATAAAAATGCTCAAATTAATGTCACGGAACTATAATGAGAACTTTTTCTACGCTTTTTGATCCAAATGCAATGTAATTCGAGTGCAGCCTGGACAGTCAATACAATTTTCAATTTATATGAAACCCTAAGGATTTCTAGCAATCCATTTGCTAGAACTGAACCATTACATATGATTGGTTAATATTTCAATTTATTGAAAATACATTATTTTGTGTAAAGTGTTTAAGTTGTTGAGATTTAATCATTATAAACAGTTATGATAGAAATAGATCTTTGGGTAAACAAAGACCTTACGGTCAAGCTTTTAATAAATACTAGTATAACTAGAAAATTGGATTTTAAGAGGAATAGACATAATAAGGAAAAACTGCAGGTATGGGGTGGTGAGATGAGAGGGGAATGCTGTACAGAACTGATCTATATTAGCACAAATTAAGCTGAGAAGGGACTTATTTGTAAAACGTTGGAAATCATAGTTATTTTATGCAAAAAGTTCATTATTAACTTTGGTACTTTCCCCTTGGATTTATATATTCATTTATCATTGTTAACTGTATAGAGTTGGAGGTTTTTACAAAACTATGCTAGGTCAGAAATCACTGCAAATGAGTATACAGGTCTGTATGCACATACTAACATATATAGAAAACAGATTGTGTGGCCTTAAATAATGTGATATTACCTAAGCTGCAACACACAGAGGAGTTACAGCTAAGATTTGAGCAGCCATGACCCACACTAACTAAATGGCTGTATCAAACTGTATCACTCTCTTTTCTAATCTACACCCCATATTTTTAATATGGAGCAACAAAAGATTCTTGGGAAATTTTTTGTGGAAACTATTCTTAACACACTTCACTTTTAACCTTAAACCATAACAATTAAAATGTGCTTTTTATTGGAACTACATCAAAATCCTTGAACATTGGACCAGCCCATGGTTTCCATTAGCCAAACATCTTCCCATCACCTCTCCTCATTAATTTTAGGCCTAATCCAATACAGCTTCTTGGTTAACATCCCTACTTTGTCATCCAAACTGAGTTAAAACTTCGTTACTTTTTCATGATGCAAAACTTGAATTTCAGTTGCTAGAATCCTGATTTGGGTCATAATTCACTGCTTCAAGTTCATCCCTATTCTTTACATTCTTCATATATCTTCCCTTCTCCTTATCTCCTCATTAGTGTGTCAACCCCCTGGCATACAGCCACTTTATTCAGCAAACAATGCCACCCCAGCATGCGATACCATTCTCCTTGCTTTCTGTGTGCCATTTCTGGTTTTTCCCTGCTTATTTGATATGGCTTGACCTTCCTAAGTTAGTTTGGAAGCTTGCTACCTTTTCAGATTTCACAGCTTTTCTGAATGCTTGCTTTTACTTTAATGCTTGTAAGAACTTCCATGAGCTACAAAGATTAAGTGGATATGTAAACGTAAAAAAAAAAACCAAAACATAATTCACACAAAATATTATTTCTATCTTTTAACAGCATTTTTTAAGATGTAACCAAAGAACAAAGTATGCATAAGTTAGGCAAAAATACTGTATTTGCATACATAAAAAGGAAATTGAACAAAAAGCCAGAAATGTATTCATGATTCTATGATTTAAAATATAACATATGGTTTACTATCTGCTAGTGTGGCCTTTATATTTTCACAGAGTTACACATTATATAAATCATGTAACTGCTGGCTACCATAAAGCTGGATAAAGCCAAAACAACATGGGCCAAACCCCAGAATCCAAACTCTGGTTAATGACATCGAAGTTTTGTTTGGATAATAGAAAAAGAAATGGGGAGTTGGGACAAGTGTATCTCTGTAATTCCAGACAGCTGTTGTTTAACTTGTTCTTGCAGATCTCTAAAGACAGAACTTCAAAATTTCCCAGACAATGTATTTAAGTGCTTTATTATCTTACTATTATAAAAATTGTGTTGAGGTTATTTTGTTTTTTTGTTTTGGGGTTTTTGGGGTTTTTTTATCTAATGTGAATCTTTGCAACCCTAATTTAAGTCATTCTTCTTGCCGTATTTTATATGACAGAAAACAGGCTGTCGTATTCGCTTTTGTAACAAAATTTTACACAAACAGTGATCAAGATTCCAATCCCACTCTTTCTTCACTTCCTTGTGCATCATGTTTTCCCCAGAAGTACTCTCAGATCTGACACAGTATTACAGACGGGAAGAATGGTTTAGAGTATTCACATGAAGTGAAGGCTCCTGTTGTTCTCCAAAGTCTTCTGCAACTTCGAAGAAATCAGACTCTCATTCTATCAAATGGGTATAAAGCTGCTGTTGTTTCAGGTTGTGCAGTTTGAGGTCTTTTTACACCGCAGAGCTTCTTTTTCAGCACAGAGGTTGTGTGGATAGTACAATCAGGCTCTGATCTAGACAATCAACGACTTATGCAATTTGCTGGGTAAGAAAGGTGACAAGGGTCTCTTTAAAGTTGAACTGCACAATACATAGCCAAAACCTATTTTCCAATAACTCTGGTCTTGTGTATATTAAGCAAAATATAACATGATTTAATTGAGGGAACTGGGAAAGAAATCCCCTAAAACCAGAGTTTTCAATATATAAAAACAATGTTGACAAGACTAAAAAGACTGCTTCAGCTGGATACTATATTCACTTGAATTGCATCTAGAGTTTTCAGATTTCCTGAATTAACACACAGAGCGTACAATCTTTTCCAAATAGTATATGTTTCCAAATAATAATAAACAAATATTTTGTTTCAAAAAACACTCTGAGTGGAAAATATAATACGATCTGGTAAGGTAATTGTAGTTATGACAGCCATTATTGCACAAAACATTTCACAGAAGCTTCTTCTATTGCACCTTATTGTATTTTTCCATCAATTATTATGTTTAGAGGCCTAACCTCAAAAGCAAATGCACTTGTCTTTACATGCACTTGAATTGTTACTGCCATTTAAAACTAATCAATGTTTTCTTTAGTACCATAATAGCTTATTTGCAAAGCACTTCTTTTAGAAAAATTTACTTGGTATTCTGGAAGGAAACATGTTTAACATTCTAAGAAAAACTCCCAGGAAAGAAGGTTTGATTCTTATCTCAAAGTTTAGTGCAACTAAACTGCTTTCAAGAGCTTTAAAATTTGTGCACAAAGGGAGTTGCTAGTATATTATACCAATGTGTTCGTACGTAATAGAAGAAAAAACCTTGCATTATATACCATCCTTATAACCTTAGAGAAGCCCAGAGAATTAATTTGAAAGGGCTGAGCATATAAATATAGGCTTTCATTAATGTTAACAGGAAAACAAATGGTTAAAATTTTATTATTAACCAGTGTTTACATACACATTCCTTGGAAATACACCACTCCTGACTTGGATGTTCAACTACATAAAACTCATAGGACACCAAGGTCTCATTGAGTGGAGGAAAGCCCAAGCTGCTCCAGTAAAGTCAATATATGCACTCAGAGTGCAGTTTGACACAAACAAGAATGTTCACGCCACTTTCCTCTAGGAATATAAGGGAGGTTTCTAAATTAGTCTCTGTAGACTCCTTCAGAAGGAGGTCAGAGAAACAAAGTTAAGCAATATGAGTACCCCTAATGTCTCAAGATCTGCAGTTATTCAACAAAAGGAAGTCTTAATTAAGGAAAAACAAAATTTGTGCAAAACTCACAACCAGGCTTTTTTTTTATTTCCAAATGTAAACATCTACTGCTTTATCAAGCAGATCAGCTCCAGTTCAAGCTACGCCTGTACTTGAATACATCCAAACCCATTGATTCCCGGAGGGTAGCAAGTCTATCACTAGGATGAAAGTTATAAAAACAAGTTGAGCTCTTCTGTTTAAAAATGTTCTATAGGGGGTTATAATAATTGAACATTTGTAAACAGGAAAGATATTACAATGCCTATGATCAGAACTGTGAATTTGATACAGTTTGTCCTGTGCATCTTGTTTAGCTTCAGAGTGATACCTGTCTGCTGTAGGTCTACAAAATATTTAATCCATTCTATTTGGAACACAGCCTTGTCTGATGTGACACCTTATGCTTATACTTCCAAACTCTCTACCTTTATCTTAATCTGTGCACTGTTCTCAGCTGAATGTTACTAATACTAACAGTGGTAGCAGGTGATTTGCTTTCCAATATTAGCCATGGAGAAGATGCAGAGTGGAGATGCTCTTCAAAGCTTTGCAGCTTTGCAAATAGGTGTTAAAATCACAAAAGGAGCTGAGTGTCTTAACTGGCATACCTGCAGTGTACACTGAGTAACTGCATTCATGGATAAGTACAATTAGCAGTTCCAGAAGTGAAAGGCCCTGTGGGCAAACAACTGCCTGTTTAACATACACCAAGCAGAGGAGTGTGATCCTGTATTTCCTTTCCACTCTACATACAATATATTTTTAAAAATCTAACTCTATTCCAAACATAATGAGCAAAACTGTCAAACTTAGAAGTAAGGATGCAGGCTTTAATGACAAGGGCACGAAGTTATTCACATGACCAGACAGTTCACAAGCAGAACTCCTTACCTATGGAAAGTGTGTGGTTCAAAAATATGTGTATTTCAAGATACGTGTATTTCCAAGCCTGGAAACAAGAAACAGACATAAAAAAAAAAAAAAAAAGATTAAATACCCCCCAAAGTTGCAATTAATAAAATAAGTTCAGCTGAGGAATACAGAGTGCCAAGCTTTACCAAAACGAAGAAATAGAATTATAATTCAAAACATTGGACAGAGTAACTGCCCACAAAGTAATGCAACAACCTATGCCAAAGCATTTGCTACCACTTAATTTGCTGCTGAAGACTGAATAGACTGAAGTCTAGCTCCTTTGTTAAATTACATGTTTCAGAATTAATCCTGTAGCCTGCAGCAGGTAGCAGATGCTTTATAGGGTGACTTAGAGCAGACAGTCACCTATTACTGCTCATTATTTAATAGCACTGTTTCAACTCTACTGTGATTGCATTCACTGCTGGGTAGTTGCTTTTACAGGCTCATGTTTTCACAGTTCTTTTCCAAGATTTCACACCTGATTCCAGAGTATTACATTGACTCCAGTTGGCTTAGTGTATAAGCAGCAGCAGCTGGGAGAAATTTCCTGTACAATTTGTCCTAGATGGGTTTCACATGAAAAACCATGAATTTGTTTTCTTACTAACTAGTTATCATGAGATTTCAGACACCAAAATTGCGTATATGTTTTCAATATTATTCACTGTCAGTTATGTGCAGTACAAAAGGAAAATATGCAGCTTATGAGCAGAAGTCAGAGTCAATGATATAACTCATTGTTATATAATGGATAAAGTAATTCCATTTGCAAAGATAAAAAATAATGCAAAACTTGCAATGTATGGCAAAGTTTTCCTGGCTGTAGCAGAAAGGACAGAGATGACAATTTTTCTTGTATTTCCTTATCTAGAAGTTGCAGAGAAATTGCCACACCATTGATCCAACAAATCTGAGGCAAAGACTTAGAATTTACTTATTTTTTTGGTGAACTTAATTTTTCTTAACAAGATGAGATGTTTTTATTTTTCAGTGATTCTTTATTTCTGTAAACATGATTTCCATTTGGTTTGTCTTTGTGGTTTTAGAGAACTACTTAGAGAATGTCAGTGGGAAAGCTTATATATTTCAGTGTTTAAGGAACTCACTGCATCCATTAAAGTTATTCCAGATTTTTTTCATTATAACTGGCAACAGGTTTTGTTTCAGATTTTGCTACATCATCAATAATCTGCTAAGGTAACAGCTTTCATGTTATATATAATATTATTTCCTGCGTAAGCTTTAAATCACAGTTTTCAGTTTTGCATTTTTATCAGTTTATTGTATCTAAGTGCTGATGATATGTAGCATCTATCACATGTGGCATGTACTCTTACATTATAGAAATAAGTTCATCCCCTGATTTCTCTTTATTAGCCAAGATTGTTTTTCCAGGTGGCCTTTAATTAAGTATTTCATTAAGGACCATTAAGGAATTATATATAAACTCTTCACAGTTCTCATCATAAATCATAAGCGCTTCATTCACAAGCAGCTGTAAGTCTGAAATTTATTTTCCAGTTTTACTAAAAAGGCTTTCTAGAATATGTATTGAAAATCAAACCAAAACAAAACCCCCTTCATTTCCAAAAGAGAATTTTCAAATTATATTGATTTAAAATAATCAAGAATTTACTTAGAGAGTTTAAATAAAGTGATTAAAAAATTAATCCAAGGATTTTTCCATTCTTCTTCATTCTGGCTAGAATAAAGGCAGCTCAAAATTCTAGGTTATTCCCTCTCTTTAAACAAGGTAGAAGGTGGTGAAACAGTGCTAGGTAGATGCACAGTAGTAATGGATTATGCAGATTTTTCTCTCCTGGGTCACTGTTATGAATCTGATCCAAGATAGCAGTGACGAAATGTCACTGTCATTTTATGGCTTTTAGCGTGAAATCCTGACCCTGTGAGGTCAATGGCAAAACATCAGCAGTGCCAGGATTTTCACCTTTCGAGTCTCTAGGGTGGAAAAAGAATTAAAGTCTGACTCAGCATTCATTGACTTTAATGGGAGTTATACTAAGTTCAAGGTCCAGATTTTTAAAAGTCCTTAAATGCTGCTTTGCTCATGCTTTGAGCATAAGAGCTGCATTCTTCAGATGATTCAAACACTTAAAACGGCAGCGTTAAAACTATAAACTTTCATCTTTAAAGTGAAATGTTCCGATGGGCAAGATAATATAGTGATGCTAAATCATACACACTGTAGATGTGAATCTGCCATCACTCCTGTTGTTCACCTCTATGTTTAGCCCAACAGCACTTCTAACTCACCCAACTTCCAACCATTTCTCTTTCCTCTTCTACAATATAAGAAGATCTAAGGGAGAAGATCTAAGTCCTGAAGGCTTCTCTGCTACAGCTACGCAGAGACCATGCCCCCCCCCCGCCCCGAGTTTTCCTCTTTGAACAGGAAAATGCCAAGTGGGCATTTTCAGAGGGTTGTGTTTGGGAAGTAATCCTACCGTGAGGTGTTAAATGATGTTGCCCACCCAGAATGTAAGTCATATTTGGACCAACCTGGGCTCCCTAAGTGCACAGAGAGAGATGAGCGCCTTAGAGGTGATTCACAAAAGCTGCCTGCTGGCTCAGACGGTGTCAGCAAAGGTCCAGACATTGTTGCTTAAAGCACATCAGTGAGAAAACACTGAGGAAAGAAACAAGGCTTTAAATCAAGCTCTTTTCAGCAGCACAAAAGATTCACCCAAGTGGAAGCCATAATATGAGATAAATTTATGAACAGAGCTCAATTTTTAAAACTGTGATGGGAGAATTTGTTGCCAATTGCTCTGCTAAACATGATGCAAAGCTATCTTTTTATCTAGAGATTATATTGGCCAGAGGAATCTCTGACTCTTGACCTTTGTTATCAGATGACACACATCTCCTTGCTCTGCTGTCTGGATTATTCTGCTCCACTAGGCTAAGCACTGGACAAGGGCTGCTTTCACTGTATTTATTCACTCTCTTGCTTCTTTCTCTGAAAGCAAAATCCTTGTCCCAGATGACAGGAGGTTCAAAACCTCTTGGACTACCATGTTTGTGGCCGTCAAGAAATTTAGCATAAAATGTGTCTTCTAGTCTTCATTCTGTCTTGTCTGACTTATGGTCAATTCCCAGAAAGTTCACTACTACAGAATGTGAGGTCTCTGTCGTACAGGAATAGTAATCCATTGTGTCAAAGCAAAATAGGAGAAGTCATCAAACACCCTTCCAGGAGTGATCAATTCAAACAAAATCTTTATCAATTCCTTAAAAGCAGGCAGAGATGGCTTGTTATTTTATTTTGTTCAGCTTAGTAGCAACTGTTTTGTAGAAAGGACATTACAAATAATTTTAAACCAGCAGCTGCAGGACCTTAACTCTCAAATCTTGCAATTCTGCAGGCTTGAAAAGGTTTGATTCTGAAAAGGAAATAATATAATCTAAACGAGCTGTCAGATTTTGACTGTTTATCCAAAATTAAAACAAAATCCCAATATTAAATGATTTGTTCATTCCAAAAAAAATATTAAGGTACACAAATATAAAAATTATGTCTTGCTGTAACGTGCTTTCCAAACATATTTTACTTGTACAAATGCACAGTTCAGGCCTGTGTCCCTAAAAGTATTTAGCTCTGCTGAAAACCACCCAGGAATTAAACTGGATGAAAGCAAGCTTGAGAAGTTGCTTGAGGTTTGATTACCTTTTCCTTTTTTCTCTTTAGTAGGAGTTCTGAATTCTGGAGGAGTAAAACTGCAGTCTCTACTGTATTGAAATGATATTTTTTTTAGCACTCCAATCATTGTCTCTACTTGACTAAGACATTTCTGTGCTAAAGCAGGTGCATTTACTTTTCAAGTATTATTTTACTAATCAATTGAAAAATTACCTCCATGAATGACAGAAGTGCAGACCTTTGGAGTATTTCATTAAAAGGAGCAAACATTAATTACAAATCCAGACCAACCTTTGCAGACATAAATTATGGGATGGATCTATTTTCTCCATGCTTAATTGCAAGCAGTGACTAGCTCTTTAAATTATTATCTCCAAGGCATGAATGAAATTAGAATGGATTTGATGATATTCTCAAGGCTTATTTGTATCTAAATAACTTGGCCATGTACTGTCTGGTAATATAAGGAAAAGTAGATGAAATACCTTTGAGGCTCTAAAGAGAGGTTAGGTTACCATGTAAAAATTGGGATTTGCAAAATGGAATTGGAACCTCAAAGTCTTTGCAGACAGGGAGCCTAGTTGCAGATTTAATAATGGGAGAATTAATACTGTCCAAGTATTTTTCTTCTGAAGTCTAAGATTTTTAGGTGTTTGTAGTTTTCTGAAGCTTTCACATTTCAGGCACAATTTTCCAGGCAGTATCTTTTCTGAAAAGTAACATTTACATTTCAAGAAAAAGAACTGTTTTTCTAGTGAAGTAGAACACCCTTCACACAGAATTAAGAAGGTTGAAAATTTTGATTTTGGAATAGCTACAATGCTGACATGTTTGTATTCAAACTGAAAGCTGGCAGGGAAATAAATGAGTAAAGTGCCTTTAATTGGTCCATTGAAAACCAACTTTGAATTAGCCATGTTTGTTGATACAAAGTAGGATTTCAAAGACATTCAATAATGGCCAAAATTTTATGTGGTCTTTTCTCCCGACTAATACATGTTTTTACAGCATATTTTCGACTTGCTTTTTTGACTTTTTTAAATACCAAGAATCAGCATCTTTTTTATTTGTGTCCTAAAACTCAGATGAACAGTTAGGCTATTTTTTTAAGGTTTTTGAAAGTAGTTTAAATTGGAAACACTGAAAACAAATTTCCCAATTTTAAAACAAGTTTTACTTAACATATGTCTCTTCTGAATTCTACTTTACCTATACCAGTTTTATAACTCCATCATTTTTCCAAGGAAGAAATATTCAATAGTTACCATTTATGATGGTATGACTTAAATTATTACCATATAATGAAACTCATTTCCAGTTTCTAAAAAAATTTTTTCTTCAATACATGACAAAGAGGTGGAGCAGAATAAAATTAAAAATTGAACATGCATAAAACTCAAACAAATGAACATGAAACTATTTGATAAGCCTCAGTATAAGGCAAAACTCATCTTGAAGCTTCTGAGCAACTCAGATATGGAGAACTTCCAGTCCTTTTCTGCTTAAAATAATTTAAGAATTCATTCCCACAGGAACTGAACAGCACTGTATACATGCAGATAACAGAAAGAGTAGTTTACTATGATGAGTGAGGAATAGATGTAGACTGCAAGGGTTTTCTTTTTTTAAAACAGTGATGAAAACATAATTTTTTTTTTTATTTTTATGCATTTAATGGTTTAGACTTTGCCTTGGAAAAAGCAAGCATTCTTCATAAGAGCTATGACCTTTATATACTACACAGAGTGTGGACATAGGAGTCTGAACAAAGACTCTCAATGGGAACTGCCTGCCCCATGTTTTTACTCTTCTTCTAGCAAAAAAGTTAATCATTTGGCATTGCATACTTACAGAAAAATGATAATAAAATAGATAATGACTTGCTTGCAGCTCAATTTACTTGTGTCATGAAATAATAAATACCAAGCTGAGTTTTCACAGTATTAATCATTAACCTACAAGAAGGCATTCGCTTAAAATGCATTCCTGTTTCATGAATACATTTGTAGATATTTTAACAGCAGTTCCAAATATGCTGAAGACGTAAACAAGCCCAAGTGCCCCCAGAAGCCAAACTCTTTTTCATCTTTTAACTTTTGGATATACATTTAACATCCATGTCCTCTGAGGAAACAGTCTCTGAAACCTGAACAACTGAAGCAAAGTTGGATTCTGGGAGGTACAGAGGAAGCCCAGCTCAGACTGAGAGCTTTATTTGTACAAGACATTAAAACATGCAGGGCAGGGGTACATATATAACTCAAAATATTCGGATACAGTACTGATTTTTTTTCCAGCTTTTCCTCTGTGACGGACTTCTCAGGCCCACAGCAAAATGTTTCTGGTACCTAACTGAAGATTCTGCAACAACATTAGAAGATTATTTGGAAAAAAATCTATTTTATTGGAACGTTAGAGATTGGTTTAAAACAATATAGAAATATTTGCTCCAGCACAAAAAAGACTTCATGGACTTCATTGTGTCTTGTTTAGGAGAGAGAAGAGTGAAAAATCCTATTTGCTTGGATTTTGTATTTATAATAAAGGTGGAATTTTGTACTTAAATTATTTATGTTCCTTTTTTTGTCCATGATATTTCACTCCAATTTAAAAGTGAGGAGTTAAAGATTGATCTGGAGCTTGGGAAAAGCAGTCAAGCAGTGGACCACTGCAGACAGGGTGAAACCTTTAACCATATTGCCTGAGAAAGGCAGTACTTGGCAATCTATCCCTGGGAATGATAGTATCATAGGTAACCTATTTGCTCTGGAATCTAAACCAGAGCACCACATTTAAACCACCTGCATCTAAAATTAAGGTAAATATGTTATGGGGATCTCCTCACTTACACAGGCCTGAGTGGAATGTCTGATTTTTAACAGACCTGGACAAATTCCTCATTCTTCTCAGTAACCCATTCAAAACAAAATTTGGTGACTTTTTTTTTTTTTTCCCTGAAACCATCTAATCCTAAAATCTCATTAAGATCTAGTCACTGAACATCAAGTCCTTTGTTTTTCTTTAGAAAGAAAAATATCACTAGCAATTGTTGGTTCTAACACCTTGCAGGATATATATATATACAAAAGAGGAAGAAACACGTTAGACAATGTTTGAATCTAATACCAATGTAATTTATAACATCTAGAAAGGTTGGAGGAGGTAGGAAATTGGTTAAAAGGGAGTTTTAAAAATTAAGATACTTTCTTTATCAAGGATTATGGAAAACATACAAAAGAGGAATATTATGTACCTTTAGTCAATGGATACATGGTTTTGCCTCTGAATACAAAACTGCAGAGACTTTGCTTCACGTTGCAAAGATTGTTAATGGAAATATTGAGAAATCATAATTTCTATCTAAATATTAAACACTGGTCTATTAATGCCTGGTTTTTAGTCTAAATATAGGCAAATATTTATTCAGATATTGCTATGCACCAAAACAACATGCATTAATTATAGCTAAGAAAGAATAAGAGCAAATACTGCTCTGATGCAGATCCCTAGTCACAAAGCATGCAGCACAGCTTCCCTGACTCATGGATGTTATGGCCCTTCTAACATGGAGTGGGCTGTACCATACTAAACAGTGTAAGTCATAGAAACCTCGTGTATGCCATTGAGGACAACTGCATGGGGCTAATAACCAGGAGGTTATTGTAGTCAATATGAGTCCAAGCAACGGGAGGACCTAGGAACACTTCCTTGCAGACTCTGGTACAAATATAAGCTATCCCCAAGTTCACAGAAGAACAAGATCCCAGGGTACATCAGTGCACCTGGAACCCAGTTTCAGTGCACTCCACATCCACATGCCTGGAGACAGAGTGCTGCATGGAAACAGCCCCTGTGACCACTAAGAGGACTGAGGCCAGTCAGTATCTGATGGGTAATGCCAAATTTTGTTTGCAGAAAAGATGAACTAGTATGGACCATCAAGGCCAGCATAGCTGAGTTGCACAGACTCAAGGGTGACACTGTTCAAGGATTCTGGGTTGAGAGAAACGTAACACAACAGAGAATCATAACTAGTTTATTAATACAGGAAAAATATAGAGGTAACAAAAGATGCAGTGAAGGATATTTCTGACGTTTGGTTATCTAACCAACCCCAAGGACCATGTAATAACAATCAGGAAATTGGCTCCGAGAAAAATCCTCGCAGTGCGAGATAGCAGGATCAACCTTAGCAGGCATCCCCATGGAGGCAACGTTGATCTGGGAAGTATAAGGTTCTATCCTCCTCACATCACTCACGTGGCTCAGGCTTTTATACTAACAAAAAATGCACACTCATTCTGACGCAGGGGGCCAGCCTACGCCGGAAGAAGTGGCCAGCAATATCTAGATGGGTCCCCAAAGGTTGAGACTTTTCTGGGCAGTTCTAAAGCTGAACTTTCCAGGGAGGAGCCGAAGCAGGACCTTCTGGGGAGGAGCCAAAGCAGGACCTTCCGGGGACGAGCCAAAGTGGACAAACGGTACTTTTCTATCTCTGTGTGTTTCACCACAGCCATTATTTATTGTCTCTGATGCAGACCCATGTTGTACAGGAATAGGAGGCCCCTGCAGAGAGCTGCCCAGAGTCTCCCTGTGCCCCTCAGGGCTGTGGTGTGTGGCCTGTAGCTGTCACATGCTAGGATTGCAGCACATGGCTCACGGAAAAGCTGGTCACTCTCATCACTGCTGGTCTATCCAGATAGAGTTACAGATACACAAAGATGACAAGGGTGTTAGTGATTGTCATACTGGGGGCCACAAATCACAACAGTGCCTTTCTGTAAGTTATGTACACAGTTCTCTTTCTTCTCTCTTTTTCTCAGACCAGCAAATTCTGAAATAACAAGAGTAGCATCAGCACGAGGCAGATGCATCTGTGCAACAATTTTGAAATTAGTTGACTCCTGGCTGTGTCACCAGTCCACCTTACCTTCCTCCAACCTAGTTTGTTCTTGTGTTTTTAAGCTGAAATCTGACATGGGGGAAAAATTATTATTATATCCGTCTGAACCTTCCCAACCATTTAAATAATCATGTCACCTGTAAATTGTGAATAACCTTGTTGCGCATTGTGTAATTAATGTGGGTTAAACTCCTGAGGGATAAAGGCCCAGAGTGTTTCAAATAATAGCTCTTGGTCTGTCTTTCTCTGACAGTGAAATACAAATAACAATTTATTTTGGCCAAAACAACCAATTTCAAGTGAATTTATGTCCTTAATGGGAGAGCTGCCATGACAAACAAGAAGGGGATGTAGCTATACAATTCAGTGCATTCTAGTCAAAAGTGAAACATCTTAAATCAAAACTTTCAGTAAGCTTAAAGGTTCCTGCTAACCCCCTCTATTAAATCTTCATAACAACATGACAAGCTAGAATTCGTGTCTTCTACTTTATTAAAAAGAGGGCAACCACTACAATAAAATAATATTGAGAAATAAAATTTACCTTGGATCAGTTTCATGTAAACATAAAAAAATCAACTTCTCAGAACTCACATGAAAAACATAATGTAGTTAATATTAAATACAATGGTTATGCAACCTATTACTTTTACAGTTTGTGCTTCTGTGTCCTTGATTTCAGCCCTGTTTTGCTTATGATTAATGAATGACTAACCTTCAGTACTCTCATTTATTTCATACCTCATTATGAATTTGAAAATGTCAACCTGATATTTGAAATTAGCAAAACATGCATGGAAATTGAACAATGTTCATAAATGCAACTGACACCTTTATAAAAAAATTCCCAGTGCTGAGTATTGAATCTTGTTTTCATAGTTCACATTTTCTGACTGGTTTTGATATAACTTTGAAGAGTGTAGATAACTTATTCCCATAAACCAACCGGCTAAATTTCTGTATGTTTTTTCTAAGAACATCAGAAGTGTCCTTGCACTCCCTACACAGTTACTTTCACACACAGATCCTAGAATAGCACCTGGTACACTTAACTGTTTTCTATTTTGACTTGTCAGGGTCTTATGCTATAATTTCCCATGGCGGCTTAATCTGTTTTGCTTGGAATCATTTTACCAAGGTTTGAAACTTTATGATCTTATGTGATTATACTGTTAGCATTCAGGTAGGGACAAAATCTAGGCTAGAAAAAATGATGGAATTTTGTGTATATTAAGCTCCTAATTGTTAAAGCAAAACCACTAACTTACTTGTACTAAAACCAAAGTTGCACACCAATATTTCACAGTACTACTTTGTTGTTGTTGTTATATTCTTTTTTCGGTTTGATGATTACTTGTAATTACATTATCTGGTAGTTGCAAAATACTTTCTTAAGCAGGAAAATAGGCCTGGGTGACATCAGGGCAAAATCATATTCTGTGGAGCACTCGAAAGCATAAACCAAAAAGTCCACCTTTTCTCTCAGTTTACTGGAGGTAAATACTTAAATCACTTGGGCACCACTGTCAGAAGATGACAGTTACCAACTATAAAAGAACACCTATGATAAACTGATAGCTTGAGGAGTGGATTATGGTATCTAGGGAAGCTCAGGTTAACTCCATTCAAAAGTGTCACTATTGTAGCTGGCAAGCTGCCCTGGGGAAGTTGGTAGTGGCACAGAAATCTTACTTTGGACATAGGGCAATCAATGCTATTCACAGTGTTCACCTCTATGACTATGCAAGAACAGGGCCTGCGCTGTCTACAGAGTGAGAGCCTGTGAGGCTGTTAACGGATTGAGCTACATCCCAAATTGTATAGACATGCCCAGGCTAACTTGGACAAAAGTGGACAGTTTGGTGATTTCTGGTACTGGAGGTGGAGCTGCATGTCCTTCAGCATGGGCTAATACAGTCCATCCAGAACACTCTGCAGTCTGCTCTTCTCTCATCACTTTGGCAATGCAGTCTACAGGAGCAAGTGAGGTTTAAAGTTCTGCAAAAGAGACTTCACTGCATAAATGCATTATCTCTAAAGCCCCAGTGACAGCTGCACCCAGCTGCTTCTCAGAACATAATCTCTATGCCTTACCTTTTTTTGTTTCTGGCTCATAATATGCAAGCAGCAGCACCCACACCTAGTATTTTTGTCTTGTCTTATTTGCAGCTGGATTATGGCTGTGAGGTTTATTCAGGTGAGGTTTATTCAGGTTGGATGCTGAGGCTGCGTTTGACTGAGAGTAGACCAGAGTCCATGGACTTTATAAACAGAAACGTAAAAGATCAACCCCTACTGATTGCATACTACTTCACTCTGTACAATAGACATGGCTGTTTGTGGTGCCAAGTTCAATAGCTTAAATGTTGTGTCATTTATAACTGAGCACGGTTAGTAACTGCAGGCTGACCTTCAGCTTTGGCTTTTCTTAATATTGTAGCTTTATGTTTTCCCCCAATTTGCTCAGAACTCTTTGTACCATGGATTATTAATCTATAACTAAATATTGTCCTTGGTGTTCATCTAGATGACGGTATTTGGAACTAATGCAAATCAATTATCTCTTCTTTGAACTTTGTAAGCAGCTTCATTATAGGCTTTTATTCTTACAATTTCAGTGAAAAGTACAAGAAAATAAAGACATTGTTTACTTAGGCTCATTGTTTTAAATCACATCCCACCTATGATGTACTTTAATATCAGTGAACAGTTTGTCCTTAAAATTAACAGAACCAAATGCCCACATCAATGCTGTACCCTTATTCCTAGCAAGCTCTATGTTAGTTTTCAGTGTAAATAAAGAACAGAACATCTTTACACATGACAAATGTAAGGAGGTAATAAAAATGGTAAATCTGACGTGAGTTAGGAAGTATTTGGGGGCAAGGGGGAGGGAGGGAAGAACAAAAAAAAAAAAAAACACCAACAAAAAAACCCCGAACAATGTATGATTCTATGATTCTAACTTCCTGAAGATAAAAGAAAACCAGAGTTTGCGGTGGACATGGCATATTCACAGAATAATAGAGTGGTTTGAATAGGTTAGAAGGACCTTAAAAAGAGAATCATAGAATCATGAAATGGCTAGGATTGCAAAGGACCAAACCCCAAACATGTATACTATAGAAGAACTGAAGTTACGTAAGGTAAGGATGGTTTATCTTTAATAATTTAGTCTTTAATAAATGGCTTCCTGTTTAAGCAATGAGAACATTTAGTCTCCTTACTTAGCCAAAATGAGAGTTTACTTCCCGAGGAAAATGCTTCGAGATAACTAAAACCAGCCTGAAACTTAATAGGTGTTACTTTCATTATTTGAAGCACAACTATTTCAAGATATCACTTACCCATTTTTATTATAAAAATACCAAGAAATACCTTCAGGTACTACCCAGTCTTCATTTTGACTCAAATCAATCTATACGACTTAACTGGATGCTTATACTAGAATTTTTGCAAAGTATTTCAAACCAGAACCTATGGTAACTCATTAAAATAGCCTAGCATTTCTACACAGTATTTTTAGGTAGCTATTCTCCCACATCCTTGGGAAAGCAAATACAATCAGGTTATATCTGTTGTTTTCAAATCCCGAGAGAACGTAAACAAGTCTCCTCAGACTATCAAGAGCACTAGATGTTTTTGCTTCACTGTTAACATATCAAACATGATTTTCCCAAAGCATTCTTAAAAAGAAGTCTTCCCATTTTACGTTTCCCCTATAGAAAAGCATGTGTATAAAGCTAGTGAGAAGAGAATATTGTTGTTTTCAAGTGATAACACAGTAGTGAAATGACACTGGATTACTGGGATATTTCTTCCAAACTGCACTTACTCTGGTCCCACAAAACAGCATAAAAAAAGCAGAGTTTAAGAAAAATAATCCATTTATCAGCATCTGAAAACATGAAATGCAAAACAAAGTCCAAAAGAATTTGAACTCTCACCTTGACTTTCCTACCTTCATCTCTGCCATGGACAGTGACTCATGCAGATACCATGCCAGAAAGCCTCTGTTACTTACGGTCCCTGTTTTCAGCCATAGGAAAGTGTACATTAACTCTTTTAATGCAAACCCTGAAATTTATGAGCTCCTCAGAGGAGCAGTGTCAGTATTCTCACTCCTGTATTTTTTCATGGTTAACAGACTGGATTTAATACCTGGTTCCTTCATGTATTGTGAACTGCACAGAAATTAACTTTTAGGAAACATATTCCTGTGTATTCCAGAAACCAACAGTGTTTTTATTTGCAGGTAGCTGACATAGCTAGTTACCCAAGAAATACTCAAACACATGAATTTAAAGAGAAAGAGAAGGGAACCACATTTCATGGAAGCACAATATTCAGAAATCTCGAGTGTTTGCCTTTGGATTGATGTTGTTCAGACCACCAGGCCTGCATCTCTCCCAGCTCTGCCATAAGATGGCATTCAGCTATTGCTAACTCTGAATATGGAACTATAGAGTCAACTAGGTTAGAAAAAACCTTTAAGATCACCAAGCCCAGCCATTAACCCAGGACTGCTAAGTCCACCACTAAACCATGTCACTGAGGGCCTCATCTGCACAGTTTTTGAACACATCCAGGGATGGCGATTCCACACCATTTCCCTGGGCAGCCTGTTCCAATGCCTGATCACCCTTTCTGTGGAGAAATTGTTCCTAGTATCCAATCTAAACCTCCCCTGGAACAGCTTGAAGCCATTACCTCTTGACCTACTGCTTGTTACTTAGGAGAAGTGATGGACCCCCACTTCACTACAACCTCCTTTCAGGTAGCTGTAGAGAGAAATAAGGTTCCCTTTGCACCTTCTCTTCTCCAGACAAAACAACCCCAGTTCCCTGAGCTGCTCCTATCACACTTGTGCTCCGGACCCTTCAACAGCCCTGTTGTCCTTCTCTGGACCCGCTCCAGCACCTCAATGTCTTTCTGTCATGGTTTAAGCCCAGCTGGTAACTCAGAACCATAGAGATGCTCGCTCACTCCCCCACCCCGCCTTCCTCCCCCCACTCCCAGAAGGATGGGGAGGAGAATTGAAAGAATGTGACTCTCACAGGTTGAGATCAGAACAGTCCAGTAATTAAAGTATAACACAAATCACTACTGCTGCCACCTGTAATAATAATAATAATAGAAATAACAAAGGAAGAGAATACAAGCAATCACCACTCACAAACTGATACCCAGCCCGATGCAAGCAGCAATCTAGCCCTTCTGGGTGACTGCCCCCAGTTTATATAGTGGGCATGACGTGGTGTGGTATGGAATACCCCTCTGGCTAGTTTGGGTCAGGTGTCCTGTCTCTGCTTCCTCCCGCTTTCCCCTCCTTCCTGACAAAGCATGAGACTCAGAAAGTCCTTGGTCACAGTAAGCATTACTTAGCAACAACTAAAAACATTGGTGTTATCAGCGTTGTTCCTAGGCTGAAAGTCAAAAACACAGCACTGCAACAGCTACTAAGAAGGAGAAAAATTACTGCTACTGCTGAACTCAGGACAGTATCCACCCCTTATTCCATACCATTCATGTCATGCTCACATCCCACATTTTTCAATATACCATCACTCTTGTCTCATATATATATATATATACACATACATATATATATATACACAAATACATGCACACACACAAAGAGAGAAATATCATTCCTTAGTGCATGGACCAATCCTTATAAAGCTGCTGAGTTCATCCTGTCCATGGTGTCAGGCTCCATCCCTTTTAACAGTCTTTCAGAGCAGGAGAGATGTTGTGCAGTGTTGGATTGCTGCCTGCTGATGATACCGCAGAACTCGTTATTGCTGAGCTCGTCTGGTTTCGCCAAAGTTCATTCTGTGTTGGGATGATGGTCGCAGGGAAGCCAGGGCCATTCACTGATGACCTGAAGACGTGTAGTTGGTGGTCTATAAAAGTGCTACATAGCAGGCAACAGCATATAGTTGAGTCAATGGCTGTTCTCCCCTAAAATCAGGTCCTCTAGAAGTACACATAGGACTTCCTCATCTTCCCGCATTACCCACCAAGTATACCCAGGTCACTGAGGAAAAGCAATCCCATGAGTTGGTTTGCCTTTACCTGAAATAGGAATAACCCAGACTGTCTTCCCCAGCAAATTCTTTATGTGCACCACAGGAACTTTGTCCCCTTCTACAGTATGTAGAAGTTCTGACAGGGCTGGGCCAGCCCTGTTGGCAGATCCTCTGGTGTTGACCAACTAGGTGGCCTTTGGTAAATGTGTATCCCTGTGTTTGAAAGTTCCGCCACCCATTGCCCTCAGTGTAGTTTTTAACAGCCCATTGTACCATTTGATTTTCCCAGAGGCTGGTACATGGTAGGGGTTGTGATATACCCACTCAATGCCATGCTCTTTGGCCCAAGTGTCTATAAGGTTATTCTGGAAATGACTCCCATTGTCTGACTCAATTCTCTCTGGGGTGCCGTGTCGCCACAAAATCTGTTTCTCAAGGCCCAGGATAGTGTCTCAGGCAGAGGCGTGGGGCACAGCGTATGTTTCCAGCCATCCGGTGGTTGCTTCCCCCATGGTAAGCACATGGCGCTTGCCTTGGCGGGTTGGTGGGAGTGTGATATAGTCAGTCTGCCAGGCTTCCCCATATTTGTACTTCAGCCATCGTCCTCCATACCAAAGAGGCTTTAACCATTTGGCTTGCTTAATCGCAGCACATTTCACAGTTGTGAATAACCTGGAAAATAGTGTTCATTGTTAAGTCCACCCCTCGATCTCGAGCCCATCTGTATGTTGCATCTCTGCCCTGATGGCCTGAACTGTCATGGGCCCACCGGGCCAAAAATAATTCACCCCTATGTTGCCAATCTAAGTCCATCTGAGCCACTTCAATCTTAGCAGCTTTATCCACTTGTTGGTTGTTCTGGTGTTCCTCAGTGGCCCGACTCTTGGGTACATGAGTATTTGTATGACATGCCTTCACCACCAGGTTCTGCACCCGGGCAGCGATATCTTGCCACAGTGCATCAGCCCAGAGGGGTTCACCTCTGTTTTGCCAGTTGCTGTGCTTCCATTGCTGCAACCACCCCCACAGGGCATTTGCCACCATCCATGAGTCAGTATAGAGATAAAGTACTGGCCACTTTTCTCGTTTAGCAATGTCCAAGGTCAGCTGGATGGCTTTCACCTCAGCAAAACTGACACGATTCACCCTCTCCTTCATCAGCTTCTGCAACTTGTCGTTAGTGACTCCATACGGCTGCCTTCCATCTCCGATGCTTTCCCACAATACAGCAGGACCCATCAGTAAACAAGGCATACTGCTTTTCACTGTCTGACAGTTTATTATATGGTGGGGCCTCTTCAGCATGCATCACCTCCTCCTCTGGTGACATTCCAAGATCTTTGCCCTCTGGCCAGTCCATGATGACTTCTAGAATTCCTGGACAACTGGGATTTCCTATTCGAGCTCATTGTGTAATTAGTGCAGCCCATTTACTCCATGTAGCATCGGTTGCATGATGTGTACAGGAGACCCTGCCTTTGACATCCATCCCAGCACAGGCATCCGGGGTGCCAGGAGGAGCTGTGCTTCGGTGCCAATCACCTCCGAAGCAGCTCGAACCCCTCCATAGGCTGCCAGTCTCTTTCTCAGTTGGGGTATACCTGGCCTCAGATCCTCTGTATCCCCGACTCCAAAGGCTGAGGGGTCGACCTTGAGTCTCCCCTGGAGCTTTCTGCCAGTGGTTCCAGGTAGGACCATTCTCCCTGGCTGAGGTGTAGAGCACATTTTTTACACCTGGCCCAGTCCGGGCTGGTCCAAAGGCCACTGCATGAACTCTCTCTCATTAAATTTGCTCAAAGGCTTGTTGTTGCTCAGGGCCCCATTTAAAATCATTCTTCTTCCAGGTCACATGATAGAGAGGGCTTACAATTGAACTGTAATTTGGGATGTGCATTCTCCAGAACCCCACAGCACCCAAGAAAGCTTGTGTTTCTTATTAGTGGGTGGAGACATTGCTGTTACCTTGTTGATCACATTTGTGGGGATCTGGTGACATCTATCTTGCCATTTTATTCCCAAAAAATTGAATCTCCCATGCCTTGACCTTACTCCATTTCATGGCAAAACTGGCTTTCAGCAGGATTTGGATTATTTTCCTCCCTTTCTCAGAAACTTCCGCTGTATCACCCCACACAATAATGTCATCAATGTATTGCAGGTGTTCTGGAGCTTGCCCCTGTTCTAGTGCAGTCTGGATCAGTCCATGGCAGATGTCCATGGCTGTGTTTCCACTCCTGGGGCATTCGGTTCCAAGTGAACTGGACACCCCTCCAAGTAAAAGCGAACTGTGGCCTGCACTCTGCTGCCAAAGAATTGAGAAAAATGCATTGGCAATATCAATCGTGGCATATCACTTGGCTGCCTTTGACTCTAATTCACACAAAAGTTCTAGCATGTCCGGTACGGCAGCACTCAATGGTGGTGTGACTTCATTCAGGCCACGATAGTCTACTGTTAGTCTCCACTCTCCGTTAGACTTTCGCACTGGCCATATGGGGCTATTAAAGGGTGAGCTGGTCCTGCCAACCACTCCCTGACTCTTCAGTCTACGGATCAGCTTATGGATGGGAATCAGGGAGTCTCGGTTGGTGCGATATCGCTGCTGGTGCACTGTTGTGGTCATGATTGGCACTTGTTGTTCTTCAACATTCAGCAACCCCACAACAGAAGGATCCTCTGAGAGACCAGGCAAGGTGGAGATCTGCTCAATTTCCTCACTCTCCAAAGCAGCAATACCAAAAGCCCATCGGTACCCTTTTGGGTCTTTGAAGTACCCTCTCTTGAGGTAGTCTATGCCGAGGATGCATGGAGCCTCTGGACCAGTAACAATGGGGTGCTTTTGCCATTTCCTCCCAGTCAGGCTGATTTCAGCCTCCAATACAGTCAACTCTTGGGATCCTCCTGTCACTCCAGAAATATAGATGGGTTCCAGCCCTTGACAGCTTGATGGCATCACGGTACACTGTGCACCGGTATCTACTAGAGCCTTATACTTCTGTGGGACTGATATGACAGGCCATTTGATCCACACAGTCCAGTGAATCCGATTGTCCCCTACCTCCACCTGACTGGAGGCAGGGCCCCTCTAATAGTGATCACAACATTGGTCACTTACATCTTGTAGACAAGGATTAGTCTTTATTGCAGGAGCTGGAGTAAAGTCAGCTCTTCCACTCCATCTGGGAACCTGCTCACCAGAGACTGAAGCCGCAGCTTTCATGGGATGATCATCCTTGATCTTTGCTCTCTTCTTCAGTTCACGCACCCGTTCCTCCAGAGCTAAGGTAGGTTTTCCATCCCACTTCCTCATGTTTTCTCCATGATCCCACATGTAAAACCGTAAGGTGGCCCATGGCGTGTACCTTCTATATCTTTTCGCTTGAACAGTAAGATGCCTTTTGTTAATAGCTGAGGCATGTGTTGGTACACATAGGGAGCTGGATAGATTGGATAGATTGTCTCTCAATTGCTTGAGCTCCTGTGACAGTTTTTCCACAGCTGAAATTTTGGAAGGGATGAGACTGTTTTCGAACTCTCGGAGTTGTCGAATCATTTCATCCGCTGTTGGTGGTACTGTGTCATTCCAGGTTACCGTTGCCAAAGAGCAGGCATATGATGATGGTTCACTCTGTGTAAATTTCCGCCACATGGGTCATGTGCATTCGACTTCATCTGGATCTACAGGTGCATTCCTGGCATCCGGCCTGCAATAGATCATCTCTACAATGGCTGGTTCCCTCAGAGACTGGATGCCTTTCTCTAGCGTGGTCCAGTTGGCTGAATGACTCATAACATCGTCCTTGTACTGAAACCTTTCTTTCACAGCTGCCAAGAGCCTCCTCCAAAGGCTGAGGGACAGTTTCTCTTTCGCAATTGCTTTGTCAATTCTCCCTTTCCTAGCAGGTGATCCCAGCTGCTTGGCTTCCCTACGTTGTAGCTCATGACTATCAGCCCCATTGTCCCAGCATTGGAGCAACCAGGTGATGATGTGCTCCTGTGGCTGACGGGTAAAATCTTTTTGCATATTCCGTAGCTCTGTTGAGGTCCAGGGTTGAGAATTGACCTCTTCTTCTTCCTCTTCCTCTGATTCATGTAATAATAACTCTTGTTCAGATGCTGTCGTGCGTAGTAAGCGCATTGGTTCTTCATATTTCTTCACTGTATGGGCTGCTCATTGTGCCTCTTGTTTGCTTTTCCCCTTGTGTACAGAGGCAACTGATACTGGCACAAATTGGTCTTTCTGTTTAGCTGCAGTGATTATCACTGTGGTTGGAGTGGCTGCAGTATCTGTTGTCAGGGTTGGTGCAGCTGCTGAGCTTTGGGTTTGAGTAGCATCAGCAGCTGTGCTGCATGTTGCTGCTGGGGTTTGGGTAGCTGCTGTACTTGTCACTGGGGTTGGTATAGTTGCTGTGCTTGGGATTGGATTAGCGGCATTGTCTGTTGTAGGCAAAGTTTGAGTAGCTGATGTACTTGTCACTGAGGTTGATGTAGCTGCTGTTTTTGGAACTGGAGCAGCTGTGCTCTCTGTTGCTGTCAGAGTTTGAGTAGCTGCTGTACTTGTCGCTGGGATTGGTGTAGTTGCTGTATTTGGAGTTGGAATAGCTGTGTTGTCTGTTGCTTTATCATCAGATCCACAGAATTTTTTTTTTCTCTTTGAAGGTGCTGGATAGTGTTGAACAGGGCTCTGTAAGTATAGCCAAGCCCCAGCACGTTGCCATGATTTGTCCCTCTCTGGTATGACCAGGATGACAACACACCTCATTTAAGTGTTTTACTAGTTTTTTTGGATTTTGCAGTTGTTCAGTGGTGAAGTTCCAAAGCACTGGAGGTGCCCACTGGCCTAGATACTTGCTCATACTCTCAAACAGACCCTGCCACTCATGACTGTCCAGTCTCAGGGAAAATCTCTTGGTCTTCTTATATCATCGTCTAACCCTAGACAAGACCCAAACCGCACTCTGCTTAACCTTTGAGATCAGACGAAATGGTCGTGGGTAAAACACACTCTGTATGTGTGCCAGCATGGTGATCCCCATCACAATCAGCAGGCAGGTCTCAAGGGTATCCAAAGGCTACATCCTTCAGAACTCTCAAATGATGCTGTAAATAGTCTGGTGAGGGAGCTGGGAATGTAAGGGAATGTCTCCTTCATAGATTGACCACCCGAGGAAGAAAGAAAAGATGTGTAATTGCTAAACACTTCTATTATATACCTCCCAAAGTATTGAAGTGATGACTGCAGTGGGAATGCGAACCAGATCAGTTTCATGATCAATGAGTCTATTGTATTAGAAGTCATTACCATAAAGTACAGTGAAACAAGCATGTTAACCCAAGCCCCCCAGCTGATAACCACTAAAACAGCAAATACTAGCTATAAGGTATGACATGCTGAAACTCTGAGATCAAGAGCAAAAACTTTGAGAGCCAATAAATCAGAACTGTGACGTGTGACTCTTTAACAATGAATGCTTATCAGAAATACGGTTAAACACACTCTGGTCAGATCTGTCGTTATCTCAACCCTTCGCGCCCAACGTTGGGCACCACAAAGAACTATTGTGTTCTAAGCCCAGACAGTAACTCTGAACCACGCAGCCGCTTGTTTTCTCTTCTCCCTTCCTCCCCCCGCTCCCAGAGGGATGGTAGAAGAATCGAAAGAATGTAACTCCTACAGGTTGAGACAAGAATAGTCCAGTAACTAAGGTATAACACAAAACCACTACTGCTGCCACCAATAATAATAATGATAAGGAAAATAACAAGGGAAGAGAATACAACCACTCACCACCCGCCAACCGATACCCAGCCCGACCTGAGCAGTGATCTAGCCCTTCCAAGTAACTTCCCCCAGTTTATATGCTGGGCATGATGTGCTGTGGTATGGAATACCCCTTTGGCTAGTTTGGGTCAAGTGTCCTGTCTCTGCTTCCTCCTGCCTTCCCCTCCTCCCTGGCAGAGCATGAGACTCAGAAGATTCTCGGAGTAAACATTACTGAGCAACAACTAAAAACATCGGTGTTACCAGCGTTGTTCCCAGGCTGAAAGTCAAAACCACAGCACTGCACCAGCTACTAAGGAGAAGAAAAAATGACTGCTACTGCTGAACCCAGGACACTTTCTTGTAGTGAGAGGCCCAGAAATGAACACAGAATTGGAGGTACAGCCTCACCAGTGCCCAGCACAGGGTGATGATCACTGCCCTGGCCCTGCTGGCTGCACTATTGCTGGTACAGGATGCTGTTGGTCCTCTTGGCTGCCTGGGCACAAGCTGCTTGTGTTCAGCCGGCTGTCAATCTGCAAATTAAGTAATGCTTGTCTTCAGAACAGAGTGACCCTTGCTATCTATCATGCACACATTTACATTGCTGACTGCTAGTTATTGATACCAGGCACCCATGGTATCAGGGCAGCCCAAACAGAACATGCATTATATAGACTCACAAATGGTGAAAATATCAATTTCATAAGAAAGAATGGCAAGAAATAATAGAAGGCCAGGTTCTGCCCTAAAGCTCTACTAAAGCAAATTTGCCAGTGGTAAAACTTCAGGCCTAGGCTCAGATCTGAATGTGTAAATTACACTTTTGTCACTCTGAACTAATAGACACACCTACAAAACTATGTGAGCTTAAGCTACTGTTCAGATGCTTGGATTCATTTTCATTGCTTATCAGTGAGGATAGAGTACATGAAGCTTTCAAAGAAGAGGTCTTGGGGAAGGTAAAGTACTGAAACGTTTAATACATTTTATACATAGGTCTGCAATATAGGATATGGATGTTGTGAGAGGCAAACAATGACTGGCAGTAAAGAACTCTGAGCTGGAGCAAATATGAAGGTAAAACAGAATCAAAATAGTGAACCATCTGCTTTCTAATGAAAGCAGCTCTACTTGTCAGCAATGTCGAGAAAAAATGGTTTCTTAGTTGGAGTGTATAACTGAGGGAAGTAGCTTTTTTGCTATATGAGGTAATACACTCAAATGATGTATGACTTAGAGAATAGTGTGGGTTAATGATCTTCAGCTGGATCAGGGAGTAAAACAAAGTAATTTCATAATACAGAACATGATGGATTAAATCATGTTAATACTGGGTATATACATTAAAGAAAATGATCTTTCTGGCATACTAAATGGCAAAATAAAAAGCACTTTTAGTAAGTTATATGATTAATTAGTCTGCCCTTTTATTTATGTACCATGATAAAGTAAAATGTACTTCTGGTTACCTCCCAGGCAATTATTCTAAAAGTTATATTGAATACACCAGCTTCATTGTATTGCACCAGTCCATCAGGAACTGCAGAGTAGGTCCCTGTCTTTGTTTTAAGTCAGTGGTATTTTTTTCTCTCCCTTTCCTGTCCTTCTTGATTAAGGTTATTGAGGTTTGTTTTTGTATGTTTTTTAACTCACAGAAACATGAGTTTGAATACAACATGTTGATATGTTGAAATAATGTGAACAATTCTTTGTCTTGAGTACTATTAATTAGAGATTATGCAAAAAATTACAGAGTGCAAAGTTATAGCTCAGGTGCAATTCAGGCAAATATTTACATATGAGAATGCAAGTGCTCCAGAGTCTGAGTTTTTCTGTTTCCTGGCTTCATGACTTAGTTGTGTATCTTACAAATTTCCACCGAAGATTCAATCGCATCCAGAATCTTTGAGAAAGAAGCTGGAAACGGATTTTCAAAGGAGTCTTCAAATTCAATTAAAAATCTCAAATTTCAGAAATAATTATACTTACAGAGGGAGGAACATTATTTTTGAGAACTATATCTCTTCCAGTCTCATTTTACATCCTTTTTAGTAATGATGCCAATGATGTAAGACACAGAAGCTTCCCCGAATACCAAATTTGCCTGGAAGAAAGAAAAGCTATTGTTAGCACTGAATTTGCATATTCCTTAACATCTTGTGAGCCTTAGAAATAGCTAAAATTCAGGAGTTCATGAAAAGTATATTTCAATGATTTTTTTTTAAACCAAAACCCAAACCAAACCGAACAACAAGCAACAACAAAACTCAAAAAAAAACCCACCTGAAAAAAAAAAAACCAACAAAACAACAAAAAAAAGAGAGAGCTTTAGCAATCCATAGTCTATGAGGAATAGTCATACAATTCTCCTTCAAGCTAGATTGACTTAGACAGATGTTCTGGACAATATGGAAAATCTGAACGACCCAACATTGAGAGTTTTCTATATGTGAAATTCAGAATTCAGGTGGGACGTGTCTTTGACAGTGAAACATGTTTCCACAAAAGGCCTAGCATTTACATGGACTTATTCTGTTCCACAAACTTGTGCAAAACAGTGGGTCATGATTCTAAAACACGAGGTTGAAGAAAATGACTTTTAAAAAGAACCAGACAAGAATAACTTTTTTAAGCTAGTGCCAGACATTTGTCTACTACAGCAAATGCCTTAAATTTCTGCATGAAATCTTCCTGATGTTCTAGTTCTGGATTCTCTCACACAGAGTTCACCGGCTGATACAGATTCAGTATATGCTGACTAATCTTTTATTTGCCACGTCACTTATGCTTTCATCCAACTCTGTGTTTTTTACCTTCTTGAATGCAATGTGAAATTAGTCTTTACTGGGAATTAATCATGGTAAATATAAACCTATATATTTTCGGTATTTATTCCATCTGTGAATCTTGTGTTTATGTACTAGAAAAAGGAAATGCTCTATCATCATGCTCCACAAAGGCACGTTCTATATCATTCTGTGCTTTCCTCCCGTAGTGCTGTTCTGTGTCTAGTTCTCATCACAATTCAAGGTGCACAGTGCAGTTTGGACACCTCTCAAATTTCTATTTAGTGTGGAAAGGTGCACATGAATTTTCTTCTTGGCAAAGGCATCTTGTTAGTCCCATCCTTTCCTACAATCAACAGTCTCAAATATTATTCTGTACACCTTTTTCGAATGGTCTTCCTCATTCTGAGGATCATAAAGGTATTAACCAAGAAGACTTCTGCATGCTACTCAGCAGTATCATATCTGGACTACTTTTTGAAGTGAGCAGACTTATGATATTTTCTTTATTTTGCCAATATGTTTAATGGTTGTTTAAATATTTCTAATCAGCTTTTCAGCCTAGAAATACTCAATAGATACTGTCTAGAAATTCCAAACAGATGAGGAAGTTCATAAATAGAAAGAACCTGACCGCCTATTTACAACTAGTAAATTAACTTTAAACCAGAATTTTTTAGGCATGTGAATTATTAGTTGCTAGTGAGTCAGCTGTAACAATATAGAAAATGGGTGAAATTTATCACAAAAGAAAAGTGTATAAGCACAACTTCTTCTAAGGATTGGTCTAAAATAGCATTCAATTAATGCTCCATTTTAAACTTTGTAAAATATAACACCATGTAGAAGTGTGACTTTAAAATTAGTGTTTGCAAGTGACTGTGATGTGGTTGAGGGGTTTTAGCAAACAGCAGGTTTTAAACCTAAAATTATACTAATTTATTTGCTGCAATAAAATTAGGTAGATTAGTTATTGTTCAAACTGATTTGTTACATAAAAGAAGAGCTTTATATTACAAAAAATATAAAAAAAAAAAAAGCTGCTGGGAGAAGCATTTGTGCCCTTCCATTCCACTACTGTTGGAAAGACTAAACTAGAAATGCAAGATATGTATGAAAAGTAATTTTGTCTCATTAAATGACAACACTAGTGGTTCCTCTTCATCTCCTTAATTCATTTCTTATAGTTTTTCTTGTCACATCCACTTGTTTTATGGCTTACTAACTTGCAAGTTATGGTCGTAATTTATGGTCAAAATTGAGCGGTGGCAAATCACAGAATATTTTCATTGATTACCCTAAATTGTCTAATCTCCTATATGTTTTTAGGAGTTGATTGGGTGGTATTTACTGATTGCCTTCATCTAATTTAAAAATCAATCAATAGCAACAATGAGAGGTGGTGGATAAATCGAGTCTAATGCAGCATAACTGCAGCAAATATCCATCAAAGGCTCATTCTCAATCAAATTTGCAGGAAGTTTTAATACATAAACCAAAACGTCTAAAAGCCTTACTTCTAAAGCACATCATTTTAAAATTGTGCTCTGCAATGTGACATCTTATTGCTCTTGTGCTGTCTGTTTAGGATGGTTTTCCACTGCTAAAATGAACATATTTCACTACAATAAAACTGTAGAAAGCAAAAAAAAAAAAAAATAATGTTATCAGCTTTTGTTTAAAGGCACTTTGTTCCATCTTCCTCAATATTATTTGTATATAATAATGGAAATTAACATAACATCAGCTTTCCATATAAACTGTGTGCATTTTGCCTGAGATAAACATTGTAGCATGTGTCTTGATGGGAAATGTGTTTTCTACATTGAGAAATCAATTAATTAAAGTTGTTCCTAACATTGTTCTTATTTTTAAAGCATAAATAATTATGCTTTAAAAAGAAACTGGAAGGAAGTATTCTAATTTTTTGACACTATCAGGGCAAAGACACCTCAAGCAGCAAAGTAGAACAGAGAATAAATGCGAAACTTTTCTTTACCAAGTGATGGCAGTATAAATGTAAAATGCTTTTTTATAATTTGTCATGATAGAACATGAAACACACACACAAATGCTATTTTTTCATTAAGTGTAGGCCTCCAGTTTATATTAACTCAAACTAAGTTTTCTATAGGCACAGAGGGATGGAAACTTACATAGATTGAGGTCAGAATTATGCCATCATATACAGCACAATCATAGTTCAATAGCCTCGAAAAACAACTTAAAGCTGCCTCTATTCTTGAAATAATTTTAATGCTTACTCAGAATCAGATATTTAGTACAAGAATTTACTTAATAAATACTCAATATGCATAGCTAAGGGGATTCAGCTTATATTTCTTGACAGTGGGACACATGATGCAGTATACTTCTTAGGCAATAGGAGGTTTTGTCTTGTGCCTGCAGGTATTCAATACATGCATGACCAGTGAAGGACAGAAACCTGGAGGATTTGGGCTTTTCTGTAATTTTGCAGTTATTTGATTTTAATTCGAGCTAAGGATGTTGATTAGTAGATATTGTTTTTTATTGTATTTAAATTCAAGCATACAAGATAATCAGTACAGCCATGGAACAAACTCTGAAGCATAGGTTGAATGGGGCTTTGAACAACCTGGTCTACTGGAAGGTGTCCTTGCCCATGGCAGAAGAGTTGAAGCTAGATGATCTTTAAGGTCCCTTCCAACCTATATCATTCTATGATTCCATGAATACAGAACTGAATTTGACAAAAGATGTCCATTAAGTGGAACTTTGAAAGAGAAAGCACATATATACATATCTAAATATCAAAAAAGGACAAGGGTTCTCAATTAACAGGAACACAACTGCAGAAGTTGCACACATCAAGACCTGGGAATTCTTTGTGTTAACTTTACAGCTGGCCACTCTCTGAATCACAACTGTGATTCTTAATTTTTACATACCCCAGATGAAAAGGCAGAGAGAATCTTTATCACCATGCTTTCACAGCCATATTTTATTTAAAATGTTAAATATGTCTTATATTTGTAGGATTGTTCTTATTAATATTATTTTCATGCCCTTCTACAATTTTAATTTCATCTGGGATTAAAAAGAAAAATGGGACAATGCTCAGATATTAAAGCAGCTGCTTTCCTCTCAAGTCTACTACATTTTCTCATCAAAACAAGTAAGGGTAAGGCATCTTGTGAAGTGGTTTTCTGTATTAAGAAAGAAAAGTCCAAGAACTTTGGATGGTCCTGAATCTACTTGGATGAAAATTCCATGTTTTCATACTTATCTAAAGAAAGTACAAGTTATATGGCTACAATCCACCACTACTACAAACAAAACTGCAGATCAGTAGTACTAGATCAGGCAAGCACCACCACTGGAAAATAATTCTTCTGTTCTAATCAATTTTAAAGTATTCTTTGTTGCTAAACACTCTTAAAAAATCTCTGGCCCAAGCAACAGATCACAGCACACATTACAAATATAAAAGACAACCACCAAAGAGAAGCCTACCAGCAGCCTGCTGTTTATTAAAATTCTGACATTCTGAGATATCTTCTTGCCAAGGGCCCTCTTACAATGACATCTGTACACTTGTCATTACATTGCAGTTCACATTACTTACATAAACATGCCACAGGGAAACCATGACTGATATAATTTTTATAAGATTGAAAGGTAGCCATTGTGATCATTAAAACAAACCTGAGAGAGCCTTCCTGATGATGGAACAGATCCAGTTACTTCTTCCTTCTTTGTGGGTCATTAGTTAAAAAGGCAAAGGGGGAGGAGGAGGAGGGACAGAAGGCCATATACTGCAGGTGTTTTATCCTTTGTAAGTAGACTGCACTGAGACAAATGATTCTAGCTGGCATTTTGTACACACCGGAGATTGCTTATCGATCCAGATCAGAATATTCAGGCTGGCCCCAGGGAAAAGGCAGAGTATTTTCTGAGGGAGTTAATAACCTGGCAGCTGAGCTGTCTTGTCCAATTCACTGAACCTAGGGCTCTAATCAGGCCAGAGTTTTTATTTTGAGAAATCTTGCCATATGTGTCTGCTAGCTGCCTTCCACTCTATTGGACCAGTGACAGTGATTGAAATGACAGCCTATAGATAGAGTCTAATCAAATTGTTTATTATCAGCCTAAATCAATATGTATAGATTGTTGAAACATCACTGTCATGCCATGGAAAAGTCATACTAATACTACGTGCTGCAGGTGTAATAGTTAAATGTATTTTTCCATCCTAAATTACATCTGAATTTAGCAAAGTGAAAAAAAAAAAAATAATAGTGTATGAGACAGTGAAAAATATACATGGTTACACATTTGCAATAAAATAACATTAAGGATTAATGTTAAAATGTCATGTTGTGCCCCACTTAAATAGATGATCATGTTCCCTATACAGAAGAAAGACAACAGAGCTGTACAAAAGCAAAAAGGGATTGAAGAGAGAAGCATTTTGCCTTTGGGATAGAAAGGTTAAAACCTCATAAAGGTCTATGTGCATGTTCAAGTTCCATTACACCTAAAAAGCAAGTTTTGAGACATCCAAACTGCAGAGGTGAAACATAGAGTAATGTGAATTCCTTTGGTACTATACAAATAATCCTCCTAAAGGCCTTCCAAAGAGCTTGGACCATGAAGTCTAACAATTTGATAGGGAGGCTAGCAGGGCAAAAAATTTATGTTCTGAATTTAGAAAAGAGACTAATTGCAAGCACCTAAAATGTAACCCAAGAGTTGATTTCATAGAAAAAGCTGTATCTTCTGAAGACTCTTGGTTAACCTTTTTGCACAGGAAATGTATAAATACCTTATATGGAGAAAAATAAAAAATATTTGATAATATACAGTGAGTCAGTTTCTACAGGCTTAATTAACATCTCAAGTGAAATTTTTCATACACTAAAAAATGAGCTGAAGAAGAGATATTCCTGACAGCATGGGACAGGATGGAAGTCTTGGATTTAGGAAGGGCCAGTAAACTTTTTGGCCCTGTGAAGCTCACCTGCGCAACATACATGTGCAATTCTTCTCTACTGGAATTGACCTGGAATTGTGGCCCAACAAGAGTCAACTGTGTAGTTTATAACTTTTGAAATAGGTCTACTGGCAGAATTTTGTACTGCCCAACATGACTTGTGGAATAATTTATTGCCTTGCTCTTCAAAAGACTGTTTTAAAGTACCTTGGCAAGGTAAACAGGCCATAACCTTAGAAAAAGTTATACTTTTTGCCCTGAAGAATGGTGTAAAGTAACTTTCAGGTTAATTAATCTTTGCAATGCAATACACTCCTGTTTCAATATCATTTACATGGTGTGATTATTGGGTTGAGTCAAATATATAACAACTTTAAGCAGTACAACATATGTGTTAATAAAAATAATATTGTCTTATAGGTTGCACTGCTTTAAAGTGGTATGTTTTTCCTTGGATGAAATGTACTTTTTTTAGTGTGTGCATTCAAAGCTCTCCAAACAGCAATTACCTTTGACTGGCTGATTTTAGGAATTTTCCTATTACATTCAAAATAAGAATTTCTTCATTGCCATTTTAAGAAATAAATGTACTCATTCACCATAAAGCTTTAGTATGTAAGTCTCTCTAAGTTTATGCTTAAGTCCCCCCCGGGTCCAGAAAGCAGTTATGCAGATGCATATCCTTAAGTTCTAAATTATTTTAGTGTGACTTTCCCTTGTCTTAAGTTTTGAACATACTTGTGGCATACTCATGGCTAAGCACACAGTATGAATACAGGTGGCTGAGTTTGGTCCACAGCTGGCACAAACACAGAATTTAACATTACTTTTAAAGTGTTTTGACTAAAATCCAGCAAAGCACTTAAGTCTACACGCAGTGCTGACTTAACTATCTCAGTTTATAGTTACACTGGTGCAATTTCCTAGCATGGATACAGTTCTGCTAGTATTTATCTTGGCATAACTTAGCAAGATGCTTTTACAGAAACGAATGCCATTGAAAGTCATAGAAAGATAGTGCAAGCCTGCAAGAGATAATACCAAAATTGCATAAAATCAAAGTGCAACAGCAAGAGGGGCATCAGAAATGTAAAAATATCTAGTAAATGAAAATACTCTGTCAGCTTTCTTCAAATGCACAGTGAAGCATTCTGGAGTTTTAAAGTCACATACTCTCTCTCCAAAGGGTTTGCCCTGTTCCCTAAAGATGGAACACCTGCCTGGTGATGTATTTCATTCATACAGTAAGAACAGTATCACTAGTTCCTTTACTCTCTTTGACATGGAAGTTAGAAATCCTGCAGTGAATGAAGACAGAAAAATATCATGATTTTCAGCACAGTGGTTCAGCCCTTTCAGCACAGTGGTTCTGCCACTGTAGTTGGACACTGTTTTTGAAAACTGCATTTTCCTCCCTCAGCAAAAATCTTCTTATAATGCTGAAAGAACATTGCTCCTTTTCTCACCTCCCATATCAGCAATGGATAGGCATAGTCCTGCCAAACACAATTTTCCCAAGAAGTGACTCACTAATTTTCTGGGTCTGTGGCTTGAGACTGCAGTCATCTACTGAGCAGGCAGCACTAAGCTATTTGGGTTCCAAATGAAATGATACGTGATTTAAACAGAGTGAATGCTAAATCACCTGAAAAATCAGAACTTTGAGGCTTTTTTTGAACTGGCAATTTCATGTGAAATGTGTATCACATTTGTGATTAGTGCTCATTTCAAGTTAAAGATGATTTTGTCTTTAATTTACACATGCAGGTTTGTGCATGAGACATAACCCTGTATCTAACACTGCGAAACAAACTCAGTGCTGATCATGAAATATACCACCAGTTGACCACAAAACTTCTGATCTTCTCCAGTAATATTTGACTTGCACATTTGACCCATATTTCTCAAATATTGATACTGAGATGTTTTTTATGAAATTGTCAGTTTAGCTTTTGCACCTTGAAGTCACTTGTTACCTACTTAAATTATTTGAAACTCTTTGTCAAACCTTTAAAACCTTCAACAGACCAATTTCTTAGCATACTTTTGCCAATCTGTCTATTCATATGTGAATTCATTTCACAAATATAACTTCTTCTGGAAAGCATGGGTAATATGCCTGGTTTGTACCTTGTAAGCTGTAAGATCCATTGAGCTAGATATGCTTTAATTGTTGTGTTGAAACATGAAAACCTTTTTTGTTTCCGTATGGCATGCAGCGAAATCCCTGTTACAGTCTTCTGCTTCTGTTGAGAATACATTATTTTTATGTCCTTTTTTTACTTTTTTTAAATCTTAATGCAGCCAAATGACTCAAGAGAATGGAATGCAATTTTTTTTTTTTTTCTTTTCAAAGGAACTTCAGGAGAAGAGTTTAACCACAAATAAAGATGATAAAAATGAAGAAGAATGATGACCTTATTATTATTTACAATGCATAATAGTGGTCAACAGTGCCACTGTTATCTAGCTTTCCAATACTTGTGTCTCAGTTATGGATATCAGATCCTAACAGGAAATACACCTAATAGCCTAGTACTACCTTGAGAAAGGATTGTGTCGAGGACTCTCCAGTAAATCTAGTAAAAGTCTTAGCGCTTCATTTATTCCATTTCTATAGGTCTATTAATTTTCTTTTTGGTTATTTCTGTTACGGGCCTATTTGCTTTGTCTTCGTGTTAAATGGGATGCAAAAATAAGGACTACTGATACACGTTCTACAGGTTTATCTGTTGCCTTTTGCTACCTTGCTTTGTACAAACAGCAAATGTATCAAGAGATGAGCAGCATACCAAATTCTCATCCTATTCAAGGAACATAATGTTTCTAAATTAAATTCTTCAAGACAAAAAAAAATAAAGACAATATTAGAGTCATCAGTGCAAATCTTATCCTGCCTTCTTCCCCCAGAATATTCCAACTGTCAGACTGTTGCCATCTTCATTAAATGCATCACTACCTATCAGCACATGGGCATACTAAATGACTTAACATTAATCCCTATATACCTGTTCTTTAACTGTACTTGGCAGTACAAAAAAAAAAAAAATTCTATTTAGTATTTTCAATGATCTTTACTATGCAATAATTTCCATAATTTTCTATGTAAAATAATAATTCCAAAATTAAAGCTTTTAGTTTCTATTAATCCACTATCAGTTTTCATGCATACCATAAAAAATTTAACAACTTCCTTTTTTGTCATATGAATCATACAGCCAGTGACTCTAAGATTAAGTAGATTTCTCTACTACCAACAACTGAAGCCCTATGCTGAACTATTTCTGTTTTTTTTTTTTCCAGTTGCTTTGTGATGTTGCTAACTAAATCCAGTAATGTCACAACAAGGCCTTACTATTCCAATAAGGGAAAATATACTATAATATAGCCCCATGTCCCACAAAACCTATATATATAGTACTGTTTCACTTCAGATGCACAAATAATTGATGTACTGTACAAATCAGGCCTGCAAATAGGTTTGCCTTCCAAATCGCTTCAAACCTCATTACATTTAATAGTTCCGTACCCGAATGCCAAGTCACTCACAAAAATTCTGGCCAGATTTACATACTTAAAAAAATAGTACTGAAACAGAGAAACATGAAACAGTGAAATACTAGAAAGTTCTAAACTCAAACTACACTTCAGCAGCATAAAGGGGGTTTAATCAACTGTGATTGTGAAATCTTAGAAGAAAGAATTTAAGAACTGATACCCATTTCAACAGTGCCATGTCATGCTGCTAGGCTTAATTGCAGCACCTTGTCTCCATCAATTGCAAAAACACTCTCTGTGCTGTTTGCAGATAGTACTGGTAACCACTCTGCTGCATATGCTGTAGTCCAACTCTGTGTGGAGTTACACATAGCAGAGATGACATTGTGATCCCCTGGACAGTCCAGATACACTTCTAAGCAGCTAATTCTATTTTACTTTAATGAAAGATACAGTGGTAGTACATGCTGGTCTCATATGTTAAGATACATCTCTAGACTTGTAAATCAGTCCTAAGTTAGTATCAAAATCTTTTATTTTGTACCAGAAGGAGGTGGGTACAACCTAAAAAGAGAGACTTCTAAAATACTGTGTGAAACTGTTGATACACACTGAGGAGAAATCCAGGGATTTTGTCTGCAGAAAGAAAATTGTCTAAATTGTCTGGAAAATCTCATTGACCCAGTCAGATTGTGTGAAGCTTGTGATCAAATACAGCCCCGGGCTCTCCTGTCTTATGTACTTGTGCGTCTTGCTCAGAACACATAGCTCAATGGAAAAAACCACTATTTTACTGTGATAAACACTACAATAGGATGGTGTTTGCAGAGGTGTGTGTGAGTTGCTCTTCTTTAGCAACTTGGAAACATTACACTGCAGGTTTGTAAGGTGTAAATTTATAGACACTGCATGCAAAGAATTTCAAGGTTTTGGTATTCAATTATTTTAAGTAGAACAATGAGTACATCAATGCTACAACAACACAAATTAATCAAACAAGAAAAAGTAAAGTAATTAAAGCCGAGTAGTGAGACTGATAAATTCACAGGTGGAGAAAACTTCTGCAATGCCTATTCAAGAGCCTGAGTAATTAGGGATAGCTTTAGAAAGATTGTTAATATGCCTTTTATTGTATATCTATGAAATCTATTTCGCTGAGAAATCAGACACATTGGGTTTGTGGCTCAATCTGGACAACTACAAAAACATAGCAAAGATGGTCCTATGATTTAGGGCATGGAACAGGAGATAGGAAGCCTCTTGAATCTTATGATTTTCTATTATTTCTTTGTATTTCCAGTCACTAGATATTCTCAGATAGTCTCATCTGTGGAAGGCCAGCTAAGTCTGTACTGAGTTCCACAAAGTGCTGGTTGTATGTGAGAGAATCTGAATTTCTGTGGTACCTGTGAGACAAAGGTTAAGTTTAATCTTGTGAAGTTAGTACCTCCTCCAGAAAATATTTCAGATAATCTAGTTGAGGTTTCCATTCCAGCAGTTATCATACCTGTAGTGTATAACTACAAAATGCACTTGCAACTCTCTGATAGGATTTAGGTAAAGTATCACATATGTAAGTATTTCAAATTAAAGTCAGTTTCAATTGTTTATCTTAATGTAGCACTGCAATTAGGAATGATCTTCACTTACTGGATTCTGACCAAACATGAGTTGTCCTGGGTTTAGCTTAAACTAAGACATGAGTCTAGGTCAATACTCCTTTCTAACAAACATACTAAATGCTACAGAGCAGATGAACAGCAAGAAGATCATTGTGGTAACATAGAAGTGAGAGAATATGGTGAAGATTTTAGATAGCTTTATTTTGCAAATCATTACATATTTTTACACTTTCATATCTTAAAATGATAAGGACAAATTTACAGACATGCATATAGCAGTTGAACCATGTTGAGTAATTTTTGTTGGAATTCTTTGGAACAGACATGGACCATAATAACATCAACGATGTGAGGTTAGCCCTTACACTGAGCGTATAAGGAAGTCTGTGTAATAATCTTATGTTGTGAAGCTCCAAAACATAAGTAATTTTTGTTGGAATTCTCTGGAATAGTCATGGACCATAATAATGTCAACGATGTGAGATTAGTTCTAACACTGAGCATATAAGGAAGTCTGTGCAATAATCTTGTCTTGTGAAACACCAAAACGTTAAGTAATTTTTGTTGGAATTCTTTGGAATAGACATGGACCATAATAATGTCAATGACATGAGATTAGCTCCAATACTGAGCATATAAGGAAGTCTGTGTAATAACCTTATCCTGTGAAACCCCCAAACATTAAAAAAAAAAAAAAAAAGGAACTTCTCTGCCTTGACAGTAGTGTAATAAATTATTAATCTCGGTTTCCAACCCTTACCATCCTCACTGTTGATGCCAAGCTGTACAGCTTGGCAAATCACATCCTACCTCTATGACAACTGTGGAGCTGTTCTATCTCCTGTCCCTGGCACTGTGTGTTGCTCATACTCTGTGCTTCCAGTCTGGAAGCCCTAGGTGGCACAGCGTAAGGTATTTTCTTGATGCCTGGGTACTGGTAGTGAAGTTCTGTTATGTTCCTGTCTTTCTCTCCTGAGTCTGATGTTGTCACTTACAATATGTCTGATAATATTTTCAGTAGCCCTGGCATGCTGTTTACTGGAAGTCAAATTTTGCAAAAAACCAGAACTTTCTGAACCTTTATTTTTTTTTATGTTTGCTAACTAAATAAAGAGGGTTGTTATGGAGTATGTGTCCCAAGTGACAATGAGAAAATTAATTTCACTCTGTTCTTAGAAATGCAGAACTTCTATGGGGAGAATAACATCAAAAGTCACCATGAACTGTATGATTCTGAAAGGGAGATTAAAAAAAAGAACTCACAACAGAAGAGAAAAAAAAAAAAAGAAAAAAAGGAAGAAAATAAATCCTTCCATGTAGCTTTAACATATTCAAGGAAAACAATAAAGCACATTCTTAACCAAACATTGATAAAGATTTACTTTGCAGTACTCCATGTAAGTATACACACATTTACACCATGTTAAAAATAAAAAAGTGAAAAGTAAAAAATGCAGCTGCCAAAGGAAGGTTATTTATGTTCAAACTGTACTGGAGAAATTAGTCAAGGGTAATTCATGCATGTGAAAATATGATTTCTAACACTGCCAAGGTCGATAAGACCTTAGGGAGTAAATGCTAAACATACAAATCAAAGATGCCTAGGGGCGGTTTTGAAGATGACTGGGAAGGCTTTAGTAGTTTTAAAAAGCCTGTTAACAATCCAAATAAATAAGCAGTGATACAAGAAGATCAAATAACTTGTTTATGAAAGGAATCAACCACTGCTGGATGTTTTTTTCTCCTTGGACTTGGTTGCCCAAGCCCAAAATGATTGATACTCTTCTCTCCTATATTTCTTTTCTGTCCCACAATTCCTGACACACTTAAACCAGAGAAAGCAGTGGCACTTACCAGGCTGTATAAAGAGAGTTCAGATGGTTCATAAGTTTTTTGCTTGGCTGCCTGAGCCTACCCTGTCATTTGCCCTATGATAAGGTTCCATCCACATTTATGGTAGGAATATAAACACAGAATTAATCATCTGATTCTTTCTCCAACCTAAAAAATGAATGAAGACACCACCAGTCTAAATGAATCCAAGCTACTGAATTAGTTTATTTAGTAATATTATAAAGAGACCAAAGTACTTTTATAGGAATGTTTCACCTTTTCCCAAGATGTCTGAAAAGAAATTAATGTTATATGAAAATTCATGTTGGATACCTCTTTTTTTTTTTTCTTCCATTTTCCAAAGGTATGTAAACAAAAGCAAATGGCTGTCCCCTCCTCCTTCAAAAAAAAAAAAAAAAGAAAAAAGAAAATTAACAATTTTTCATTTTAAGCTCAGACCCTGAACTAAGACTTCTGATTAGCTGGTTCCAGCTAATAGCTGGATATCTAAACATCCCTAAAGTTTCAAGTTGTCTTTTCAAAATGTTGGGTAAGTTGGAACATAAAACATTTCTCACACAGCTTAGATATCTGGGATATATATCTAGTCAAAGACATCTGAAACCAAAGTGATTTTCAAAACAAATTTTTGAAGCAACTCAGTTTGAGTCATTAAAAATAGCACAGTTTGATCAGCAAGGGTAGTAGACATAAAAAAGTAAGTGCCATGGCCTCGTGCTTCTTTTCCCTACAGAGCCGTGCATAAGATAATGCACTGAAGTTAATGAAGAGGAGGTTTTCAAAGTGCTCTTGCAAGTGCTGGGTAAGCTGTATAGAAAATACAGACAGAAAATACAGTAAGACCCCATTACAGTTATTAGTTAATGGTTATCCTGGCAAATATCTCATTAAAGAATTTATGGAAAGCCCACCGTCACAGCTGTCCAACACTTCTTGGGTGTCTTGACCCTTGACCTGTATACTGTTAATACCTCACATAAAATGTCTCCTTTTCTCCTTTCTTCACTGCAGAGAAGGAAAAGAAGCTAAAACTTGGTTCCTTTTTCTTGAGAAGAGTTGATAAAGATCAAACAATTTTTGCATGAGGTTTCCAGTGAAATTTTGCCAGAGGACAAAGGGCTTTATGGGACTGTACTTGTTGGCTGAGTTTGGGAATCAGTAGAAGCCAGATTACAGAGACAACAGCAGCTGTTTCTAAAAATTATTTTTTTTTTTTTCTGAATCTCAGTACAGAGTCCGAGTAATTTGTTACAAACTTGAACTGGAGAAACCAAGTATACAGTGTTGTGGAAATGAAATCCAAAAACCACAGTATTTCAGGTTAGGAGACCTGTAGCTGGTAAGCTGAAACCATTGTTTGCATTCCATTATCTGCCTTGGTCACAGAACTCTTGTATCCTTTTCACCCCTTGAAGCCAACCTTATGTAGTATAAAAGACCTTGTATGATCCTCTGCCTTGGCATGGATTTTAGTCCAGCTCTTTTTAATGAAATTGAATTCACTGTCCAGTTATATTTAACTTAAGTCATAGAATCATAGAATAGTTAAGGTTGGAAATGACCAATCTAAATGATCATCTAGTTCCAAACCCCCTGCCATGGGCAGGGAAACCTCACATTAACCATGTCACCCAAGGCTCTGCTCAACCTGGTCTTAAACACCAGCAGGGATGGAGCATTTGCAGCTTCCCTGGGCAACCCATTCCAGTGCCTCACCACTCTCACAGTAAAGAATTTCTTCCATATATCCAATCTAAACTTCCCCTGTTTAAGTTTGAACCCATTACTCCTTGTCCTATCACTACAATCCCTAATGAAGAGTCCCTCCCCACCATCCTTATAGGCTCCCTTCAGATACTGGAAGGCTGCTATGAGGTCTCCACGCAGCCTCCTCTTCTCCAGGCTGAACAGCCCCATCTTTCTCAGCCTGGCTTCATACGGGAGGTGCTCCAGTCCCCTGATCATCCTCGTGGCCCTCCTCTGGACTTGTTCCAACAGTTGCATTTTCTTTTTACGTTGAGGACACCAGAACTGCACACAATACAACAAGTGAGGTCTCACGAGCAGAGTAGAGGGGCAGGATCACCTCCTTCGACCTACTGCTCACGCTAAATACACAGGTATCGTCTGATGCACTTCTTTGGCTTTTTATAATGCATTCAAATATGTTCACAATGTTTTAGAACTACCACTAGATTTTACTACCAGCAAAATCAGTTTCTAGTTTTTTTGTTTGTTAGACTGCAGTGAGGACTTCTGCCGTGGATACATCTAGTTTGCTGAAACGTTTTCCAGTTTTGATAGACTTTCCCATGAGCCATGCAAGGAGCACATTGTTCTCCACATATAGGTTTAGAGGTCTATATGGGGCATCTTCTCTGGAGACGTTTTAAATCCTGCATTTATTCCTTAGCCCGGTTTTACTAGTCCAAACTTCCAAATGGCTGGCAAAATCCACATCACTATTTTGGATGTGTCAACAGTGAAGTGTTAAATTAGATGGTCCTAAATGCATATTTGATTGCCCAAAGAAACAGGCAGGAAGACGGGTATTTTCAAAGAATATTTATTGTTATGGTAGCGAATATGAGGTGTTTTAGAGTTACTTTAGGACAAATTCAGGACTAAAACAAGGAGAAAGAACTAGAAAAAATGTAATAGCCTGTACTTTCTTTTCTTATTTAATATCAAAGTATATAAAATATTTTATATAAATAGGTAGGAGTAATAAATCCAAAGGGATATGACCAATTAAAATGAATATTATTTTAGGAGATGAAGCAGATCAATTTAGATGATGTTTCAACCCATTTACTGTAACTTATATTAGCTTAAGATCTGCCTCTAAATATTAAAACAGCAGTCTTGACACTTTCCTTTTTTTTTTTTTTTAAAGTCTAGACTTTAAAGGCACTTTGCAGTTCAGGGGTACAGGATAAGAGAAACTATACTGCATATTGCTTCTGGGTGATAGCACAACTGTCATCTGCACCAAAATCTCTACAATATTGTTTGGGTTTTCTAAAAGATGAGGAATAACTACCTAACTATATACACAAAGGGAATTTTAGCTAAGTAAAATACACTTATACTAACCAGAATCACTTTTGGACATGATTAGTAATAAATGCCCCTTGTCCTATGAAAATGTGTCAGGAAATTTTAATTGGCTGCAAGTATCCAAGGCTGCAATCTAACACATCATCTGAAAGATAGATTTATTGGGCCCACACGTAACTACTATGTAACCTGCATTCTGTTGTACAAGATGGAATGATTTTGTTTTACATGACAGTTATTGGGCCTAATTCTACTAACTTATGCCAGTGAAAAATTTGGAACAAGTCCATTAAAGTCAACGGCTCTATAAAGTTGGAGTAAAATTACACTCAGACCCAACATGCAACTTCAGCATCTAGTAATAATAATTAGTATTACAAATCTAGTAATAGATTTGTAACAGTAATCTAGTAATAATAATTGGTATTACAAATTAGGCCAGTTTCTGCTTTTCCAAGTGGTAACAAGTAGAATCATGCATCAGATATCACATAATTCTAAAAAATGCCTACATTAAGCCTTGGTCCTTCCGCAGAGACATGGGCCATGTATCTTGTCTGACATGACACACAATGTGCTGAGACCACTGCATGCATGTATATTCCCTAGCACTTTGAGAGGACACCAACATGAAAATGCAGAAATAAAATGAGGAATTTAAAAAAGGAATTTTATTATAACAGCTTTTACCTACAAATCACTTATGAACTACAGGGTTTCTTCGTTAATATCAGAAGTTTTGAGCCACTATCTTTTAGTGGCTTAAGCTTAACTTTTCTTGCAAGTTCAGTGTTTGACACAGCTTTAGACATGGCAGGACTTTGTCTTCTGTTTCCTGACAGGATTATCATCCTGCACAGAAGCTTCTTCCCCTAATATGTATATCTGCTTTTTCACTGTTTCTTTAAATTCGGAAGCTCCAGACCTTCCTGGGGACAGACGTACAGATCCAGCTTCACAAAGTGGGTCTGCTTCTGGGGTGCTTTCAAAGTGGATGCCCTAACTTGCAGTCTTTACTTCTCTGCAGTAGAACATCCTTGTAGGATTTACTGAAATGGAGAATCACAGATTGCACCTCAAGAAAAAAGAAAGGCAATTAGCATGTGCTGCAGTACTAAATGACAAACATTATCCACTGCCCACAGCCAGCATCCATGATCTCCAGACACCAAATAGTAAACACTCAGTAATAGGTACTTCAGTGCTCTACATTTTAGAAGCTTTCTTTTTATATCAACCATTAACATTATGTATTTCTGTAATTTATGTATTGTAATACTCAAGTCAGAAGCCCAAATATATGAAAGAACTATAAAAGTATTAGTAAGAAAATTTTAAATTCAGCATCTGGACAATGTATGTTCTAGGAATGTAAGCTAACAGGTGGAGAGATGGAGTTTGTTGTTGTTTTCAACTGTTGTTCTAAAAATAGTAATTTTAATATATACTCAATTTGGAAGCTTTTGAACAGAACTGGATATGCTGTGTTATGCATAATCTGTCTTGTACAAATTGATCCAAGCATTAAGTCACTGCACAAGCCACTGTACTTAAGTGCAGTGATGGGCCAGAGACAGTGGAAGTAGAAAGGAATTAAAAAGGAAATGAGATGCTGTATCAAGATAGAAGCACAGGAATTTGCTGCCTTGCTTCAGAAATGAGCTAAAATTATCATTACTTTCTTGGGAAATTCAGACTCTCAAGTAAACAAACACAACCCAGTGACTCTTGTCCTCTCCCTTCTGCTGTTGGTGTTGCATTACCAAATACTGCTCATTCTTGAGTTTTTATATTGTTAACAGTTGCTAACCAATATTTACAATGATGCATCTACAAGGATAACATATATATGAAGAACAACGTTCCCTTCCCAATTCCACAAACAACAGGCTGACTTGAAAAAGTATGTTTCTATCTATTACAGCACAGGTACAGGTTGATAGCTTTCAAATGATCTCATTTATGTTAGAACTGGTAAAGTGATATTCTATTATTGCATTGAAAACAGAATATATTGAGACATTTTGCATTGTTTTTCATTTTCCTTCTGTTTCAATATTCTTTTAGCTTTGATTTATGCCATATAACAACTAAAAGTTATCCAAAATAATTGTAGCACATCACATTCATTACATTAATGACGATCTGTGTTTGGAAAATTAGATGTTTTATGAATCAAATACGTTGATAAAATATAGCTGTCTCAACAGCAATTTTGTCAGTTAAAAATACAGTGATATAGCTTGAATTTCTACACTTCAGTGCATCTCATGAGGAGTGAAATGCTTATTCAATTGTTGCATGCATTATTCTCCAAATATTCTTTTATATGCCTATTTCAAGTATTTGATTATTGCCTGGCTAATAATAGGTGCTCTTCAGTCAAAGAACAGACTAGAGAACATAGTGTAAATTGTAGCATATAATTGTTCGCTGACTGCCATCGAAAATGTTTAGCTACTGCTGTTTGACAATCTTCCTCTGATGTCTGCAGCCACTGTTTCATGTAACAGCAATTAAAGCTGTGGGAATCAGAAAAAAAATCATCTAGAGTGCAATCCTATCCCATTACTTTTTAAGTGCACAGAATACTCCAGAGGACAGGCAAGCTCACCTGAGGCCAGTGAAAAGAAATCACACCAGTCACTGATATACTGGAGGCAGCAAATGAGTGCTGAAAATGATGTGCACCTCCCAGTTTCATAGCGCTGTCTATCACAGCTCTTTCGCTGTCTTTCCTTCTGCACCTTCACCTTGGCCACCACAGTAACCACAGAGATACATTTTGGCTGCATCATACATTGAACATGCACAGAACTGCATCTGAATTGAATTTGGAAGAAGCCAAGGAGGCTGGTAGCCAAAAACTACTTCTGAGGCTGTGTTATAGAGGAGAATCTTGAAAGCATGGCAGTTTGGCAAAACTGAGCAGTGGGGGGCCTCTGAGCAAACTACAAATGGATTAGCATTTTGCAGACACAAATAGACTGAAAAAAAAAAAAAAATCAAGAGCAGCCCAGAAAACAGCAAGGTATAAAAGAACTGAAGCAAGAAGGTACTCTTGAAGTCTAATGATTTTATCTTTCAACATGTTCAGAGATAACTTCAAGCAAAAGGTAAATGAATAACCCTATTTTTGAACTGAGAAATATCTAGCTCATCCCCCAGCCTCCGAAGATTTTAATGATGTGATTGGAGATGGATGTATGTAAAATAAAAAGGAAGCATTTCAGCTACTCTTCTTCCTCTCTAGTGTCAACAAACACCTCAGAGCTAGAGTGGAAACACCACTAGCTGGTCTCAGTGAGAAAGACTATACAGGATATTGTGGGACAGAAGAAAATGTGTGTCTTTACTTTTATAAGCGCCACCTCACAGGCTTGCTGCTCTCAAATGATCCTGCCCCATTTCTTCCTACCCCCAATCAGAACACTCACAAATTACTGTGGGCAATTTCGCAATAAGCCAATTGAGTTATCCAACCCTTTAACACTTAGAGAAGCCTTTTTATCGAGCAACAATATAACAGGGAAAGTGCCAACGGATCCAAATGGGCTCTGGAATGATTTATTCATCCTAGGCTTCTAAGCCCCCTTTCCTCAGTATTAATACTAAGATTAATGTGTCCCATCAGTGTGCTGCCAACAGGAACTTTAATAAAAGCAAGAACAACTAGTTGCCTCAGCTTGCTTTCTACTTAAGGTTAGGACATCATAAAAACAGTAGCCTACAAAGGCTTTCCCTTTAATTTACTTATTACTTTACAAAATGAGAGTAATTTCGTTTAACAAAAACACACAGATTACAGGAACATAAGTACATCACTACGTAAAGTCATTCACTGGCCAGTTTTTTGAAAGGATAAATGAAATATATTCGCATATTTTTAAATAGTGCATATGCATCTTAAAATTTTTCTCAAACAGTGTAGACAGGTGTAATCGAACATAACCACAACGTGACATACACTATACTTAGGAAGGATGCCAGATTAGTAACGAATTAAACCCATAAAGTAAATGACAGACACATTATATCTGCAACTAACTAAAGAATTCATTAGATGTGAAGGAATATTTATTTACATAACTATTGTCAAAACTGGGTCTCTTTCAAGTCTATTTATCCACATCTATTGCTGTGGACAATGCAAGTGTACCATGTTGATGGTCTCCACAGTATGGACGCTTAGCCTTTTTTTCACATATGCCACTAAAATCTTCAACTGCCAGTGAATCCCTGCCAGTTGGGATAGATTTTGCCCAGGATGACCTTGTGCTTAAGAGCTCCCGCTCTTCAGTAGCCCTTCAACAACACTTTATTTATACTCTACACCCCTAAGCCTCTAATTTCAAAAATCAAACCCATCAAAGTGTGTCCAGAAAAGCTTGAAGAATGCACTTAATGAATGCTATTTGAAAATAAAGAGAAAACCCAACCAAAAACTCTGTGCCCAGAGTTTCTGAGACACTTTAGTGACATTTTAACAAACTGCAGTGTGACAAAATCACCTAAATGAACTGTGAAGGATACTGCAGACTGTGTATTGCATATTTGAATGCATAAAGTGTATCCATTTGGCACATAACTGCAAAGCTGCCTAAGCTATTTAAAAGTAAGCTTTCCAATTCATTCCTGATTACATTGCTACAAATTGTACCCATTTGAACTTCAGATTTTTTAAGTTCTTTTCTTATGGTCACCAATCTTCTTATTTTGTGAAAAAAGTATGCATGCATATTCGCATACTTCTCTTTTCTTTCTTCCCATCCTCTGTACCAATTGTTCACCTAGATCAGGCACAGAAACTGCAGAATTGCTGGGTGGTGGTGATGGGTGAGTGGAGCAGAAACTCCATTTCCCCCTAAAAAGCAGAGGTCGCTCAACTGAAAGAACAGAAAGGCCTTTTATTCCTATAAAGAAAAGAAGAGGAAAAAGCTCTTCACAGTGAAGATGAAAAATATTGTATTTGAATCCTGGGAAGAACTTGTTCTTCCTACACTGGAGAATAGTCTATTCACTGCACAATTCAAATAGCCTTTAGCTTTTCAAATATCTGCAATTGGCAAAAAGGATAATATACATCTGTTTACATTTAGTTTTATTTTTAGAATTTCTTCTATGATCACAGTATGTATGTCAGACTAAGACATTTCATATTATTCCATTAAAAAGAGGAAGCAAAAATTTCTTAATCATCCCAGGCACTTAGATTTAAAACTTCACTTATTGGCTGTTATTGCAACCATAACACAGTGTAGGCTTTGATTTGTTGCCTCAGATTTTTAATGATTACTTGCATACTCCTACAAAAGTAGGCCTTTCAACTGGCATGAAAAAAGCCCTGGGAACATAACTTATATCTAAAGGTCTAAATGGATATATAAAACTGACAAATATTGACCAAATTCAGAATAATACAGTATTCAGTGAACCTCACTTGTTCATTTTCTGAAATGTCTCATTTGAAAATTCTCAAATGTTTTCTAAAAATACTTGAAATTTAATCCTTGAATTGCTAATGATTTATAATTACAAATGGCAAATGCTTACAAAGAAAGAATTTTGTAAAATGTTGGTTGGTGATATAAATTAAGTGGTGTATTTCTAGTGTTTTACTAGATATATATGTAACTAGATACATTGTAAATCAGTCAACAATATACAAACTGAGAACTGTAAAAGGTAAAATTGATGTTTAGAACAGAGAATTTTCAAATAGAGGTAATAACATAATTTCTTTAATCAAAGGACACAAGAAATACCACATGACATGTCTAATCTAACCATAGAGGTGCATACTTGGTTAGGAATACTTTATGTTTAAAACCAGAATTCTCAGTTTATGCTGTGCTCAGTGAATACCAGCAAAACAGAAATTCAGAACATTTCAGTCAGAGCAAAAATTTCCTGCATACAAGTTGTTGAGGTTTCCATTTTAAGCTTTACATTTTGTAAAGATTATCACTATTGAGCTTTTTACTAATTGTACAAAAGAGTGGCAGATGTACAGTATTGCTAGTACTAACCTGAAAATAATAATACATTTTTAACTAAAAAGTATGATTTTGTCTGTTGGAAAGAGAGGTAGACTCATTGAGCCTCAGTAGAATGATTTATCCCAGTTTCTGCAGTGAGTTTGGAAAGAAATCATCATATTGCTTAAGGAATCAACCTACCTCTAAATTCCATTTTACCAGCTGAAACTACAGCCAATGATTTCTTGTAAAATACTGTGCTCATCTGTATTTGAAACAGGGGTAGACCCAAAATCTGGTCTTTTTTAACGGAAGGATAATGGCCTGCCTCTACCTTCCTGCATTAAGCTGTTTCTGTTAGAAGTTGTTCAGTTCTGTCGGAATGAAAAAAATACCATTCACACATTGTATCGTATTTCCATATCATGTTCACTTCTCCATTTTACAACTGTTGTTTTTTACTTATTTGCATTTCCTATCTCATGCTGTCTTTGAATAGCAACTTAAGACAATTTGCTCCAGTTGAATACCCAAGATTTTGATAAAGTCTAGATATAGAATCAAAGGTTTGTAATGGGATGAAAAAAATCACCACTGTAAAAACCCTGAAGCATGCAACAGTCCAGGCAGAGATGCCTTACAGTGTGAGCCTACTTGATCTGGAGTTAAAAGCAGAATATGATTGGCACCAATAGGATTATTTCATTTTTGGAAAGCAGACCACTCAGGGTATGGGGAAGCACTACAATTATGTTTTTCTGAACTAGTTAAACCATCTCTAATTAATTATGATGGTTTCAGCTGAAACTTTCCAGATGAACAGTTCAAGCTGGACTCGAAACTGAACAATCATTGTTACTGAAATGCCCTGGTATATTCCACGTCCTAACTTTCTGATTCAATGAAAATACCAAAAAAATGAGCAGCATATGTTATCTCAATCCAGGAGATTAAAAAACTCAGGATAAAACTCAGATATCTTGTGATTGTGTTGCTACTTTAGCAGGATAAAAATTCCTTTTCACCCCCTTAACTTCCACAAAATTCTCCCCTAGCTATGTCTTAAAAATGTCAAACATACTTTACTGTTTCCAAATAAACACATCATTTTTGGCAGAATTAGTAGACAAGAAAGGTAGGAGCACTGTTGTTACAGGAGTTCATATAAAAAGCAAATTTTAATGTTTCAAAATTTAAGACTTTCCTAAAGTTTTAAAATACATCCTCCCTTACTCCATCTGTATTATTGTCAAAAGCATTATGAAGTGTCCCTTTGGAAAAGTAAATCTGATTAATTAGCATCAGTCTCCACTGTAGAATTCTACAACTATATAAACAGCCATAGACTTTTCTTAACAAGTATTCTATTATTGTTCTCAGCATTGTTAAAATCTAAAATGATTTAATTGTTTAACCATTGTGTTCTGTGCATTGTTTGCAAAGTTTGTCAAGTGAAAAGAATTTTTCTTAGTGTTCTGGAATGATCCTGAAACCCTTTATCTTCAGAATTGCTCTAACACAGTATACAAAAGCAGGATTGCTTTTAAGTAGCAATTCTGCATAAAAAGGGAAAGAAAGCAGAAAAACTGTAAACAACTGAGAACATAAAAATGACAGAAAAGAGTTTTCATTGCAACTTTATTTCAATGGAAAGCTTTCGTGATATCAGTCAGATAAAAAATGCTTCCTTGATAGTTTGCAAGCAAGAATATGGTGATTTCATCTGCAGTTCTCCAGCAAAAAACTATCACTACATGGTAATAGCGTTTGGATATTAACTTTCTCATGGTGGTTTAGTTTTTGTGCAAGAGGTTAAGGACCTGAAGGCTGCTGCTCACAGAAATCCCCACATCTCACCAAAATGACTGTTTTGAAGGCACTACTGCCCCATATCCTTGCTGATCTCAGCTCACAGCTTTATTTAAGCAGGGACGCAGGTCTGACCCAGCAGCAAGCTCACAGAAGGAATTCTTATCACCAGCTCCTCCTGATGCCAGCTGACTGTGGGCCAGTGAGGAGTAGCTTGTACTGCCTGCACGGTACCACCTTAATGCTGGAATTGCAAAGGCTTCGGTTTTTAGCTGTGTAATATAACAACACCTTTCTTTAGTACTAAATTCATACAATTTCAGAAATCCCCTGGCACTCTGCAAAAATTCCACTAACAGTCCCATTAAAAATTAAGAGAGAAAAAATATGTGCATATGTTTACTTCCATATTGATGCCACAGAAATGCTTCTGTTGTGAACTGTAAATGTAAATATAAATGAGGAAGAAAAAACAAAAAAGCAAACCCTCCCAATGTTCACTTGCTTTTAACACAAAAAGCAGGATTTCAACATTCACCAGAGCAACCATAAATAATATGGCCATCTTTAATTTGGCCTCCAATATCTGATCAACCTTGATTTATCCACAGACAAAACCAAGCATCTCTAATTTGCTAACCAATCACTGCAATTCTTTTTTTACCAACCAATAATTCTGCCATCTCTAATTTACCAATAAATAATTCTGCACTCTCAAATTTACTAACCGATAATGTGACCAATTTGCTGACCAATGATTGTGTCAACTGGTAATAGTGCCCCTAGCAAACAGTAATTTGCCAAGCAATATTTGGACCTTTCCCCCCCAGCAATAAAAAACTTTAGTGGTCTTTGATTCAGTATCTACTATGTTGCTCTGAAACTGCTTAATGTGGATAGTGAGGTTTTTACAAAGTATTTGCTTCCTGTGGGAGTATTTCTTTACATAGACTGCTTAGAAATTGCACAGGTCTCTTGAATGCCCGTGAACGAGAATATTGTTTCCCCTTTTAGCAATATTAGTATTTGAGGCAAGCCTGTTTTTAATGTTAGCAGTATTCCTTGGCCTATTGCTAACTCCTCTGTTAGTACTGTTGTCACCATGCTGGGATTTGGCGACAATTCCACAGTGCTTGGACAGTGTGCATTGGTAAAGCAGTGACACTGCTAGCCAGCTCTGTCACCCTGCTAACCTTACCACCCAAGTTGATCCTGTTTGAGCAGAAGGAGTTCATATATAAAGGCACATGATTGATTTGGTTTTTTCCGATTTCTATGTCCCTTGGCTTGAGTGAAAAACAGGTCTTGAATTATTGGTTTCTTTAAACAATAATAATAGCATTTTGAAGTTGTGTAGTAACTTCTGCAGTCAATTTTACCTCCAAGAAATGCTACCAATTTTGTGTGATTTTATTAGTTTGTATTAAAGCCATTAGCTAACACAGCATTAGCTCAGTGATCAACCACTCTAACACCCATTTTACATGGAAAGTCTAAAGAGAATAAGGACATAGCAGGAGTGATCATCAGTGCTGAAATCAGTAAAGAATTTCCAAGCTCCAAGCTGCTGGCTCAGAGAGCTACAGAAAATATCCATAGGCAGTTAGAAAAATCACTGCAAAATTATACAACAGAGTATTTACAAAGAGAGAAACTGTGAATTCTGGCACAGCTCTATGTGCAAGACAGTAACTGCACCAGCTCACCATATATTGTTCTTAGTAACAAACCTCCTAAAACAGTTTACTGATTAATTGATTGCATATTCCAGTAAATTATTCAGAGAAATATTAATTCCAAACCAGAATAAAATGTTGAGTTTTATTAGGGAAAACAAAACAAAACAAGACACTTGCATTTTAAACTCATATGAAAATATGAATTGATTCTCTTAAAATTTCATCCTGGAAGTAGTAGGTAGGATGCACATTCTAAAACTGCACTGCAGGTTCTTTCTTTATCTTTTTGTTTCCCACCTTGTGGGATAAGCACAGCCTAAGCAGTACTGTTGCTTCTCACTTTTCTCTTACTGAAGTCTCCTGGGATTCTTGAAAGAAGAGGCAGAAATGCCAGTCTTGGTGTCTGTTCTTTTAGAGTAGGTTGTGAATACTGAAAGGCATGTGAGCCAAGAAGGAAGAGCAGTTGGCCAGAAAGGCAGGAATTCCCAGAAGCCCAGAAGTTTGGTATATTTAATGTTCTGTTGGTGCTGGAGGAACAAGTGTAATACAACTGACGCTGTGCTAAAGCTTATTTCCTGAACTTAGTTATGTGACAAAAGTAAAAGATAAAAATTCACTATCTGAGTTTTAGGATAAATAACAATTGTGATGCTAGTTCCAGTATTATTTCTGTTAAAGATTTCACATATACATAATACTGGTTTTTTCCACAAAAACCATTTGATTCACAAGCCTGGGCCTGTTAAGTTTTCAGCAGCAAACATTTCATTAGCCAATACTGGGAAGATTAACTTGAATACAAAAAGCAGTAATGTTTACCTGGCAAGCATGAAAAGTAGGTGTGGTGAAATAAAGGTGCAAAGAAGGTGGTGCACGCACCTCTTTTCCATACAAAGTGGTAGAGGGTGGGAAAATGTCCTAAGTAGGAGGTGGAGATTGCTGAGGCCTAAAATGTGAATGAAATGTGAATGAAAAGTAATGGCAGAGGACAAGATACAGTGACTGTGAAAGCAGAAATTACAGAATTAGCAGAGGAACAGGAGGGTCAATCAATAGTGCAAGTGACAGAAAACAGGAATATGTCTACACCTTTTAAGAGTAAACATAAGTTTCTAGATGTGTGTAGCTGCCTGTGTTTCTCTCTTCAAAGTGGTCAGGAAAGGAGAAAAATCTATCAGTTCAGGAGTCCTGAAGTTTGTTTTACAGTATGGATGTGAGCATATCCACAGTGTTACAGAGGTAGTGCAAAGAAAATTGTCAAAGGAAAAAGCACATTAAAAGCACATAAGCATATGCATACAGCATTAGTATAATGTTTTATGAGGATTGATGCAGGTGGGAAGATGGTTTTTGCCCTGTCTGGTTAAATTTTCTACATTAGAGTACTATTGATTTTTGTAAGTATATAGGATACTGTATATACCCCATTCTGCTATCCTTACACAGGTTAATTCTTTTATCCATTTCAAACGCGGTCAATCAATAACAGTGATCAGGTAGGTTGTGAAATTGCCTGGAAAACACATCCACAAAGTAAACCAAATACATTGGCCTGTCTATGTGACTTAAAGCTTAGCACAGCATTGAAAATCACTAATGGAACACTGTGCAGTTTGTTCATGCTACAAGCAGTCAAGAATCATGCATAATGTAATAGTGCATCTGCTAACAGCAGCTCACACAAGCTAATTTAATCTTGTTTTACACTAGACACAAGGAATTAATCTTTAAAGCTGCTCCCGTGATTCTCTTTGGCCCTTAAAATATCGAGGGTCTTTTCACCTCCCCATTTACAATACTGTAAAGGGATGCATTTCAGTTATCATCGTGTATTTACACTTCATCTACATTAGCTGCAAAATGGATGAAACTCCATAATTTATTAGTCTTAAGAAGCACATTGCTGGCCCAGTCCAGAAGCCCTTTTTTGTGTTGTTGCATCTGAAACTGGTATTAAGTCTCAGGCTAGCCTGTGAAAGTTGGATTCCCTAAATAATTAATACTTAAAAAAGAAAGAAATTATGCTTTCTCTCCCTCCCCCCTTGAATTTAGTTTGGCTGTATTAATTATACAAGAGTGTCTCACAGCTATTTCTGGTGTACAAGTTACCTTTAATGTTGTTATTATTGTCCTAATTACTTGTATTACCACAGTGCTATTGTGTCTGGTACTATGCAAATGCTGAGAAAGAGAGTCTTCACTCCAAATAACTTATCCCTCAAGTATATAAAAAGATATAGACAGATTGAACCGTACAAATGTTAAAAAAAAAAAACAAACAAAAAAACCCAAAAAACTAAAAAAACAAAACAACAAACAAATAAAAGCAAACAAAAAAACCCAACCAAAATGAAAATCCAAAGCAATATCAATGAAAAAGACAAGAAATAACATATTCATATACAGTAAACTTGACTTTGGCAAGATTGCAAGATTTCAAGTTGGAAGCTTGAATTTTTGGACCTTTAGCCTAAGAAAAATTTTAGCAGGGCTGTGAAAGATAACAGTGAATTACCTTTGCAAATGTTCATGGCAAGCTCCTTGTAAGCATAAGGAAGACTTGACAATAAAACAAAAAGGCTCAAAGGAAAAAGTAACAAGTGGAAAGTGGAGACTGATCACTCATCACTCATCAAGATTGGTAAGGCATATGATGTATACCAGTATTATACTTCAGAGAAGGGAGAAGTAAACCTGTGAGCTTTATGACTAGGGATAGTTGTTGAGCTTGCATTTATGGATTATATCTCAGAGATAACATAGAGAAAGAATAGCAAAATGTGAGCAAAGGACACATGTGAAAATGAATAGCTAGTGCAACCTCCCTGCTCACTGCAGGAGGGTGAGACTAGATCACCTTTGAAGGTCCCTTCCAACCCAAACTATTCTGATTCTATAAGACAAATTCATTGGAATCAAATGATGAAGGCTGAAATTGATTTAGAGGAGAACATCATCAGAAAGCAGTTCAACAAACTTCGAGCAGAGACAGAGAAGGAAAACAATGAGTAAAAGTGCTAGAAAAGAGGCCAAGCACATTTTCAGATAGAAAAAGTTACATTGTGTTTGTATGATGCAGGGTTAACCCAGTATAGAGACACATGAGAAAGATACACTTGTCAATATTCTAAACATGAAAAGGTCACCAGATGGAGATGAAATTAGAGGGAATAGACTGAAATGGAGAAACAAAACAGCCATCATGAACTGTAAGAGAGGAGGAAGAAAATTCTTTGTGAAGGAAAGAAAAAGCAAGCAAGATAGGCAAAGAGGTGGTTTCAATTTTTCTAGGGAAAAATTAGTAGTAATAACATAAAGGTGGTCTGAACTGTTGGCATAGGCTCCAGATAAAATGCAGAACAAAAAAATACATTATGAAAGCCATGTGCTTTCATTTCTGGTAAAATCTGATACTGATCTGTAGGTAAGCATGCCAGCAGGCAGCAAACATGACAGAATCTGCTGGTTTAGTCAGGTCTAGAATGAAGAAAAACCCTCTGCTTTTTTACCACATTAGTCTTGCAGGAATAGTGGAGTTAGGTCAATGCCAACCTTCCACAATTTCCAATTTCAATTTTAAATTCAAGCCAGCCTTCCAAACCCAGTTAGGACCCTCAGGTTTTATTTTGCATCCTAAGAAACACAAATATTCCCCAGATCTTCTGGAAAACTATAAATTGAAGTCCTTTGAAGCATCTTCAAGACCACTTCAGAGGTTGGTGAAGTGTTGCAGTTGGAGCATTCACCAAGGACTGTTCATGAAACACCTCTGCTTAAGCTTTAAGCAAGCTTCATGAAATCCAAACCTATCTCCCACTCCAATTTATAGTAAATGTCTAAGGAACGAATAAGTAAAAACAGGGAGTCTGATAAGGACAATATTTATACAGATATAAACCAGTAATCAGAGAAAGAATTCCCTAAATCCATTCAGACTATTTCTTGTTAACGTGTTTAAAAATACATCTTTAAACAGTTTCTGAATACTTGGACATGGCTCTGACCTTAAAAATGCACAATCCCAAGATAGTCAAGTAGTCAGAGAGTAGTGGAAAAAGAATAACAATAATAAAATTATACAATTTATACATGTCAACTTGATTCACAATAAGCACAGCAGATCTTTAAAAGGGACTTAAATGTCAACAAAGTGTTATGAATGAAAGAACAGAATAAACATCCATTACATTACAGAGTATGTGAAAAACTGCATGTAAAATAGAAATCAGATTTGATTTAAGATTATGAAACCATAAATTCACTTGTACTTCTTACATGCTTCGCTTGTCTCATACAGTACTTATTGTTATTTCTAAAGGGAAAGAACGCTAACATCCTGTGTAATCATTACAATTTACTGGTTCCTAGTGTTTCCAAAAAAATACTTTGTTGACTCCATTCTCTTTTATAATTAATTTTAAGCTCCTTTCTGTTTGTTTTAAATGCATCTTAGTAAATACAGTGATAAACCCTCTTTTCGTATGTACATATGCACACATAAATGATATATAATACACACATCTAAAAAAAATGCTTTTTCTCTCAGATATTTAAGGTAATTTTAATACAAGATATTCAGTATAAATAAACATTTGAAAACAACATTTAGCAGAATTTCTTGTAAAATTAGACTTGATGCTGTGAGGCCTGTGCTGTAAAGCTTCTTGACATAAAAGGAAAGTTTAAGTAAACAATACACTGGTTTTATTACAAAAAAAGAAAAAAAAAAAAGAAAGAAAAAAGAAGAAAAAAAAAGAAAGAAAGAAAAATGCCAAGCCCAGTCAAAATGCATTATTAGGGTGTCCAGGAAATTATAGCTTGTGTCCATTAGTCCTTTCAGGGTTAATATTGATGCAGATATTATTTCTATCCACGGTACCATTTATTTGAAATATTATGACTGGGAGTAGCTGCAGCAGTGAATCAAATCAATTGATAGAGCAGTTAGCCCCGCAGTCAAGGCTGCCTTTACACCATGCAGCGAGCATGAAATATTATGGAGATTGTTCTTTAAAGTGATCACTTTATCATCATTTGTCTGCAGTCCAGGCTATTCCTTCCTGCCTCGCTTCCCTGTTGGGTTAGAGCTGTCATAACTCAATCAGCCGTATAATGCTGTTCATAGCACCTCCGTAGCAGGTATTGAACCTGTCAAGGGCCACTGAGGGAATTATACTTATCCATTTTGACAGCTAGCAACACCACTCTGATATTTATGTCAGTTTATATATGTATGATATGTATTTCTTAAATGTAATTAGAAGCCTGTTTGTGTGTGATATATCTGAATTGCCCAGAGCTGCCCATGATTAAGACATTGATTTCTAACCTGTGCATTACTGGAGAAGGGAATATGACAAGCTCCATCACTCAGGGGTTGCAGCTAACCTCTTCTGTCTATATATATCATATGAAATTGTCACTATTGTTTATCTGTCCAGCAAAGTTGACTACAAAGCAACTGGTTTTTTTATCTTGCTAAATAAACTGAAAGACTGTAAAACAAACCATCATCCCTCTCCCTCCACAGCACTTGTGTTCTGAAGCCATGTTACCTGGACTAAGGTGACAAAAACAGATCACACTCTGAAAGCTGAGTGAACATCACCATCATGTTTGCTTTAACTCGTGTTCTCATAGGTAGCTAGAGCACATGATTTGAATTTTGAAGTGAAATTTTTGTAGATATCTCACATGCCAAGCAATAGAAAATATACTCTATTTCCTTTAGAAAGTGAATAAAGACAAATAACAAGAAAAAAAAAAAAAAAAAAAAAAAAAAAAAAAGGTCGTCAAACTCAACCAGCTCTTTATGTTTATTCATCTATTTTGTTATGGTTACAGAATGAGATTATTACACAAAATAGTTACAGTATGTATGATCAGCCTCCTTTTCTCCCTTTTGATATCCTACTGGTTTGATGTTATATTTTCCAGACTATTCTGCCTCTTATTGCAGGATTAACACTGAAGCAAACTTTTTTTTGTTGGTTTTTGGTTTTGTTGAGGATTTTTCTGGAGGGTGGAGTGGCTGTTTTGTTGGTTTTATTGTTGTCAGTTTGGTTTTTTCTTTTAAGTTCCTAAAAGTTAGGTTAGGATTTCTGAATTCTAGTTTAGGCAACTCAGATTCTCTGGCTAACATGGCATAATCTGTTGATCTTTATCTCTGAAAATTGACACCTTTACTCTTACCTCCAGTTCTCTCAAAAAAATAATCTCCTCCTGAAGATATCTGGGGTCAAAAGTTTCAATTTGGGTAGATTTCAAAAAAGATCTGCAGTAAATTATATTTTGAAAAAATCTCTCTATAGTTCTGGTTTGACAATACAAGATTCTATGGAAATTTCAAAGCATCATTTTAGAGGATTAGAGCTTTCCATATCTTTAGATTCAACAACATAGGAGGACAGTTTAAGCTGTCACCCATCATCAATACAAGATCCCTTGAAGCTTGGGTAACTTGTAGGATTCTATTTCTGTTTGGGTTTTTTTTTAAAAATAACAGATGAATCCAAGAAAAACAAGAAGCTGCAAACAATGTTTACAAACAGATGCTAATTTTGGAAAATATAACTACCTTTTGCAAAAACTCCCATCACAACCTTAACATTATATTAACTGCACTTCGTTTTGAGATTCAAGTGCTTACATGAAATATAATCTCAGTGAAACACAGAAGCAGCATTAAAAAGGTCAAAGGATCCATCTGTGCTTCTAGATATATTTGTGACAGATCCCTAGAAAGTAATCTAGAAAACGTCTATTCTACCTACCAGTCTCCCACAGAAAACCTTTTTCTTTTCTCAGAGGAGCAAAAAGATACCGAAAACTACAGACTGTCATAGGAAAAGCACAAGCATTCAAGCTAAATATTATTCAGATGTCATTGTTCTGATCTTCCCTTCATAAAATCCGAAGACCTCTGTAATCCAAAGATCAATCCAAAGATTAATTCATATGCTTCCAATGTAATTCTTCTAGATTGGTTAATTTATACTGAAAATAGAAACATATAATTTTGCTTTCTGGTTACAGCATGATGTGCCTGTAGCTGATGACTTTTATGTAACTAGGATTAAAAAAGCAAGACAGAAAATAATTTTCCTTATCTCTGAAATAAGAGGGCTGTGTAAAATGTATTTTCTTTCTGATTTATCACATAAAACCATGATAGAACAGAGTAAAATAAGGTGGGTGCACCAAGGAAAGAAAACAAAATTGGTATTATCTAGCAGAAAAATTAGTTATTGAATCTAAAGCGCTAAATGTTAATCGGAATAGATCTGAAAAACTTGCTCATAACTTCTGTTAAGATACACCAGGTGAGGTTTCTACCATTAGAAAATAGATGCATTAGTCAAGAGTATAATCATACAAGCTACATCTGGCCACATTATCTTGGAGGACAAATATTTACACAGCCTATAGTGCTAAATGACACCGACCTCAGTGACCATATGGGACAATCCATACAATTACTCCCCCAAAGTATCTCCAGCGTATTAAGATGTAGTTTCCTACAAATTTTACTATGCCAGTTCCACTTTGCAAAGCTTTCTTTTTTTTTTTTTTTGAGAAGTAGATGATCTAAGATGCAGTTGGAAGCAAAACCTCAAAACTCACTGATAGTAAATTGCAAATGTTCTTTCTTACATTCTCATAAAGATATGAAACAAGGAGGGGACCTTTTAATTACTTTTGTTTTAAAAAGATTTTTCCAAAAAGGGCCCAGAATTATTCTGGTTCTGCCATGTAAATATAAGAACATGTCAAACTTGAGAATTATGGTTTATTCTTTGGATGTTAAAAAGGTTTTCTTCATTTCAAAACATTCCAAGATTATTATAAATGCACCTTTTATACAGCTATTAGAATTAGGAACCTTTTAGTTTTAAACACTGGAACTCTTTAGCAGTGTACAAGAACAATTTGTAAGGGAGTAAGAGGAAGAATTATCTAACACATTTAATACAAAATTTTATGTTTAACGTGTCTAAATCACATCTCATAATTTCTGATGACTTTCATTTGACCAGCTATGCATTTTTCCAGGAGAAGATAGATGAACAGAAATAACAAATTGTCTCAGCTGGAAATGGCCTGAACACTAGTGTTAACTAAAAGCACCACCCCTTCTTTAATAACAATGATCAAGACTCTCATTTTACATCTCCACAAAGACAGCTCACTTCCAGGAGCAGAGTGCCCCTTTAACACCACTGGTTAAGAGCTGAAGCAGAGCACAGAGTCCCAGCAATGAATCACCCGTGTTAATTCCATGCTTTGCACGGAAGATCAGACAATTTCATAGTGTTATGTTATTTAACTGCCATACTTCAGTGTGTTGCATAGAATATTTATGATGCATTTTGTATCTTTAAAACACTGCTCCTTTTGCTGGGAACCAGCATGATGCTGCATATGCTTTCTATGTTTTGCCTATAGCATGACCACCCTGAGAACGCCTGAACTTGTCCGATCTTAGAAGCTAAGCAGGGTCTGGCTCGGGCCTTGTTGAAGGTTAAATGAATATTTAAGAATACCACCAAGACATCTTCCCAAGGCTGGACAGTCACGAGTAGCAGGGTGTGTGGCTTTGTATGGGCAAGCACCCTCAAATGCTTTGGAACTTCATCTCTGAACAAATGCAGAATCTGGAAAAGTTAGCAGAACACATAGACAAGGTGTGCTGTCATCATGGCAATACCAGAGAAGGACAACTTGCTGCAATGTGCTGGGGCTTGGCCTACACCTAGAAAGCCCTGCTCTGTAAGAAACAGGAAAAAGAAGTCTGATGGCAAAGCAACAGACAATGCAGTTACTCAAACCCCAAGCACAGCAGCTACACCAACCCCAGCGACAAGCACAGCAGCTGCTCAAACCCTGACAACAGAAACTGCAGCCACTACAACCCCAGTGAAAGACATTGCAGCCACTCCAACCCCAGTGACAAACACTGCAGCCATCCAACCTCAGGGAAAGACATTGCAGCTGAACTAAAGGATCAGTCAATGCCAGTATCAATTGCCCCTATAAGCAAGAGGAAAAGCAAATAAAAGACACAAAACCCAATTAAAGCAGGGAAGGAAGATGAAGACTCAGAGCACAAACTAGAGGGGATGGCATCTAAATAAGAGTTATTACTAAAGAAATCAGAGCAGGAGGAAGAAAAAGAGGTAACTTCTTGATTCTGGACCTCAACTGAGCTGCGGAATATGTGAAGAGATTTCAGCCATCTTCCAGGGGAGTGCATCATCACCTGATTGCTTCAAAGCTGGAACAGTGGGGCCGATGATCATGAACTAGAAAGTAGGGATGGCAAGAGGCTGGGATCACTTTTGAGGGAAGGGGGAACTGACAAAGAAATTGAAAAAGAGAAATGAGTCCTCAGCCTCTGGAGGTGGCTTTTGGCAGCTGTGAAGGGCAACGTTGTGTGTCACCCAAGCAAGTGGACCAAGATAGAGAAAGGCCTCTAGTACCTGAGGGAATCGGCCATTCTAGAGATGATCTATAGTAGGACAGATGCTGGGAATGCACCTGTGGATCCAGATGAAGTCAAATGTACACGACTCATGTGGTGGAAGTTTATGCGGAGTGTGCCATCATCATATGCCCACTCATTGGCATCAATGACCTGCAGTGAGGTAGCAGCAGCAACAGAGGATGAAGTGGTTCATCAGCTCTGGGAGTTTGAAGACAATCTCACCCTTCCATCATTTCAGCTGTGGAAGAACTGTCCCAGAAGGTCAAACAATTGAAAGATGATCTATCCAGGTCCCCATGTGTACTGACCCACATCTCAGCTATTAAGAGGTGGAGCCTGATGTCATGGACTGAATGTATTCAGCAGACTTTATAGGGATGGTCTATGGACTAAGGAATAATATCTGTTTTAGTGTGTGTGTGTGTATACATGCATATATATATTGTCTCATATATATATATATATATATATGAGACAAAAAGTGAAGCCATATTGAAAAATGTGGGATCTGAGCATGACATGAGTGGCATGGAATAAGAGGTGGATACTGTCCTGGGTTTGGCTGTAACAATTACTTTTCTCCTTCTTAGTAACTGGTGCAGTGCTGTGTTTTTGACTTTAGTCTGAGAACAGTGTTGATAACACACCAATGTTTTAGTTGTGTGTTTGGTTTAGTTTAGTTAGTTCAGTAATGCTTACTGTGATCAAGGACTTTTCAGTCTTGTGCTCTGCCAGGAAGGAGGGGAAGCCGGGAGGAAGCAGAGACAGGACACCTGACCCAAACTAGCCAAAGGGGTATTCCATACCACAGCATGTCGTGCCCAGCATATAAACTGCAGGCAGTTACCTGGAAGGGCTAGATCACTGCTCGGGTCAGGCTGGGTATTGGTCAGCGAGTGGTGAGCTGTTGTATTCTCTTCCCTTGTTATTTCGCTTATCATTATTATTGGTGGTAGCAGTAGTGGTTTGTGTTATACCTTAGTTACTGGACTGTTCTTATCTCAATCCGTGGGAGTTACATTCTTTCGATTCTCCTTCCCATTCTTCCGGGAACAGGGGGAAGAAGTGTGTGGGGGGGGGGGGGGGGGGGAGTGAGCAAGTGGCTGCATGATTCTGGGTTACTGGCTGGGCTTAAACCACAACACCAGTATATAAACTGGGTGGAATTACCTGGAAGGACAGATCTCTGCCTGGATTGGGTTGGGTATCAGTTGCCAGGTGGTGAGCAATTGTATTGTGCATCACTTGTGTTTATCGTTTCCTTTTCCCCTTTCACTTTCATAATCTCTCTCCTTGTTCTTTCCCTTATAATTATTATTATTGGTGGTAGCAGTAGTAGTTTTGTATTGTACCTTAGTTACTGGACTGTTCTGATCTCAACCCGTGGGATTTGCGTTCTTTCGATTCTTCTCCCAGTGTCTCCCAGTGCAGAAGAAGTGGGGAGATGAGTGAGCGGCTGCATGATTCTGAGTTACTGGCTGGGCTTAAACCATGGGAGAGAGAGATTCTGATTCTTTGCCATGAATTTTGCCAAATAGTTCCAATAAAGTGTTTTCTTATGCAACACCTATAGTCTACTGCCAGACAAGCTGAACTTTATTATAGTGTCTCAAAAAAGATACCTATGCCATTTGCTATACTCTTGGGGATCCCATCAGCTCTAAAATTGCTGTTACAAACCAGCATAGACTCATACCCTGCCCATATGCAGATTTCCTGAATCACATAAGATATTTCAAGGGCATCAGACATCTACAGTTAGACAACTGAATCAAACCCTCTATGCCAATATTTTGTGTCACAGTAATAAATTCCTGAATGTGCTGAATATGTCAGTACCACTTTCATAATAGGCCCATGCAAGTACCATGAAGTTTTTTATGCTAGAATTGCACCCAAGGTTTCAACTCAAGAGTTCAGATCTGTTATTAGAAAATGTCAGCATATTACAGATTTGAACACTGAGAATGGTGGGTACCAAAGCAAATATATGCCAACATATTCTTGTAGAGCAGACTCTATGCCTGACAGGTTGAGGTCCAGGAACTGGGAGAAAAAGCTCTTGCTGTCTCAGAAAGAAAAGCCTGGCTGCAGGGGCTTGGAGTCCTCCTGTTTCTGACCAGCAGAGAAGAATTGGGGCAGAGAGGTAGCAACAGAAGCAAGGAGGACTGTCGTGGTTTAAGCCCAGGCCACAAATCAGAACCACGCAGTCCACTTCTCCCCCCACCTTTCTTCCCTCCGCTTCTGGAGGGATGGGGAGGAGAATCAAAAGAATGCAACTCTCACGGGTTGAGATAAGAACAGTTTAATAACTAAGGTATAACACAAATCACTACTGCTACCACTAATAGTAATAATGATAAAGGAAATAACAAGGAAGAGAATACAACCGCTCACCAACTGGTACCTCGCCCCCACCCCGCAGTGATCTAGCCCTTCCGGGAACTCTCAGTTCTACATCCTGGGCATGACGTGCTGTGGTATGGAATACCTCTTTGGCTAGTTTGGGTCAGGTGTCCTGTCCCTGCTTCCTCCCAGCTTCTCCTCCTCCGTGGCAGAGCATGAGACTCACAAAGTCCTTGGTCAGTCTAAACATCGCTGTTATCAGCTCTGTTCCCAGGCCGAAAGTCAAAAACACAGTGCTGCAGCAGCTACTAAGAAGAAGAAAAAATGACTGCTGCTGCTGAACCCAGGACAGTATCCACCCCTTATTCCATACCATTCACGTCATGCTCAGATCCCACATTTTCAATATACCATCACTTTCATCTCAGTGCACTCATCTTAGTGCACGGACCAATCCCTATAAAGCTGCTGAGTCCATTCGGTCCATGATGGTGGGCTCCATCTCTTGTAACAGTCTTTCAGGGCAGGAGAGGCCCATTGCAAAGTCCACCCCTCGATCATGAGACCATCTCTATGTTGCATCTCTGCCCTGATGGCCTGAAGTGTCATGGGCCCATCAGGCTCAAAATAATTCACCCTCCCCTGCAGCAGTCTCTGCAACTTGTCGGGGACTCCACACAGCTGCCTTCCATCTCCGACGCTTCCAAAGCACTGGAGGGGCCCAGTGGATTAGATACTCGCCCATACTGTCCCACACACCGTGACACTCATGACTGTCCAGCCTTGGGGAAAACCTCTCGGTCCCCCTGTATTGTCTAAACCCAGACAAGACCCAAACCTGACTCTGCTTAACTTTTGAGATCAGACAAAATGGCCGTGGGTAAAACACACTCTGTGTGTGTGCCAACATGGTGATCCCCATCACAATCAGCAGGCAGGTTCCAAGGGTACCCAAAGGCCATTCAAAACCTTCAGAACTCTCAAATGCTGCTGCTGTACTTGTCACTGGGGCTGTAGCTGCTGTGCTTGAAGGCTCTCTCACCACCAGCTCCACTTTTTCCGAGTCCAGATCTTCCTCCTCTGCCTTGCTGGGAAATGCTGCGGGGTATTCTGCATCCTCCTGGGGATCGGGCTCATGAAGCTCTGCAGGCTGCTGCCGGGGAATGCTCTCGGCCGCTGCGGGGCTGGGCTCGGCCGTGGGGCTCGACTCCTCCGCTGCCTCCTCCCGCTGCTCGGCAGCCGCCTCCTTCCCGGCCTCCGGCCCCGCTCCCGCCGCCGCTTGGTCCCCGGGGCCGCTCTCCCGGGCCGCTTCGGCAGCCGCCGGCTCCCGGGGCCACTCCCCCTCAGCTCCCCGCAGCCTCACGAAGATGGACGCGAGGACGAGGGCCAGGACGGTGAAGAGCAGCGGGACGGCCAGGTACAAGTGAACGGCCACGGCCATCCCACCCTGCTGATGGAGCCCGCCCGCATTACAAGCCATTACCATAAAGTACAATGAAACAAGAACCTTAGCCCAAGGCCCACACTTGATAAACACTAACACAGCAAATACTGGCTCTAAGTAAGCTACGACATACAGAAACTGTGGTATCAAAAAGAACAACTTTGAGAGCCCATAAATCAGCATTGTGCCTCAGTCAGATCTGTTGTTATCTCAACCCTTCCTGCCCCACGTTGGGTGCCAAAAAGAACTGTCGTGGTTTAAGCCCAGGCCACAAATCAGAACCACGCAGTCCACTTCCCCCCCCACCCTTTCTTCCCTCCGCTTCTGGAGGGATGGGGAGGAGAATCAAAAGAATGCAACTCTCACGGGTTGAGATAAGAACAGTTTAATAACTAAGGTATAACACAAATCACTACTGCTACCACTAATAGTAATAATGATAAAGGAAATAACAAGGAAGAGAATACAACCGCTCACCAACCGGTACCTCACCCCCACCCTGCCATGATCCAGCCCTTCCAGGCCCTCTCCATTCTACATCCTGGGCATGACGTGCTGTGGTATGGAATACCTCTTTGGCTAGTTTGGGTCAGGTGTCCTGTCCCTGCTTCCTCCCAGCTTCTCCTCCTCCCTGGCAGAGCATGAGACTCACAAAGCCCTGGGTCAGTCTAAACATCAGTGTTATCAGCTCTATTCCCAGGCCGAAAGTCAAACACACAGCGCTGCAGCAGCTACTAAGAAGAAGAAAAAATGACTGCTGCTGCTGAACCCAGGACAAGGACCTAGCAGGAGGCAGGTACAATTTCTAGGTGAGGGGAGCCAAGAAGGCAGCTTCCAAGACGCCATCCACTCACTCTCCACTCCATCCAACACTCACTCATGCAGCAGTCTCTTGCAGAAGGAGGGTGCCTGCTAGAAAGCAGGTGCACCTGTAGCTCAGCAAAAATCCAGGTTGTTTGTTAAGAAGAACTATGAGCAAAAGAATGGTGAAGCAGCTGGCTGTGTTTGGTTGGGGAAGGGGTGCAATACAGGTAGGCACAGAAGACTCAGAACTCTATGATGCTCATGTTTAACTTTGGCATTTAGGTTATTGACTCATCTACTCTCTCTGAACACTGCCAGTACCCCCAGAGAATATTCCGAAAAAGACTTGCCTTTGTGGTATACAGCAGTTGCAGAACTTCCTTTGGAAATAGAGAGAGGGCCCATAGCTACTAGGAAACAAGAGGTGTTTCTGCAAATCCATTACAGGATTACTCTGACGCTGAATGCTTAACAGTTGCAAAGAATAAAACTTTTGGCAAAATAAGAAATTCTGCATTCTACTCATCCCATGCAAATTAATTTTCCATAATATCTGGCAACTTTTGGGGGGATACTATAGTCTGTCAATAAATTATGAACACCCCAGACATTCTAGTAACATAATATCTTAGGTATCCACTAATTAATATGTAAATATAAAGAAACACCTATGGAAATATACTTAAGCTGTTACCAATACCACTTATGCAATATTCATGATTATTTTAAGGATATTTATAACTGTGTACTGCTACTCGCCTCCTCTTTTAACATAACCCATCTCTACAGATCTTTATGATAACTGGCTTTTTTTTTTTTTTTTTGCCATTCTGAGGATATCTTTATTCAGAAAATAAATCATCAAAATCCTTACATTGAGATGTTGATAATGTAGATAGGTGTTTTAAGATCTGCCTGACTCAGCCCACACTGAAAAAGGAAAAGGAACCACATGTAATATTTTGATCCACATTCAGATTTTGAACTCCCAAAGCCTGGAGTTCCTTGGCTTACAGTTTTCTCACTAGTGCACAGAGTGCAGGATGATGACTCAGATGGTTCTGATTCTGACACAGATCTGCTGGGTAGACTTGAGCAAGGTTCTGCATCTGGATAGAATGGCAATGACACAAATAATCCTTGTAAAACATTCACAGTTCTTCCTGTGAAAAGAACAATAAAACTATTGTGATCCAGTTTTAGTGTAAACTAGGATATGTCTTACAACAAATGTTCTTTCATTACTTTGGTGTCCTTACTGAATAAAGTGGCTTATCCAGTTTGTCCAGCTGTATACTGGATAAGCATGTGAGGAAGGATGGGGAGGGGGGAGAAGAGAATATGGACTCGTAACTGGGGGCAAACAAAGTCGTCACTGGCTGTAAAACCTTTGGGCCATGTTTTCTAGACTGTTTCAATAAACAGTCACTGTAGTGCATCTCCGCTGGCACTGTACATTAGAGTCAAAATATAGAACAAATTCAGCTGATGGTCTTGAGAGCTGTCAAAACAAGAGCTACTGACATCCTGACCTTTAGCATGAACACGGACCTTCAGTATCTAACCATGAATGACACTAGAAACAAATATAGTTATATATGCTAAATTGCTGCATCTTATCTCTCCCACCTTTTTCTTCCACATTCCAGCAATGGAAAGTGTACATAATTATGTAAAATCATTCTGACATTCTGAATTCATTCTTGCCATGCCGTTTATTTTACACAGCACAAACAGCAATCAGCCAACAAGATGGAAATAAGGGAGATATAATTCATCATGACCATCTTCAAAATCTGTTCTCATAACCTTCCTGCTCTACCCTATACCAATTCTTAAGCACTCTTCAAATCAAAAGCTTTACATTTCACAAACTCTGATCCTGCAGTCATATTGCATTTAGAAGTGTGCAGAGTAATAGCCAAATGTGATGTAATGTTACCAAAATGGATAAAAGGGACTCTCTCTCATGACAATAAGATGGGTGCCTATCATAGCTTAGTCATAACTCTAACCTACAGAAACAACTGCAGAAAGTAGGTGAAACATTAGAGCTATTTCTATTACTACTTAAAAGCATCAGACTCTTGAATGTCAATCTACCATTTCAAAAAGGGTTGCAACTGGAGAGAGAGGGCAAAAGAACAAATTCAGGGTTTTTAGCTGGGGCTCTGGGATTCACTCTTGTATTGGTCTGTCTGCTGATCTCTGAGCTACTCTGCCTCCCACTGTGTCTGATATCAGAAGTGCCAGAGTGGCTGAGAGATCAATGGAGCAGCTGAGGGAGCCAGCTGGCAGGGGAAAGGAGCAATGGATTGTGAGGGATAAAGAAATAAAGAGGAAAAGAAAAAAGATTTGTTGAATTAACAGTAATGAGGAAGGGACAGAGGAACTCACTAGCCCTTTTAGAAAGGCCATGTTAAGTCTTCCACAAAACCCAAGCCCCTCTGGAGCATTCTAATCAGTTTAATGATGCAGATCCCTCTTCCACCCCCTGCATGAGCTGAGCTGTTTTTTTGTCTCTTTATCAAAGGATGACTTTTCTAACAATTATATCATTCATAACACATACATTTCTAGAGCTGAGGCAGCACTGCTCTGCTGAGATGATCATGGTCACAAAACACACACTGCTCTACTACAGAGAAGTCTGACATGATCCTCAATTTGGGAAAGAGAATCTCAGATGTCTTAAGGAGAGGCAAAGTTTGCAGTGAATGGGAATAGATCTTACTAGACCAACAGCTGTATGTGGTAAAAATGGATAAGTTTTCAGGCATGTAAAAATATCTTCACACCTGAAGGAGAAGAAGCAAACTTTAATGAAGAAGCAAGCTTTAATACAGACTGGGAACAACTACTCTGATTTAACTCAGTTAAATTAATCTATTAGGTAAGTTGAGAGAAATGGCTTCTTTCAGAGGGGAATGCTGAGAGGGAAAAGACTGATAAGAGAATTGGGCTCTGTTGGTTGGACAGAAGAGAGATACAATCATAGTTATGGAAGTCTGAGGAATAAGGAAAAGATGAGTTATGCAGAAAATGATGCATCGGAATACACTGATACAGAGTTCATATTCTAAATTCTGTAGAGTGAGTATTCTCCCGTTATGCGTGTTGAATAGTTGGTATGAAAGATTAACATTCATGTGCCCATATTTGTATCCTGCAATCAGCTAAGCTTGAAGACAGAAAAAATCCAACATGTACAACTCTTCCGGGAAGGGAACACAGACATGGACACCCAGGCCTGAAAAAAACCACCCCCTGTAAATTCACTAGCCTAAAAGTACAGCTTTGATACCTAATGGCCCTGTAAAACAGTGTGGTTCTGTGGCTGTAACAACACAATTGCTGGTTTACTCTGGTATATAACCCACATCCATTAGTCAGGTGAATGATCCTTGCTGCCAAAGACAGGATAACAGGAACCCCTTGAGCCTTCCCTAATGTTGGCACTCATTGCAGAGGTAATATGAGGAACAAAGGCTTCTCATGCTGGCACATGCATCTGTTCTTGTGTTCCCTTTACATTAACAACAGGAAAGGAAATTAACGGTCCTATCATAGCCATCTGCAGAAAAGTTTTAAAAAATTGGAATCACCAAAATTTCTATTGGAAATCTGACAACCGACAGATTATATCACTGCAGACAAGAAAAGAAGAGCTTCAGTGAAAAATACCTTTCTAGAATAAACTGAGATGGAAGCACTGAGAAAGAGAATTGGAGGCAAAGTTCATTGCCACTAAAACTTTCATTGAAAAAGCAGGTGAAGAGGACAGTGCTTATTACTGGAAAAGACAGTTGGACTAAAAAGAACACAAAATATTTGTGTGATTTACAATTAATTATTTTGCTTAAGAAAGCCTGATATGCACAAGGACAGCTATGATAAAACTACTAGACGGCATTGTCATCAGGGGTTTTATGCAGCTGATGAGTCAACATATTTCCAAACAATCTAAAGCAAACACAGTTTCAAAATACATGCATTAGCAGTATGGATTTCTCTAAAGCATACTACATAAGGAATATGAAGGAACAACAAATGGAAGGAGAATTTAAATGAAGCACTAGTAGATTTGGTATGAGATGTGAGCTGACAGGCATTCCTACCAATATGCATAACATAGTTGAAAAAGCATGGCAGGATGCTTTAGGCTCTCCACTGCTCAGTAGAATAATACTGTAAATATCCTGTATATAAACATATATAACCCAAAAGAAATATGAGCCCTTAACTGGATGCAACACATGTCAAGGAAACACTATATTCATCTACACTGCTTCACAAAATACTACAGGCAAGGAAAACATCCATATTCCTGTAAAGCCTACATAACTGTAGCTCAATAGTTCTTTTCTTCCTTATAAGCTGCAAAGCTTATAAAAATGGTCACAAAAATTTCTACACTTCATATATTGTCTGGTTATTAACAAATGCAGTAAATCTGACTTTTCTCTTACTGAAGTGGCACTAGTGTTCATCTCCAATGCTCTTGCATCTCAAGATGTGTTTAGTATTCTGACAGATTACAAACTCAATTGTCTCAGGGTAGAGATTAGTGGAAATCCACATGGAGAACATGAATGCATAAGAAGTCAGACTCGATGCGAACAGGAAGATGAAGACAAGTGGTTCCTTTTGGCCAGAGCTTTGCATATACATATATATACATACACACACATATACGTGAAAGATGTATATGGAATCAAAAAAGTACTTTTTGGATAGACGACTGTCCTAGATAGCACTTTTCCTGGAGTTTCAATGTTTCCTTCTAGAGGCTCATTAAGGATGTATAGACCACAGTTTGATGTTTCATTGATCTATTTCATCCCTGTGCTTCGAGAGCATTCCAGTATATGTTGTTTGTAGGATACCACAGAGAGAATAAGACAAAAGCAAATCTTGCTCCATCTCCAGGCATGTATACAGTATCCACTGAATGGACAAAGGATGGCAAGTCTAAGATGGCTAAACCAGATCTAGTTGAACTGCCCTCTAGGTTTATTGCTTTGGGTAATTCAAGAAGTGGTGGCCCCAGGTTAACACCAGCAAAAGACAGCTGGAGAACAGTCCCCTTACTCCGGCAATATTCCAAGCAACAGGACTGTAAGCACCATTGCTATGGTATTGACACATAAAAAAAAAAAAAAAAAAAAAAAAGAAAAAGAAAAAAACCCACATACACACAAAACAAAAACAAAAACCACCCCAAACATTTAAAAATCCTGACAAAATACTTTCCTTGGGCTGAAGTTATCCAATCCATGTGCCTTTTGGTCTTTACATGAGAATTCTAAATGCAAACATACAAATCTCATTGCTCTTCCAACACCTTCTGGAGGCGTTTGTGATGCAGAACCCTAGCAACTTTACTTCAAGCATTCACAAACTATTTGGAAGGATATTTCTGCACAGGACATCTGGATTCTTATCTGCCTTTTTATCACTTAGCTAATTTACCTAATGCTATAGTGAAATAATTTCTTTGTAGAAGAAAACACCACATGAATATCATCCAGCTTCCTCCACCAGATAAGAAAGACGTTGAGAGAGAAATTTACTTCTCTGTCTGCCACCAGTATACCTTTAAATAGACATCTGTGCCTCAGCTTCCTTATCTGTGAAGGGTGAAGACATATTTGTTTCTCAGATTTTCCATCTGACAGCAGGAAATATGTAGCAGATTCAGCTCAGTTTCATTTTACAATTTTGGGTTCATTTGATCTCAAAGCTCAAAAATATGCAAAGCCACATGACATTTAATTTAGAATATGGCGCATGAAAGAAAAACTGCACAATACTCAATAGCAAAGTGATGCCAAGCAATTGTTTGTAATGAAGAAATAATAATGGTACACTACAGCTTTGTTCACTCTGAAAACAGGAAAGAATGGCCATGAGCTTGCAAAACGGTGCTACAAAACCAGTCAGTCTATTTTGGTAGGTCAGAAGTGGGTGATTTTGAAATTCCTTCCTCCCTTGCTACCTAAGAAGAGAGATTAGAATGGGAAAAAACAAACAAACAAACAAAAGCCTGCAAAACAATGGCTGAAATATGTGAGACCTCAGAGCAGCACAAACTCTATTAATGAAAAAATCTGGATCTTCACTGTTCTCTTCTGGGAGAATTAATCAGATGTTGCAGTTTCAGATTTATAGATGCTGTGAAAATGGGTAATCTGAGGGGAAAGCCTCATAAAAACTTAACAGCAACACAGAGATAATCTGTGGGCTCACAGTGGCCATGTCAGGGCTAATTGAAATGTTTAAGAGCAGTACAGCTTCCAGGCTCCCTGTGATACATGCTGAAGACACGAATAGAGACCATCTCTTTTTGTCTTGACTGGACATATTTTATCACTCTGTATCATGAGACTGTCACCCCAGACTTCTAATTGCTCAAACCTTTAGACATAGGGCACCTAATAATTGCAGTACCATGGCCTGCCTAATAATAAAGATAATTTACAGTTCAAAAGCAAAGGGTAATTTGTAATATGAATGGCTTTCTGTGTCCCTAAGCTCATTTCAGGATTTGAGGATCCATGCAGCAATAGCTACAGCCTTTGCCTGAGTGTATGACTTACTGCGCTGGTTTATTTAGCCATTTTGTTCCACAGAAACCCAGAAGCCAGTGGATTTAGGGGAAATCAATGCAGTGTTCAGCACCAAGCAGATTCAAAATTGTGCTTTTATGAATTCCTCCTGTTCAAGGATATCTCCTGCATGAATACAAAAGATTTTAACTTTGTATAATATTCATACCTGTAAGTGTTACTGAAATGTACAAGACCAAATGGAAGCTTAAAACTCATCCAGAATTAGAACAGTGTCAAAAAGCCATGGTCATTGCTGCATTATATTTATGCAGAAAACCAGCCTGAAAGCAAACCCGGGAACTTCTTGGAAGGAGAGAATCAAGGGTTTTTGTCTTTATCAACAGGAAGAAAATGAAATGCCTGAGGAAACATTTTCTCTTGGTAGCTACACACTCCAGACAATTTCTCCTACTTGCATATCCTTTCTAAGCAGTTTCCCCATGCTGCTCCGCCCCTCCAATGGGCTGCGGGGCAAACCCACCAACACCCTCGTCAGTGTGCTGCTCTTTTCTGAGGAAGCATTTTCTCTTCTGCAGCACCAGGCTGGTATTACACAACCACAGTTTTTCTTTGCCTTTTTATAGTTCTCTTACTTTTAGACTCACAGCCCATGCCACAGCCTTAGACCACTCCTGACTTTGCCTTGCTACCCACATCGCAAGCACTGCAAGAACAAAGCCTCTGTAAAGCTTTAAGCCATGACAATTTTAAAGGAAGTCACAGCGCAGTCTGTGTACAAGAAGGATCTCTTTACTCCTCAGTGAAAGCTTGGTTTTGGAAGAGACAAAAAGCAATTAGGATGTACATGTTTACCTCACAGTGGCAGAGCTCTGGACCTGATAATCAAAGGCACAGGAAATCTGTTTCACCAACCATTTTAGCCTGTTGCAACTTTTTTCCCATTTGCTTGGCATGTCTGATTGCTCTGAATGTATCAAATGCACCCATTCATCTCACAATAGCAAATGGTTCTTAAAAATCTTGTTGACAATCTTACCACCAAGCCCATATGCAATTTAAACTATTAAAAAAAATAAGAAAAAAAGGAAAAATCAGGGAGAGCACAAGAAAGAAATTAAATGCTAACAGGGATCCTCCAGCTGTGGTCACACTGACAGGATGGCACTGGAATCTGGGTTTGTTTTAAGCCTACATTGTTTAAAAGCAGCAGGGGACCGAAATGGTGATGGCATCATACTGGCTGAAGGGAAGAACCTGAACTGAACTCTTAAGCCAAATTCTAATCTCATATTTCAGTTTCTGTATTCTTCATTAAGAAACTCCCATGGACGTCAATGGGAGTCCAGCATGAATACAGCTATGTGAGCATAGCATGGGGATCAAAATCTGCTGTATGGGCACCACACATGGAAACACTATCCACTATTTTTCTCACCAGACATCAAACATCTTGAGAGCACAAGTAAGGGAAAGCAACATTCATAAAATCAAAACCACAAATAATTAAATATTTAGTTTTCTAATCAAGTCAAGTTGTGTGTAAGCCCTTAAACAGCATTTACAAGCATTTGATTTGTTTTCTCCATTGACTGTATAAGAGTACTTGTGGGCTCACAAATCAGAACTTCTTGTTTGATTTGTTTTAACATGCTTGTCGTGTCAGGTGGTTTTTCCTTATTTCTTGCTGTTCCTTTAGAATCTTGTAAACCAGGCCACTTTATTGAAATGTCAGCTTTTATAAATATTCCTATCCAGCCAAGCCTCTGACTTAACACATTATAATTACAGCACAGCCAGTTACTGAAAGTAAGTAGAAGTGGGATAGCCCTTCTTACTCACACTGAGAAATATCCTACTCCTTGAGTCAACGTTTTTATTTCACTTAATTTACTTTTGGAATTCACTCTGGAAAACGTATTAGCAGTTGCAGCATCTGTCCCAAACCTTACTGCTTTTTCAATTAAGCCTCAGTCTTTGCATCAGCATTAAGTATCTCCAGGATTGAAGATTTTCTATTACGTATTGAAACTTCTGCTACATGAAAGTGAGGGTGGTTAGGCATAAGGTCACAGAGACAGAATAAATATGGCCATATTTTTTATGATTTTTATGAAATTAAAAATTAAAAAAAAAGCAAAGTAAAAACTCTAGGAAAAATACCACATCTTCCTAGAAGTAGCGGCAACTTTAAGTTAATCTCATCATCATTATTTGGTATTTTGTCAAAATGAAATAATAATCAATATTCTTTTATTTGTCAAGAGCTGCAGATTCTTGGAAAGTTGACATCTGAAAATGAAACAATGAGCAAAACATCAACACAGAAATGCAATCCCAGACAGCAGTCAGAAACAAGAAGCAGAAGTAGACATTATAAGGGAAAAAAAAAAAAAGTATATATTAGCAAGTTTAAGGAACATTTGAGTCCTTTCTAGTGTAGCAGCACTGCTATTTGATATGTGTAGTTTCAGCGTGGAACAGTTTGCCCAGCACAGGAAAGTAGTGAACTCTGGGCCTATTCTGGAACAAGAGATTTGTTTTAGAGATACCCTAGCTCAGTCGAGATAAAGATCAACTAGCATTTCATTTGAGTGAAACCAAAATAGAATACACATTGCCCTGTTTGACTGTCCTGTACAAGGACTACAGATCAGTTACTGTCTCCCCTTCTCACACTCCCCATCTCTGCCTGTAAATTTTTGTGTTTGGAAAGATGGGTTGAAAGTGATTTGCTTACACAAAAATGCACACATTTCCCAGTTGTCTGTGGACAGTCAAGTCAGTAGTAAAGGGAATACACTAAACTTTCTTTAATTCACTTCATCGTTATTATGCTCTGAAACTGAAAAAGGACAAAAATAAATCAGCTATAATATGAAATATCTACAGCAAAGCTCTAGGCAAACAGATTTTTTTTTATTTCAAATTAGGAGCTTGCCCGAGACATGACTGGTTTTCAAGTCAAACCAAGCTACTAAACCAAATCTTTTTTTCTTCTTTTTCATTCTTATGAGCAGACACTCATAAATAACTATATATAGAAATTGGTAATTGTCCTGTATTTTGGCTTGTAATGGAAATCAAGGTTAACATAGGCACTATTAACATTTATTCTCTCTCTTTGTTTTGCCAAGTATGAATATAATTTGAATCAAACAGATTACATAGAAGCCTCTTATTCTAAAGAAGTTGTGTCAGTCACAAAAAAGGAAAAGAAAAAACCCCACAAGATCAACCAACAAAATCAAAACCAACCACAATAGGAAAACAAACCAACCTAAAAGGAAGAGAAAAAAAGCAGTATGTCCAGAATACATGTTACTCGTTATATATTAGATAAACTTGACTATTTCAAACACAACAATTGAAATTGCTGGTCTAAAAATTAGCAATATTTTGTATTGTACAAAACCAAACTTTTTTTGCAAAAAGAACAACCTCCTTTTTCTTGTTTGGAAAGTGAATGTGGTGGACATTGGAACTAACAGCTGCAGAAGTGAAAGGATTGTGTCTCTTAAAGGACAAAGCATATGAATCCTCTACACTATCTTGGGAAACACATTAGATGTAGCTACACAGACAGACAGATATAGATAAGTGTATACACAAACATCCATCCATCTGCATTTTCAGGGAAGTTTGAAAGGGGCTTTGCTATAGGCCTTTCCACATGCTCTGAGAAAGCACACCAAATGCTTCTGAAAATTTTGATACCTGAAGACATAAATTATTTTGTTAAGAGGTCTATGGGGTTCAAGAATAAAATCCACAGGGATTCCACAGTTTAGAGAAGACCTAGATCTTCACACAGTTGCTATAACTATTAGGATGTACTGCAGAAATTTTACCCTGTTACAGATTCACGTCAGAAGTGAGTGTAAAATATATTTCTTTTCAAAACCACGATTCATTTTAAATGCCCAGTCAGGTGCTACAGAAATCTAAAAAGAACACATTCCTCCAACCAGAGATGTTCATCACCAAAATCTATACAGTTTATTCTAAATAAAAGAGCACTGGTCTTTATTTCTAAGCGTAGGTGCATATTTATGGCCCAATCTTGTGACTGCAGTCACAAGTCACAACATGATAAAGACAACACTGACCAGCAGCACAAAGAAATCTCATGTGAAAGGGAAAGCCATCAGATATGGAGCTTTCATTTTTTTCAGTTCAAATATTACATAAAAGTTATATAGCGTAGGCTACTCCACTGTGGTGCAGAAAAGCAAACTTGAGCACAAATTAGGAAAGGAATGTTTGAGATAATCTTAATGGCTGCTTTTGCTGAATATTGAACTCTTGAGAATCTCACTGAGATTCAAAGGTGTCTGCCAAAAGATTGTACTATTTTACCACTTTTACATCTATTACAAATTGTGAAATCTGTAAGGTGCCTTGGTATTTATTTCAACATGGGCAAACTAAAGCAAAACATGGAAGTGTAGCATCTTTATCAAATTACCCTTTTTGGATTATTTTTACATCTATTCCCATAACAGTTTGCTTCTATTCTTTGTCTTTCTTTTTCTGGCTACTCAGTTTTAAGAGGGTGATTGGTTAACTTCTGAGAGAGAGGAATGGTTTTTTGAGCACAAGGAACAGCTGGAAAGACAGATGTCATCTATGTTACCTCTTTGTTGCTGAAGAAAAATAAAACAAGATGGCAATTTCCACTGAATAGAAATTTTTAAGTTAATTCCAGCTATGACCATGTGATCAGCATCTACTATGTTTGGCCCTTTAGCCAAGCACATCTGGTAAAAATATTTCAGCAGTGTGGGGAGAAAAGGGGCAGTTTGTAGGGAGATTATGTTTTATTTTAGCATGCATAGTATTTTGTTTTCCTGATGGAATTTAAAAAAAATATTTGTGGGCAGATGATAGATGGGAAGAACACTGAAAATATGAACGAGCACAGGATACACACAAATAGGATTGAAATGATAGAGTAATCATGGAAGTAAAATTATAAGAGAATGACTTAAAATTATTATGTTTTAATACAAAATGTTAAAAATATACGTATGGACAGATTTGCTTGAAAATCTTTGTTACATAAACTGACAGCAGACAAAAGAAAATTACTTAATATATAGGTAGAAAAGCTGTTATAATGCACTACCTAAGTAGTAAATATTACTGGCAAATTAATTATAGGTGAAAGTTATTAATATAAATTAATAGAAATATATAGGATCTACAGAACAAGGTTAGAAGTTATACTTTACTATAAAAGCTACCTACCTCAGATGCAATTCAATAATCAGCCCTTCTTACAACTATGTTAAACAAACCAACTGCCACTGACTTGCACCCACAACTGTGCTAACTGTCCCCCCACATGCCCCATTCTCAGTGCATCTATCAGATAGAACTGGTGTGGAGATTGGGTCTCTTGTCCTGTACCTGGCAGCTTCGGAGACATAACTGCGCTCTGGAGAAGCTCCTCTGATCTCAGCTACACTTGCAAGACTAGTGGCTACATGAGAGGAAATTGGTGCTTAACTTTAGGCATTTGAGTCTAGCCTTGGATGCTTGTCAGAGAACAATTGTTTCAAAGTCTTAAATTCCTTCCGCTAGGAAGCTAAGCTTTGTTAGCAGGTAAGAAAATAAGAACACACCTTCTACTCTTTCTACAAGCCAGGAGACATGAAGTTAAACTGCATGAATCCAGAAAAACCTGCTCTATGTTGATAAATACCTTCTAATGACTGTCTGCTCACTGCTAATCAAAGAACTGAGGTGCTCACACGTGCACGGGAATTGTGCAATTCCCTCTCCAAAAGTTCTCGGTCATTATCTGATATATAAAACTCTTAATAAGAGATCCTTTCAAGAGCTAAATCTATGACCCAAATCTGGGCTGTGACTCATTGCTTTAAAAGTGATCGATGCAAAAAAAACCCCATAACATCTGAAGCTGAGGGTCAGTCATTCCCAGTGTTAGAACAAGTAGTTTAAGGCTGCTTTGCACAGTTATTTTTATATCTTTAATTCAGAAAAACATATGATTCTCAAGCTGTTGATAGGCTGGTAAAGCTCAGCAAAACCTAACTGTGTTTAAGCAGTTGTTGTTTTAAAAATAAATAAACAAACAAGCAATCTGCTCAGTCAATTAAATATTATTTAGGTTACATTTTTGATACATCACACAACCAGGCTTCAGGGCTTTTTTTCTGAAAACTGACATTCTGTTGCTACCATCTGCATAACAAAGAGCAAATAAATGGATGATACAAACCGGGCCTTAAAAGGGTTATAATCTCTCCCATCTAGAAGGTACGTGGGAATTACTATTCACCTGTATAACAGCCTTCAGTGACAGTAGATAGTTATTATTCATTTCATTTGTTACAGGACTAGAGAGAAGCACAGAAACAGGATTTACAACATTAGAAGTTCTCCAAGGAACCTCTTTTGTATTATGTATGATTGTAGATACTCAATGCCGCAGTTTAAGCCCAGCCGGTAACTCAGAACCACACAGACGCTCTCTCACTCCCCTCCAACTTCCTCCTCCCCCACTCACAGAGGGATGGGGAAGAGAATTGAAAGAATGTAACTCCCACGGGCTGAGACCATAGAATCATAGAATAGTTAGGGTTGGAAAGGACTTTAAGATCATCTAGTTCCAACACCCCTGCCATGGGCAGGGACACCCCACACTAAACCATGCCACCCAAGGCCTCATCCAAACTGGCCTTGAACACCGCCAAGGATGGAACATTCACAACCTCCCTGGGCAACCCATTCCAGTGCCTCACCACCCTCACAGTAAAGAATTTCTTCCTTATATCCAATCTAAACTTCCCCTGTTTAAGTTTGAACCCGTTACCCATTGTCCTGTCACTACAGTCCCTGATCAAGAGTCCCTCCCCAGCATCCTTGTAGGCCCCCTTCAGATACTGGAAGGCTGCTATGAGGTCTCCACGCAGCCTCCTCTTCTCCAGGCTGAACAGCCCCAGCTTTCTCAGCCTGTCTCCATATGGGAGGTGCTCCAGTCCCCTGATCATCCTCATGGCCCTCCTCTGGACTTGTTCCAGTAGTTCCATGTCCTTTTCATGTTGAGGACACCAGAACTGCACACAATTCTCCAAGTGAGGTCTCACGAAAGCAGAGTAGAGGGGCAGGATCACCTCCTTCAACCTGCTGGTCATGCTCCTTTTGATGCAGCCCAGGATACAGTTGGCTTTCTGGGCTGTGAGCGCACACTGAAGCCGGCTCATGTTCATTTTCTCATTGACCAACACCCCCAAGTCCTTCTCTGCAGGGCTGCTCTGAATCTCTTCTCTGCCCAACCTGTAGCTGTGCCTGGGATTGCTCCGACCCAGGTGTAGGACCTTGCACTTGGCATGGTTAAACGTCATAAGGTTGGCATCAGCCTACCTCACAAGTGTGTCGAGGTCCCTCTGGATGGCATCCCTTCCCTCTGGCGTATCAACCGAACCACAGAGCTTGGTGTCATCGGCAAACTTGCTGAGGGCGCACTCAGTCCCACTGTCCATGTCACCGACAAAGATGTTGAACAAGACCGGTCCCAACACTGATCCCTGAGGTTACCGGCTACAGCCACTCGTTAACAGCCACCGGTTAACACCACTCGTTACTGGTCTCCAGCTGGACATCGAGCCATTGACCACAACTCTTTGCATGTGGCCATCCAGCCAGTTCTTTATCCACTGAGTGGTCCACCCATCAAATTGATGTCTCTCCAATTTAAAGACAACGATGTCATGTGGGACAGTGTCAAACACTTTGCCTAAGTCCAGGTAGATGATGTCAACTGCTTTGCCCCTGTCCATCAGTTTCATAGCCCCATCATAGAAGGCCACCAAATTGGTCAGGCAGGATTTCCCCTTAGTGAAGCCATGCTGGCTGTCACCAACCACCTCCCTGTTTTTCATGTGCTTTAGCATGCCTTCCAGGAGAATCTGCTCCAAGAGTTTGCCAGGCACAGAGGTGAGACTGACTGGTCTCTAATTCCCTGGGTCATCCATTTTTCCCCTTCTTGAAAATGGGGGTTATATTTCCCTTTTTCCAGTCGTCGGGAACTTCACGTGACTGCCATGATTTTTCAAATATGATGGACAGTGGCTTAGCAACTTCATTTGCCAGCTCCTTCAGGACCCACGGATGGATTTCGTCAGGTCCCATGGACTTGTGTACATTCAGGTTTTTAAGATGGTCTAGAACCAGGTCGTCTCCTACAGTGGGCCTGAGGTCTTCATGCTCACAGTCCCTGCATCTGCCTTCCAAGACTTGGATGGTGCGGTCAGAGACTTTGCCAGTGAAGACCGAGGCAAAGAAGTCATTAAGAACCTCAGCCTTCTCCAAATCCTGGGTAGCCAGTTCTCCCGATATCTTCCAAAGGGGGCCTACGTTGTCCCTAGTCTGTCTTTTACTCGCTACGTACCTATAGAATCCCTTCCTATTATCATTAACATCCCTAGCCAAGTTCAATTCTAACTGGGCCTTAGATTTCCTCACCTGGTCCCTAGCTTCCCGGACATCCTTGGATTCTTCCCAGGCCGCCTGTCCCTGCTTCCACCTTCTATAAGCCTCTTTTTTCCTTTGAATTTTCCTGAGCAGCTCCTTATCCATCCAAGGAGGTTTCCTGGCCCTCCTGCTGCACTTCTTTCTAGTTGGGATGCAACACTCCTGAGCTTGTAGCAGGTGATCCTTGAATAACAACCAAGAGTCTTGGGCCCCCCTGCCCTCTAGGGCTGTATCCCATGGAACCTTACTAAGCAGGCTCCTGAAGAGGCCAAAGTCTGCTCTCTTGAAGTCCAGGGCAGTGAGCTTGCTGCACGCTCTTCTCACTGTCTTGAGGATCTCGAATTTGACCATCTCGTGGTCGCTGCAACCAAGGCTGCCCTGGAGCGTCACATTTCCAATGAGCCCTTCCCTGTTGGTGAGCACGAGGTCAAGCATGGCACCTCTCCTTGTCGGCTCCTCTATTACTTGCAGAAGGAAGTTGTCTTCCACACAATCGAGGAACCTCCTGGATTGGTTGTGCCAGGCCGTACTGTTGCTTCAACAGATGTCAGGGTGGTTGAAGTCCCCCATGAGAACAAGAGCCTGCAAGTGTGAGGCTGTTCCAATCTGCCTATAGAGCACTACATCCACAGATTCCTCTTGATCAGGCGGTCTGTAGCAGATCCCCACAGTAATGTCCCCCATAGGTGTTCTCCCTTTAACCCTGACCCACAAACTCTCTGTCAACTGCTCACCTGTCCCCAGACAGAGTTCCATACTCTCCAGCCTATCCCTAACATAAATAGCAACGCCCCCTCCCCGCCTGCCAGGCCTGTCTTTTCTATAGAGCCTGTAACCTTCCATTCCAACACTTCAGTCGTAGGAGCCATCCCACCATGTTTCTGTGATGCCTACTATATCATACTCCCGCAATCGTAAACACATCTCTAATTCGTCTTGTTTGTTTCCCATGCTACGGATGTTTGTATAGAGGCATCTGAGCTGAGCTCCAAATGAAGCCGGCTCATTGGCTGGAGCGGCTGGAATATCTCTGCATCACTCCAAGCATTTATTGTAGGTGCTGGCAACTGACTGGGTGTGATAGGATGAAACAATGCCACCCTCCCCCAACACATCTAGTTTAAAGCAACCTTGACCAGCCTGGCAAGCCTCCTACCAAAACCACTCTTCCTCTTGTCAGACCAGCTCCACCAGCCCCCAGTAGACCTGGCCTACTAACTTGGGCCCCATGTTCAAGACACCCAAACCCCTGATTATGACACCACCCTTTTAACCATTTATTAACTTGGCCAATCCTCCTAGCTTTTTCAAGGTCTCCCTCTGTATCCTGGAGAATTGATGAAAAGACAATCTGAGCTCCGGCGCCCCTAACCACCTCTCCCAGGGCTCTGTAGTCCTTCTTTGTGTTCTCCAGGCTACTGCTATCAACATCACCAGCACCCACATGGATCACTAGAAGTGGGTAATAGTCCATGGGTCTCACTAGAGCAGGTAGCCTCTCTGTAACATCCCTGATCCATGCCCCAGGTAGGCAGCACACCTCCCTCGAGATCAGGTCAGGCTGACAGATGAGTGCCTCTGTCCCTTTCAAAGTTGAGTCCCCCACCACTATGACCCGTCACTTTTTCCTGGCAGCACCAGTAGTGATCTTCTTTACCAGTGCTCCAGACGGTTGTTTCTGGTGCAAGTGCCCTTCCTTCTTAGCTCCCTGGAGGACATCAAAGCGGTTCTGAGTGGGGACAACAGCTTTAGGAGGAAGCCCCTTCCTTTTAATTGTCTTCTTCCTCTTTTTTTTTGTTGCTTTTTTGTTGTTACTATTTCCCAGCTTCCTGGGTTGACAGCCTCCTCCACTCCTCCATGAGCTTCAGGGGACGCTTGAGGCCCCTGCACAGTTTAGGCCTGGAGGAGGCAGTCTTGTTTCCTCTCAGCTTCCCTGACATCCTGCAGCCTATTAACAGCATCCCGCAGCTCAGCCACTTGCTGCAGGAGGACCTCCACCAGGGAGCACCGAGTGCAGCCCTGCCCATTGTGCACCGTTCCCTCAGGAGACCAGTGCAGACACTCTCTACACTCTGAGCATTGCACTGCGGCCTCCCCTCTCATCGGCTCTGCCTGGGTGCCTAAGCTGGGGAGAAGATAAGAGGAGTCCAGTAACTAAGGTATAGCACAAATCACTACTGCTACCACCAATAATAATAATGATAAAGGGAATAACAGGGGAAGAGAATAAAACCACTCACCACCCTCCAAGCAATACCCAGCCTGACCCAAGCAGAGATCTAGCCCTTCCAGGTAATTGCCCCCAGTTCTACATCCTGGGCATGACGTGCTATGGTATGGAATACCTCTTTGGCTAGTTTGGGTCAGGTGTCCTGTCTCTGCTTCCTCCCAGCTTCCCCTCCTCCCTGGCAAAGCATGAGACTCAGAAAGCCCTGGGTCAGAGTAAACATTGCTGAGCAACAACTAAAAACATCAGTGTTATCAGCGCTGTTCCCAGGCTGAAAGTAAAAAACACAGCACTGCAACAGCTACTAAGAAGGAGAAAAATGACTGCTACTGCTGAGCCCAGGACACTCAAGCACACTTTATATTTGATTTTGTTTGGGGAAAGTATCAAAGAGCATGATGTTGTTAAAAGTGATTTTGAATATTACAAAACCGTTCCTATTGACAGCCACATCCCATCCTTCTCCAACTATGTGAATTACTGATTTTCCCATTAGTTGTTGGTCAATAAGAAATGAAAGTCACCACTGTTCTCTTGGCAAATTAAAAATATATATATATTAAAAAAATCAGAGACACTTGAAATAATTAAATCTTGTATTTTATGTTGTTTTGAAGTGGAAATGTGATGTTCATTATTTCAGACCCTGCAGAAGTTACAGTTTCAGTTGCACTTTAGGATTTTTCTTTTTGGTTCAACTTTCTAAAGCTTTGCATGGCATTTACAATATTGAAGTCAAGGTGAATTTTCAAATATTTAATCCAACAAAACCAGTTGTGGTAAATAAAGTGTTCCTGTAAACTACTTCACATAGTTCTTAACCATGAGATATAGTATATGCAGAGCTTATATGCTCAGCTTCTCCACTGTTAGTCTGTATTTCAGAGATCAATTCCAATTTTGCAAACTACCACTCTTACTTGTCCAAGGTACTGTTTAAGAACCAAGCTAAATATGCCATTTTGTCAGCCTAGATACATCGGTCCTCTCAGCTGGAATAGCATGTGCTTTATTAATTTGTGTCTTCTAGGGCTTATGATTATGTTACATGCAAGTGCAGGAAGTATCTCATAAAGGCACCATCTCTTCCAGCCAAAGGGTACAGTGAGGACAGAAAAATGCTGTAGTAAATTGAATGATAGAGGCAAAAATTGTGTAATTTTATATGAAATGTAATGGCAGTAGCAATTGCCTCAAAATCTTCAGGAGTCTTGTTTGCAGTATATGATTTTAATTTACTATATACAGCAGTACTAGTGGCAAATGATACTTTCAGAATTCAAATAAAAACTGTGCTCTAAAATGTCAATACATTTCAGAGATGAGGTGGTTTTATCAAAGACAGCTGAGGCAAATAGAAATAAAGGGATCCAAACTGAACCTGCCCTGAAGGGCAAAGAACATATATGCAAATCCTGCATTTTCAGAAAACCAGCATCCAAACATGAACAGGACTGTCAACCCACAAATAATGCTATTAGTTTTTATGTAAACCAGAAGTTGTATCTACATGTGTTTAGAGAATCTTAGGTAAAATTTATATTTTGTTAGAGCCTACAATTCCAGTGGAGGTCAGCACAAAACAACATCAGAGGTGGAACAGACCAGCCTTGTTTGGTGTAATCCAGCAGTCATATACAAGTACACTCTAGGCCATTGCGTCCAAGACCAGGACTCTGTCTCATGGGCCACACCACTGCTTGGCAATCCTTTGCTGAAGTGCTTTGTACAGATGTTCCCATGGCTGGAATGCTTGGGCTCTCTCCCCTTTTGTTCTGCCCTCTAGAGCTTTGCATGGCATCTCAATACTCTGTGTCAAATTTTTCTCTCTTGTTTTTTATTCATTCCAGATTGCACTGAGACATGGGATGGAAATGCAGTCAGGAGATTCTGTTCTTCAATTTGAATAGGAAAACTTTGGACAACTTTTCATCTTAAGACAGTCTGTGAGAATGGAATTGAGTATTTGGGTCCCCTTCTGCAGTACAAGGTTTGGGATGAAAACTTACGAAACTCACCACATGCATGTAGCATTTTTATGCAATAAGGTTAATTATGCCAGATATATATTCCAAAGAAAGAATTTAACTACCTTGCCCAAATCCTCAGTCTGACTCTCAGTCCTGTGGTACAATCCTGTTTGCAAATAATTAGTTACATTTAGAGAGGGGTGGGCAGCCTAAAAATAGATAGATACTACATTTTCAGAAAGTGCACATCACTTATGCTAAAGGAGGATGCTCTGTGGTGCATTGTACTTGCTAGAGCAAAGGCAAAGATCTCTTTGCAAATACTTGCAGATATTTGGAGAATGACAGTTTTAAACATAGTTTATCTTGAATGAGTCCTAATGACTGATGGAGCAAATGCCTTTAATATTGCTATCAATGCAATCCATATATACTTAGTATATCAAAGCACATGAGCCTTGTTGGCAAAGCACCAACTTGGCTTCACATCAGTTACTAGCAATGTTAGGGTAAACTAAGTAATAATGGGCTTCCCACCTATAAAAGTCAATATAAATTGATAAAAAGAGATGGCTTTTAATCTAGCTGCTTTGCTTCTTTCTCTGTTAGTTATCATTAACTGCCACCAATGAAGGTGGTACCTACATTTGAGGGAATATAATGCCAGAACTTATGCTCTCAATAAGTAGAACTTAAATATTGGCATCAATGATATCTGTGATGGTTCAGCATTGCTAGTGATGCTCTTCAGCACTTTTATATTCAGCACAACATCCTTACTTCACACAAGTAATATCAATCATTAAAAGACAATTTCCAGACTCCCTCTAGTATGCCTTTTATGTATTATGCAGAAGAGTGGTGGAACTTGTATTTTCAAGCATGGGGAGAGCCAGAGGGAACCCAAGGCCTTGATTCCCCATAGCCACAACCAGAAAAAGCTGGTCTAGAATATTTTGAAGGATATTAGACTGCTTTAAACATACACTGACACACAAGGACCTTTGGTGGAATTGTAATTCCACCAATTAGCACTCAATTACCAAACTCAAATCTCTATGCTTACAGTAAAATCTTGGTCTAAGAGCAGGTAAAGTTCCATGTGCACCACCCTCTGTATCAAGTCCACTTTGCTGAAAATAAGGCAAGAATTAGATGTAAGAAAATGGAACTGTTATCATTAGCAGGAAATTGCATAAACATCACGAACAGGATCTTTCTAAAGAGATGTCACAGATACAGCCGTGGACTGTACTTGCTACTTATCAAGTCAGTGGCAAAAAATCAAAATTATTATGTTCCTCTCAATCACTTTTTCCCTTTTCCCTCTGTCATTGAGTACTATATAACTGTTACAATTTTGCTTTACTGCTAAGGAATTTAAACTCAGGAAACTCTTGCAGTCAGCTCATTTTAGTATCTTCAGCAATGCAGATGCAACAAGATCATTGCTAACATGTGTGGGAAAGGGTCACAATCACCCTCTCAGCTAATGCCTCCAGAACCAATTGTAGAAGTAACACTTACAATTTATTCATCCATGCATATCTGTGCAAATAGCTACAGAATAGTCTTCATTTGCCATGAAAAATAAATCTTTCTAGACTATAATATGCCAACTTGTATATCGGTTAACTGTTATTACTTCTTAAAGAATTCATCAGGACACTGTAAAAAGTGAAAGTATAGAAAGAAATTACATACATAGAAATTCTTTCCTGCCTTAGTGTATTTAAGATTACCACTAATTGACATCTTTCAAAAATTCACTGAACAACTATTTTCAATGACAAACATGCATGACTGTACAACTGCCTGGGTAGGCAACTAAAAAAAAATGGCTGACAGAAGAAGATGCTTATGGAAATAAACAGGGGCATACTGTAAGTTTTTATGAATTCCAAACAGGAGTCTTCTCTTGGGTAGCTCACAGACAGACTTCTATTTCTGTGCTTCGACTTCTCTGTAAACTCACTGTTATCCCAGTCTTTTAAGCACTTCCTACAAGTCATCCTGATTCATAGTACAGAAGCATCCTTCCCTTCCTCACACTTTCATTCTGCACTTGATAGAGGGACCCTGGCATGTTCTCTGGCAGGTGTTAACCTCTGCAACAGAAAATCTTCCATGGAGATGATCCATGGAATCCAGATCCCAGGATAACTCATGTCAACACCATCTGTGCTGATCAGCCATCTTATGGAGACAGCAAAGCTGAGGACTAGCTCTACCCATATTCTCTCATTTCTATCAGTGCATTTGTATCAGTTATGCTATGACCAAATGATCTGCAGAGCAGCAACATGAGAGAAAAGTTGATCAGGCTCCAAAAAAACCTTAATCCAGAAAAAATTCAGGCAAAGGAAAGAAACAATTGCTTTCTTCAGGAAGAAAAATAAATTTAAAGACAAAGCTGGCCTTCATATGTATTTGCTTGCATCTACATCAGAAAAGCTGGCTGTGGTGTCTACTCTACCTCATTTCTTGGGTTGATCATAAGAGCACAAAGATGCTATACTGTTTCCTACACTGTCCACAGTAACTCCATTAAGCCCAGCAGTCAAGAGAGATCACAAAGTAGATCATCATCCCCAGCAGAAGTTCTGTGCATGATTTCATTACAAACACAGGAGAAAACATGCAAAAACAATACAATGGAAAATATTTAAATTAAAAAAAAAAACAACCCACAAAAAAACCAGCAAACTTAAAATTAAAAAAAAATAGTAACGTTGAGCACATGAGCACAGTATGATTCTACTAACTGTATTGTGCTTTTGAATCACACCAAATACTGGCATTGTGCCTCCTTGGGGGAGGCAGTTTGCCAGAATATTGCCATGGGCAGCTAATAATCTCCCACACAAAGGGCAACAAAGATTAAGCCCAAATATTTGAAGGTTTGCTTTAAAAATATTTTTACCATATTTAAGAAATAAAGCAGTATTTTATTATTTCATATTGAAACCATCAAGCCAATTTCTTCAACATTAAAACATCCCTTATTTTCACATACCACCACTATAACTTTTCCATTCCTGGGTGTCCTGCTGCAGTGCACACTTGTGTAAGGCTGCTAAGTCTGGAGAATTCCTCTAAGTCACTCAAGCCCTGTGCCAGGTGTTTGTAAAGATTAACCTTACAAGGACTTAAAGAGATTGAAGGTTTCTACAAATTGCTTTCAAATCCAGTTCTCAGACTGGATGATAACAGATATTACTGGGTAAAGTTAAAAAAAACCTTTCTCATGTATTCATTTTTGACTATTTCAGTGCTGCCATTTGCTGTTTCATGCTGGAACCAAGGGGTTAAGAGATGTGGCATTTTTTTATGATGCAATGATACAGAAAAACTTCTTTTCTTAAGGAAAGCAGGCAGAGGTTATATTTTCCTAACATCACCATGAATGATTTGGTTGTAGTGAAAGTCTTGAGTTGTTCTTTGCTATCCCTAATTGATAAGGTCATGGAAAATGTGATACAAGACAGATTTGGGAAATTTTGTTTTAATACTGTGGCTGAAAAGTCTCCTGTCTAACAGTACATGTTCCCTCTGGATTAAGTAACCTTTGCAAGTTTTCCACCAACTGATTCTGCTGAATAGAAATTGATTAATGAGCTCAGACACTGAAATTGTCACTAGAAAATAGCCATTGAGATTCTAGTCAGCAATCACTAGCCCCAGGGTCAAGGAAGACCATGGACCAACTTAGCTGAAAAGAGAGCAGCCTTCATTTATCTTCTCACTAACTTCATTTTAGCTGTGCCTGGTGGCATTGGGTACAGCCAGGAGTCTGCCACCACTTTTTTTGATAAACCCATGTACTGAGGCCTTCTTAGCTAAGCTGTAGAAATTCCTTCAAGGCTATAACTTCATTGACCTGAATCTCCACTAACCTCAAGGCTTGTAAAGTTATTCAGACCTGTGTAGAATTAGAGAAAAGCTGGAATCAAACACAGTCTGTCATTTCAGGCATTAGAGGCATCATCTATGATGTTACCTCTAAAGATTACTACTATCATTGTTGACAGTTTCTTTTGAAAATGCATATTGTAGTAGCATCAAGATTACTTAAGAAGGTTCACTTCACTTTCACTTCACTCTGTTTCACACCACTGACAGCTAATATTACCCATGTTTAAGCCTTTTATAAATATAAAACTCCAGAGGGCTTTCTGTGGACAATATCTGACATCCTCCCTCTCCCCCACTTCAGAAGCTTGCATCTGCTGGCCTGAGAGAGTGACTATGCAATCAAATCAATCCTCCAGTTTGAGGATTTGTCATGTTCAACAGATATGAAAGGACACAAAGAAGGGGGAACCAACTCTTTTGCTGGTATGATGACCCTTATTGGTACTGTGGAATAGAAGGATGTGAGAAAATACAATCAGGAAAGGAGAAAAAAAGCTGTGAGAGGGCAGGCTGTCGGGATATGTGGGCAAGTACTATACAGAAGGCTGGAGAGATAGTATTCTTGAAAACTGAAATCTTATCTTTGCCCAGACAGTCAAAAATTTAGATTATTGTAAAGGGGGGGACATACTAAGAGTTTTCTCCATCACAGAATGTAACAAGAGTATTTTCCTACTAGATTATTATTCTACTGCTAGGAAGACCAGTAACCACCCATGAGACAGCAGCAGCCATCCTATCTCAATTGGAAACACTGTCTTTACTAGAGGAGTCTGATTGCCAATCCTTGAACTCTGACATTTTCACTTGAATAGGACACTGAAGAGGAATTTGAAATTCCAACCTGAAACCCTTTACATTGTCCTATTTCCCATGAATTTGTTTATTGACTTAAAGAAAAATATCATAGAATAAGGCGCTTATAGTCTATTTCAACCCTGATCTTGACAATTATTTTCCTGAATGTGATGTATTCTCACTTTTGGTTAATGTTTAGAATTTATAGATTTTGGAGAGATTTTTGGCTAGGAATTTTCATGTAATTTCCTTTGTTTATCCAATTATTTTGCATCTGAAAGCCATCACTACTTTGCTTTTATTTTTTATACCTTGAATAAATCAGTGGATTCACTTTTTTTATAAATCCAACAAGTAATTATGGACAGAATTATCATCTACACATACAACACAGAAAACTTTAGTTCCATTATAGTCACACCCATTTAAATTCAGTTTAATTTAAAGATGTTGTTTGTTAGAATTCTAAAAATAGGTCTATAGTGGTTCTAGTAGTAACTATGGATATCAGAGATCATGTAAAATTTGTATCACATCATCATCATATTTTATAATACATACTGTATTTCTAGTAAGAGATAAATTTGTGAATTTTTAATGAAACCATTCAAGTTTTATAAACTAGTTTTAAATTCTGGTATTACTCCATTGGTAAGGAGAGATGTTTTATCTGTGGCGTTTGTCTTTTTTTTTTTTTTTTTTTTTTTTGTGAGATCTTAATACATTGATTCAGTTTGTTTCTTTTTCTGTCCTTTTAAAGCAATATACTTCCCGATCACTCAACAGTGCTACGGTTTTAAACATCAAAAAGATCACTCCTATGTTATTTATTCAGACTTTCTATTCTCATTCTCCACTTCCTTGATGATTTCCTTCTTGCCATTATGTGCTTCTTGGGCAAATGCTGTCTCCAGGGGCTTCTTTAGTCAGAAGTAATACAACTTGAAAGTTATTTTATGATATGAACATTGTTCAATCCCCAAGGTGTATTTCAATCATTGAGCTAGGGGAATGATAGTCTTATATTTTAAGGTTAGAAGCTTTCCAGCATTCACATATCTCTAATGTAAAGCGCAGCAAGATATTTAACCTCACCAAATTCCTCTTTCCCACTTGTAAGATGGGTATCGGTAATTTCTTAGGGATACTGTGGTGAAAAATTATTGCTTATGGATGGACTATGGTGCAGAAATCCTGTGTGCTAAGTCCCAGTTCTGCAAACCCTGTGCCCATGGGCAGCACAGTATTCTGTATTTCTATAGAAATGCCTATATTTCTAAACGTTTCCTGCATTTTTAAGTGTTGCCTCTCATTTGCAGTTCTGATTTGAACTGTGCTGCAAATCAGGCTGACTTTAAAAAACAGCAATAAGCCACACCAAAAATCTTATGTGAAATGAATTGTATTCAAGACATAAAATGTATTCAACACATGCTAGGATATTTTTGTGGCTTTTGCTAGCTAGCCATAAAACTAAAAGTAGCTAATAAACTAAAATTATTTTTTACATAAGAAACAATTCAGACACTAAAATGCTAAGTATTAATGAAGTATACGCGCAAACTTAGAATTTATCCCAATGCATACCCCAGGATTTTTTCTCCAATGCTCTCATTACAACAATAATTGAGATAAACTTTAATAGTATCTTGCATTTGAGAGAAGCAGCACTGACAGACACACAGATTTTGCTGCTTAGAAATGGAGTATTTCTGGTTATAATGATAGCCAGACAAAAAGCATACAGACCTGAATATCTTCTTTGGGATTATTTTCATTAGATGTCATAAGGTCCCTGGATACTTGTACAATCAGTAACACTTCACAGAGCCTTCACTTCTAACAAATAATTAGCTAAAATTGAACCAGAGATTTCTTACATGCATGTCATAGGCTTGATATGAATAATGAGGAAAAAGGTTAACAGCAGGTCATAGACAGTTCCCTATCTTCCAGCTTATTTATTCAGTGAAATGAAAAATTGATCACATTATTTTGTATAGAAGAACCTGATTCATTACAATCAGCTCTGAATTGGCAGTTTTTGCTTTAGGCAATTTCAGAACATTACTTATGCTTAACTGTTACTCGTAAGGTCATTTTACAACTTGTAATCACCACTCTGACCCCTTCATGACCACAGCCTTAAAAGTTGAAGAGTATGTGAAAATTGATAAAAGCATACATATGAGCAGAAAAATAATAGTTAAACAAGAGGAGCTGAACAACGAAAACCACACAATTGAAGTATGGATGACCATATTCAGGTGAACTAGAAGATACTGCGAACACATTATCTGTTGCACATCAAAAATGCATTGAGTCATCCTTAATTTGGCAAAATATCTACTGGAGTAATAATTAATCTGATATTCCATGCAGTATTAATCAGTGGAGGGCAAGTAAAAAGGAAGACAATGGAGACAACTACAGCTAAGGATCTGGAATTGGAGGTGGTATTATGGGGGCTGGAGGGACAGAAAGGACTAGTTAGTTCTTTCCCCTAAGAATAGCAGTGGTCACTGCTTCCTCTTCTACCACCCCAAGCTCCCTTAGCACCATGAACCAAGCTATTTTTATTCTGTAAAAGGCTTACAACAACTTTCCAGAACTGCTCACATCATAGGACAAGATATCTGTCCTTTCAGGTGCTCCATGTCTCGGACAACACTTTTACCAACAATCCCTCTGTTTGTCATATAGATCTTGAGGAGTGCAGCTGTTGCTGGGCTCTGGATTAGGTGGCATATATTCACTGAAAGTACAAACTCCTCTTTAAATAACAGAAATTATTCTATTTAATTATTTTTTGCAAAACTGAGCCCATAATTCATGTCAAACACCCCACTGTGTGTTATAAGGAAAAGTAGGAAAATCAAATAACTGTTTGAGAATGGGAAGGGAAGAAGGAGTATGGAACTTTGGCTGATTTATGACAAAAGGGTGTATATTACTATAGAAATAACTACTTAGCATATGACATTCGTTAAAACAGCCATTGAAAAGCAACAAGTACTAAACAGAGGAACATTGCATACATATTTCAGTTGGAATAAGTTCTTGATTATGCCTGTAAGCTGAAGTGTCAAAAAACGCATTATCACCACCTCGAAGCATGAGAAAATGGTGCTTTAAAAATAATTCTGGTTCATAACAGTAATTTTCAGATTACTGCTTTTAATAACCTGAGTTCCAAGTACTTGGGAGGCTAATGTTCAGATCTACAAAAGGCTTTAACTATCTAAAATGAGATTAAAATTACATCTTTAGGCTTCTACACCCATAAGAGCAATCCTTCAAACTCCTTCCTGACCCCACAGATGCTAGAAGTCTATAATTGCTTACATACTACTTAATAAAGTTTACTAAGTGCTTAATAGTCTGTTTTGCACTTGCTGAAAACAGCCTTCTCACCAGCAGAAGGAAACAGTTTAAGATTACCTAGCAGCTAAAACTGCTGCTAGGTAATTGTAACATAATCAACAAGAAGGCAATTGCCTTATGAACCATAAGAACAAATACTTCCAGCTCTGGTAGGAGTTATCAGAACATGTCCAGTATATATCTGCAGGAGAAAGTGTAAGCAAGGAGACATCTCAATTTGTATTCAATAGGTTAATGAGCACATGCTAAAAACCTTCCTTAACCTGAGAGAATCCAAAAACAATTCTTGTCTTCCAAGAGTGTTCACTAATCAAGTATCCACAGGCTGTGAAGACCAAAGAGGGTACTATGAGCCAGTGAAAAGGAGGAATCTACAATTCCCAGGAATAGAGGAAGGATAAAATGACAAACAGCATCCTCTAGCCCAGTGATTCACTTGGGAGGGAAGAGTTATGAGTTCAGGTGCTCCTACTGCTCATTTGGGATTCAGTTTGGTTACAGCTGTAGAGACTTTTAACGCTCTTCATTCTCTCTGTTTAATTCAGGGTTACTGATTTCACTTATGGAACAAAGTACTTAAATTTGAAGCACAGTAGTATTCAGCAGTTCCTCTGGATATTTTGTCCTATATTCCTTAATCTCATTCAATAGCAAAAAAAAAAAAAAAAAAAAATAACAACCAAAAAAACATATCTCTATGTCTTGTTCCTGAATGTGTGGTTTACTGAAGCTCACACAAATTGGGCAATATGCATAACAATAGATTTTGCAAGTTTTATCAGCGTCTTCTTTGAAGATGGTCTAAATGGTCTTATAACAGTTTCCTTTGATTTGTGTCACACATAATTTGCTGATATTTACAGTTTAAGGGAGAGGAAAAGCACACCTAAAAATTTTAACATGTAACATACTCAACTGCAGTTTTGGTATCTGCTTTAAATAAAGGTGTTGCTTAGCCATGAAAAAGCTATTGGCAACAAAGTTGTAGAAATGTAGTTTAATTCTAAACCTGCCCTAAAAGTTGCCATTAAGAGTGGTTTAAAACATCCTATAGTCAATTACTGGCAGCTGTACAGCTATATAATGCCTACTAGAAACTGGACTGACACATGCCACCTCCTTATTTTTAGGATGCTTAATTTATGGAGATTTGTTCATAAGGAAAGAGAATTATGTGGTTGAAAAGGAAATAGCAAATATGAAGTTTTAAAAAAATAGGTAGGAATCTCATGGAAATGTGTGATTTTCACTAGCAAACACTACTTATAGAATCATAGAATCATAGAATAGTTAGGGTTGGAAAGGACCTTGTGAATATGAGTATATTTTATCTGACTTTCTTGGCACACGAGTAGCCTTTTGGGTCAATTTATGTGTAAAAAGTCAACAGCAGCAAAACCAAGTATCAGCTACATATTTCATACACTCCTTTTCAACACATCTAACATTTTTTCTCACAGCCATCACATTTTGTACCAAGATTAGCAAAAGAAGAACTTTCCACTTCTTTCCAGTCTCTAAAATTGTCACCCTTATACAATCTTATTTAAGACAGATTTTGAGATAGCTTTTTCCCCTTGTTTGGATCTTGTTGTATTGCTAGGGTCCTGCTTATGTTCCTTTGCACACCACTCATGTAGATTTAAACCTCCTTTTGTCTGAATGTGCAGTTTTGGCACCGGTCAAAGCTTTTCTTGCAACACGCTTTACATCTCTTCACAGGCAGGATACAGTAGTCCAGCTGCCACAGACACATAAGAGAAAAACAGGTCTCTTTTTTATCCCCACCCCTTTTCTAAAGCTTTGATTTTGCCAGCACCCTGGATTTACAATTTATATCTGCAAGACCATACAGTATTTGAAACAATCAAGCATTTTGCAACAATTCTAAAAGCCAGTCACTTTTTACTGTGGCTAGCACAAAAAATATGTCAATCTAAACAAAATAGCACATACATATACAGCCCCTTTCCAACCTCAGAATCTCACAAGTGCTCTTGCTTTTGTAACATCAGCTGCAATAGAAGGCTAAAGAAGAAAGAACATGATCCTGCTGGCAAAAATGTGCTCACTGTTCCTACTTAGACTCAGTAGTTCTGAGAATTTGGCAAAGCATGAAGACTTGAGCTCTTTTGTAACCCATTGGAAATTTTCTGATTGGTAAAGTCAAGTTTCTTATTGTGAAGTCAAAGAAAACTTTTTACTTTTTTTAAATGGAATGTGATCATCTGATTGTTCTGAAATGCTCCTACATGAACACGAGCTATTACAATTCAGGAACAATATTTTGTTCCTGGCATAGGAACAGCCCTAAAAAATATCACTGACATATAGAGCACATTCACCATTTTGACAATCACCTAATTTTTGTGAATTATGGAATTTCAACCAGAAACCGTACATAGTCTGACTCTCCAGACTGTCAGAAATACATGAGTAGTTAAATTTATTGTGCAAAAGGCCTTATCTGATACAAATCACAGTATCTTGCCTCACAGTTCTATTACAGTATTCAGATTATTTTATTAATTTGGATCTTTTATCTGGGTGTATATAAACATATACAGTTTATATGACACTTGGAAGGAATTTTTCAGGAAAACGAAAAGATAATTCCTGTCACAGGTAGCTTATCCTTGCTTTTATACCTGTAAGTTGCAGTACTGGCTAGGAATATTTCACCTGTGTGTACTTTTTCTTGCAAAGTTTAAGTTCAGTCCTGCAAAAGCTTATATAATGAATAACTCAGGAAATGTTATTCATTCAGATGTTAAAAGCATCTAAGGAGACAACATGAAGACCGTGAGTTAGCCTTGTGAAAAAGAAAAGCAATTTTCTCCTTTGGAACCATCATCTCTAATCGATAGCTGCCTTGGGCCTAAAAGTGAATAAAGAACTTAATTATAACAAAAGAAGTCAACAAGCCAACAGATAATTTCTCTGTTTAAAGACAGATACAGTATCTACTTCCATTTTTGAACCAAATGTGTCTTGGCAGAAGTAGCAAAATTTGTGGAGTCAGGAGTTCCACACTATATTTATTACTTTCAGGATGGACTTTCTCATTAACGAGGTAAAATTATGACAGAGAAAAAGTGAGCATTCTACCCAGCAGTTAAGTCTAAAAACAAGTGATGCTATACAAATCCATTTTGTGAAAGTATTTTAAAGGATTTCTGCTGGAATGCAGAATTAAAACACGTTTTCAGGCTTTAAAGATCACACAAAACACAGTCATGATTTTTTTAGGCTAACTGTAGGCAGACCTATCCCATAATAAATTGTATACCCAGCAACAAACAGGAGAAGCCTAAAAAAATAGTAAACATCCTATTTCTTCAGCAACAGTATTATATTCTTTCTTCAAAGTTTCCTAAATCTCTATAACAAATTGAAGATATTTCATTTTAGACACTAGCAGATTCCATAATGAGTTAAGCCTCTTTACAGTTTATTTTAATAAAGCACAGCTTTCTAAAAATACAGAGGCTATAAAACTCACAGGTTGCAGCAATAATATGTTTAGTAGCCTTGCTTGATAAAGTGGGAATGTTTGCATGTTTCAAATTACGAGCAATTTAAAATAGGAAGTAAGCAAACTAGCTCTTGTGTTATGAAGCTTGACATTGTTAAGCCTTAAGAGAACACATACTTCAAAGTCATACAGACTGAAATATACCCTGTAAGCTTGGCAAAAAGAGCAAAGCCATAATGATGTACCACACAAAGATCACCACAAACTTCCATGTTGGTGCAAAGCTGGCTAGTTGTAAATTTTAAAAAATTGCTGCTGCTTCTGTTTTTAAAATTAATTCAGTATTCATTTTCTTATTAATAGATCAGTGCATATGAAAAACACAAGAAAGCTTTCCTTTGAGTATCAACTGAGAAATGCAATAATTGCAAATTATCAATAGTAAAAATGTACCAGTATTGGAAATGAACTGACAGAGTCAGAAATACAACTGATTACAAACTTTCAAAAATACTAAGGTAAATTATTATCCTTTTCCATTGCATCAATGTAAGCATGGAGACTTTTCTTTCTCCTTCATGGATTTGGTATTAACTCTGTAAACATTCACACCTGTTTATTTTCTGCCCATAAAAAGCAGAATTAAAGTCAAGGATACTTCTCAGAAATCTAAATATAATAATTCCTAATTCTTCACATAATACGAGTTAGAATTCAATTAGTTAAATTATTGAAAATATGAAATTATTGTTTAAATGAAATACAACAAAATGTTAAGAATCTACTAGGACACAACAAAAATTCTAAAAAATCTCAACATAAGCAGCCTCTGATTTGAAACACAAATCAGTCTGGATTCAGAATAGCTACTTTATTTCAGAGTATAACTGATTTAGAGATGTAGCCACATGGACTTCCAAAGAACTACTCTCAAAGAAGGCTGCAGTATGAAATATGTGTACAAGTCCACAAATGAGTTAGTACACTCATAATAGAATCCTAGAATAGCTAGTGTTGGAAAGGACCTTAAGATCATTTGGTTCCACCCCCCTGCCATGGGACACCTCACACTAAACCATGCCACCCAAGGCTTCGTCTAACCTGGCCTTGAACACCACCTGGGACGGAGCATTCATAACCTCCCTGGGCAACCCATTCCAGTGCCTCATCACCCTCTCAGTAAAGAATTTCCTCCTTATATCCAATCTAAACTTCCCCTGTTTAAGTTTGAACCCGTTACCCCTTGTCCTGTCACTACAGTCCCTGATCAAGAGTCCCTCCCCAGTATCCTTGTAGGCCCCCTTCAGATACTGGAAGGCTGCTATGAGGTCTCCACGCAGCCTCCTCTTCTCCAGGCTGAACAGCCCCAACTTTCTCAGCCTGTCTCCATACGGGAGGTGCTCCAGTCCCCTGATCATCCTCGTGGCCCTCCTCTGGACTTGTCCCAACAGTTCCATGTCCTTTTTATGTTGAGGACACCAGAACTGCACACAAGACTCCAAGTGAGGTCTCACGAGAGCAGAGTAGAGGGGCAGGCTCACCTCCTCTGACCTGCTGGTCACGCTCCTTTTGATGCAGCCCAGGATACAGTTGGCTTTCTGGGCTGTGAGCGCACACTGAAGCCGGCTCATGTTCATTTTCTCATTGACCAACACCCCCAAGTCCTTCTCTGCAGGGCAATGTTTAGAAAAAGAAATGTCATTCATCAATATGGCTAGTAAACTGACAGCAACTGAGGTATCTACAGGAAAATCAAAAGTATAAATGTATATCTGGTGATTCTCACTGAAAGTCACTTGTGTACATTACAATGCATAAGTAGCTCTCATTTTTGAATAATCATTCTCAAAATCTTCACTTTAAAAGTAGTTTCAATTCATAGATACAAATGTTGTGATGCCATATACACGAAACTAACTACCTTGTTGGAAATCACCCAATTTCTTGAATTTCAGTCTGCTCATTTTTGACTGTGAGCTGTATTTAATTAAACCTCCTATTCTTCCTTTGTTTCTTTAACACTCATTTAGGCGAAGCGTGCTGGCTGATGTTAGATATCTTTATCTAACAGCACACTGAATATAATAAGTAAATTGCTATTGGGGCCTTATAAAAATAAAGATTCTTGATAAAGTATCACCACAGAATTCTGTTAGTTTGGTTTTTTTTTTTAAAAAAAAAAAAGGCAAGGAAGTTGTTCACATACAAGTTCCTCAGGTATTTCAGAAAAGCGCATCTCCTCCAAAACCCTTTTATTTTTAGCATGTATGGTATGCCTGTGAGCACAAAGGTGCGCCCCTTGGAAATATTGTCAGTAAAGAGCAAGAGTTGACAGATCTTACATAGTGTGTATCTGTTTCTGAGAGATAGAAAAGTAACGTACTATAAGCTAAGATATTCCAAATCAACTAATTTAACAACGAATCCTAAATCATGGTGGTACTTTTGAAAATCCCAGTCTGTAAGCCTGAACACAACAAACACCAGTACATTTTAAAGGCCCTGACATGTAATCAGCTTTCCTTGTGTAATCCAACTTGAGATGCTACTTGAAAGACTGGTAGTGCAGTCTTACTGTCAGTAAGAGAAATTAATGCATATTAAAAATATTTGAAGTTTTTGTATAATATTCTGATGCTCCTTTGGTGGAGGAATAAAGCTGTTGAATACAGAGAATCATAGAAATACTTACTGCTTCAAAGATGCTTGATTAGCAGCTGCATAGGCACTGTGGTGCAGAGCACCATATGAGCTAAGTTGGTCTGCCAGGAAGATCTTCTCTGCTTTGTGCTGTTACAGAAGACAGCTCCTATATGACTCAAAAAATTCCATACATCATGATTCACAGTGTAGGTTTTCTCACTGATGTACAGAAGTTTATGGCAGCCTTCACAGATGAAGTTTTATTAGCTGAGTTTAAAACACCAAGAAACAAAGACTTGCCAAGTGGATTTGAACAAAGCTGGCAATCGAAATAGACATGTAGCACAGGATTTTGAGTTTCCACACCTTTGCTTATGTGCTAGGAGACTGAACTTTTTCTTTCAAACAATTAGAATGGTAGCAGCAGGAAATCAGTCTTTGTTTAACCAAAGCTACAGAACTCTTTTTTGTGCAAAATTAGATCTCTCTGAACACTCTCTCTTGAAGCATACATGATGTATGCAGTTTGCATTTTTTCTAAAAAAAAAGAAACATTAGTCAATTCAGCAGAAAGAGAGCTTGTGGATTCCTGTGAGCTTGTATCATCACAAAAGGAATTGACTAGTTTGAGCCAGGTTATATGCAGGTGATATGTCCATCCTGCTGATTCTGATTTAACAAGCAGCTTCAATTGGCTATGAAATAAAAAACTGCATCTTCAGGGTCTAGGGGGTTCTCTGGTTGGTTGGTTTTGGTGTTTGTTGTTGGGCTGGTTTGGGGTTTTTTAGAGGGGTTGCTTTTGGGAGGTTTTTTTTTATTATTATTTGTTTTTTCAGGTTTGGTTTGTTTTTTTTTTTTTTGTAGGTCATGCACATTGAGAATCAGAATGCTTTGTCAGACAATGCTTTCAGTTGATGCTTTTGGAGACATGAATGCATGTAGCTCCTGACAATGATTATATGCACGCGTTCCATATAATTCCAAAAGCACACCCATTATGAAAGATTAGTACAGTTGTGCTTATGATGTGTTTAGGTCGTCTGTTACTGAATATTTCTACTGTCAGTACAACAAAAGTGTGATGATCACAGTTAAAGCTTAACAAAGAAAATGCTGTCAGGCAATTAGTAAGCTGAAGTCAGCAGTACTGAAGTGAAATATATCATGTTTGGAATAGCACAGTGTTTTGCTTGTGATAAACATTGAAGCAGGTCCTCATACACAAAACGTATCCTAGCTTTGGTAAATAGGACCTAAAAAACAAGCATAACCAAACAAAACCTTCCAACATAAAAAAACCCCAAAACAACCCAACCCACCCCTCCCCCCCAAAAAAAAAAAAAAAAAACCCAAAAAAAAAAAAAAAAAAAACCAAACAACAAAACAACCAAGCAACTGACAAAACAACATAGCTTTAACTCCTTATTAGATTTCTTACTTTTCTTTCAAAACAGTCCTTGCCACTGGGTGTCCAGGAAGGTGAGCGTTATAGCCCACTTGCCTTTTTATGAAAATGCTAACAACAGCACACCTTAGGAAAAGACTGCACTACAAACACCTGTATCTGCTTTAGAAAAGGGAGAATCTATGAAATGAATCAACTCAAAAATTGCAGAGATTTTGGTAAAAAAAAAAAAAAAAAAGACAGAAAATAAGTGAATTTTACTCTTGAGAGTCTATTACATAGAATCATAGAAGGGTTTAGGTTGCAAAGGACCTTAAGATCATCTAGTTCCAGCTGCCCCTGCCATGTGCAGGGCCACCTCACACTACAGCATGTAGCCCAAGACTACATAAAACTAATTTGGCAAAGCATGACAATACTATACTCTCCATTTCATTGGAGGTAATAGGAAGGTAGAAATAAAGTAAATTCAAAACCAGCAAGATGTCTTTCCAAAGTCTTTAAACCTTCCCAGTTGACAACTAAGCAATTACAAAAGCTATAAACAGTATGTTTTTAGAAAGGAATGACAGCTAAATTCAGATACAGCCTGATCAAGCATGATTTCATTGCACGTTAGTCAATACTGGATGATTTACTTACAGTCAGTCTCAATTTGCTCCAAAATGTTTTACTGGCCCCATTTTATAATTGTCACACTTGAATCTTCTTTAGCCTAGTCATCATAGCTGTGAAAGTTAATCCTAGTATATTGTGCCGTAAGAACATAGGCCATATCATCCCTGACCAAAAATGCAGTATTTACGAAACCATGAGATACAGTTCAGAAACAGTATGCACAAAATGAGATAAGCTAAAGTAAAAATAAGACTTCTGGAACAGGGGGGAAAATAAAAGTAATTTTTAAAAGGCCTTATTTTACTCTAGACGTGGCTAAATTATCAAAAATATTCTCAATATCAAATCCAACATAAGCCAGAATATTCCTGGGCAACATACAACACAAACCTGTGATCAGAAATAGCAATACCAAACTACTCAGACGTTACCATCTGAGCTGCAAAAGAATTACGTCTAGCAGACCAACAAGCGTGACACCAGTAACTGCGAGGGATGTAAGGGAGAAAGAACTGGTTTTGCTCAGTGTTGTAACTGCAATGGCAGCAATAAAATATATCTGAGTTTTACTTTGGATATTGATACCAATGAAAACATGTTAGGAACTTAGGATGGTTGCACGAGGTCACTGGAGCGCTGTACCCATCTTTAGCAGCCTGTGCTACTAGTGCTACACCCTTCCTGCTAACAGTAATCAAGCTACTTAAATTCCAGACAGCCTCATATGCTGCACTAACATCTGTGGTTTCTAAGTAAGCATCTTTGTAATAACATATGAATAAATTTTTTTTTTGTTTTCTCAAAGTCTAGATCTGGAAAGAAGTATCATATGAAATTACAAGCTTTCTGCAACTGCAAAAGCTAAGTATTGAAACATGAAAACAGAGTATGAAAATTCTAAGATAGGCTGTAGAAGTTTACCTGTTTTAAAACTAGCTGACTGACCTTAAAAACAAAACAAAACACAACACATTTGGATGAAATAGGAAGGAAGGGGAAGGGGGTGTAGACATCTATTTAAAGCTTGATCTCAATAAAAATCATGAAGATAGCATTACAAGGGCCTATTGTCTGGCAGCTTCAGCACTACAGAGACTATAGATAAAAATCACAGACACAGTCCAGATAAAAACTCACAGGTTAAAAGCAGCACCAAGGGATATGTGCAACCAGCACCCAGAGAGCTGGTCCAACACCAACTGTTACTGATAAGCTTATGGGCAGAAAGGCAGAAGAAGGGAGTCAAAGGGAGATGGGGAGAAAATGAGTTTGTCATTGACCTAAGCCTGATTACCCATAGGTTCTAGGTTCTAAGCTCTAAACTGCTACATCTGTTCTTTTATGCTAGACCTTTCAAGCTGGGTACTGTGTATTGTACTATTTTCCACACTTATTTCTAGCATATTTGTTTGAGAAACATATTAAGGGTGTAGGAACATAAAACATCCACAATGATTTAACCTAAAGGAATCTGCAGTCCAGGGACTGACCAGCTGTGCTAAAAAGCACAATGAATGAAACAAAAGCACACAAATACACCACACAAGCACCTCGATAATCTAGTACCTCCAAGCTGCTGATATATGTACTTGGCAACACTATATATCCTCCAGAAGGACCGATTACAGTAACTTTTGAGCTAGAAAAAGTACCTGAGAAATTAAGGGAAGGATTAAATTAATGTTAATATTCCTAAATACATAAAAGCTGGCACTATTTGTGGAAAAACAGTATTATATGGATTGTCAGAAAATTATTGAGACAAAGAATTAGTAATTTAAATGAGTAACTCAGAATATAGTGAGATTTAATTCTACTGAAATTTGAAGTACTGAATAGGCAACTATCTGCAGCACTTAGAACTGAAGTCTTCCTTTATTCTTAAGACTATACGTTAAGCTGCCCAGAAGCTGACTCGTGAGAGCAGCAATACTAGTGTATATTACAAAATGAAGAGAATCTGGCATAGAAAAGGTTTTTGCAGTATTGCTAAAAGCATCAATACCAAATGCTTGGCAAGTTAACAACTATGGAAGGTACAACTGTTTTCACTTACATGAAGGTTACAGACCAAAAAATGTAATAAAAAATTGCTTGGTCAAAGTTTCAATAATGTTTGTCACTACAAGGCTTAGAGAGATTTTTGAAAAGAACAAAAATTGGAAAGGGAGAGAAAAGGAAGTGATAACTTGTCCTTAAACTCTTTGCTTAGGAGAACCTCCTTCTAGCAGCCCATATGGCTGTATACCTTCACAGAATCACAGTATCACAGTATGTTAGAGATTGGAAGGGACCTCAAAAGATCATCTAGTCCAATCCCCCTGCCGGAGCAGGAACACCTAGATGAGGTTACACAGGAAGGTGTCCAGGCGGGTTTTGAATGTCTCCAGAGGAGACTCCACAGCCTCCCTGGGCAGCCTGTTCCAGTGTTCCGTCACCCTCACTGAGAAGAAGTTTCTTCTCAAGTTTAAGTGGAACCTCTTGTGTCCCAGTTTGAGCCCACTACCCCTTGTCTTACCATTGGTTGTCACCGAGAAGAGCCTGGCTCCATCCTCGGGACACTCACCCTTTATATATTTATAAACGTTCATGAGGTCACTCCTCAGTCTCCTCTTTTCCAAACTAAAGAGACCCAGCTCCCTCAGCCTTTCCTCATAAGGGAGATGCTCCACTCCCTTAATCATCTTAGTCGCCCTGTGTTGGACTCTCTCCAGCAGGTCCCTGTCCTTCTTGAACTGAGGGGCCCAGAACTGGACACAATATTCCAGATGTGGTTTCACCAGGGCAGAGTAGAGGGGAAGGAGAACCTCTCTTGACCTACTGACCACCCCCCTTCTAATACACCCCAGGATGCCATTGACCTTCTTGACCACAAGGGCACAGTGCTGGCTCATGGTCATCCTCCTATCCACCAGGACCCCCAGGTCCCTTTCCCCTTCACTGCTCTCTAATTGGTTATTCCCCAACCTGTACTGGAACCTGGGGTTGTTCCTACCCAGATGTAACACTCTACACTTCCCCTTGTTATATTTCATCACATTTTTCACAGCCCAAATCTCCAGCCAGTCCAGGTCTCGCTGGCTGGCAGCACAGCCTTCTGGCGTGTCAGCCATTCCTCCCAGCTTAGTGTCATACCTTCCCACAGGCTTGAGCAATCAGTGAAGGTGACCAGTGAGAAGCACAAAGTAAGCCACATCCCATAAACTGTAAATCCCACAACCACCCTTTAACTGTTACAGTAAGCTCAAAAGTGTTCTCTGATAGTCTTTTGGTATTGTTTAGTGGAGTTTGTGCCTGTAATGGAAATCCGTAAGTTAAAATTCCCTTGCACTTGGCATATGCTCCAGATAGTTCAACAATAACAAACCCACAAGCAGTTGCATATATCTGGCCCAAAGCTCTTTTTATGGCTGTATTTTCAGGACAGGCAGACATCAGCCAGATGCTTTGGGAACTTCACCATTGTCATTGCACAGAAAGAGAAGAAGTTGTCCTTTGGAAGTTGTCAGTTTTAAAAAACCTTACATCCCCACTAATTCTGATCTCATTGAAGCATTGACTTGCTGTCAGACACTGACTGTGTCTGCAACACACTCATTTCATGTCATATTACTGACCTTCCAAATACTTCATTTATGAGTGGCAGGTAAAACCAAACTGCCTAGGTATTTACGGCTCCAACTTTACAGAAAATCATGTTAGAATCCATTTAATGGCAGATGAACTGGTATAGCAGGATATTTATGAACTCTTGACACTGAATTATAATTTACCATTTACTGACGTACTGCCTTCACTAGGATGGCCCAGTCTCGCAAAAATTTCTGACTTTTATTCTGAAGGAGTAATCCTTCAGTTTTCTGGGAAGTTCTGCTTTTTGTCTCTCTAATTCTACACTTCCACTTAGTTCTAATGGAAAATTTATTCTTCTAAAGGAAAGGACACTTCTCAGGTAGTCTTCTGCTGCCTTTGGTTATAGCAGAATTTTAACCTTGAACTGACTTTCTGTCCCACTGGGGCAAAAGCCGAGACAACAGCCAGAGCAAAATGTGTTCCACCTGTACTGCACAGATAGGGGCTTGGACAGCAACCACTCCAGTGACATCTTGCAAATTATACTAATACATAGATATGCAAAAAGAGGATTTAAGACTTCTGCTAGCCACTACTTTATTTGCCACCAACTGAAACACCTTAGATAACAGCCATCTAAAAGTTGCAAGTCAGTTCCAAAGGCCTCTGACTACATCAACAAGAGGTATATGCATCTTAAAGGAATCATTCTCTTTACTAGTCAATACCTTTCTGTCAACTGTCAGAGGAGAGGCAACCAGGACACCTGTGGAAAGGCAAGGAAAGCAATCTAATGCTCAACCTATTCTGCCAAGGAGAAACTGTACAACAGGGCAGAAGGTGCTTGTGAAGTTTCAGACCAACAGCCTCACTTTGCTTTCTGCATATATCTATAAATTCCTTAGTCTCTGATCAAGGTTACATTTTCTTAATTTGTTCCCTCCCTACTCCTGTGTTATATTCTGCCCTCTTACAGACACAGCTGCCTAAGGTCCCTTTGTTTTTATCTCCTTATACAAAGCAACAACACTATGCTTGTCCTTTAATTGCTTTCAATGCTATTTAGCAGCTGGAAAGAAGGAACAAAAATTACCAGCTCTCAGATGAGTAACAACTGCAAGTGTTGTGCAAAGCACATATCAGTAAGTCTGCAGGAAGCACAGCTATGGCAGGACTGAGAATACAGTCAGTCACCTGAACAGCTGCTGCCTTCAAATCATTCTGCTTATGCTTATTTTCCTTATGGTGGCTCTGCTTCGGCTTTTAATTATGTTCTACAAGATTTGAGGATGGACCAGACTTTCTTTGATAGTCTGAATTGTTTTCTCAGGACATCAGCCAAAAATGACAAGGTTATGACCATATTTCAGGATTAATTATTTTGATAGGCAGGACTAGGACATCAGGAAAACAGCAGCCACTGCATTAGTAATGATAGCATTTTCCTGTCACTCAGGCTTGGATGATGGCCTGAAGAACTTTCATTCACTGGCAAGAAAGACACTGGAAGTACATAAGATCAGCCCATATGGGTCATTTTAGGGGGTTTTGGGGAGCTTGGGGTGGTTTGTGGTTTTTTTCTTCTTTCTGTTGTTGTGATCTTACATTTTGAATTATGTTGGATTACCGGAAATAACAACTGCACTTAAACCAAACCAGCACAACGGATGAAATCAAAATGACAGAAAATTACATGCAGTGTCAGGACAACAATGCTAAGAAAACAAAAAAGTTCTGGAGCTGTGTTAGTTTGAGGATCCCAAAATTGTATTTATGGGTTTTTTTAATTTTATTTCCAGAGAGATTTTATGCTGCTTTGATACCACAAATGCAGAGAAAAATCCTAACTCCATGGATAATATTTGGCCGTAAGTAACAGGCAAATCAGGCCACTGCCAAAAGCACCAAACTGACAAGTGGCAGTAGAGTAGAAGCAGTCAATGACCTGTTTTGCCTTTTGTCCTGCAAAACTGGTTTTGCTACTGATACTGTTAACAGAAGAGTCAGGATCTGAGAGGAGGCTGCAGATATCTGTGAGAGCCGTATTCAGAAGCAGTTTTCAAACCCAATGGCACCTGTCTTCACCAGTTTGCAGCCTCAGATGTGTCCCTTTCTTCACTTTCTCTTTTTCCTTTACAGGAATGACTCAATCCCTTTTCTCGGGGACAGCAAATCTCAAATTTGTTTATACTATTTTAAGTAGCTCCTTCCTGATGTCCCAGGGACTACAGGGAAGGCGGAGTTACATCTTTACTCTTTATCTGAGCTGTGTGTGCCTTTGAAATCAATGTTAGCAGCAGAAGTAGAAAGTGAGATTTTTAAGACTTAATTTCACTATCACATGCAAGTATGCAGGTCCATCTGACAACCTCAGAGGGATTTTTGACTTTCTGCCCTGATAATACCCTGCACACCATACCTGGAGAAAGTGAGGTATTTAACATCCACAGCAGACAGAAAACCTAACCCCTGAGTTTCCACTCTTTTATTTCCTATACTGCCGTTATTATTATTGTGTACTCACTCATTCAGTAAGCTATTCCCTTACCAGGTTTATGATGACGTAACCATATTGTCTTCATCTGAGATATTGATTTATACTAGCATAACAGAAGAATCAGACCTAATAAATATCTACAAGATGAGAATAAAGGCGAATTAGTGCTTACACAGAAGCTGGTTGCACTAAAATTAATGCCATCTGCAGTAAATCTAGACAGCAGATAGGAATGTCAGTAGAAAACCAAGGATATTTTATTTTATCTTTCTTTTCCTATTTACTTATTTTAAGGATATATGTTTTTTCAATCGATGCTATTTGTTAAAGTTGTCTTTAATGTAAATGGGTTAAACCCAATTCTGCCAGGCAATACATGCCGTTCAAGAGCCTTAGAGTTCAAAAACATCTTTCCTGAGTCTACAGATTCCTGCACAGCAAGAGTTCTTCTATGTTTTCTAAGCATTTGTACATATCTCACATCACAGACTTAGCTATTACAAAGAGACTGTGGTACCTTCCACACAAAGGTCATAGGCCACTGTTATTGACATATGCCTTTAAGGCTTTGGATGCTTCAAAAGATGAAAATTAGGAACAATCCTCAGAACTCATACCCAGGAGATAGCTATTTGTCAAAAAAGTTCATATTATTGATGCTTACAAAAGAAGAAGTGTATGTAACTTATCTAATAAAAGTCAGGTCTTGTTTGTCTAGATCCAGAATTTTGACAGGTCCCTTGCTGAATTATTTGATGTTGAGTTTCATATAATAAAGGTAAATTTTTCATCAGTTATGAATCATCTTAGGAGCAATTGGTATTATTGGGTGGATTTTCTTCTTCGGTTTTCTCCAGAGTTTTTCCTCTTAAAGTCTTTGTTTTCTTTAGAATTCATTATAAATGACATAATTACATGTCTTTTTCTCCCTTGATTGAGAGCATTTCTTACAGATGATGATTTACCACTTGGAAATTACAAACAGCATGAATAGATACAATTATTATATTGCAGAATTTCCTTTAAAATCCAGAAATGGAGTTTAGCTGAACTGTTCACAGATTATGAGTAAGTAGGTCACACTTCCTCTAACCTTCACATGTGACCCTTGATGCAAATTGAAGTGTTTCCTCAAACTAGATTAAAAGGTTTCCTCTGGAGTGTTTAATAGAGTTAAGAAAGGGATAAGCAGGAATGGACATGAAATGGAAATAAAAGAAACTACATAAAATAATTACATTTATGAAGATTCTTTCAGGCAATCACTGTATTTCAGTAAGATAGTGTTCCAACTGAGGTTTAACAGGTTCAGTGTCTGACCACTGAATCTGCTGAAAAGCTTCAAGCTAATTTCAACTAGACTCTGGCCCAGATTTAAAGAGAAGATACATTAACACTCCTTTAATTTTCTAGACCTATTTTCCATAGAGAGAAAGAAAGATAATACTTGAAAGTGTAAACCAAGGTTGCATGAGGCTAGCAGTGTTTTTACAGAGTCATTTGTGATCATGAGGTTTATTTATGGAAATGTTTGGCTGTGTCTCTGTAAGTCGTTCTCTACAGCTTATGAAGATGAACCAAGAATAACTTTTTTATCTGTCATCTGTTACAGCATAACATAATTGCCATAGTATTTGCTGGTTTGTGTCTGTTCTTATGGAAATGCCAGAATGCAAATGCTTTCTGCTTAAGACAGACGTTTTAAGTAAAAATGTAAAATATTTATTTTGAGAATGCTGTTGATTGATTAGTGAAGCAAAAGTCCAGAAACACTTTTACACATATGATAGCACACGTCCATTAGTGTGTCAGGTACTGCTGGTACACATACACACCAAGGGTGGCATCAGATCTGTTACAGAAAGCACAGCCTGAAATCAATCTACAAATGCAATGACATCACTACAGACCTGTTTGTGTGTGTTTGCAATAGATGGCTGTTCAACAGCCAGTTCTGAGTATCTGAAATAGGCTCATCCTCTCTTCAAAAATAAGGGCCAGAGCATCCATTAATGGAGAGAGGAGAGGAGGAGAAAAGGCCAGGGGAATTAGAGATCAAAGAGCTGCAATTAGGCAATTTTAATGAGAAATGTTCTCAAAAGGTTTTCGCTTTTGTAAAAAGCCTTCAGTTTATTTCATAAACAGAACTCTCTATAATGTAGAGCCGTCTATCTAACCATTAATCCAAATTGTTTTCAGGCTCCAGTCTTTGCCAGAGAATGTTATAAGTTAGGACTGTTACCATGTTAAGCATACTCTGAGTGAAATGAATATTAAAGCTCAATTTCACTTTAGGCAGGACTAGGTCAGTGCTCAGGACTTCTTAATATCCTTTTCATAGTGTGTAATGCCAAAAAAAAACCACAACAACCCAAAACAAAACAAAAAAACCCAAAAAATTAAACCCCAAAACCCCAACATCCCTCCCCAGAAAACCCACACACACACAAAAAAAAACCCACAAAAAATTCACACCACAATATTTTTCTGAGGTGTGTAAAAAAATAAAAATAAACCCCAAACCCCACAACTCAGTTCTGATCCCACAACTTGCTACTCCAGGATTTGATCCTGCAAGTAATGCACGAGAACAAAATTCACGCACATAAAAGAGTTTGCAGTTTACCTAAGCAGGTACCACTAAAGTCCCAGTCACTTCTAACTCACCCCTTCTGCTCATCATGCACTGCTACCCCTTTGGTTCTTCCAGCACTGGCATTTATCTAAACATGTAGCTCAATGGAGAGAAAATAAACTTATAAGAAGCAACAAATATATTTCAACATGAAACAGACATGATTCACATGTGTATCAAATGCATCAGAGAAGCACTCACTCTGCAGAGATGTATTACTCCATGCAAGAACAGAAGTCCAATTACAAGAAGGATGTAAAAAAGTAGGCTTCTGCAGTTTATTGCCAAACCTAAACACAAAGTGTTTAAGAAGCAGCTTCACATTGAACTGAACTTTTAGGTTAGATATAAGGAAGAAATTCCTCATTGCAAGAGTGGTGAGTCACTGGAACAGATTGCCTCGAGGAATTGTGGCTGCCCCATCCCTGGCAGTGTTCAAGGCCAGGTTGGACGGGGCTTGGAGCAACCTGGTCTTGGGGAAAGTGTTCCTGCCAGTGGCAGGGGGTTGGAACTAGGTCACCTTTAAGTTGCCTTCTGGTGCAAACAATTCCATGATCCTATGAACTAATTTGCCTGCTGCTTCTGAGAGTAGGTCCTCTTCCTCTATAGTCCTTCCCTTATTGCCACTCACATGAATTGCATGTAAGTCAATACAACTTGTGAGGCCTTAGAAAACTATCACTTCTCTTGGGTGGGGAATTTGCCAGGTTGATGAACCAAATTATTTCAGATAAGCAGCAGGAGCACATGGCAGAAGTACCAGCAGAGGGACAGAGTAGGACCATCTTTATTCTGCTGTGATGAATTTGTAGACCTGTTCGTTAGGTCTAGTGTAATTTAACCACCTGGAAAAAAAAAAAAAAAAAAAAAAAAAGAAATGCTATACACCAAGAAACTAGAACAAAAGTCCAGTGTTAGGAGGCAAGTTATCAACAATATCAACCATTCCGGTGGCCTAGCAAATTGAGTCACTACAATGGAACACAGTTTCCAAGCAAAGGCAAGAACAATGTCCACATATTTGATGGCAATCTAAATGTTCCCTTCTGACATGTCCCTCATGCTAGGAGGGCCAGACTCCTGGCAGACAAAATGTGCTAGGAAGTGCAAGCAGTGTTCCAAGTGGTAGAAGTGTATTAACATCTAGATCACCTGAATGGGTAATACCATCACACCTGAGGCATTACATTTAATGACAGAGATAGTAACAATAAGAAAAACAACACACAAACTACACACACACACACATACACACACCCCATAACAGACAAATAAAAAAAAACTCAAACAACCACAAAGCCAGAAAAATTATTCTCAGAGAACCTGGAAAATCATGACTATTTGAAACGTGAATCCTCCAATGTTTAATGTTACATTACTTTCCTGTGTTCTTCTATGAGTCTGCTTTCTGAGTCCTATATCCAGACTAGAAGGCATCTTTCGGTTTAAACCATCAGCAGTTTCTGGTGTCTTTGACTTCTACACATGACATTAACACTAATGGCTGTTTGGTCTTAGGATTTAAGAAATCCCTAACAACTTCTGAAGATCAAAATCAAAATTAAATCAGTATTTTTATCCAAAGTTTTGGACAAGCTATTTTTTAATTTATTTTTTATAAAAAATAAAATATACTAGCAACACATCTTGGTTTTAATAATAATATCCTGAAAAGTTAAAATTAATTTTTAAATAATAATATTTTTACCGAAACATGTTTTTAAAAATCCCTCCTATGAAATAATCTTTTAAAATTCAAAATAATTTACAACAATGAACAAAAAAGTGTAAAGTATGGAGGATAAATACTCTATTGTGAACCTGAAAAATGGAAAACAACTATGAAAGTTCAAAATGTTTCACAAAATCATTTTCATGTTTTTCAACCAGCTCTGGTTACACACTTATTACAGTAGAGCAGCTTTTAAAAAGCAGCTGTGTTTTCCGCCAAAGGGGTGACAGCATTTCATTGTGGAGATAATGTGTGTAAATGATCCCTTCATTATATAGGGTCTGATCTTGTATTCTTTGTGCATCCTAAGTTCACACTGAAACTAACTATGTGTTAACTATAGTATTCTAGACAAATTCTAATGGGATAATGGTGTCATTATGACTACCTAAATCTCCCTTGTTTCATATGGATACAGCATTTTACTTTCTGCTATTGAGCCAAAGTCTTCAATAGAAGTTTTGCCAGAGAAAGTTGCACGATTTTATTCTAACTTGCTAACATTTTACGCACCTTGGTAATTTCCCTGCTGAGGCAGCTGCACTTTGACAGCAGAAGAACTTCCTCTCTTCCATGTTGCAGGATCTGGCAACTGTTCAATAGCAAATGAACATTATCCAAGATAGATCAGAAAATAAACATATCTACTCAAATGGAAACACAGGAAGCCATTCAGGTCCTGGACTATTATCACCCAACCTGGAATTTAGCTGGGACACTTGATCAACATAATTACTCTCACAGAGACTGCTTGTCAAAGGTTCTTCTACTCCCTCACTGGTCAACAGACATTATGCAGAGAAGCATAAAGTTTGGTTTACACTTTTATTAAGGGCAAAGTAATTGCTGTAAATATATAATTAAAAGTTTCCAAAAATATGATTTTCTTACCTCAAACATTACTTTAAACTTTTAAGCCGAAGATAAAACATCTATGGATCATAAGTGCCTACGTACTCTAATTTTGAGAATGACTCCAATGAAAACATGGAATTGTTTCAAATTAGTAACCAAAAAAGTGAGGGCTTCGTGAGAGAAGGCAGATACAAATACAAATTTTAAAGACCAGCATTTTCATATTTCTTGGTGAAGAGTTAGTTAAGCACACGCAAAAATAAAGAAAATGCCCAAATTATTGCTTGGAGAATCAATAATATAAAACATATCTCCATCACACTCTGACTTAATTGAAACTACATTTCTTTAATCCTTGCCAGGGAAAAAAAAAAAAAAAGAAGAATATGGCTACAGAATTCATGTGCCTACTTTTTATCTGCATGACCTGCTTCAAGAGCTAAGCCAAGTTTCATTAAAAATTATTGGTCTCATAACTTCTTCCCCCCGCCTCTTCCCCCAAGACTCCCATATGGCACCAATATCAAGATAAAATTGTGCAGTGTAAAGTATTTCTCACTCTTAATTTTTAAAAAATGCTATAAAGTGACTTTATGGCAAAGTCAAAAACTGTCAACAATGACAAGAACTCACTTGATAAAAGTATCATGGGCAGTTGTGCAATAGTTTTGATATAGGGTATTTTTATCTGAAAGACGACATACAACAAGAGGTTCTCATGTCTTATGCATGGTACTGAACTATACCAGCTCAGTGGAATACTATCCACTCCTTGCTGGGTGCTTTGCAAACACATATTGTGGTATTAAGGAATTCTTTTGTATTACTGTGGCATCTGCTAAAAATGTCAGATGTGATCACAGCCTTTGCAAAACAAGTATTTTAACAACCAAAACCTTATGATAGGTTATATTTCAGTGACTTGGAAACAACACTGCATTTATCTGAGAAAACAGCACAGATGTTGCTTAATAAAGTGCTCAGTTTATGCATTGTATTAACCTCATGAAACATTTATGCAAATCTTGCATTAACAAAAGGTAAAAGAATCATTATAGGTTATGAAGAAAACAATGTGACAACCTTTGTTTTTACCTCCATGTTTTATGGGGGCATTTTAACTCTTAAGGTTTTCTGTTAGGAAGACACAGGGGCATTATAGATTTTCATCTATTTTGTTTTCAGTTCTGCTATCATTCCTTCCAGCTGATTTCACATTTTATAATGCTAATAGTGGGTGTATGGTTTTGAGTTTCTCTACTGTCAGCTGGTCAGTAGGTCTGGGGGATATATTTAATGGAATCTGACAGCTGATGGAACTGATCTCATTGAAAGGGGATTTGATATGTGGGATGAATGTGGTGACCCTCAATTCGCCATATTAATGACCATTATTATTCAAACTCTTGCAGCCAATATAACTCTTTTTCTTGGACACAGCAGTACATGCGTATAAAAGAAATGACTTATGGATGAGTTAGTCTGTATACTAGTTTGAGTGTCATTTAGATAGCATGTCAAAACAGATTAGCTATTTTACCCTGAAATAAAATTAAAGGAAAATCCTTTATACTCTGTACAGTTGTAAACAAAGCAATCATAAAAATGGATAGTTTCACTAGACTGAGTTCACCAGCAAACACAAACACCTTCAACTGGGTGGAGGAAAGTGCTTTGATCTGGCCAATACAAAATAAAATTCAGCAGTCAGATACTGTTGCTGCAACCAACAGGTCTTCCTCTGCTGCAGGTCACCCAAAGAAGTCACTGACACCCTTTTTACACAAATAATTTTTAGAAAAAGAGAACTGTATCAGCCTTACTTTACACAAACCAGAATGTAGGTAATCACCAGCACTGTAGCAGAATGTAACATTCTGCATTGATTTGTGGCAAAATATTTATTGTTTCATTTACTCTCTACTTGTAAAATAAAAGGAGAAATTTGGCCCAACGAAAGCTGTGCATGATGTGACAAATTATTTATATTCAAAGAAATCCTAGATTTCTGTTACCTTTTGGGAAAAAAGAAGCTGGTCACATATGATTTAAGAGATATGCAAAAGATACAAAAGAAAATCTTAATGTGTGAGCAAGAATTACAGGAACCATTTACTTTTAAATTACATGGTACTGCTACTTTTTTAGGTCACAAATATAAAATCTATTATTGATCTTGAGTGTTGCCTTGTATTTTGAAAGTCTTTTAAAGCTAAGGGCACTCTAATGCCATTTAATCAATAATTGCTTTCACATTTTTAAAGCAAATATGCAATTTTTTTACAGATTCTTACAGGCTACTAATGTGCATTCCCTTTTCTTTTCTATCATTCAAGAGGAGGTGATGTTCTAGCTGCAGTCTAGCAGCTAGCACTATTCAGATAGGGTGCCTGCTGTGCCAGGCAGGACATTCAAAACTCCCACAGCCTATTTTATGGCCCTTGTGGTACATCAATAATATAAGCACACTGCATTTCTCTCTTTTCCTATTTTAACAAGTTCTCCAAAGGGACAGAAAGCTTTGAAAGGAACCAGATAAAGTGAAGCCACCACGAAAACAATGCACTGAGACACTCAACCTACACATACAAGCATTAGAGCATATGAGGAATGCATCAATAACCTTTAAGTTATTAAAGAAACCATCTGAGAAAGAGGATGTAATTAGATCATAGCAGTGAGTCTCACATTTGGTTTCCATATTTTTGAAGATACAGTCAACATCAGAATATCTCAATTACTGTATCGTTTGAAAGCCTTAACCATATGATGACACTCAATTACTCATTCATCTAGCCAAAAATGTTAAAAGTGCTTGAAAAGCCAGTTCTTTAATCTTTTATGAATTGCCTTTATCTAAACATTGTCACCACATGGGCAAGGGCATCTTGTATCATGATCAGTTTATGTCTACCTTCTTGTTCATCCTCTTTTGATGGAAATTCTAGATAGGATTGTTTCTCAATTTTAATACCTACACTTTCAGGACAAAATGAAAATTGGAATAAAGATAGACTTGGAAACTCTCAAGAAATATAAACACATAAACATGATAAAGCTAAAAGTTTAGAAAAGAAAGAGCTTATCATGCATGCTAATTTTATTTGAAAATTTAGATCCCTAATACTCTAACCCATATTCAATTTTCCTACAAGTCCTGCAGAGTCCTCTCACCATCCACAAGCTAAGCTAACATTATGGTTCCTCTGTCCTTTATCATTCTGTCTTATTCTGGAAATAATATCTCACCGCAAGATATATGCATTTGCATGAGGTTCTGTGAAGACAAGAAAAGAAAAGAAAAGAAAATGATCTCCTATCTTTGAATCTTCAAACTTGTCATAGCCCTGTTTCAAATACTGTTTATTAGTTCTAGCCAGTAATAATCATTGTTCTAGAGTCAGCACTTCATTTCTGATCTTTCGATTGCTGCTGTACAAGAGCTATTTCATGTGATCATTGGTAGCCACCTATACTTGCACATATTAGCATAATTATATCTCTACATTACATACACAGAACCAGAAAAACTGCAGGAAACATTACTTTCTTTCTTATAATTTTAAGAAGACCAAAACTCTCTGTACATCTATCACAGAGAATTTTGGACCAGAAATCAGTGATCATCCCGCTTTATTTTAAGGGAAACTGATCTAAAACATAACAGAAGAAACTGAAAGAACCATTTTTTAGATGGTTTTGTTCTACTTCATGTAAAATGGATATAACACTCTGCAGACTTTAGGACCCTGAACACTACATAATCCCACATACTGGCTTGCTGAACCTGAGCCACAGCTGTTCTGATAACAGACCCTTTGAAACTGCTACAACTTTGAACAAAGTCAGTGTTTGGAGTAATGATGTTACATGGGTGGTAAATTAATCATTGATACACATATTTCTCAAGGGTTTTTTGTGTTGCTCATAAATGAATACGTAGTAATCTGAACACCTGAAACTGAAATCCAGTGCTCATGCTGTCAGAATGGTCAGACTTCAAATGAAATGTGTGAATCCCATCACCTGTTAGAAAAGGTGGAATTTTACATGCTTTAAACACGTCAAGTGAGAAAAGCTGGATTGAAGTCTCTAGTACCACCATTATATGTAAGAAACAAAACTCTACAAGCACTCTACAAGTAACTGAAAAAACATAACAGTGTTCATGGTATGTAATTTATTAATTTACATTTGAACATAATTATTAAAAATGAAAAATTGATGAGTACAGACAAATCCAACTGTCTGAATAATTTCATGTATCAGAAATTCAGGTATCCTGAAAGAGAAAATTTCAGCAAAGAGGAAAATAAGTATTCTCTTAACCCAAATCACAGTCTTTTAATCCAAAACTGAAAATATTAGAGCTCATTTACCTGGACCTTGAAGTCAAATTCATTCACATTACACATGACATTTTCCCACTGCTGTACTTGGTGATCTCAGTAGGAATCTTATAGTGGACTAACAAGTCATTCCATCTTTCAAGGAGGTCCATAGGTCTAGCCTACTGCTGTTTTCTTAAAAGTAGCATATTCCCCCAAAAATCCGCTTCTTTCAAATTAGTTAAATATGCTTGCTCAGTTCCTAGCTGGGGACTGAGTGCACTTTTATGTGAGGAGATGACAAAGCAGTTGGATTTTCTCTGCATCTCTGGAGTGGCTAAGCTTAATGAGCACAACAATGCTGCTCTAATAATTCCACTCTGCATCATTCTTAAAGCAGTTAAATATTTCTTCTTCAGTGCTCACCCCACGATATTTGCAGAGAACTTTTCATAGTGACCTTGAAGTTCAAATAAATTCAGTGAAACCGGGAAGCTCAGCCAGAGACAAACAAAATTCCACCTACTTTGTGTCAAGTGCTTCCTATTGTTTGATTTTAGGCCTCTAAAGGCACCAAGCCAACAAAACATTAACACTAGATACACCATGGCTTAGATTTAGGACATCTGAATGTCTCTCAAAACATCTTCTATGATTTGTTGATATTTTGTATGTTATTAGTTAATTTCTGTCCCTGAAGCAAGTATTTTTAAAATGCAGTAAAAATAAAACCAGCAATAGTCACTTCTGTCTGTCATAAAATTGCTAAGGCAAAACTATCTAGAACTGAAAAAACTAATTAGTATTCCTGTTGATTCTCTGATATATATAAGGTGACATACAATGATCAAATTCTAAGTTATGAAGAAAAAGATATTTAAACCAAAGCTGCAGTGTTGTATTCAGTAGCAGCAGACACTAAACAGGAGATTGCTGAAACTGCCTGCTTCAGTCAAGATTTTTATTATGTGACAGTATTGACTGAAGAAAACAGCAAACCAACTCTGGTGTAAATCAATGAGCTTTTGCTAGGCTTTCACAAAATAAAAGACCTGCTGGATTCAAAAGTAAAATAATCAATTTTGTTACACTGAACAGGTTGAAGATTGCAAGGAACAATTCCACAGCCTTCCTCAGTAATAATAATTTGAAAGGACTGAATAAGAGCCAGGTTTTATTATCAATCCTGAAATATCTATTTTTGAATATAAACAAATACAACAAATGCAAAGTCCTGGCAAGGGATCTAGCTCATCATCAAACAAGAAGAAAATTTCAACAGAAAAATCCCTATGTGAAAAGCCCAAAAGAGTAAGCAGAAGTAAATGATTGAGATTATATATATTAGTTTTGATCATTTGTAGATTTTTTTTTTTTTGAGCTAATATGTTTTGTATATAAAAATGGAAAAAAAAAAGGGGGAGAAAAAAGAGTACCAGAAGGTACTGAAGGGAACAGACAATGATTCCAGCCACATAATAAAGATATGTATGCTTTTTTACCTGATTTATGTCATCTGATTGAGGTGACTAAACAAAGTTTAATCCTTTACCAGAATTTGTAACAGATTTCCTTCTCTTTCCATGATATTTACTTATAGAAATTATAGCTACAAAAGTATAATTTAAAACAGTCCCCTTAAGATTTGGTTTGAGGATTAGATAGAGCACAACTTCTTTCCTTTTTTTTTGAATTATACTAACAGCTGAAAGCTTCAAGAACTCTGCAGCACACTATTGGTAGCACTCTCAGGAATACCAGCTACAAATAATTCTACAGCTGACTGGCTTTTCATGTTGCTAAAACATCTGGAATTGTATCTCTGGTCGTGGCAGAAGAATGCACATGTGGTGTGATAGAAACTTAAAGATTCATGGATGCTCAGTCCAGCAGTCAACTGGATAAACTGATAAGAAAGAGGATTGTCCAAAGTAACATGTAAAAAAAAAAAAAAAAAAAAAAAAAAAAATCACTAGTTTTTACTGAATATTACTTCAATCAATGCTAAAATGAGGTTTACTTCAGTTAAATGAGGTTTAGTAAGGCTGTAGAATGCACAGCAAAAATAACCATAACCTCTTCCCTTGAAAAATAGCTTCTGAAAGGCACCAAAACACACATAATTATAGTCTAAAAAACACTAAAAATATACTCTGTACCACACACATGCAGCATAACAGCTTGATTTCATCATAACACTTAGATAAAATATTTTCCTGCACAGTATTATATTAATATGATAAAGAGCAGCCAGCCAAAAAATAGTTGAAGAGCTGCAAAGTGATTTCAGAAATTGAAAAGCAATTTCAAATGTTTGGTAAGCATTAACTTGCTCACTGCACCCTATCAAAACCAGCTGCTAGCCCATAATTCTAACCTTTTCCCTTTCAAAAATACAAGGCCTTGAAATCCTATATTAATAAGAAATGAATACGGTAATTGAAAGAGTAAATGTAATTATAAAAGAAAGCTCCCACCATCAAAACCTTCCTCTTATTACATCAGCCTGTTCGACTTAAAGGAACAATTTGAAAATATGTTCCCATGCAGCATAGCTTACATATCTGATAACCAATAGATTTCATGAAATTTTAGACCATTCTTCTGCATTCCAATCTCAATAAACATGCACTTGTTACAGCTCTAATTAACAGATGTAGGGATACTAAGAAACATAGGCATGTTCACAAAATAGTCCCTGAGAACGGGTTTACAGCAGCAAACAAACTGAATGGAAGGGCACCTAAGTTTGTTGCCATCAGATGTTAAAGATTGGGTTGTCTCAGATCCCATGTCTTCCCCACATTAACATGTCTCCCTCTAGTTCTGCATTGGGCATCAGTGTGGAAGTGGGATTCATTTTCAAAAGCTCTTTCACACCTCAAGTCACTCCCTTCGGTTCAGACTACTGGCTCAGAACATCAAAGAGCAAGCTGCCATTCATCATGTGTACAAATAGCCTACAACACTCAAAGTGGTAGTGCAAAACATGGACTTCATGTACTCCTCAACCTGAGCCATTTTGAAAGCATGCCTTTTGTTTCTCTGACAAGTGCTTTTATCACCAGCTGCATTGCAAGGGTAGAACACTGTTGAAGGTACATCCCTATACAGGAAAGACTCCTGGAATTTAGTCCACATTGCCTGGAATATTTCTCAGTGTCCTGGGTTCAGCAGTAGCAGTCATTTTTCTCCTTCTTAGTAGCTGGTGCAGTGCTGTGGTTTTGACTTTCAGCCTGGGAACAACGCTGATAACACCGATGGTTTTAGTTGTTGCTAAGTAATGTTTACTTCAACCAAGGACTTTCTGAGTCTTATGCTCTGACAGGAAGGAGGGGAAGTCAGGAAGAAGCAGAGACAAGACACCTGATCCAAACTAGCCAAAGGGGTATTCCGTACCACAGCACGTCATACCCAGCATATAAACTGGGGGCAGTTACCCGGAAGGGCTAGATCACTGCTCGGGTCAGGCTGGGTATCGGTCAGCAGATGGTGATTGGTTGTATTCTTTCCCTTTGTTATTTCCCTTATCATTATCATTATTGGTGGCAGCAGTAGTGATTTGTGTTATACTTTAGTTACTGGACTGCTCTTATCTCAACCCGTGGGAGTTACATTCTTTTGATTCTCCTCCCCATCCTTCCAGGAGTGGGGGGAGGAAAAAGGGGGCAGGGAGTGAGCGAGGGTCTGCGTGGTTCTGAGTCACTGGCTGGGCTTAAACCACGACAATCAGCATCTGTTTCACATACACAGAGTGTAAATAACACCTGAGTTATGAGATTAATGAAGAAGCTTTCTTCACTGGATGAAAAAGGAGACTTGTTAAGGTACAGATATACATTATAGAATAAATACTTTATTACTGTTTTTTGTTTGGTTTTTTTTTTTTTTTTTTTTTTTGAAAATGCTTCTGGATATCTAGGCAGCATTCAGGCACGTTAAGAGCCTGAGCCCCACTGGATTTAAAAATTAAAAACAGGACTGCTATATGGATTAAATAATTTTGGAAAGTTCAGTCATCATTAAAAAACACAGCAGCTATTGCTTTAACAAAATTAAAGTAGCACCAAATATGTACACAAATAATATTGGTTCAGAATTTTCCTTGAACAGAAAGCAAGTGTGCTGCCAAGATTTGACTAGAGAGAGAGAAACATAACATCTTCAGAAAAAGAGGTACTCTTGTCTTACCCATGACCCTCCTTGCTAAAATCCCTGTGTCTTGAAAATACCCATGTTTCATTCAGGAAATTTTTGGGCTGTTTATTCTTTTTTTTTTTATCCCCTAATAGAAACAAATGAAAGCATAGTCTAAATTTACATAAGAGTTTTTTTCAACAATAAACTGTATATTTAAGAATCATTAAAAATAATGTAGCACTCCTGATGCACAATGACAATATTGCTTCATTGTAAGCCTACATCCCCTTGCTGACACTCCTAGGCCCATAAAGTCTTTTTTGTGGATGCAGCTGTTCAGAGAGAAGACAGTTTTTGTTGGCTCATCTTCCATTGTCCGTGGGTGCAGTATGATAATGCTGATGGGAAAATGCCTTCCAACAGTGTAAACTGTTCCCACACTAAAGGGTGCTTTTCCAACATAGCAGTAAGGAGCTGGTATAACTGAACTCAGAGTAAGGATGAGTAGCTTACTTTCTTTGTAAGGCCTAATGTTTCCACATGACAGTTCTTTTGATACTCATGGTTATTTTTAAGCACACAAAGTAAAATGTAGAGGATGTTTAGTCCTTGTAAATCTCACAACTGTCATAAGGGGCAAACTGCTTTTTAGCTGTAGTTAAACAACAAAGAGGGTAGGGATGGCAAGGGGTGGGGGGGAAGAGAAAAAAAAAGTTGAGAAAAGGAAAAAAGAAAAAGGAAAAGAAAAGGGGTGGGGAAAGTTGATACAAAGGAGTTATACAGACCAAAACACGGTAGAAAAAAAGATGAGAGAAAACAAAGCTTTTTGGCACCTCAGGACAGTTCTGAGACATGGCAACAATCTGAGGTCATCTATCTGTCCACACATGGAGCTATAAGCAGAAGCTGGGATTGCTTTTATTCCTCATTATTACCTCCACTTCCCTTTCTGTCAGAAAAATACAGTGTGACTGACTTAGACTCTTTCAAAAACTGATGAGGCTTTCTACATTACAGTAATACAAACTAAAAAAAAAAAAAAAAAATCCACATAATAAAGACCAAAAGCATCATATTAATCATCCTGTATAACCTCCTACATAAGAAGCTGTAGCTTGAATCAAGAGTTGCTTCTGAGGTGAATCATCCCCATTTACCTTTTTTTGAACAATCACAAAACAGGCTTGAAGATGAAAAATGGGATAAAATCAAATAAAGACATGCTCCAGGAATGCCCCCAGTGAGCTCCAGCCACTAATAGGTATTCATTCCTAGTAATCACACAGCAATAGGATGAAATAACACCATGTTACAAGGATAACATCAGCGCTAACCGTTCACTTCGGTTCCACAGATCCAGCCCTCTTGGATCACACCATATATTGCACAGGAATAGCGTGCACTGAGTCTCTTTCCCCAGGCACCTTTGTCAAGACATTTGCCACCAGAAATTTTTTTTTTAGGAGTTGTTCTAACATGGGCAAATGAAGCTGTAAGGAACTAATATTTAACTTCATCAAGGTAACACTTTGATTCTTGAAAAGTTTTAGTTAAAATTATTAAGGTATATAAATCTATTTGACAAGTTAATACATTACAATTGCGCTCCATAGGTAAGAACAAAAGAAAATTCATTACTGTGTTTAATTTATCAAACATTTAATAAGAATGTCATTATTTAATCCTCCCTGCCTTAAAACTATAAACAACAGCCTACTTCCTTGAGCTTCATATTGACATAAGACCAAAACCAAATGCGTAGCTTCAAGAGAAGCATTAATCCTTTTCTATAATTGCCTAATGGAGTGTAAAAAAAGCTTTTGAAAGTCTACAAAGGCTAAAAAAAAAAAAAAAAAAAAAGAGTAATAGCTATACATACACAAGTTTTCAACAAGAATACATGGAATACTTCAGGTTTTGTTGTTGGGACATACTAAAATCCCTACTGTAAGTTGCACAATTATTCAAAAGTAGTATCTCTGAGCAGGAAACCCTCAACACAAACAGCACAATAAGCAAAAATAGCTTCTCAAATGTGTAACTGCTTCAGAGGTGACAATACAAGCATTTGGAGTGGAGGAAAGGAAAGGAGAAAACACATCAGTTGTGATGTCTTGTTATCTACAATCTTCTTAGAAGCGGATGAGCAGGTGGGGTGGGACGATTGCTAGCCATGATTTGTTACTTGTTCTGAAACAGAGAATCAAAAAAGTTTAAACCAAATTTTTACTGGGATCTTAAAAAAGTAAAACCTTTCTATTATTCACTCTGAGTTGACTAAAACAGTGTTTACATATGTTTTCTACACCAAAACAAGACACTTCCAAAAAATCCAGCTAAAGAGCAAGCAGCAGTAGCAGGCACTTCTACATGAAATCATTAGAGGTCAATCTCGAAATTACTTATAGGTTCATTTGAATAAGGCAAATGTCCTTTTATCAACACTGGAATTTTAAATTATTTTGAGTCACCTTTTCTAATCAAAACCCCTCGTTACAGAGTGAAGACGAGTGTTTTCCTGTTTCTAATATTTTTTATTCACAACGGCATCTTCACCACATCCATTTCTCCAGTGCCATGACCCTCCCTACCCTCTCACTCCTTAGCTCTTGTTTTTAAAGATGTCTACCTCTGCCTAGTGATTTTGATTTCATACACATTTAAATAGAACCTGTCCACTCCTATAACCAAATCCCATGAGCTCCTGTGATTTGAGCATGAGAAACAAACCGCATTAGCAGAAGACTTCCAAAACACTGTGCAGTTAAGTGTTACACTCTCATAAAAACTGCTAATCAAATAATATGATATACATCTAAGTTATGCACAGCCAGACCCACAGACTTTTATATATCTCTTTAAAAGAAATTACACTCACATGGTCATGCACAGAACAACATGCACATAGTTTTTATCTTTCCTTTTGAGGACTGGATTGTTTAGATTGCATCAAATAAAGAAAACAGACGTTGGAACAAACAGATTCCTTTTAATTCAAGTGAGTGTCAACACTTATCAGCTTTAACTAAGATTAAATAAGCAATTAATTAGCATACAAGATATAACTACCTGTGCTGATTTTGGCTAGAATAGGGTTCATTTTCTTCACAGTAGCTCCTATGCAGCTGTGTTTTGTATTTGTGTTGAAAACAGCGTTGATAACACAGAGATGGCTTTGTTATTTCTGAGCAGTGCTTACATACAGTCAAGGCCTTTTCTGCTTTCACACCACTCCACCACTGAGCAGGCTGAGGGTGCAGAAGAAGCTGCGAGGGGACACAGCCAGGACAGCAGATCTCAACTGACCCAAGCAATATTTCATGCCATACAACATCATGCTCAGCATATAAAGCTGGAGGAAGAGGAAGTAAGGGGGCAACATTTGGAGTGGTGGTGTTTGTCTTCTCAAGTAACCGTTACGCATGCTGGAGCCCTGCTTTCCTAGGGATGACTGAACACCTGCCTGCCAATGGGAAGTGGTAAATGAATTCCTTGTTTTGCTTTGCTTGCGTGTATGGCTTTTGCCTTGCCTATTAAACTGTCCTTATCTCAATCCACGAGTTTTCTCACTTTTACTCTTCTGACGCTCTCTCCCATCCCACTGGATGCGAATGAGCAGCTGTGTGGTGCTTAGTTGCTGGCTGGGGTTAAACCATGACACTACCTCTCTCCCTCTTAGAATCATAGAATCATAGAATAGTTAGGGTTGGAAAGGACCTTAAGATCATCTAGTTCCAACACCCCTGCCATGGGCAGGGACACCCCACACTAAACCATGCCACCCAAGGCCTCATCCAAACTGGCCTTGAACACCGCCAAGGATGGAACATTCACAACCTCCCTGGGCAACCCATTCCAGTGCCTCACCACCCTCACAGTAAAGAATTTCTTCTTTATATCCAATCTAAACTTTCCCTGTTTAAGTTTGAACCCATTACCCCTTGTCCTGTCACTACAGTCCCTGATCAAGAGTCCCTCCCCAGCATCCTTGTAGGCCCCCTTCAGATACTGGAAGGCTGCTATGAGGTCTCCACGCAGCCTCCTCTTCTCCAGGCTGAACAGCCCCAACTTTCTCAGCCTGTCTCCATATGGGAGGTGCTCCAGTCCCCTGATCATCCTCGTGGCCCTCCTCTGGACTTGTTCCAGTAGTTCCATGTCCTTTTTATGTTGAGGACACCAGAACTGCACACAAGACTCCAAGTGAGGTCTCACGAGAGCAGAGTAGAGGGGCAGGATCACTTCCTTCGACCTGCTGGTCACACTCCTTTTGATGCAGCCCAGGATACGGTTGGCTTTCTGGGCTGTGAGCGCACACTGAAGGAGGCTGATGTTCATTTTTTCATTGACCAGCACCCCCAAGTCCTTCTCTGCAGGGCTGCTCTGAATCTCTTCTCTGCCCAACCTGTAGCTGTGCCTGAGATTGCTGCAACCCCGGTGTAGGACCTTGCACTTGGCATGGTTAAACTTCGTAAGGTTGGCATCAGCCCACCTCACAAGCGTGTCGAGGTCCCTCTGGATGGCATCCCTTCCCTCTGGCGTATCAACCGAACCACACAGCTTGGTGTCATCGGCAAACTTGCTAAGGGCACACTCAATCCCACTGTCCATGTCACCGACAAAGATGTTGAACAAGACCGGTCCCAACACCGATCCCTGAGGGACACCACTCGTTACCGGTCTCCAGCTGGACATCGAGCCATTGACCACAACTCTTTGCATGCGGCCATCCAGCCAGTTCTTTATCCACCGAGTGGTCCACCCATCAAATTGATGTCTCTCCAATTTAGAGACAAGGATGTCATGTGGGACAGTGTTGAACGCTTTGCACAAGTCCAGATAGATGACATCAACTGCTCTGACCCTGTTCATCAGTTTCGTAGCCCCATTATAGAAGGCCACCAAATTGGTCCTGCTAGCTGCAGTAGCCTCGTCACTTGGATGCTCATGCCAAAGAAACAGCTTTCTGAACTGAGTGCTCCATGAACTTAGTCTCAACTCACGGCCTTCCCTTAAAAGTCCATGACAGTATGAAGCAACTTAGATAAAGTGGCACATTCTGCATGAAGCTACCTTAAAGCTCTTCACTGTCAGTAAAAATTGTATCAACATGAATATTGCGTAACTCTTCCAATATGTAGGTAGAAAAATACCTCGTGTTCCATGCAATACCTTTTAGCTTCCTAACTGTCTGAAAGCATGCAGTCCCTCACCTGAGCTATCAGGGTTTTAAGAGGAATCCCTTTCATGTGGAAGTCAACGCCTTGGTCTGCTTACCCACTAAAGTCAAGCTAACGCCAGAAATACTGCACTAAGGATTGACAGCCAGTCAGCACCTGGCAAGATTCATTTATATTGTCACACTTCTAATTTTAACACCAAAATATCTTTGCAAATCTCTACGGCTCTTTCTTGGCACTTAGAAATTTGTTTTTTAAATGCATAAATGTGCAGCTCCTGAGAGAGATGCAAGATTCAGTCCGTATTAAGAGTGGGGGCTGTTTGTTCCTCTGCTTTAAGCGAACATCTGGCATTTCAAGCTAGGAATAAGGAAAACATTTTAAAACTTGGCTGTCCATAGTCCTCATCCCTTAGAAGAACTTTCATACACTGATACTATTACAACCAAAGAAACTCTAATTCAAGACATTTACATAGAAGATTTTTTTCTTCAAGAAATAGCTTTTGTAAAATATTAATATAGTATGAAAAAAGCAACAATATTACATGTACCAAAATTTGAAAATTGTGCTTAAATTGGCATACATCAATAATTCATCTGTCATTTTCCCCAAGAAACTGTGAAAAAGTGACTTTGTTAAATTAACTATATACCCACATTTGCATTAAGGTTTTCACATGACTTTTGCTTAAATATATTTTACACTTACTGGTCTATTTTTGCAAACGTATTACAACCTCATTTTGAAAGACCTCAGTTTTAATTTACAAACACACATACAAGGTAGTCAGACTAGCACAGGTGAAGAAGCATAAAAGCAAAACAGAGATTCATTTGTGTGTGTATGTATGTATATATATAAAAACTATGCTAGTACTAAAGCTTTGGACTCTAGTTATGTGATTTGATTCCCCATCAAATCAGTCAAAGAATTTAGAGGAGCTCCATTTCTCTTGATGGTTGCGTATAAATCCCGGTAATATTCACTGATATTAAATACATACAGAAATATGAAGCAAAGTTTGAACATTATATTAAACAGTAGACTTAGGTAAGACTGGTTTTGTGATGGAAAGTTACAAAACCTAAACACTTGGCATAGAATTGCTTTTGTTCCAGCTCTTAGCTCTGTTCCCACATATCTCAGCATTGCACTTTCTTTGGAAGCAAAGGGAAAGCTGTTCTCTATGTCTAAATCAACCTCTCCAGCTTGTAGCACAAGGATTCCCATTCCAAAATCCAGATTTGAGGCTGATTTACATGTATACATTTGTAGAGTGACACTTCAGCTATCTAGAGCCATCATACTAACAAATATTTTAACAAGTGTTCTAACTTGGGACAGAAAGATCTCATGCTATAACATTCTTTAACATCCACATCAGAATTGAAGCAAAACAACTGTAAGGATTTATGTTGTTCTTGCTGAAAATGACAAATAACACAGCAATAGCAAGTCTAGCAATTTATTGTCCTCATTTATTTTAACCTCAGTGACTATCAATCAATATCTCAAAGCATTATCCAGTATTAATTAAATCAGACTTCTGATCACTTTGAAATTTGTAAAAGTCAACATGCAACTGATCAAAAATTATCTTTTAACATAGTACCTAATGTTACATTAGTTTCTACAATAAGAAGGTAACTAAAGCTTGCCAAAATGCATGTTAAAGCTTTCTAAATCCACATTTTACAGAGCCACACATAAGCAAAACCTAGTAACAGGAAACAGGCCCATGGCAGCAAATATCTGAACTTTGCATTGCATGAACTAAGAGGCAAAAGAATTCATTTTCATGTCTCAGTAATAGAGGTAGCATTGATAAAACCAGAGTAAATTCTGAGAGCTCCCTATTACTCTCACTGAAGTAAAACTTGCATTTTCCATTTTCATTTCCATGCTGGTGGATAAACCATTTTGGTTTTTTTTTCTCAGCTTAAGTCCCAAGCCTTCTCTCTAGTTAAGTTCAGACCAAGTAGCGTGCTGCAAAAGCTTTCTTTTGTGGCCAGGCCCAAACCATGCTCTGTCATATCAATCTGCTCTTTGTGAAACCGCTGAGAAAGCAGCAGTTATTACCTATGGATTCCTGCCCTCAGCTCAGGGCTGGCACAATGTACAGTCAAAAGAGGTAAGAAGAAAGGAGCACTCCCTGAAACCTTAAAATTCAGGAATGATAATGTTCACTACAGCAGCACATTTCTTCACCCAAGATGTAAAGAATCTTATGTTTTCCAGATTATAGTGAAGGAAAAAAGGAATTCTAATAAAGATTCAGAATAGAGAACATAGTGCCAAAAAATCCTTTATGAAAAACTTGGTTTACACAAGACTTTTCTTGTTAGAAATGAAAATCTGTGATAAGCAACAACTGATTTAAAACCCCTTCTCACCAGTTCTGTTTCCCAGATTATTATCCATGAATTTAGTGCCTGAGTAACTACTATTTTGAACCTTGAAGAGCTATCTGGCTAAAGAAATTTAAATGAGGGGGGAATATCCATATTGCCAGAAGCAGCAGGAGGAAGCCATTACCGCTACTTACACAATCTATTCTCACTGAGAACGTTGCCCAATATAATTTACAAAATTTCTGTTGGAAATGCATTAGCAGCTGAACAGCAAGTAGCTTCTAAGGGAGAAATAGAGAAAAGGAATTTAAATCCTAGCTTCCAAGCTTCAAATGTTATTGAACATCGGCTGCAATCCCTGCAGTCAGCAGTCTATAACCTTTTAAAGTCCAAACAACAGAGTATTTTTTAAATGTGGAGATTTAATCTGATTTTGGTTTAAGAAACGTTTTATGGATTTAGTTCAAATAAAGTGGCAATTAGTTCAAATGCAAAAGCATCCTTCCACTCAAATTAACAACACAAAGTGCATGAACTGTTCATACAAATGTAGGATGCATGCATACACATGTATGTGTGTATGTATACATATATATATTTGTATATATGCAGACACAGCATAAAGTGCAGTTTACAGGCTGCATTTTAGTTCATAGTGAAATAGATTCCCTGCTAGTTGCAAAGTACTCTCAAGTGCTTAGTTAAATTTTTTCATTGTTTAAGAATCTTTAATAGACGTTTGTGTTCTTTATATTTTTTTAAAAACAAAAAGGATAGAATGCATTTTTTCAGCATAAACACAACATTTCCTTGATTCTTTGTAAGTAGATCTCTCTTTTTATTCCTATTTTAATTTTTGTTGAAAGTTCTTTTGACATAAAATGTCTGTACTCTGACAGAACAAAGGCCTCACTGCCTTCTCACAGAAAACCTTCAAGAGGGTACTAGAATCAAGAAACTCTTCAAGGCGGATCTCATCCTCAAGGGATAATGGTCCAAAAGGTAGTTAGAGGCTGCTGCTTGCCAACTCTGCCCTTCTGTGAAACCCACACAGGCTGGACGTTTTCTCAGCTCCAAGCTAGTCATTCTCCTTCTTTAACCAGAAGGACCTAATACACAGCAACCTGCTCTCACATGAGAATATGATTCATATCCTTGTTATCCTTACAGTCTCCGTGTGGCGGGTTTTCCTTGGTGTAACCTTAGAAAAGATAGGGAATGGACTGTTTTACAAACTTGTAAATCTTGTGAAACAGTGGAAACCCCTGGTTTGCCACACCAATACCCAGTTGGCTCATGATATTACATTCCAATGCATTGTATACACGATTATGTATATAATAGCAGAATTAAAAATTCATTACTGGTAACAAACTGATATCGTGAGAGATGTACAGAAAGTCCTGTCCCCTTCCCCAGCAGCAACGGAACACAGTGTTGCAGCACACTAAGCATGTTGCCCAGGCCGTATACACTCTAATATAGTGCATAAGATGAACTTGGAAAATCTGTAACAGCACCAACAATGCAGGCTATTCAGATGATGTTTTTAAGAGTCACCATGTGTGCTTGCAGCCCAAAAAGCCAACCGTATCCTGGGCTGCATCAAAAGGAGTGTGACCAGTAGGCTGATCCTGCTAGAGGAGGTGATCCTGCCCTTTTGCTCTTGTGAAACCCCACTTGGGAGTATTGTGTGCATTTCTAGTGTCCTCAACATAAGAGGAGGGCCACGAGGATGATCAGGGGACTGGAGCACCTCCCTGTGAAGAGAGGCTGAGAAAGCTGGGGCTGTTCAGCCTGGAGAAGAGAAGGCTGTGTGGAGACCTCACAGCAGCCTTCCAGTATCTGAAGGGGGCCTACAAGGATGCTGAGGAGGGGGTCTTCATTAGGGACTGTAGTGACAGGACAAGGGGTAATGAGTTAAAACTTAAACAGGGGAAGTTTAGATTGGATATAAGGAAGAAATTCTTTACTGTAAGGGTGGGGAGGCACTGGAATGGGTTGCCCAGGGAAGTTGTGAATGTTCCATCCCTGGCAGTGTTCAAGGCCAGGTTGGACAGAGCCTTGAGTGACCCCCCATGGCAGGGGTGTTGGAACTAGATGATCTTAAGGTCCTCTCCAACCCTAACTATTTCATGATTCTATGGTTAGATTTGCTTGTGTAGCTCTGTACTTTTAACAGGAAGACAAGCCAGTATCAGCAGGAAAGGTGTTCCTAGCCAGGCTTATAACCAAACTTTTCTAAAGCCCTTGAGCTTTTAACAGTAGAATACAATCAAGAGTGCAGGAAAAAAAAACTCCCAATGATTTAGCATGATTTAGGTGCTCAAATCAGATCCTTGAAGTTGTTCCCAATATTTCAGAGGCAATTTATTAGGACCATAACTATTTTGTGAATCCCTGTTTCACAGTCTAAAGATCAAACCCAAGCATTTACTTCTTTTAAACAAATGACTTACCAGCTATACAACTAAATGCAGACATAAATAAGGCAAAGAATTTATTTACTAAGGTGTGGCAGACCCTATACATAGAATATTATTCATTTAATGGATTGGAAAACAGAGCAGAAAATAGGCTATTCTATATTACCAGTCATTATGAACTTGGAACCATATGCAATAAACACATTATTTGTTTACCTAAATGACTGCAGCTAACTGGACTGTAATGACCAGAAGATATTAAGTTCTTAACTCAGAGATGTTGCTGCCAAAATACAAGCCTTTGATTACTATATTTACCATTTTATACCTCCTAGTTCTGTTCAATGTAAAATAAATCCTTACCAACTTCACTGACCCAAATCCCATTTGTAGCTAACCATATTTAGTAATATTATGGTACGTTCACATTCTACTGCAATAAACAAACAAACAAACAAAACCTCATATGAATCCTTTAGGGCACTGCTCACCAATTAAAAAGTAGCATATTAAACTTCTTAAAACCTCTGTAATCTGCAGTATAAAAGCAAATTTTATGTTAGTAGATAATTTAGCATCCATAATCTAATTAAATGAAGTGAGTGACAACTGTATTCTCTACATAACTGATACATCAGGAACAGATAATGTACGTGTTTAAGAGACTGGAACCCCATCAAAAAAGTTGTTACAAACATTTGCCCTTGCCATAAATCCAGCTAACATTATGGACTAAATTCTGCTGCCTTACTGACATCTCACCAGAGGGGGACTATCTACCAGAGGAAGAATTACTTACATGAGTGAAGTTTTGAGAGACTGAACCACTGGAATAGTTTTGCTTTAAGTAACACAAACCAAAAAAGGTATTCCTGGTGTTACACACAAGACTATGCCACCCTATAAACATCAATTAATGCCATCCTTGAGTCTTCAGTGAAAATGGTTTCAAAAACATACACAGAGCAGCTTCAGAAGTACTTCATGCTGGCCGCAGGTATTCTCAGAGGAAAAGAAATGTAGACTGCAGAAAAAGAGATATTTTAAAACTTGCTTTTTTTCCCTCACCTGCCATCAACACAGAACATCACAGCTCTAAACATTTATCTAGGACTTATTACAATGACAGAAAAAAAGGCGAAGTAAAAGACCACCTTTTCTATGTTTTTTCTACGTTTAATATCATGATCAATTTATAACAACTATTTTTGGAAAATGGAAAAAGAAAAAAAAGAAAATATATTATTTCGTGTTAATTTTGGATGTTTCTGTAACGCATGGGAATGCAACAGGTGACAAGTTAACACAGCACTCTTTGAGTGCCCTCAAAGTGCACTCTGCAGCTTTGCACTCATAGCAATTGCTCTGTTGATCCTTGGGAGTCCTTTCCCTCTTTTAAAGAATCACTTTGAAAACACTGTGTTTCCTAACCACCCTCTTTTAGTATTGCATGTGCAATGGCAGAGCCAGTCATGCTGACTGCATTATTGGCACCATGCCTGCAGTTGCAGCTTGTGATTATGGTACCTTGCTGAAGTATGGGACACCTGTGTACACTGAACTTTTCCAGTGCTCTACTGCTGCTTCTTTTTAGTCATATTACTGATGAGAAAACAGCTTAGAAAAATCAATGGCTTTAAATTATAACTTTATGTACTGCATATACAAAATCACTGCCAACACAGGAATACTTAGTCCATGACTAAAAATCAATCTTACTGATGCTCCTACTCCTTTAGCACTTAAAAAAAAAAATAAATATTTAAAGCTTTTCCCCAGCCCCCAGCTGCATCTGGTTGCTTTGTTCAGGCTTTCTTCAGGTTTCCTGCTCAAGAGACTAGTTTTATCTAAAAGGTCAATTCATTCAGCGGGGCACCAAGCAGAATTGAATATAATTATCCCAATCTTTACTGTGTAGAATTCATGCTTGAATTCATTCAAAAAATAGCAAGCAGTATAATTAACTCAGAGCCCAACCAAATCTATTGAGAATGCCTCAGGTATCATACAGTCCCACTTACAATAGAACATTTTCATTTAAGGACATTGTACATATTAACCCTAGTCAGCATCCAATTACTCGGAATAAGTGAATTCTCTGTTTCAGGAATGTAATTTGAAAATGTTGTCATGCAATCTGAGGTAAAAGGTCTTTTTTCATTAATCTAGCTCTCATTAAACTGGAAGCCTGTAGGTTATTTCAAATCCATTAGATTCAAATACAGGTGATTACAATTCTATTGCACATAAGACAAGAGAAGACAACAGAAATGTCTTTTAGGAAATATTGTGTAGTATAGAGGAGCTGATGAGTTTGTGAATTGCCTCATAGTTTAAAAAAAATAAATTATTATCTGACCAGAAATGACCCCAGAAGTCACTGCTTTCAGATTATCCATTTTCTTGATGCACCTAGACTTAAGGATAACAGCAGCATTGGTAGGACTGGGGAGACTGGGAAAGTACATGCAGGTATGTACTTTCCAGTGATGTGCGACATAAGTCACTGCTGTATTGGAAACTATACTATATTGGTGGTAAAATACTGTGGTCCATAACTCAGTGAGGTAACCATACATAGAAAGAGCTACAAAGATCAGAGTTGCCACTTAAAAATTCAATATGAACTTCTATTACTATTTTCAAGGGCCAATGAAAAATTCTTGGTAAGGCTAAGGAATAAATAGCTCTTAAAGACTAAACATTGGCAAATTAACTGATATTCTTGAAGACAGAAATCTTGAGTACAGAGTTTATTAAAGTTCTTTTAAAATGTAGAAAGTTAAACGCTTCCCTTTTCTTTTAAAACCAGATTTGGTTTGCCCCTGTTTATTAAAGTTGTCTGACCATCAATCTGGAATATGAACCAGTTGCAGCTTTCATGGAACATTTCAAACCTAAGAATTTTCTGAACCATTGTTCTGGTTACTTGTTTCAACCAGAAAACAAAAACATTTGTCTGAATTCTCCCAACAGTTTGCAGCCTGTACCACTCTTTCAAATCTCCAGAAGAAAAACAATTCACTCCCTAGAAGATCCTCCTCTTCTGACTTACTCTTCTTCTGCATGCTTGGTTTGTAGGCCTACTACATAGTTTATCTTGCATAAAACAATGACATAACTCTTGTCTCCTGAATCCACCCTTATAGCCATCTTTTCTTATAATCTATTGCTTAGATCCTATTTATATAATAAATCCCTATGGCTATCACCTTCTGATGTGGCACCACAGCTTTTTTGTCATATGGACCACCAAAAATTAGTCTGAAACATGGAGCCAGACTAAATTACACAGACAACAAGGGAGCAGTATGTTAGAAAAGTATTTATTACATTTTTAAATGAAGAAGATAGATGCGTTCCCACTGTGATCCGCACACTCCCTGTAAAAGTCTGTTATGTTTTGGGTATTTTTCGCATGACCCTGTTCATGAGGAGGATTTATGGGTGCTGGTTAGCATGTGATCATAAACCATATGTACACATATGCATAAACACACATGCACACATATATTAAGTGTTGTGTATACAACTGACTCAGGCTACCCATTTGAGTGGTCTGCAACAATGAATATACGTTACCCCCCTATCTTTCCATTTACATGCATAAATAATTGTACAATTGACACATGAAAAGCTATTCAAAGTAGATCTTTCTTCCTAATTCTTAGAAAGGGTGAAAAAAGGGAGTATTTCAAAATATGTTCAAGAAACCTACAAAGTAATGTATGAATATTATTAAAAGATATTTTAAATCTCAAATTGAGAGTACCTAAAGGAACATAGTACAGTGAGTCAGAAGTATGATTCAGCAACAGAGACTTAAAAACATAGAAAAAGAAAAGTAAACCTGGTTTAACTTAAGGAAAATAAAGAATGTCAATGGATGCAGCTGCTAGACAAACAAACCAAGTTTGGCTGAAGTGAAGTCAATGAATTTAAATGAGGCTAAGATTTTATCCAGAAGAACTGCACTAAAGGCAGAAAGAAATTAAGACTACAGCCAATTGGCTATGTCAGACAAGACGGTATGCTAGAAGTCCCAGCAGAATCAGGATCAGAAGGAAAGAAAGATCCACCAGCTGCTCCCCAGTTCTACAAATGCTGCTGACTGTGATACTTCAGAACATCAGTATTATGTATTTCCACACTTCCACCAGACTGCCCAAGAAACAAGGTGTATAATCAGATTACAGAGGTCTGCACCTTAATTTTCAACAAGTGAAAGGAGTAGGACAGGTAGATGGACAGAATTCATTTGCGTGAGTTGGCTTTCTTCTGCAACAAGAAATCCCTACAAGCCAGAAGCCTGGGAAATATGCAGCCAGGGACAACTTTGTAAGAGTAGGGATTAAAAAAAACAAGGTCACAGAAAAACTCTATCCTAAGCTTTCTTTGGGACAACACCTGAACTAAAGACATCATTGATACTCAAAAGATTCAGACAAGTTCAGATAGATTCTCTTAATTCCTTTGTATTTGATACTTTTGTTACTTGGGGTTTTTGGTTGGTTAGCTGGGTTTTTTCCAGTCTAATGGTTGAGACATGCACCTGGAACTGAAATGCTTTTTCTATCCAAGTACAAATGCAGATTTTTTTTATAATAGAACGGTCAGAGTTGGAAGGGACCTTTCAAAGATCATCTCGTGCAACCCTGCTGAGAGCCCCACCCAGAGTCTTTTTAGGTCTAGTCATCACTTTATACTAGGACACAGAAAAAATTCCAACATTGACTCTCCTGATCGTACTTACTGCATGTAAGCATATGTTATAAATTCTCTATCCCTGAATGCTAGGAGAAAGAGTTTATTTTATTCTTTAAATCAGAGAAAACACAAGGCATTTTTTTGAGCTATTACTTGCAGTGTACTGACTGGAGGAATCCCCCTTGTTTTGCTCAAAAGTACTGAGCTCTGTAAGGCAGCTTTATATGGAACACTGAATTTTCATAGGTTAAGACAAGGTAATAAACACCATTTAGCATTATTTATATTGATGATCAGTAAACCTTAACACAATTCTCCTCTATCTCCCTGTTACCTCAATGTCTGATTAATTTAACCTAATAAGGACAGATAGAGGAAAGTACCCAGAGAGTAGCTGCAAAGCCAGGAGAGAAAACTAGGCAGAAAGCAAAACTCTTCATATACAGTTTTACAATATATTTGCATAAATCATTTATGTGAATAATGTTGCATGCCTGAATTCAAACAGGATCAGACTAACTCACACTTTCTTACATGCATACTTTTCCTGTATGAGCGGTCCTATGGAATTAAACACAATTGAATTGCTGTAAGCAGGACAGTCACATTGAGTAACACCTTACCATAGTATGTAGGATCCCCTTGCACAAATAGGATGGAACACCAGCTGAAATTTGGCTATTTCAGAAAGCATTCAAACAGTTGGCTGATCAGTCAAATAACACAAAACCTGTACAAAGTAGTGTAACATACGGAAAACACACACACTGTGAAGTTACTCTCCTTTTATGGATTTATGTGTAGACAAAAAGGCACTGTTTCCCACAGATGTACCAATTTCAGACCAGTTCAGAAAATCTTCCATAATGTTGATTTTATTTTTCACAGAGAAAAAATAAACAATCAAATACATAGCTTGGGACTTTTTAGGCTGAGACAAGTTTCAGAGGGTAGATGATTAATGCCTATTTTCCTTGCTCAAAGCAAGGCCACAGAATTACTCAAAATTACACAAAAGGTGGTAAGAGATTATTTCGATTTAGTTCTTAAGTCTACCTGAGGTCTCTAAGGTAGTTTTTACACATGCATACACACAATTCCACTAAAATAAATTTTATTCAGACAGAATAGCTATTATTGTAATTCACCACAATTTTAGAAGACAAGAGGCAATTAATCAAATCTTATTTCTATATATTACTGTTCAATCTCACGCACACTACTTACTTCAGTGGACAGCTACTATTTGAATCTCTTTACTCAGTGGTTACTTTGAAAAGTTTGTTAAAAATGTTTACAGCATTTTAACTAAGAGAAACAAACAATACTATATGATGAATTTGGCTATTCTGCAAATAAGGTGCACAAAAAAAAAAGAAATCTAAGTAATAAAATTCATGATTGGCATTACTCTTTTGCAGTAGACAGGAAAAAGAGACTTTGGTGGTCCACAAATAATAGCATTTTTATTAAGAATCTGCAAGCTTTTTTGAAAAAAGCGAGACTGCAAGCATGAGCTGCTCTGTATAGTATGTTTTAGAGCAATTCCTCCCCACACAAAAGGAACAATTCTTTTTAAGCAAAAAGGATCATTTGTCTAATTTTTCAGGTGGGGGTGAGTTTAAAAGAAAACAAACAAAAGTTTTGTTTTCTTTTATATTTCAAAAACCCTCTAGACCAAAATGTACAAACTCAAACATATCTAACCCAGACAGTGAAAGCCTGAGGTCTGATTACAGTGTATTACCTTCACACAGGTTAAGTTAACTAAAGAAGACAAACAAGGAAGAATCGTTCTTACCACTCATGTATGGCCTTTTGGAATGAAGGGGCACTTTTTTAACAAAGTAACAGGAGATATCATCTTTCCCTGAGAAGGAATCTTTCACTATAAGCACAATGTGTTATTATTGGTGTTTTTAATTGAAATGTAAATTCTCGGAACACTCTGACCTAATTTACTCCCAGAAAAAGAGGGCAAAATTCTCATTTTCAAAGCACTGTATAGACACTTCACTATTATTAATGAGTCTTGCTCAGTGGTCTGGGCCTCTACCATTCTGCAAAGCAGATAGCATTTTACAACATTCAGCTCCGGCATATTTACACAGCACTGTTGGTTGTTACACCAAGTTGCTCCTTCTGATTTGTTTCTTTGACAAAAAAAAAAATAAAAATTAAGAAATAATTTTTTAATAGTTCTAAAATGACCAACCTCTGCGGACAGAATGCACCAACAGCAGCATCCAACTGCAGCAAAGCCTAGCTGACCGAGAGTAGGGTTGTGCCTAGGAAACTCCACTAAGTTAAGAGCTTAAATTAAATCAGAGCTGTTGTGTTATTTTGGTTTGGGTTTGCTTTTAATTTTAACCCTTTCTAAACAAGTTAATTGTAGGCTTGAGACCTCAAAGTCTAAATGTAAAAAGAAACCAAAATCTTTCCATGATATGTTCACAGTTGAAAGAGAAGTTTGATTCATAATATTCTGAATTATGTTTATTTAAGATTATTTTCATGCACCAGTGTCCTAACACAGGGCCTGTACATGTTACTTGCTTTTAGATGGTAAGTAGCCAAAACTAAAGTCTGTTTAGCAGTAAAGTTGGCATTCCTATAGATTTCTCCCAGAAAGAATGATCAAATGTTTGCAAGAAGAATGAGCATGACAGAAAAAAAAGAAATGAATGGCAATCTAGGTGGAATAAGCCTTTAAAAACCGTAGATATCTATGTAACTTTGATCCTATGATCAAGATAGATAGATATCAAAACCAATCGAACAAGACCAATTATATTTTTTACAAACTACAACACAATTGAATTAAAGCATATTTGGGTCTTTAAGGATGCAACACTGAAAAACCCTATTTGCTTTATGTTTCTCATCTGCCTTTTTTCTTAGGAGTGACTTACAGTAAAATTCGCTTCTCCCCCATTGAGTTAAACCTGCTTAATTTTCAGCACTCTTGAATTTAAAATTGCTATGTGTCCACTTAAATTATGTTCTGAATCTGGGGCAGATCATTCAGCCTTTTGCAAGATCAGACCTTAACCATGTTTACTAAGGGGATCAGCATGGAATAAATATGCATTCAAAATAAGTAAACAAAGCTTACTGTGATTTTTTACTGATTTAAGTGGTCACTGAATCAGAGTAATGTGATAGGAACCTCAATTGCTGAAAAATTAAACATGGGCCTAAAACAGCCAATAACCTACCACATGGAACACAGACACCTCAACAAAGTCATTGTCATGTTCTCAACATCCATGTATTACATGAAATCCAACTCTCTAGCTAACATAAACTGTAGAGAAAAAGCCTGAAATATCTAACTGCTCATCCTTCTCTGTGTATTATCAGATCAACAGCAAAGGTCGTAACGTTAACTGTGAACAACTGTCACATAATAATGTGTATACGAATTTCCTGATACGTATATTTATTAAAGCAAAACTACATAGAAGTCCAGTACTTTCTGCAGGAACCTGAGATCAAAATGCAATTTTACAAAAAGGAATAATTTTTTGCATCAGAAACATCAGTTAGAAGGGTAAAAATAATAACTAAAGGAGGGAAAAGATTACTGATCTTGGAAATCCGTAGTGGAGGAATTAAAAAGTACAATCAAATTGTTTCTTCTACCATTTAGCATCTAATTTTCTTGCTGTGCAAGCTGGAGAACCACTTGAGACAGGCCATCTTGGAGAGTAACAAAGTGCACCAATAACTAACATGGGATGAAAAGAATATTGATAGCCTGTGACAAGCGGCTTCCTGAGAAACGTTTCTTAGCCAAATAGCAGCAATCATAGATGAGGGTCAGTCAATTTAATCTGCTCTTTTTATGTGGATTAGTTTAGCAAAGTAACAGAAGAGACAATTAATGCCTCCATAGCTTTTCATGCCATGACACCAGCCCATTATTTTTAAAACAAATACTTGGAAGATTATTTTCTATGCTACTGCATATGGGCATAGTCATTTTAGCAACTACTAACAGCACTGATAAGTACTGACTTTATTATGATGTACAACTGTACATTCCAGAAAACCATTACAGTAAAAGTACATACTATCTTTCAAGCAAACAGATCTTTAAATATTTTACATAAATATTTAAACTCATACACTTTCCAAACTGAAATCATAATCCTGGCAAGGCTTCACCCCTCTGTGCCACTACTAAATTTATCATTCAGAAACTGTACCATGCTCTAGAAAAAAATAAATGTGACCTGTTGGATAAAAGAGCATTTTATTATATATACCATAGCAAAGAACTATACACAGTTAAAGGAACACCAGTTTAACGCTTCTATTTAGAAAGTCACAACATTGGCCTACAAAGAATAATTAAATTAAACCCTGGAAGAACTTCCAATAGGTAAACTATAATTAGGAATTGGCCAAGATGCCAGTAAAACACTCCAGGTTCTGATAGAAAGTGTTTTAAGCCATTTTAAGGCTGCCTATAAAGCTCTTGCAAGCAGTAGCAAATTGTCCAAGGCCACCAGAAACCATCCAGCAGCCTGAAACTCTGACCCAAGACTGTATTTCCAACCTGCATGGATACAGAAAATTTTGAGAACTTTACTAGATTTTCCAGGATCTCCTCAAGTAGTTGTTCACACAGGACACAGCACTTCCACACGCAGATCTTTGAGCACTATGCTTTTCTCAGGTGTTTCCCTCTAGGCCCTTTCTGACAGTTGTTTGACAGATGATACAAATTGCCTGATGCAGATTTTAAGTCAGATATTTAAGAAAACAAATTACAGCTGATGTCTTTGGTGTAATGCTGTGTGACACAGATAGGGAGAATGACACAGTTGGAAAATAATGTAAGTTGAAAGCATTTGGAACAGTTCAGGATCCAAGGTGACTTTGTGCTGCTATTCACTACTTTTACAATTGTTTTGTGATATACTTTATGGGTAAGATACAATGCCTGGAGAGTCAACAGGTCTGTTTCCTCTGACTTCTCTGTCCTTATCAAGTCCTAGTGAGACAGCAGGTCCAAGTCAAAGCACACTCAGCAAAGGTTATACAAAATTAGACCTCATAACAAGTCTTTCAAATTCCACTCCTTCAGCTGTGTTTGCTGAATGCATATTTCCACCTTTTTTCTCTTTAAAGAAGAACAAACTTTGAGGTAGAGAGGACGACACATCACAAACATTCCTGCCTAATCATGATTCTACAATTCTATGTACTACCATAAAGAATTTCTAGCAGGCTGTGCCAAATACAATCTCAGGTCTATTTTCCTTAGTTTGTCCAATGGTGAAGTAGGACAAATAAGGAAAACAAGTGTGTGCCCTTGATATTATTCAGGTTGGCAGCAACTGACCTGATGCTATAATTCTGGAAACTTTCTTTTTATAGCAGTGCTGTGCCCTAAAGACATTGGTCAACTAAAGAGCAGAGCTAAGAGCACGGTGCTCTAACTGCAGTTCTGTTGGTGAAACAAAACAAAAACAAACAAACAAACAAAACCCACCCTAACATACAGCCCCACAAAGAACCCCCCAAACCAAATCAACCTGAAGATGGGGTGGATACAAGCTGAACGGCAGATATAAACTTATTATTGCTGCAAATTCTCGACATTATTTGAGACTACATATGAGCCTTTTCATGACTGTAATGCATCTAAGAAAATAACACATTTTAAATAAGATTAATACAAAGGAAATAATGCCAAAAGAGTATTCTAGGAATAAATTAGGTGGTACTAAATAGTGTAACACTTCCGTCTGTTTGACAGGCAGACTAGACTTTATCATTGAAAGTTTTCAACTAGCAGTTAGAAAACAGGCATAGAACATAGTATTGGACTTATTCTAAGATACCTTAACAACATACTGATGCACAGACGCTGCTGACACCGAGGGCATATCTTTTACTCAGTTAAAATTAATTGTAAAAGATGAGTTTTGCATCTTGGATGATTACACAACTCCTGTTAAACCAGAGAAGGCAAGATTCCAAGAGCTCAATTAGACAAATGACATATTGTGTCTGTTTAACGTAGAGAGGGAATTGGAGTACAAAATCTGGATCCTGGTGTGCATCTGAACATTCTTAAATTCAGAAAAAGTATTTGAACTTACTATTCCAATTCTGGAATCTCACCAGCTTAAATTAAGCAAATATACTACCATACACAGAAAAGAGCAAAATCTGGCCCTGTGTTGCTGCGCAAGAACTCAGTAAATCTGGCCCTACTTAAGTTTCAGTGGCCACCAACAGTGTTAAGTATTGCTCAGTAGGAAAAAATAAGGCAAACCCAGCCCAGAGGAACCCACCCATTTTAATTAAAAAAATAAGAATGGAATCAAAGGTTGCTTTAGGCAATAATGGTAAAGTTGAATTTATATCAGTATGGGAAACCCTCCATTTATCATTCTGGAAAGATCATATTCTAACATGGTTATTGCATTTATTATTTCTAAACATTTCTAAATTCTAAAAAGCACAAACAATAGAAAGCTTCATCATGTAACACTAAAATGGCCTTGGGATTTTTGAATCCAGTTGTACAAGCTATACATTGTCTTGGCATAGAGTTAACCCAGAATTGTAGACTGACTCAAACACCATCCAGTGGTAAATGAGTGTTATTACATTACAGCAGCAGCTCATCTACGCTACTTTCCTTTTCAAGTAGTTGAAACTATTTCATAAAACTGGATAGAGAGGAAGGCAACTCTACTTTTGCTGAAGGGAAAATAGCTAAGACAGAAACCTAAGGATATTGGGATGTAAAAGTAGTTATGAAAAAAAAATAAACCCCAGCAATTACAGCTGCCATTTTATAGCAGACTTAGAATGAATGACCTTCAACAACTTGAGCTAATGCATCAGCCTCTACAATGAGACAATAGAAGTGGCTTCTGTCGATCAATCATGATCTCTGAACTGATTAGAAGATGACATTTATATCTTAAAAATAAGCACCATGTAATTTACATGTTCTTTGCATTTTAGTCCTCCTATGTCCCTCAGAAAGTACCACCCTATCTGCCCTTGCAAAACCCCAGCCCCTCTTCACATGTCCAAACCAGGCTTACATATCTTATATACACTGAAAGAAGAGATTAAATAGCCATAATAGAAAGGAAGGAAGAAAGTACAGCTGCTCTACAAGAAACAGAAAAGTTGATTTCTTTAGACAATCACCACTCTTTGCATCATTTGGAGAAAAAATTCCTAGGAATTACAATGATATTGACTGTCCTTTTGCAACATACAGACAAGGGACATTGTTCTGTTCCTCCTTTCTCTGTTGTTTCAAAGATCTTTGCACTGCTGTCAGACTTTCATAAGGCACCTTACAAACATATTACTGGACTGCATTGCTGTACTTCACACAAAATTGAAAAGGAAAACAAACCAATTTGCAAGACAACAGCCTAGACCCTCCCTTTTTCCTGACTTTAGCCTAATTTCCAAACCATTTGTATAACTGTCTTTCACATGTTTAGCATTACTTCAGCCCATACACTTCAAATCGTAGAAAGACTTCAGGTAGAAGATACCTCTAGAGATCAAGTCCAACCACCTGTTCAAATCAAGGCATAGAAGGCATTATATATATATAATATATATATATATATACATGTTTTGCTCCAGGTTCTCAGTTATATTTGACTTCAGTGAAGATGTCCTAATTTACATTTTACTGAACATTTGGTCTTTTGTACAAGTAACTACAAATCTCTTGGCAGGAAGTTATTATTATTTAAACACATGAAAAACTGAGGCAGAGAATTTGAATGACAATTCTCTGTTTAGCCATCTAGGAATCACCATTCAGATCTGAAGTTCTTAGTTGGGGTGACCCCATAAAATTATAAATCATTACACTGTATTTCTACCTCATATATTAGGAGGGGTATGAGCTGAGGAAATCAATTCACTCAGTTTGGTATCTTTTAGAACAAATGAATCAAAAAACTCAACATTAGAATTTGAGATATGCAGCTGCATACATAAAATTCAGGTGTTTTTTTTATTGCATTTGTATTTTAATACCTTGGTCCTGGAATATTCCAACAGCTATAAAATAAATAATCAGCATAATTATTAAAAGAAAGAACAGCATACTATTTTCAGTCCTTAAATCATCAGAATTGTGGCTAAGGAAAACACAAATATGAGAACCCAAGAAACAAACAAACTTTATAAAAACAATTCATACCTATAATACTCTTATTTACCAGTAGTTCACATATTCACCCCAGCGTTCCTACTCACATGAAGTGTGCCAGGGACCTTAGAGGGAAGCCTTATCTTAACAAAATGACCTCGTGCCTAGTGAATACTTAGAAATGGCCAATGTAGCTAATGATATCCAAGCAACCTGACAGAGTAACTTCTCACTGCATTCACGCAAGTAACAAAACAGGGTAATGTCAACGAGTTGTGCTGAATTTAATGCACCATAAATCACATAATGGAAAGTCTTCATGGGATTAATATTTTTAAACACAGTTATTCTTTTGTATATATATATATACATTAAAAAAAATCTAGGATGTGAATTCAGCTACTAAGGAGCCTTCTACAGTCAACAGTTATGCTGTTAGCAGGCAGATACATGAGAGGGTATCCCTCCACACTCCAGTATAGAGCCAGAAATTTTACTGTAGATCTGAATATGACTGTAGCCATGGATGTCCTCCATCCAAAACCATTACATTCCCTACACTGTTTAGGTAAATTGACCTGTTTCCTCTGTGGTAGAAGAAGCTGTAGCAAGAAACAGAGAAAGAAGGTTTGAAGAACAAAGAAGGATGGCGTTTAAGGTGGCACACAGCACAGGAAATATGGTTTGTTTTAAAGCCAGGTGATAGCATAGCCTTTGGCAAGAGGAGAGAGAACAGAAAGAACAAGAAGCAACCATTTCAGTAGGTAGAGAGTTGAATTTTCCACTTGCACCTCAGCAATACTTGACATTGGTTAACTTCTTCATTTCCCAAGCCACAAAATGTGTAAAGGTAGTAGACAAGCACATAGCTTATTCACATTTTGAATAGCAACAAAGTAATCAGTTACACCATCAACAACAATTAACCAGTCAGCTATACTGAAGTTAAATACTCCATTGACACAAATACACGCATCTAACAGCTGGTAAGTCATACTGCTAGCAGCCTTAAGAAGAAATTATTTCACTGCTTATGTTTTAGCTGATTTTTAAGTCTTCATCTATGTGTTTTTGGGGTTTTTTTTTAACAGGAAAATAAAAAAATTACACAAAACTTACTTGATTTCAAAATACCATTCTATCTCTACATGGGTATGCTGCTACAGTAGCTTTCGCTGCTGCTTTAAGTTACCTATAATAATTTATGCAGTATTCCACTTTATTCACCTATTCCCATGCTTCCAAAATCTACTGGGTATGCTTTCAGGTTAAGAGCATGAAAATCTTACTGAGCATGGTTGAAAACATTAATATAAATGGGTGATTCTCAATTGGTACAAATACTTCATCTAATTCATTGGGATAGTTTAGTGTGCTTGACAAATTAATAACATATTTTTGTCTATGTGAGAAAAATAAGCCATAAGTGTTTTGATGTTTAGCTTGGTAGCCTAAACAATCCCTTCCTCCACTGAATATTTTGAAAGAACCCATTAAACAAGCTGAATTAAATGTAAGGTACTAGGAAACTATGGTGGCTAATGCGTCTCATAGTTTATTGAATGCACTGGCATTTGATAGTGCAGGAGCAGACAGCAAGCTGAAGTGTGCTGGATTCCAAGAATAAAGTAGCAAACAGCTTTGTCCCAGTGTCCACCTTAGGCCAGGGTTTACATTTGCAATAATTGTGTACCTTTTACTGTTTGATAAGATGATCTTTTGGAGTCCACTTTCCAGACAATTTTATGGCCATGTTCAACTCAGAGTGAGCTTTATCCCTGATAAAGCAAGAAATTAAACCAGTTGCAACAGAAATATTTGAGGAGGATTTGTTTGATTCTGGGGAGAAACAAAGCTAGAACTGCTCTATAGAAAACAAAAGTTAAAATGTTATGTATGGAACAAATGTGAGACGCTTGCGGAGTGAACTAGCTTCTTAAATCTCAACTTTGCACTAGAATTTGTTTTTTTTTTTCAGATGAGACTTGTAAAGATGCACTAGTGTGTGACATTTTGTAAATAGCAGAGCTTTAATGTATACCAAATCTTCTGTTAACAGTAACAGATGTTAAAGAATGAAAAAGCTTCAGAACTGCAATCAGCTATCTATATTGGGAGCTCTTTTGAATTATACACTACACTGGGACTCAGGAGATGCAAGTCCACTTCCACAGGATGCTTCTAGGCAAGTTGTATCGTCACATGGGACTTGTGCCCTCCCACATCTGTGGAAACTGTTGGAATCTGAATGGTTGCAATCCCTTTTTTGTAATTTTATTATCACTTTTATTTTTTTCCTTTCCCCTTTTTTTAATATGTATATATTATAATATATATATTAATATCTATAAATAAGTGCACAAGCAACTGAGTGGTAACTTGATGCTCATAGCATACTCCTTATTTCCCTTACCAGTATTGAGGATCACAGGTGAAGGCTTTTACTTCCACAGTTTTCTATAAATTTTAGAAATATTGTGGTACAGTATGAACAATACTGTATTCCAGATTTCACACAAGCATATATGTACCAGTGATCTACACTCTGCATGTATTAACAGCAAGGGATCTAGCATCAGGACTTCTGTAATTCACTGAGCTCTAGAAGGAGTTCAATTACATTCATAATTATATCAGGGAAGCACGTGTTGCAGCCAGAGACATGACTCTTCTCTTGCTTACAAGTGATGTGCACCAGTATGAATAAAAAGGTAATCAAGACACTAGATTCCTTTCTTAGTTCTGTGACAAAGTCACTGCTGAATCTGGGCAAATTGCTTTACTAATCCTTACTAGTGAAGTCCCTTATTTTGCTAAGGAGGTAAACTGGTAGCTGTTTCCTTAATGGAACTAGTGTTGTCTAATACCTACATTTATAGGATATTGAGAGTCCTAAATAAATGAAGCTATTGAATAAAAGGCAATATCAACCTTTTTGACTTGAGCAGCAAACCAGTGTGTAGGGCACTCTCTTTCCATTAGGAGAAATTGATGACAAAATCAGCTCCTTCTTTGACACACACAAAACCTTGTTTCCCTGAACATAACATGAATTAAACAGCTGGAGATGGCTTCTTTTCTCTTAATTCTAAGCTTTCTTTTTTCAGCATTTAACTTAAAAAGCTCTGACACTTTTCTCAAGTAAATGCTACCGGTGTTCCCATGGTTCTGGCCAGTGCTTTTTTACTGCATCTTTTTTTTTCCTCTTTACAAGCTGTTTTTTCTGCATCGTTCTCTCAGACAGTTGCACTAAAGCAATACTCTATAAAACCTCTCCGTCTGCAACAGTCTTAGAGGCCTCATGCATGTCTTTGTTTTGGGCAATGTCACGTGTATGTGGTTTGCTAGAGGCCCCCACTGTTTAAAGTACCTAGTTCAATAAAGGGGCTTAATGACATCTTACTAACTTTCTAAACTGGAATATGGTGTCCAAGGCTCCAGTTTCAATCTACAGCAGTATTATTATCAATGCAATCAATGACTAATAATAGGTATGTAAAGGCAAATGTTTCCTGGTTGTTTTTAAGTCTAATCTTAAAGGTGGCATACAAAGTAAAACAAAATCAGGCAAAGATTTCCTTCCCTAAATATCATACAAGTGACAATCACCATGTACAGAAATACATTTTTAGCAATTGTTTTAATTCCATTTTTTTTCCCTTTTGTAGACGCTTTGTATGTTCTGATACTGCACTGATGTTTCTAGAGTTCTCATCCTGAGTTAACACCAGTATGGTGAAGACAGTTGAACACACTGCTTTTTACAGATGCAATTGGTGCATTATTTTGGATGTGGTTTTAGCTTAAGACACTTTTTACTATAAGAGCTTCTGCAATGACCACAATTATAGTAGTTTAACTGAGCTTTGATAGTATGGCTTTACCCTCCACAGGGATATCTTTCTACTGATAATCTATTTCATTATTTACCTGGTTATGTGCAGTTACAGGAATTAAGAGTATTATGATACACTGGTACCAACAGTGTCACAAGTTATTTCTGATGATCTTTCTGCAGTACTTTTATCAAACTTTTTTTTCCTTCCCACCAAGAACATTCAATGTTTTAAAAAAATGCATGTTTTTAATTTTTGTTTTGAAGCTCATATAAACAGTTACTGCAAGAGATGAGCAAACATTTGCCAAAGTTCTCAACAGTTAAAATGTGTACAGCTTATTAGTACTACCTTTAAAGCAGTTTTATTTTACTCTGTTTCATTTCACAATGAAACTTGCTATGAATCCTAACTCAGGGGACTGAAAAAAAAAAATAAAAATCAGTCTATCAAAAAATATCTTGTTTTGCCTTCAGGAGGAATTTTGTTCCTCTGCAAGAATAAATAATGCAATTACATTCCTAATGAGACTGCAGTATTACATGACATTCTTGTTGAATACGTTTTCTAGTGATTTGTAAATGAGATTTTATTAAGTACAGAAACAGACAAATATGGAAACATCTTTAGGGTTTAGATCACAAAGACACAAGACATCATTCTTTTAAGCAGGTGTGCTTTCCTGGGCAGCTGCTGAAGATTAGTAAGTTACAAGCTCAGGATTTTATTCTTTAATATGGCTAAAGAATAAAATCTTTAGTCTGGCAAGTTGGAGTCAAACTGCCACATTGAGCACCTGTTGAGAAAGCCTATTATTTGAAGCTGGGTGTTCTGGGTGAAAAGATCAGTGTGAATTAATTTTGATTGCTTCGCAAAACTCTGCATAACAAATGGTCTCTGACAGGGGTATCAAGGGACTTCATTTGAAAGGGAGAAAAAAAGATTTTGTTTTTAGGAAGGTAATATTATCTCTGCGCTGATGTTAAAACACACCAGTGGCTGCACTTGCTTGAATCTCTCTTCTGAAACAGATTGTATGTGCTTAGGTTACCAGGTATTATGTTTTGGGAGGGGAAAGAGAAAGAACTGGTATCAAAATCTTATCTAAAAGATTAGCTAAAAAGAACACGGTCAGAGTTAATCTGACAATTAATGAATTGTTAAGGCAGCTATTTGCTCACAAGTTTATTCAGAGCCACATTTCTGTGTTCAGAGTGCTATATACATTGCCAAAATTGAAAAGGAGGAGAAGTGAATAAATCAAACCAAAGGTTTTGAAGTTGACTAAATAAATCAGCAGTCTTCTTGTACGAGTTAACCCTAACAGTAAGTTAAAGTAACACTATGGATAATATGAAAGTTTAGTAAATATTTCTTTCACTTGGTATACAGGCTATTGAATACGAAGCAGTTTGTTTCTCTGAAGCTTCCATCCAAAATGTACAAAATTGTTACCTGTCTGACATCTCCTGATTAATTCTAAGGCCAAGCTTATCATCTGTTTGTGCAAATGAAAAGCATAATATCCCACCAACTACTCTGCATGATCACTTTACTTAAGAGTTTCCTGCAAAATGATTTGCAGTTCATCCAGAGCTTATTTTTAGAACAAAAAGAAGCTTCACAAAGCACTATGCTTTTAGCTAGTAATCATGATCCAGTTGACTTTATGCTTGATTTGTCAACTCTTAGCCATTAATATTACATGAATTACAACTTTTGATTCCTTCAAAACTGACTGTAAAAGCTATACACATATGAAGATAATAAAATACTCATATTGACTTCCCTTTTTATGTATACTCTGTATTTAAGGCCACCTGAATTACATCATCATCAGGGTATTAACTGCGCTTCTACAAAAATTTGGATGTGTTTGGTTTCATATGGGTACCAGAGGCTAATCTCTGTGCCTAGCAAAATCATTGCAGCCATAATAAAGTCAAAATAGAGCCATATATTCCACTAAATAAAAATAACAAGAAAACTCTAGATAAATCAGACCCTGTATTTTGTTAATTTATGGTATAGGTAGGAACCGCTCTATTATTAGACCACCAGTCATCTAATCTTCCCAACTTTTGCAGTATCTCTGCACTACACTGTAGGGCACATGATGGCCACCTGAACAGAGAAATATTGATGCTGTTCTAAAAATCAGACCAATACACTGTCATGATCCCAGAACAGAAATATTAGAAGATATCTTTAAGCAGTCATACTTTGCTGTTGTAAATAAACCTGATAAACTGACTGGTTTGGAGTTGAAAGTAAACTCCATATTGTCCAAACTTATGTCAGTTCCATTTATCTGCACATGCCTTTGACAGCACTACAGTCCTGCAGCCTTCATGTCCAGCCCCTGCCGTCCCAGAACCTTCCCAAAGATGGATGCATAAAGGAAGAGCTGACTGCAAAAAGACAGTACCTAGTATAAATCATTTATATTGCACAATTTGAGGGTTTTTTTCCACCAACTTTATTTTTCCTTCCCCAAGTCTCAGCTGTCCTGAGTATCTTTAAAATTAACACACATCTCTCCAAGCAACATATTTATTCTCTTGTTAATTCCATTGTTCATCTAATATAAAGCATGAAGCAGTGGATAAAAGTATAAAAGAAAAAGATATTGTGATATTGTTTCATCTTTTTGTCCTCTTTTTTCTTTTTTTAGGATAAAAGTCTTTCTAATAATGCCCCTGTGATTCCATTATAGCACATTAAAAAAGCAAAGCACACTAGAAAGTATAAGCATTGAGAAATATGTAACATATCTTTCTGCTTTTTTTCTTCACATCCCCAAAATAAACTACAACTTTGCCACGTTGAAAAGTTCTTCCTTAAGTTAATAAAATCTGTCACTTTCCATAATGGTTGATTTGAAATAAGTCCACAGGTGCAGTATTCTGTTGTTCACAGCTTGGGAAGTCAAGGCTTATAATAAAAAGCCCTCTGTGTTATGGTCCTCCTTCCCCATCAATTCACACCAAGTATTATTAGAATCATTTGCCACCTCAGTGGTGCTTCCTCTGTGCTCAAACTGCAGAAGCAACAATGACATTTTACTGCTCTGCAGGTGCTGCTGTGTGTGGTCATGAACACAGAAGTGTGGCCTGCTATTGTTCTCCAGTAGCACTTTGATCTCAAACACAAAAAGCCACATAGCTGGCTGCCCTATTCATTCTTATGCGGGGTTTATGTGCGAGAGAAAGAAGAGTTTACATGGGTGAGAGAAAGAAGAAGTGACAAGAGATGAGCAATCCATAATATTTATTTCAACAAATGCTTCAAATCTTTTTAAACATCATAAGAACATGGCTCATTAAACTACAACAGCCTTGAAATTGTGTTATAAAACCACAAAACAAAAATCAATACTTCTGCTGGAAAGGAGTTAATGAAATATATTGAGTTCGTTGAAAAGTGGTTTGTATGAATCATAATATTATTATTATGTGCACATCACTTCTACTCCCAATACTTAAAGTTAACAAACTAGGGAGTGCTTTCTTTCCCATCACTTAAACAGGTGCTACGAGGTGGTATTTATCAAAGTTATTTTCCAGACTCAATCCCTCTCCCATAAATAATGCTGGGATATAGGAGGCTTAGTAAAGGGAGATCAACTCAATGCATATTTGCTACCTGAGCTTCAGCTGTTGTATCATTTTACGGTCTGATCAATACCATGTTCCATAAGAGCAAAGTAAAAAGCCACAGCATCACCCTGAAGAGTCACTGTAGGTTTATTACTGAACCAGAAGGATGTAACATTTCTGGATTTAGTAAAGATTAAATTTGGTAGCAGCATTTGACCACTATAAAATACTTAAACTCTTCATTTCAAGTCTTTTGCAATGATTTGTCCAAATTTTCAGCAATGTTACATAAACACTTCTGGAATCAACATTCTCTCTGCTGAAAAATATGCTCTGAATATTATTTTAAATTCTCGTTTATTTTAAAATGAGGTTATTGCTCTTCAAGTGAATCCAGAGAAATTTGCTACTTTAAAATATTTTAACACAGGAAAGCAATGAAATTCTTTAAAATATAAACACTGAATAGTATGAGATGAAGGAACAGGGAAGAAGAACTCATGAAGGAGGGCTAAATTATTTGGTTTTCACAGATGTTAATATAGTTTTCCCACTCAGAAACAGCACAGTGAGGTTGTATGTCCTGGATTCAGCAGTAGCAGTCATTTTCTCCTTCTTAGTAGCTGGTGCAGCACTGTGTTTTTGACTTTCGGCCTGGGGACAGTACTGATAAAACTGATGTTTTTAGTTGCTGGTCAGAATGTTTACCCTGACCAAGGACTTTGTGAGTCTCATGCTCTGCCAGGGAGGAGGGGGAGCTGGGAGGAAGCAGGGACAGGACACCTGACCCAAACTAGCCAAAGAGGTATTCCATACCACAGCACGTCATGCCCGGGGATGTAACAGGGAGTTACCCAGAAGAGCACTCTCTGCTCAGTCAGGCTCGTTTTCGGCGGGTGGTGAGCTGTTGTATTCTCTTCCCTTGTTATTTCCCTTATCATTATTATTATTGATGGCAGCAGCAGTGATTTGTGTTATACCTTAGTTACTGGACTGTTCTTATATCAACCCTTGGGAGTTACATTCTTTCGATTCTCCTCCCCATCCCTTCGGGGGCGGGGGGGGGGAGGGGAGTAGAAACTGCATGGCTGACTTGCCGACTGGCTTAAACCACGACATTATATCAAATATATTCCAGGAAAACGTTAGCCTTCTTCACCCACAGACCTTCACATACACATGTGGTATTCTTTCTTAACACGTTTCTCAGGAAAAATCAACCATAAATACCTGTAAACAATAAAGAACAGAAGGAAGAAGACATAGAATAGTATCTAAATGAGACTAGCACAAAGCTCAGCAGCTATTAGCAGCCACTATACTCTCACCCTACTCAGAAATAAAAAAAACAAGTCTCCCAAAACTGCCCATCCCTTCCAACTTCCCTTTGTAGTGTAATCAGGAGAAGACACCAAAAGCTTTCCATGCTGAAATTAATGTTTAAAACATCAGTGCAACAACAAGCCATGCAAGTCTTTGAAGAGGGAGGAAAGAAGAAAACCGTACCTCAAAAGTCAATTGATGGAAGGAACTAAAAGCAGTTTTCAAGACTAGTGCAGAGTGCATAGATTAACTATTTCCACTAAAAGAGAAAATATGTTGCATTAAACAGAGTCCAAGCTAGGCTCTGGGAAGGGCAGAATATGGAGAACAATCGGAGATCTCTGTACCTCTGATTTGCTGAAGGGAACCAAGATGAGATCAAATCCTTGACTGAAAACAAACTCATCCAAGAAATTTCCATAGCTGCATAGCTGCCACTGCTGTAGCCAAACTTCTCTGCATATCCCTTCTTACACTATGAACATTGACAGGGTAGATTGAGCTGTTTTACTGCACGTCAACCATTCCAAAGTCTCCTGTACTAGAGAGACTGTATTAGAGATCTGTCCTAATAGATGCGGGTCTGTACCATCATTTTAGATAGTTATGGTGGCACTTGAAAGACTCAGAATGTCCACTCACCACCAGAGACTAAAAGCTTAGTTCTTTTCAAGTAGAAAAATCTCACTTCCTACACCAGATGAGCTTCTAACCCCAGCTGGGGGCTGGTTCTGCAGAAACTGAGGAAATGCCATCCTGTAAATGAATATCTCAGCTTCCCTTGAGCATGCAGAATGGGCTACTTTCTCCAATTCCATCAGGGATCCTTTCCAAATTATGCTTTGATTTTACAACTTAACAGGAGAGGGAGAAAAGGTGCACCAGCTGGTAACTATTGATACTTAAATTTATTTTAACTTTATAGTTTTTTATAGTCTTGTCCTTCACCAGCTCTACTGTTGTTAGAACCTTTTCTAGTAACTGTCAACACTACACAGAGCCTTAATCCCTGAGAAAGGAAGAGAGGGAAAGAGGGAAGGAGGGAAAAAAGGAGTGAAGGAAAGAGAGAAGAAAGGAGGGAGGGAGGGAAGGAAGAAGGGAGGGAAGGAAGGAAGCAAGGAAGGAAGGAAGGGAGGGAGGGAGGGAGGAGGGAAGGAAGGGAGGAAGGGAGAGAGGGGTAGAATATGAGAGATAACTACTAATCTGGGAGACATATCATATCACCATAGGACTCTCTCCTACTGTACACTAATTTTATCTGCTTAAAGTCAGATCTCCCCAAAAACTTATTTGGAAATGCAGCAGCCTGGATTTGGCCCTCTAGAAAGGGCTAAGAATGTGCTGCATACATCTGCCCAAAATCATAACCCATGTCAGCTACAGGTGCTTGACTACACAATGGCTCTATCAGCACACTGCCTCCCTGTTTATACACCTAAAGACTAATCAAACAACACACTAATTGTTTTTCTTTGTTAACAATAAAAAAGGAGGGTAAGGGGTTGACTGCTGGCCAGACAGGACGGGCACTAGGATGATCTCAGTGTGTTTGTAAATGTCCACTGTCATGGCACTTGGGCCATGATTTTAAGTGATTTTGTGACAGCGTGTTTTGAAAGCCTAACTTTATGACAGAATAGCACTTATTAAAAATCATGATTCTTTAGGATGGTTTAAATTGATCATTATATAAATAGAAATGGCAAAATAAAGCATTGGACAAGCTTGAAACACAGGTCAAGCTGCAGAAGATGGGAGGTGTGTGGAAATTGCTGCCCATGTTCTTCATTTCTCCTGTTCTTACTGTTACTGTTGTCAATATCTTAATGTTCAGTTAATGTCATCAACTTCAAGATGAATAGTAGATAAAATTAAGACTTCAGGCTTTAGTTGACAACTACTTCAGGCTCCTGATGAAATGAAACTCACTCAGTTCTGTTTCTCCACAAGACAGTCTGGGAAAGAACACCTAAATGTAAGTGCAGCTTGCTGACTTGTACCACGCATGGCCAGCGTTTCAAAACCCAGAGTTACCCTTTCAGAAGCAAAGACTGTCACTGCCATATATAGGGTTATAAAGAACAATTGGTCAAACAGATAAAATCTCTCAGAGGATCCAAAAATACCTCCTGTCTTTATCGTCATTCTTAGGACTCAACATTAGAGCAGACAATGGACATGCCCATAGCTGCATTACAACACATGGCTGCACTGCCGTGCTTGCTGCTCAGAATTTTATATTGTACATGGAGATATACACTTTCAGGGAGAAAACAGCATCAAGCAATGTTACAGAGACTTGCATCAAAAGCAGATGCTGCAGAGGACTCCCATTTGTACACTTAATTACAATACACCCTTCACTACACCACACTGGCAGTAACCTTTTCACATCTTCCTACCTCACACACTACCCTCAAGCAAACCAGGAAGTCACTAGAGCAACAAGTCTCACCCTAAACTGTTATAATGTACATCATCCAGCATTTTTCTTCTGATTAAATATGACCTTTACAATTCCACATACTTTATTTTACCATTTCTTTCATATATGGGGATATATAAAGAGAATTCATTACGAGAAGTCTAGGCTGAAAGTTACCTGTGATAAATATCACTGAAATTGAAAATCAGCTACAGACACTTGTCTGCAAGGCAGCAAAGGCAATTACTATTTCTTTGTATTGTGCCTGAGGAAGGGTCTTTCTGTCCACACGGAAATCTTTAACAGATTACAGCTACATCCAATAGTTCAGCAAAAATTCAGTATCTCTTAAGACAGAACTGGTGATTTGTTCTTACAAATGCAGTAGAAACATAAGCACGAATAACATGATATCAGTTTTTAAACTTCATCTGATAAGTGGCAGATGTTGTACTGAGGTACCAGCAGGGTACTTCCAGGTGTTCTGGTAGACATTGAAATTCAAAATACCTGTTTTGTATTGGACATTTTATAACCATATATAGTCCAAAAGTGTAGCCATGTGTGCTACGCGTACATTTTAAAAGACCAATCTGAACAGTATTCTATCTAAATATCCAAAATAAACAAAAATTAAAAGGTAGGGAACTATTGTTAGTATAATTTTACAAAGTACATCAAACGATTTGAGCAACTTGCCCTAGGTCACATATGTGCACAGAGCCAGAGATGAAACTTGCATTTCCTAAGAAGGCCCCTCACACTTTAACCACAAACAAAACCTTCACATAAGCCTCCAAAGTTCCAAACCACGCACATTAAAACATAATAAATTCCATTCAGCAGCACTAACAATAAAGGAATATGTATACATCAAGCTAGCACATGCATCAATAGATAGAGGGTGAAAATAACAACAAAATTGTATGTTCAAGCAGCACCAATGCAGGAATTAAATTTCAGTATTGCTGTCAACTTTTCATTTTCACTAATGGCTTTTAAGAAACCCGGACATTTTTCCTCAGCTCATTTTACCTTTTCCCTCCATTTGACAAATATTGATTTTCATTTCCTCCAAGTTTAAGTGCATTGGATGCTATTGTGACTGTTTTGTTTGCTTTTTTGTTTGTGCCCCAGCTTTATTGAGGATGCCAGCATGAATGCATACAGCTTTGGAAAGAGAAATGGCTTAATAACTTTTCAAAGCCAGAAGAGAACATAGGAGCCCAGTCTACTTTTTTTGTAGGTCAAAAAAGAAAAGTGCCTCTAGGTGACTATATGATGTCAATAAAGACCGCTGAAGTTAACAGCTTTGGTGTTTTAAGCCGTTACCGCTATGCTGTGTCATAACAGGGCAAATTATGGAGTATTCTCCCTCCACTTCAGTCCAAAGTTAGACATACTATCTTAAAAATGCCTTTGGTGGCATTTTAAGCTAAGCCCATTTTGCAGGCAGTTGGCCCTTCAGGAGGCTTAGTTTGGAAGGTAACATCTCATGAAATCCTGGCTCAAACAAGCAGTAGCTTTATGAATTCAAGGCTAGGCTGGACAGAGCCTTGAGTGACATGGTTTAGTGTGAGGTGTCCCTGCCCATAGCAGGGGGTTTGGAACTTGATGATCTTAAGGTCCTTTCCAACCCCAACCATTCTATGATTCTATGATTCTGTGAAATCTTTTCTGCGTGACTCACAGATACATAGGCTCAACTTCCTTTTGTAAGGTGATATCCTTAAGCTTTGTGAACCTGTCTTACTTTTTGGATGCATTTTGGTGCATTTTGGTACATTTTGGGCATTTTCATATCTTACGGTCTTATTCATAGAGTAAGAAATCACTCTGTCTTTGCATTAATATGCGTAAAGAGTGCTTACGCAACCTATTCCACCCATTCAAATATGGAAGGGGGGAGAAATCTCAGTGGTCAGAAACAAACATCTGGACTGAAAGACAGTAACACCTTAAACTGCCACAGACACTGTTACAGAACTTGTCTGTGCAGCACTTATTCATCAGTGTTAGAAGCCAAAGTAAGTTGAGCTGACTGAAGCAGAGGGTTAAATTAGTTTACGTGTATCAGGACCAGTGGTCTATGCTGGTCTATGCTAATTGCCACAACTGTGTTAACTAGTAATCTAACCATCACAACACCCTCGTTCTCAGCAGCAGCTCTGACACAACCTGTCAAGAGGACTCAGTATTCAGCCTAGTCAAGTAAACAGACATACAAACCTTTGAAATCTGTTGTCTCTATATAATTTGCTGTCCTCTGGATTCTCTAGCCAACAGAAAAATAGGAGTTCATATGAATGCACATTTAGCATTGAACATGATTATCCACTTAGCTATTGTACATGTGAAACCAATGCTGGCTTTGCTATGTATAAACTGACATTTTAAAATCCTGATGAAACAAAAACAATTTAGAATCATTCACTGATAAAAGAAGCTAATTTTTTAAACTGGCACTTTTTTGACAAAAATTAACATTATTCCTCTGATTAGTCTCACTGGCTCTGCTTTGAAACTATTTTTCATGGAGAAGATAACATGGAGAAAGAAACTAGTGACCGGTGGGGTTAAATCTATTACAGTGTGCCAGACTACTCCATTTTTTTGCTTCTCATATTCAATTCTGAATAGTGATCATGTTGCACCACCTGATGCCAGGTGCTGCAGGGCTTCTGCGGCACCCTCCTGACATTGTGATGCTGCATTTTTAAGACCTTTCAATAATGAAAATGGACCTTTGCACTTCATCACTGCCCTGGTCAAGAGAGCTGTCTGTACAGATGATGTGAATGTCTGTTAACATGGAGAGACATCTTACTTTTGAAATGTAATGACACTAGAAGTTCCAGGGCTGATCATTCCAGTGAGGACTTTCCTTGTTATCACTGGTGACAAAGTCTAACACAGGCGTGGACATGTTTTTAGCCCCCATCTAACCTAAACTGCTTTGCGAAAGTGACAATAACTTCTTAAAGTTAACAGCCCACAATTTGGGTTAATTAGTTAACTGCTATAACATCACTTCCTTACACTACAAGTCTCCAGCAGGTGTTCTCACAGGTATATCAAATGCTCACAGTCAGCTGCATACAAGATGCTGGCCCTAGCCACCATGCACAGGACTGCTGAGAACATCATCAGCCCTTGGGCGCATCAGCTCCCTCAGTGCTAGAGAGACTGGAGTATTTTCCTGCTCTCATTCGACTGCTCCTCTTCCCATATAACTGTGAGATTTTGCCTCTTCAGAAATTTAAAATGTGGTCTCAAAAATATGTGTCCAAAGAAAAAGAGAAGATTAAATGGAAACCAAAGAAAGAGACTCATGGTAGGACAAAACTGTAATATAATTTGAGCCAATTTAATCCCTGCCATGCGTACACCTCACCTTGAAAATAGTTTAGCAACCACATGTGGTTCAGGCCCTTCCAGTATCTCATGTCCCTGGAACAAGGACATCTTCCCAAGAAAGAATCGCAATGAACTTGACATCTTCCAGGCATCTGCAAGGCCAGTACCAGTAGTGATAGAGGGACTGGCTCAGGGTATCCATTCTGATATTAACTATAACCTGGATGTAAAAATCAGAAGCATCAGGAAACTGAACAGCCATCACTAACTGTTGTCAGCTGAACTTGCACACTTTTCAATTATTCCTGTTCTTTCCTATTAAAATTAATATTTTGAAGCCTCTACTCCTCCTTTTTTGTCTAGAGATAAGTATTTATCTATAGATAGGTATAAATAAAAAAGAGACTGTATTATATGTGAACCTTTTAAATCATTATATTGCAACTTAACTAAGAGATGCATTGCTTCTAGCTTGCACAAATAACTGTACCCACTTATCTGCAAAACTTTATTTTCACTTCTGACAGCTCATGCATGAGAGAAGAAATCCAAATAGAAAATGTTACCTCGATTAAACAGAAAAGCAAAGACAAAACTGGAGAAGTACTGAAGACTGGCAGGGAGACAGCAAAAAGGAACTGTCACGCTACGAAGTCACACCCTTTCCTGCCAAGTAAAACCAGCCTCCTGTAAAGATGCAACCAGGCAGGTTGTGAGTTCAGGACTCCCAAAAGCAGGAAGTGTGCGCCAAAGAAAAGGTGAAAACAAGCAGCAACTGTTGCATTTTGATGGTCTTCAAATACTCTTTCCAAAGCAGAGTTGGAGAGATTTGTTGACTGTTGCAGCAGGGAAGGCTTGCAAACTGCCCTTAAATCTCAAGCCATATCCCAGACTACGAAGAAACACTGAAATTAATCTGACTTTTCCATGAGAAAAGAGTTTAGGATTTGGTCATCGTCAGCGCATCAAATAAACCAGGCAATTTGCCGCTCCCCTTCCCTTGTCACCCCTGCATCGTCAACAGAGAAACCTCATTCCTGCCTATCCGATGTGCTGCCCTGCCTCCTCTCTCTCCACTCTGCTGGCTTACTGAGTCCTTTTGATCAGCCCTCCGCGTCCTTTTCATCCTTTCACTCTGTCTGCCCCGCTACATCTCACCATTTGCCCCATGGAAGCGAAATGTCCGCCCCAGCTCCTCTCTCTCTGTCGCCGCCACGTTCTCGGTTCCCGGGCTCCCCGCTGTGCCCGGGAAAAACCCCAAGCAGGGGCCGCCTGCGAGCGAAAGTGCCGGCGGGAGTACCGGCTCGCCCGGCCGGCCTGGGCGCTTCCTAAGCATCGGAGCTTCGCACCCTCTTAGCCCGGTTTTTTAGTAAATCACGGCTTTTTCTGGGTGAAAAAAACTACTCGGGCAGATTAAATGCACACGCTAAACTATCGTTGGGGCTCAGAAGAAAGAGAGGTGTGGGGGAAGGGAGGAAGTACGACACCCCGCTGTGCTTTATTTTAATGGAATTGTGATGGGCGAGGAGGGGGGAGGGAAAAAAAGGGGGGAAAAAAGAAAAAGCAGGGGAAGAAAACTTTTTTGCTAAAGAGAAAAATGCGGCTGCGCAAACAAAATCTGCTCTTGGATAAAGGATGAACCCAGTGTCTTAGTGACTAGCAAGTCCCGCGCTGGGCAACTATGCAGCGCGGCGCGCAGCTGCGAGACGGCGCGACCACCCTTGTCCGCTAGCCAGGGGACAACTCCAGGGAGAGGTGACTTCCCCAGATCCCCCCGGCCTGCTGTCAAGTAACTGGAAATTTAATGTTCCTCTGTTTCAGAGCAAATTACCCCCCCCACCCTGCTCTCTGGCCCCCCCATCCCTGACAGCAGCCGGCCAACCGGTCGCTCCGCCTGACGGGGCGGAGAGCCCAAAGCCAAGCCTGACCCTGCCCCCGGCGGAGCACGGCCTTAGCACCCACGGGAGACGTCTCCGCTTCTGCAGCGGGGAAAAAAGGAATGAGAAGCCTCTCCACATCACGGCGAAGAGAGCTCAGGCACCCGCCGCCAAGTCCGGCGCAGCGGGGGGCATGGTAACACGGGACCGGCTGATTCCAACCGCCAGTACCCGCCTCCGCAGACAGTAGCAAGGGAAGCAGAAACAGCAGCAACCACGCGACCTCGCAAGGTCGGGTAGGGCAGCGCACTGGCTTATTAGTGGAACCACCACCCAGCCGGGCTCAATCACTGCAGTCAGCCAGGCGGCTGGGGGGAAAGGTGGCCCGAAGAGCCTCACCCGCAAACGCGCTCGTCCCCAGGGCAGGCCGCCCTCGCAGCCTCACGCAGTCGCTTCCGAAAGGCCAGGGAAGAAAAGGGCCCGGTTGCCCGCGTGCCTCCGCGGTACTAGAGTCCTTTAGGGTACTGTAGTCGCACCCCACGTTCTCACCCCAACCCGTGCGCTATCGGGGAAGTACCGCAGGCTCTGTCTGAGGGAACGGGGCACCCCGCAGCTGGCGGGGGGGGGGGGGGGGGGGAAGGTCCCGAGGTGGCGGGGAGAAAAGTGGCAACTTTTTACTGTATTTTTTTTCCTCTTTTCCGCTGCAAAACGCCACGTGCATACGTTACCGAGCGTCCGGCAGGCGGGGAGGATGGCGAGTGCCGGGCTCGACTGTCCCAGGGGCTGTTCCCCGGCCGGGCCGAGCCGAGCCGCGGCCCGTTCCCCAGCGGGGTTGAAAGGTTCTCCCCACCCAGAGGCTCGCTTCAACGGGAAGAGGGACAGAGGGCTGCAGCCAGAGCAGTAATGAAACTCAAGCCGCGTAAAGGAAACCCTCCCCTTCCTTGCACAAATCTAAACTCGGTTTTAAAAGAGAATTAGTTATTATTTCACTGATAAAATCATCAAAATCCGTTTAATTTACCTTTTTTTGAGACCAAAAGGTGACTTGAAATTCTTAAATATTCACATTGACAAGCCAGCTGGCTCTAGTGTACAACTTACATGTTAACAAAAATGCATACCATGTACCAGATGAATCATCACATTCAAACAGGAAAAGTTCTAAAGACATAAAGGCCAAGAGGTATTCAGACTACAGCGTTAATACTTTTACTAAGGATCTGAAATCATATAAAGGTTAAAGTCCTCAAGAAAAGTATTTTTCACCCCAGGTTTTCAGTGTTAAATCCTCTATCGATGCCCAATTTACAACTCAAGCTGCTGGGGGAAGAGCAGAGTGATTACTTTTTCCTTAAAAAGCCAAGCAACTCCCCCACACTGACATTGAAGAAAAACTGTAACACAAAACACCTTAATTTTGAATTGTAAAGTATGTTCATGTGAACCTAAAATCGATTACTCCTGGTTTGGGGGGTGGTGGATTTTTTTCTTTTTTGAAGGCATAATTTCAAGGCAGCCAAACTGATTTATTTTTCATAAATAATAATGTGAGGAGATAAAACTCTACCGGGTGAAAACACTGAGCTGAATGTTATTTCCCCAAACTCCTAATGAGGTTAATCATCATTGCAGGTGCATAAAGGAAGCCAAATCATGTGCAAGGCCAAAGCAATTATTTCTTTCCTTCTTTTTTTCTTCCTTTTTTTTTCCTTTTTTTTTTTTTTTCTCCTTTTTTTTTTTTTTTTTTTTGTTTTGGGGTTTTTTTGTTGGTTTTTTGTTGTTGTTGTTGTTTTTAGGGTTTTTTTCTTCTTTTTTTTCTTTTTTTTTTTACAATCAGTGATAAACCCCATATAATATATGGAGGCTTGCAAGTGGACATCTTAACACAGATAGAGCAGCATAAGCATGCCACAGACATACAATCTCATAGAATAAAATTAATATCAAATATAAAGCATTTGAACCAAATCAAGCCTTAAATGTGATAAGCTATTTCCTTCAAAGGAAACTTACATAGGCTCAATAAGGTCTTTGCTAGCAGCATTTTTTTTTTTTTTTTTTTAATAAATTTAAAATGCCAAAATATCTACAAATTTATGAAGAGAAGGAGTTGAATAGTTAAGGATAAATTTCCCACTAATAGGGGGTATGAAAAATATACTAGCAATTAATATGCAATACATATATGTATACCTATACTTACAAATATAAACACACACATACAACCTGGACAGTTCATGTTAACCAAGGGAAAGGCTAAATAATACAAAGTGATTACTAAGTACAGGTACACTTTAAAAACACAGAGACAGCAAATTTTATCTGTTGCAAAAATGTATTTGATTACTCGAGTAAAATTACAGTATCTCTGCTGTTAGTAAGTATTAAATGTTAAACTGGACCTCTTTTCCTTTCAACTTTCCAAGAAAGTGCATGTAACAGTCCAAGATTCCCCATGCACTCCATAATACCTAATACAAAATAAACAAACACTATACTTGTTCCTTTGATCAAGGAGTAAGGCTTGATCTTGTAAGGAACATATGTACATTTTAATGAAAGTAATGTCTTGTATATACAGGAGCATCTACAGTTGCTCACGGAAGTTGTTCAAGATGCCATACTTAGCAGCATTGTGAAAGTCCAGCACAATTTCTAAAATGAATATACCTACAAGGCAAATGTTACGTCTCAGTTTCAACTACCAAAACAACACTTCAGTATGTTCTCTAATAATCTGCGTGCTTATTACTGTACAGAAATGTAGTAACATTTAAGACAACTCAAGTAAAAAGCACAATACAAATAACAGTTCAAAACAGAAAATGTTAAACCTACAAAAATTAAAGCAGTTTTAATTTTATAATAAAATCAAAAACTGAGCTAGTAAAGGACCCACACTGTTCAGTCTAAATCCTCTCAGTCCTTTTCTTAATTCTGTTTGGAAAAATTAAACGATGTATTTGCTGATACAGTTTCCAGCAGGATCAAAGTGTACATTTATATACAGATTTTTATTAGAGATCTAATGCATCACTGAGGCATTGAATCAATACCAGAGTTCATGTTAAACTGGATATAGAAAATAAGTTAATGCCAGAATAAGATCACCTAGCAGAACAGACTTGCAACTGCCATAAATGTTACAGCAAGTTTATAGCACTCTAGTCAATTAGTATTTAGTTCAAAATACAGGAGACCAAAGTTAATGCTTGCATTCGTTTGCAAAGCAAGGTTATATCACTAATAAATAAGCTCTTAGAACTCTAGAAGTAGAACATGGTACAAAAGAAAGTCTTTGTAATGTTGTAGCCTGCAGCTTGAAAAAAAGCAACCCTAGGTTGCAGTATTTGCAGGAATGTTATTTATGGATTTTTTTCTTAATTTGTTACAATTTCTTTGTTGTCTTCCACGAAACGTGTAAAACGGTAGTTTGTCCCATTTTCATTGCTTGCCATTTTCTCCAGACCAGCTAGAGGTGCATTGGGTTCTGAATTCTGGAGCTTCTCCAGGCTTCCCGTCAAGCCGCTGATGGGAGAATTGCCACCATTCCCCAGGCCCCCTGGCGCTGGAGGGATGCCGCCATTCTGGATTACGGAGATCTCGTTGGTCTTCATGGCCAAGCCGCTGGAGAGTGCTGCTGCATACTGGTTCCAGAAGCTGGAGGGGTCTCCATTCCCCGACCGTGCAGCCAAATCCTTCTGAAACATTTCTGGGAACTTTACAGGATTGCCTCCTAGAAATGTCATGGGGCCATCTACAGAAAGTCGTCTGCCTCGTCTTGCGGGAGTACTGTTCCACATGTGAGTGCCCATATGAACCTGCAAAAAAAGAAAGAAAGAAACAAACAAACAAAAAATAGAGATTGTCAGGGATTTCAAACTTGTTTTGATCACAGAGAAAGCAGCAGTCCATGAATACGTCCAGTCTTGTTGCATAATGAATGGCACTAGAGGTAGCGGATGCAGGGCTCCATTTCTCATCTGGAATAATAAATAAAACTTTTTCTGGATTAGCCCATCACTATTACCCACAATACCCTGTTTTCCTGCTGAACACTGCACTGCTTGTTACTCTTTTTTATTACATGTATTTAGTTTATAATGACTTCACGTTATTCTGTCAATTGCAGATAGCTGCTTTCAGGGCTAGAATTGCTATGTCCACTTCCATTGCAATGTTAAGTATTGTATTTGACACCCTTTACCCTATAAACGTCCTTTCCAGACAGGCAGAAAGTATCCTTTACTGATTGCTCATCAGAGAGCCTCGTGTATAGACAGAATGGCCTGAAAGTAATTATTCATCTCACATTACTGGCAGCAACCTCTAGAGAAATACTCTGTCAACAGAAAAACGTACACAGTCAAGTGCTCAACTGGTGTTCTAAAACTTAAGTATATTTGCTTTTTCAAACATGTATCAGTAGGAAATGTTAGTTATATAATCAATTAAAGTAATGCCCATTAGTTCCAGAATTATGTTAATAGTTTTTTTAAACACTCATCATGTTACATGATAGTTATGAAAAAACAGCACTTTCAAGAGCCTTTCACTTCTTAAAGAGGTAAGTTACAGACGCATTTCTCTGTTAATTAATACTCCTAACCATCATTTGGCTGTTCTGTTTCACACTTTACATAGACAGTCTTTGCTGGTAGATGAATTTTAATTTAAGCATGAAAACCAGCCCGTGTTTTTGAGGCTGCATGGAGACAGCAGGCCATCTAGGTCTACCAGAGCTGACTAAACACACCATTTGTCACACCACAAATACCCAAAGGTACCACTACTTGCAACAGTAACAGATGTAAAGAATAAAAAAACCCCATAAAGGAGAAAATGAAACCTAAGAACAGCAAAAGGAAAAAGTACCTTCAAATTGCCTTTTGTTGTGAACGCTCTTCCACATATAGTGCAGGCAAACGGTTTCTCACCAGTGTGTGTCCTTTCATGGATCTGCAGTGCACTGGAGGAAGAAAATGTTTTCCCACATGTGTTGCAGTAGTGCTGTTTCGGAGTTCTTCGGGGGAGAGCAGGGAGCAGGACAGGGGACGTGGCAGAGGAGGACAGGGGCCCCGAAGCAACAAGACCAGAGGGTACTTCTTTGCTATCCTGAGGAGAGCTGTGCACAAAGCCGTTAACCTCAGTTTTTATGAGCGATGACAGGGAATTGGCAGGTATAATCGAAGAGTTTTGATTAGGGCCGATACTGGAACTGGGCTCAAAAAGTTGTGATGGTAGATCTCGCATCTGATGTGTCAACATATGCTGTTTCAAATTCCCCTTTGTGGAAAAGCCACGATTGCAAACTGTGCAAATAAATGGTCTCTCTTTGGTATGACTTCTGTAATGAATGTCCAAGGCACTCTGACAAGCAAATGTTTTGCCACAAATGTCACATGCGGTGTTTTTAAATTTACCTCTATCTCTGAAAGGGAAGAGCATACTCAGAGACTCTTCTTTAATAATTTTATCAGTGTTACTGGATGTCAAGTCCAAAGCACCACTGTTAGCAGGGGTTGGAGACAGACCATTGGCAAATTCACTTGGTAAGGTTCTTACTGGTTTCTCTTCAATACTTGGTGACTTGTGGTAATCATTAGTGCTGTTGGATGGGGACAAGGCCTGCATGGAAGAGGTAGACTCTGAGACAGCAGGGCTCCCAGCACTTTGGCTTTCCATATCACCACCAACAGATGACGAATCATTAGTCAAAACATCCCCTTCCACTGACCCATTTTCAACCGACTTTAAGCTTGCCTGAAGTTGTTCAGCAAGTCCTGCATTGATCATCTTCATCTGATTTTCCAAAGCAGCAATACTTGACATTTCCAGGGGCAAAGGGGAAGAAGACAAGCTGTCTTGTGATGCATCTGCAGATTTAGGTGTGTCTGGCACACTGCTGTCAGGACAGTCTTCCATGTTCTCATCTGAGAAGTTGTCTATGTCATCAAAATTCTTATCATCAAAAGATCCCGTATCTGATTCCATTGACTCAGGATAGTTTTCCGTCACTGGGGTGTTTGGGATCTGCCCTCCCATGTGCATCCGGATATGCTGCTGCAGCACAACTGCATTGGTGAATTTCTTCTGGCAGATTGGGCACGAATGTTGTACTCTCAGGGGGGGCATGGCACGATGGACACTGTAATGGGTCTTTAAGTTGCCTTTAGTCGTGAAAGCACGACCACAGATTTTACACTTAAATGGCCTCTCACCGGTATGTGTGCGATAATGCATTTTCAGTGCACTCTGGCAACTGAGAACTCGGTGGCAAATGATACACTCATTAGGATCGGTTGCCTTTTTGTCAATGTTTTCTACCAGCTGCTGCAATTTTGATGTTTCAGATGCTGGTGTTGAATCCAACAGTCCTCCAAATGGAAACTTTGCCTTAAATTGCTCTGACATTAGAGGCATCAGTGGATTTGTAAAAGTAGCAACACTGCTGGAGCCCAAGTCTGCTGCCGGTGAACTCACAGAGCTGGTCATGTTAGAGATGGTGCCTGTGTTTTGAGGGTTTCCTTCTATTTTGCCATTTGACATTGGCAAAGCACCAGCCTCTACCTCATCAGAAAGTCCATTGGAAATTTTTGATGTAGGATCAGCTGTTCCCGAGTCACTCTTGACAGAGCAGGGAGGGCTAGAGGAAGGATGGCTAATGGGAATCGGCTGAGGCTCCTCTGTTTTGATGAACGGAGTCAGGCTTGGAATTGTTGGTGGGAGTGGCAGGCCAACAGAAGTCGTCAGGGTGGAGAGGACTGGTTTGCTGTCCAGCCAGCTCGTGACAGGTTTCTCTGGTGGTATAGACATCCCGTAAGGAATACCAGTGCTTGTAGGAATATTGTCCAAATGCTCTGGCACCGGGTATGGATTCATTTGAATATGAGGGTATTTTTCTTTATGACGTTGAAAGTGGACCTTTAAGTTTCCCTTTGTGGAGAACCTGTTTCCACATATGTTGCATTTAAATGGCCTCTCGCCCGTGTGAGAACGTAAATGAATCTGCAAGGCACTGTCACTCCCAAACACTTTAGCACAGAACCTGCATTTATGCTTAAAGAATGCCTCATCTGAATTACTTTTTGCTTCAAAAGCAGTTACATTTGGTGGCTTGCTTTTTCTTTGCTGTGCCAAGGCAGTCAAGGAGTTTAAATCCTCTGCAGGTGTTCCGATATTGGACAGGGGACTGGAGAAAACAGAGTTACTGGGTGTGGGCTGAGGTAGAAGTGGATTAGATGCAGGACTTAATAAACTGCTTATTGCAAAAGCTGGTGAGGATGATGCTGATATTGGTGGGTTGTTGAGCTGTGAGCCACCAATACTTGAAGCCACTTTTTCTGAGGACGGTGTTGTAACTGCTGCTGCCAACATGTTAATACTTGGAGAAGAGCCACTACTGGATGGAATTAGAGTGTTGCCAGGGTTGCTCTGAGGTAGCTGTATAGGGGGTAGCTGTTTCACACCACTGATGCTGGCAGATTGACTAGCAAGGCTTTGTGCTAATCCAGCTGCTGCAGCCAGCTGCTGGGATAAATGGGAACTTAACGTAGACAAGGGATTGGCAGATGTTCGTAAAGTACCTTGAGAAGGGCTAGAAGATGTTGGCATGTCTGTGTTTTGGGAAGCCAACAATAATATTTGGTGACGAATTTGTTCAATCAGTTGCAACTGATGGATCTGCTGCTGCTGTAATGCCAACAGCTGCTCCATCAGGGCAGGTACAGCAAGCT